>NC_138769.1:117925830-118525830 GCF_965119305.1 Pelophylax lessonae | reverse complement strand
TCACCCATTCCACCTTTGCAACCCATTCTCCCATACTCGGGACTTCTGGTGATCGCCAAGCTTTTTTTCTGGGAATCAAGCTTTTGGCCACATTTAATAAGTGTGGCACTAACATATTCTTATATTCTATCACCTTTTTCTCTGTATTGTAAAACAAACAAGTCCATGTCTCTACCTGAATGTGTTCTCCTGTGATCTGGTAAATTGCCTTAGTGATCCCCTCCCAATAGGATTGTTTCTTTGCACATTCCCACCAAAAATGAATGAAGGTCCTGGGAGCATTACATCCCCTCCAACAAATTGGGGACGCATTTCCCTGAACCTTCGCACCCTCTGCAGGGTAACATACCACCTGGCAACATGCTTGTGTAACGCTCCTGCGTTTTACGTATGATGTGGATTTTCAGCTGCAGAAATATTCCACTTCAGTAGTCATGTAGAGAAACGGTGAGACACCAATCCCAACTCTCAATGACTCATCATGTGTGGATGATCTCAATTCAGCAAGTAAATACACACACTCAATAAGATGTTTCCTAGAGTGACTTATGTATATAGTAACACAGTGATGATAGGCTGAAGAGATAGGTTGGGTAGAGATGGTAGATGACAGACACTTGAAAGGAAATGTTCTTTAAAGTAAGATAGTAGCAGATGGGATGCAGATAGGTTTAGCAATCATGTATGGTAGCAGATGACAGAGTAGCAGGTGGACATACAAGAGAGATCAACCCAGTGCAAGAACAGGTGGTAGTAGGCTCAAGAGCTAGCAATCTTAGATAATGCAGATGTAGTAATAGTCCTTAGTATGCAGAGCTAGATAGTGTAAGCTTTAGTATAAAGGTTATAGAGGTTTCCCCTGTGGGGTACTTATCACTAATAGCAATGTAGCAGAGGAGAGGTTCGGCAAGAGCGGATGATCCGGTAGCGGGATACAGGGATCAGCGCAGCGTGGTTCCGACAGCGAGGTATGCTTGCAAGCATGAGAGCTTCAAAACAGGTTAGCATCAAGGCACAAAGCAGTTTGAACGAACACATGTGAGTGAGAGCCGGCGATCTAAATAGCCATCCAGTCCGGCGCTCAGTGATGACAGCATCAGTCTTAAAGGTGTATGCGCACCTTACCAAAAGAGAATGGTGGGGCGCATACACTTATGAAAGAGTAATTAGGGTACCCAAAGGTACCAGAACATTACAGTACCCCCCCCTTAAGGCCGGCTCCTGAAGGCCTCTGGAGCTGGTTTGTCTGGGTACTTCGCATGAAAATTGCGGATTAATCTAGAGGCATGTATGTCAGAGGTGTTTAGCCAGGTGTCGTCTTGGGGCCCATAGTTCTTCCATCGAACCAAGTACTGAAGTCTTCCTCTGTGGATACGAGAATCCAGAATCTCTTTTATCTCATATTCTTCTCCACCTTCAACTTGTACAGGAGGAGGAGGTGGGATAGTAGGCCTTATTCCTTGGTCAGGAACATGGGGCTTCAGTAGCGACACATGGAAAATGGGATGTATTTTGAGGTCTATTGGCAATGTAAGCTGTGCTGCAGCTTTTCCAATAAGTTTCTTGATTGGGAAAGGTCCCAAGAACAGAGGTCCAAGCTTTTTGCTAGGGATTTTCAGTCTTAAATTTTTTGTTGAGAGCCAAACGAGGTCCCCGATAGCGTACTGAGGAGAAGGTCTTCTGCGAAGATCATAGTACTTCTTTTGTTGACTATGAGCGTGTGCAATGGTAGTATTAAGCAAACCCAGAGAGTCCTTTATTTGGGTAAGATAGTCTGAGGCTACTGGGTTATTTGAAGGAAGGATGCGTGGTGGAAGAATAGAGGGATGAAACCCATAGTTCAAGTAGAACGGACTCTGCTTGGTCGTACTGTGGGTTGCGTTGTTGTAGGCAAATTCTGCCAGAGGGAGAAGATCCACCCAATCATCCTGTTGGTAAGAAGTGTAACAACGTAAATATTACTCGATGCATTGGTTGACTCTTTCAGTCTGTCCGTTGGTCTGCGGATGGTAAGGAGAAGTGAGCTTCCGCTCGATCCGTAGTATGTGACATAGTTCTTGCCAGAACTTGGAAATAAATTGTGATCCACGGTCAGACAGAAGAGTTTTTGGGATACCATGTAACTTAAAGACATGTTTCATCAGGAGTTCTGGAGTTTGTTTGGACGAAGGTAGTCTGCGAATAGCAATGAAATGTGCCATTTTTGTCAGATGGTCCACTGACACTAAGATGGTATTAAATCCTTTGGAAGGAGGCAATTCCACTATAAAGTCCAAGGACACAACTTCCCATGGAGTTTGGGGTATTGGTAGACTGCATAGTAGACCGGATGGTCTCGTAGTGTCAATTTTGGACCTGGCACAGACATTGCATGAGGAGACGAATTTTTGTATAGATGTTTTCATGTCAGGCCACCAGAATTGCCTGGTAATCAGATTAAGAGTCTTTGTCATACCCATATGTCCTGCCATAGGCACATCATGCGATAATTCCAAGATCTTGGTGCGTATGGTAGGTGGTATGTAAAGTTTGTCGTTGTAGTAGAGGAAGCCTTCTGCATCAGTATTTAGTTGTGGTGGGGGTGAATCCAAACTTATACCATGCAAAACCTCTTCCTTCAAGGAACGGACATTTCCAATAATGCGTTTGTGAGGTATTTTAGGAACGGAAGGGATTTCGAAGTAGTTTTCTTCAGTTAGTCGTGATAGTGCATCCGCCTTTTTGTTCTTATCTGCAGGTGTGTAGGTCACTAGGAAGTTAAACCTTAGAAAGAATAGTGACCATCGTACCTGTCGGTGAGAGAGAGTTTTGTTAGTCTGAAGATATTGGAGATTTTTATGGTCCGTGTATATAAGTACTGGTAGTTGGGTGACTTCGAGTAGATGTCGCCAATTCTCCAGAGCCAATTTTATAGCAAGCAGTTCCTTTTCACCCACGGGGTAATTTATCTCTGGACTGCTTAGGGATTTAGAAAAAAAGGCGACTGGATGAAGTGGTGAAGTGTGAGTTGGTCGTTGGGAGAGTATTGCTCCTACTGCCATGTTTGACGCATCTACCTCCAGAATGTATTGGAGGGATGGGTCTGGATGGCGTAATATGGGAGCAGAAGTAAACCTTGTCTTTAACAGGTGAAAAGCTTTATTTGCTTCATCTGACCATTTGAATGTTTTTTTAATGCTAGTGAGCTGTGTGAGGGGTCTCACAATGGCAGAGAAGTTTCTGATGAACTTCCTGTAGAAATTTGAAAATCCAAGGAATCGCTGTAGCGCCTTGCGTGTGGTTGGTGTAGGCCAATCCTGAATGCAGGATATCTTACTCATGTCCATCTCGATTCCTGTTTTGGATATGATGTAGCCTAGAAACAGTACCTCTTCTTTATGAAACAAGCATTTTTTCAGTTTCACATAAAGGTTGTGTGCAAGCAATCTCGATAATACTAGTCTTACATGTCTTATGTGTTCAGACAGGGATTGTGAATATATAAGTATATCGTCCAGATATACCACAACACAGACATCTAGTAAGTCTCTGAAAATATAGTTTATAAATCGTTGAAAAACTGCAGGGGCGTTGCATAGCCCGAATGGCATTACAAGATATTCGAACAATCCGTATCTGGTTCTGAATGCAGTCTTCCACTCGTGTCCAGCACGGATTCGAATGAGATTGTATGCTCCTTTCAGATCCAATTTTGAAAAATAGGTAGCTCCACGCACCTGCTCAATGAGCTCAGGGATAAGCGGTAGAGGATAGCGATCTTTTATTGTAAAAGCATTCAATTGCCTATAGTCGATGATAGGCCTGAGACTTGAGTCCTTATTGCGGACAAAAAAGAGTCCTGCTGCTGTGGAAGAAGTGGAAGGTCTAATAAAACCTTTCTTCAAATTCTCATCCAAATAGTCTTTGAGATGGGAAAGTTCATCCTGTGAAAAAGGATAAACATGACCGAACGGCAATTTGCTATTTGGGAGTAGATCAATGCTACAATCATAGTCTCGATGGGGAGGTAGTGCTTGAGCATTTTTTTCAAGAAAAACCTCAGAGAGATCCTGATAACATAGTGGTGCAATCTCATCTGTCACCACAGACAGGATCTTCCCGAAAGACGGGAGGTTACACGTACCCTCGCAATAGCAAGAGAGGAAGGCCAGGGTCCGTTCCTTCCAATCTATGGTTGGTTGATGTGTGTGCAACCAGGGAAGTCCCAACACAATGGGAAAGTGGGGTGAAGGTATTAGATCGAAGGTAGTGGTCTCCATACGAGACCCGTTAGTAGTGACTAGGAGTGCCTGTGTCTGATCAGTGATTGGACCAGAGGATAAAGGAACACCGTTAATAAGACTTACTGAGACAGGTTTAAGTTTAGAAATAATAGGAACTTTATTTAAAGCAGCAAAACGTATGTCAATATAATTTCCACAAGATCCTGTGTCAATCATGGCCTTAGTAGTAATCCTGTTCTGGTCCCACTGTAATGTTAAGCAAACAGAAAGGTAAGGGTTAGTGATTGAAGTTGTCAATCCCCCTAGGAGGACATGTGAACACTCACCCTTCTTTTTGTAGACTAGGGGACAGACGTTTATCTTGTGATCCGGGGATGCACAGTACAAGCAGAGATTACCAGATCGTCTTTTGGCTCTTTCCATAGTTGATAGAGGTGGGCGTATGGTTCCTATCTCCATAGGAACGGGGTCAACGGCCGAAATCCGAGAAGAACTGGATAATGGCATTCCCATTTTCTCAGCCTTTCTTTCACGTAGTCTTCTATCTATGGTGATACTGAGTTGTATCAATGCATCCAGGGTTTTTGGCAGATCCGCTCGGGCGAGCTCGTCTTTAACGGCCTCTGATAGGCCAAGCCTAAATTGAGTTTTCAGAGATGCATCATTCCATTCTGAATCAAGGGTCCATCTCTTGAATTCTGCGACAAAGTCTTCTACAGGTCTCCTACCTTGTTTCAAGGATCTTAATTGAAGATCGGCAGTACTCTGCCTATTGGGATCATCATATAGGCTAGTGAGTTCTGCTAGGAACAAGGCATAGGAGTTGAGAAGCTGGTCGTTTTTCTCAAAAAGAGAGTCTGCCCAGGCCCGAGGATCGCCTGTTAGGTAAGAAATAATAGTACAAACCTTAATGTGATCAGTAAGGTAGGTACGGGGTTTTAGCAAGAAAAGTAACTCGCATGCGTTTTTAAATTTGCGAAATTTTTTGCGATCGCCTGTAAATACCAAAGGAGGATTTATTTTGGGTTCAGGGGACTGAGCAGTGGTAAGTTGTGTCAGTCTAATTACCTGCTGCGACAGAGCCTGAATGTCTTCTTTTAATTCAGCAAGTGCGTGTATTAACGCAGTTACTTGCTGTTTTAATTGTGTCATCTGAGTGGTTATTTCTGCTGAATCCATTTGTGGTTCGTTCAATCTGTAACGCTCCTGCGTTTTACGTATGATGTGGATTTTCAGCTGCAGAAATATTCCACTTCAGTAGTCATGTAGAGAAACGCTGAGACACCAATCCCAACTCTCAATGACTCATCATGTGTGGATGATCTCAATTCAGCAAGTAAATACACACACTCAATAAGATGTTTCCTAGAGTGACTTATGTATATAGTAACACAGTGATGATAGGCTGAAGAGATAGGTTGGGTAGAGATGGTAGATGACAGACACTTGAAAGGAAATGTTCTTGAAAGTAAGATAGTAGCAGATGGGATGCAGATAGGTTTAGCAATCATGTATGGTAGCAGATGACAGAGTAGCAGGTGGACATACAAGAGAGATCAACCCAGTGCAAGAACAGGTGGTAGTAGGCTCAAGAGCTAGAAATCTAATGCAGATGTAGTAATAGTCCTTAGTATGCAGAGCTAGATAGTGTAAGCTTTAGTATAAAGGTTATAGAGGTTTCCCCTGTGGGGTACTTATCACTAATAGCAATTTAGCAGAGGAGAGGTTCGGCAAGAGCGGATGATCCGGTAGCGGGATACAGGGATCAGCGCAGCGTGGTTCCGACAGCGAGGTATGCTTGCAAGCATGAGAGCTTCAAGACAGGTTAGCATCAAGGCACAAAGCAGTTTGAACGAACACATGTGAGTGAGAGCCGGCGATCTAAATAGCCATCCAGTCCGGCGCTCAGTGATGACAGCATCAGTCTTAAAGGTGTATGCGCACCTTACCAAAAGAGAATGGTGGGACGCATACACTTATGAAAGAGTAATTAGGGTACCCAAAGGTACCAGAACATTACAGCTTGTAACACATCTCCGTTGTCCCTGCATCCACTGATGAATAACAAGCTAATCGCAAAACTTTCCTCCTCTTTCCCTCATCTCTAAGGGGTCCTAATTTCCGTTCCAATTTCTCGAAATATGGCGGGTGTACACGTTCTGCCTAATTTATAAATATCTTATATGTTTTAGATATACTTTGCTTTATACATGATGGAGAACGAAAATGTTTCTCTGTTGGTCTCAAATTATCCTTTCCCCTGTCAGGCTAGGAGCAGATAGCAGGAAACAATTCAGATGTGTTGATATGCAAAGAGTTCAGTAAAACAAGAGCACATACCATGAGCAGGTCAGCTAAAACTTGTAGTTCACTGCTGCAGTTGAAGGTAGAGGTTGGCTGGTGCTTGTGGTTCACCGCTGCAGATGTAACAGGAGGGTGGCTGGAGCTTGTAGTTCACTGTTGCAGATGTAGCAGGAGGTTGGCTAGTACTTGTGGTTCACCACTGCAGATCTAGCAAGGGGTTCAGGGTAGCCAAGTAGCAATGCTGAGTCTGGCACTACAGTAAAATCAGACAAAGTGTAGTCTAGACAAGCTGGGTCATACACAGGTAGATCAGAGGCCAAACGGTACAGAATCAGAAGCGAGCAAAGCAGGATCAAAACTAGCCGGGTCATACATGATATATACAGAGCAGATATTAGCTGGGTCAAGCAGGAGCACACAAGGTAACAACGCTATCATGAGCACTGGGGGTATGCTGATACAGGTGATTTAAAGGTGAGCTGGCTAATCACTATTGATTCCCAGGCAAAGGCTGTGTCAGGTGAGTTTTGCTGGATCTTAACCACTTAAGCCCCGGAGGATTTGGCTGCTAAACGACCAGGGGCTATTTTGCGATTCGGCACTGCGTGAATTTAACGGACAATTGCGCGGTTGTGCGACGCTGTACCTAAACGAATTTGGCGTCCTTTTTTTCCCACAAACAGAGCTTTCTTTTGGCGGTATTTGATCACCTATGCGATTTTTTGATCACGCGCTATAAACAAAAAAAGAGCGTCAATTTTGCAAAAATAGCAATATTTTTCCCTTTTTTTTATATGAAATTCCCCCCCAAAAAAATGTAAAAATCAAAATTTTTTAACATTTTCGGCCAATTTGTTTTATGCTACCTATGTTTGGTAAAAAAAATCGCAAAAAGCGTATTTTGATTGGTTTGCGCAAAAGTTATTGCGTTTACTGACTAAGGGAAAGATTTTTGTCATTTTTGTTGTTTTTTTTTTTAACGCGTAATGGCGGCGATCTGCGATTTTTTTTGCTGCGACATTGGGGCGGACAGATCGGACCCTTGACTGACATTTTTGACACTTTTGGGGTTACCAGTGACATTTCTACAGTAATCAGTGCTATATATATGCACTGTTACTGTAAAAATACACTGGTAGTGAAGGGGTTAACTTTATTTGAGAGGGAGGGGCTGTGTGTGTCCCTAGGGGCGTGATTCTTACTGTGATTGGCTGTGGCTTCAGCTGTATGCAGAGTGATCAACGGATCTACATAGTAGATCCATATGATCAGCTCTCATACAGAGGGGAGAATGACAGGCAGCTTGTTTACACAAGCTGCCTGACTTTCTCCCTCTCCCCCGCCGATCGCAGAGTGGCCGGCGGACATCGGGTCCGCCGGTCACACGCGCGGGGGGGTCCGTGACCACGCGGGAGCGGGAGCGCGCCTCCGGCGGCGCGCGCTCGCTCCCTAGACCCTCACAAGCTAGTGACGTAGCCCTACGTCACTTTGCCTGTGAGGGGCTGACCGCCGACGTAGATCGGCGTGCGGCGGTCGGCAAGTGGTTAAAGGGATCCTAGTACTGACACCCCCGCAGGTGGTGGCAGTGAATGCGCAAAGTGTTGCAGTTGTGTATATCTCCATCTATCCAGTGGCATACTCACCCATTTTTGTGTTATTTCAAAAAAACGTGCACATTCTATTTCCCTCCATTATATCCTGCAGCTGTATCACCTCTTTTTTTGCCCATCTTACAAAATATAAGTAATCATCTTTTCCAGATTTAAAATAATTTGTGTCTAATATTGAAATTAAAGGTGCATTAAAGTCCAAGTGATATGATCTACAAAGGCTATCACATAGCCTAAAAATGTTCCTAGTCAGTGGATTTGTGCTATTGGCCAATTCTCGATATGCCCTTGGAACCCAGACCATCTTGCCTAAGTCAACCTTACTCTGTGCTCATTCAATCTTCACCCAACTCTTAACATCCTTATTATGCAACCAATCCGCTATTTGTGCGATAGTGATTGCCTGATAATATCTTTTAAATAGGAGTAATAGGTGTAATCCCTAACCTCCGGGTATCTGATCCTCCAAACGTCCACTAACTGGCACTCCACCAGTAGTCTTTTGATTTAGTTCTGTCTTTGTGGTGGGAAGCGAAAAGAACCCACAGAGGAATCCACCCACCGATCTTAACCCATGTTGAGGTCTCCAGCTACAATAAGGCACCCTTCCTTGAATCAGCAACAAACGGTCAAGAGGGAAAAGAACCGCTCAAGTGAGGGGATAGTTCCAAACACATCCAACCCAGGTGCAGGCACGGATCCGCAGTCCTGATAGCAGCAAATGGAAGAGCACAAAAAGCCGCACAACTGGTTGAAGATGCAAAAAGTTAAAATCCAAATTTATTTTGCAGGCAAAAAGATAAAATCATCCAAGATGAAACCAAAACAGTCGGAGACATGGGGGGGAAAAGGGGAGCACGGCGGTTGACGCGTTTCACGGAGTCTTCCGCTTAGTCGTAACCATGCTGTACAATACAAGACACTGCTATATATAGAGGAAAAGGCATTTCAAATAACATGTACCTCCCAGAATGTGCTTGATTGAGCCCACACAGCTGCAGATACTAAATCCCAATTAAGGGCACACAAACAGCCCAGCAGGAATTGTATGTTTGCTTTTGCTTCACCTTTTGTCCAAAAACGCATAGCAAAAAAGTTCTATAAATGCATATGCGAAAAAGCTTTCAATAAAACTAAGGAAAAAACAGTAGTGATAATATAAAAAGACAGCTGGTAGAAGCCAAAAAACTAACAAAAACAAAGTAAAGGGAGAAAAAAAAAAAAGAAAAACGAAGAGAAAAAAACGAAGGGAAAAAAAAAAAAAAAAAAAAGGGGGAAAAAAAAAAAAAAAAAAACAAGAAAAAGAAAAAAGACAAAGAAAAAGTAAACAGTAAAACGGAAGCATATAGATGTGTTCATACCCAGATGGAACTATGGTATAAAAAGAAATGGTGTATAATATAGTCATGAAGAGCATATATGTGTAAATATATAAGTGGTACACATAAAAATAATAAATGTGTAACCACAAACACATACATCACGTCCATATAGCATATGAAACAAATAGATAAATGGGGGGGGAAATTGTACACATATGTAATAGGTATGAGCACAACCCCCAAAAACGTATAACCCCATCCATTGAGTGGTATATCTGCAACTGTGTTCACATACATAGGGCAATCCACCCAATCGAAAGAATATAAAAATAACCAATGAGATATGTAAGAACACTAAACATTACCATAAAAATAATAATAAATACATAAATGCATAAACATAGAAATCCTGTGTGTCTTTATCAGCATAATGGTATTATTATCCCCTATAAAGATATAAAAATAGGGACATTTAAATGGATATATACCCAAGACATTGGTAACATCTCAGGCATATCCCACATCGATCTAACAAAAAAAAAATATATATATATATATATATATGCTTACGTGTACATGTCGACTTAGATCATACTGAACACAGAGTATAGCATGCACATGTGTGAACCACCGTGCATATAGCACAATCAATATCCATAAAGGAATCAGCCACACATTGCATAAATATATAGCCATGGAGGCAAGCCGAACGGAACAACATGCATATATATCGATGAACACATGCATTCCAAAAAAAAAAAAAAAAAAAAAAGATGCAGAGACCGAAATGGGACAAAAGGGAAGGAGAAATGAGAAAAAAAAAAAAAAAAGAAAAGAAGAAACAAAGAAACACTAAGACATAGAATGGCCAATCAAAGAGACATGTACCATGTATGTGTATGGGATACAGGTAGCCCTCTCTGTATGTATAGTTAAATGTATGTACCCACGAATAGATACATGAATCATTACTGGGAATAAAAGTGAGTAACATCCCATTCAAAGTTTAAACCGCCAGGTAAGCGGGTCTGGAGTTTATGAATCCAGAAAACCTCCCGCTTACACAGAAGGCGGAACACATCGCCCCCTCTTACAGGAGCAACCACACGTTCGATCACTTGGACCGATATCAAAGACAGATCACCGTCATGTTCTGAATTAAAATGTCGGGCCACATTCGTGGATTTCCTCAATCTGACATCACTAAGGTGTTCCCTAAATCTGTCTTTAAGTTTTCGTGTGGTGCGACCCACATATTGTACAAAACATTCTCTGCAAGTAATGAGATAAATAAGGTATGTAGTGTTACAATTAAAAAACCTGTTGATTTTGTATGTTTTGTTCTCAATAGAGGATTGAAAGTTAACACCCCCTAGAATATGGGGACATGTAATGCAGTCCTTAGCCCCACATCGGAAATTACCTTTCAGATGCAACCATGTTTCTGATGTATTTTTAATTGTAGTGCTAAACAGACTTGGGGATAACTGGTTTCCCAGTGTTTTGGCCCTCTTGGCGACAATATTCACTCCTCCCTCTAAGATCCTGGCACAGTCCTTATCACCATACAGAATGGGAATATGTTTATTGATAATTTGTTTGATCCTGTTAAATTCCAAACTGTATGGGATGGTGAGATTAATGGAGCCATTATTGCCAGAAGTCTTAGATTCATTGAAATGTCTCTTTGGTGTAAGGAGGCTTTTCCTGTCCCTATTAAGGGCAATAGAGTATGCCCTGTCAAGGGTCCATTTTGGATAACCCCTAGCCAAAAAGCGTCTATACAAAAGTGCTGACTCTTTATTGAAAACGTCCAAGTCACTGCATATCCTTCTGATACGAAGGAATTGACCTACCGGTATACCCTTTCGAGTATGAAATGGGTGACTGGAGTCAGCATGTAACAAATTGTTACCAGCTGAGGGTTTCCTATATAGGCTAGTGACCACCTGATTTTGTCGATGCTCAAGGGTAACATCTAGGAAATCAATCCTATCAACATTGAATTGGCCAGTAAATGCCAGATTGTAATCATTGCGATTAAGATATTCCAAAAATAGGTCAAAAGGAAGGCCTTGTCTAGTGATAAAGATCAAATCATCTATATAACGAAAGAATATGACAATTTGATTCCTGTAGGGGTTACTATCTCCAAAAATGTGGACCCTCTCCCACCACCCCATGTAAAGGTTGGCCAGGGAGGGTGAAAAAATAGCCCCCATGGCTGCCCCACACTTCTGGAGATAGTAAACCCCATCAAACATGAAATAATTGTGCCCAAGGAGGTATTCCAAGACCTCCAAAATGTATGTCTTGGCCACCTCAGCCAGATCAGTATAGTGGGTAAGTGAAAAACGTACAGCTACTAGAGCTAGATTGTGGGGAATTGAAGAGTAGAGACTCACTACATCACAAGTCATCCACTGGTAATCTGGCTGCCAACAAATCTCACTGGTGATATTTAAGAGGTGCATAGTATCTCTTAGGTAACTGGGTAGAGTGTGCACAATGGGTTGAAGCTGGCCATCAAGCCACTCTCCCAGTCGTTCATTGAGAGACCCGATGCCAGCGACAATGGGCCTCCCCCGAACCGGGCGTGCCCCCTTGTGCACCTTAGGGAGGTGATGAAAAATTGGGGTGATGGGATATTCCGGTATCAGTTTATCAGACTCCTTAGGGGTAAGGATACCCATAGAGGCACCTCTATCAATAAGCTCTCGCAAAATGGCTCTGAACCTATTCAAGGGGTCACCACTTAGTCTTATATATGTATCCGTATCAGACAATTGCCTGAGAGCTTCCATTTTGTATTCACCTTTGTCTAATATGACTACCGATCCCCCTTTATCCGCATTCCTAATAACAATAGAGTCATCCTCCATCAAAGATATTAAAGCATTCCTTTCCTGTACATTCAGATTGTCATTTCTCACCTGTACCTTATTGGGAACCGTTTGTTTCAGTTCAAAAATGTCCTCTTCGATTCGTTTTTGAAAGGTGTCCATCTGGGGTACCCGTGACTGAACAGGATAAAAATATGAGGGTACTTTGAATGAAACTTTGTTGACATTATCCTCTTTCTCCTGTACAGCATCTCGATTTTCCATCATTAAGTCCTCCAGATCGATGGTCGCACAATGTTCTCTAAAAGATCTCGGTGATTCTGGGCCATTATCCCCCAATATTGTCACAGGTTGATCCACACCCAAACCATTGTCCACATCCTGAGAAACCTGTAAAGCTGTATCATCCTTCAGAAAATGCTTGCGTAAGGTCAAGTTCCGGACAAATTTATTAATATCCAAGATCGTGGAAAACGGATCGAAATGTGTATGAGGGCAAAAGTTCAATCCTTTCGATAAAAGGCTCAATTCCCCCACGGTTAGGATCTTTTGTGATAGATTAATCACATTGTTGCTTGTCTCATCCTCATGTTTTATTTCCTCTGAGCTCGCAATGAATAGTGGTGATCCCGTTGGCCTCCGGTGCTTCTTTCCTCCCCTCCTTGTTTTCTTTGCGTTTTTTTCTTTTTCTGGGGCTTTTTCTCCCTTCTCTGACCGTTTTTTGAAAAAGGGGTATTGTACGGTGTACCTCCTGATCTAGGGAGTTGAGCATGATCAGGAGAGCTATCCGAGCTATCCAATTCCTGCTGGGCTGTTTGTGTGCCCTTAATTGGGATTTAGTATCTGCAGCTGTGTGGGCTCAATCAAGCACATTCTGGGAGGTACATGTTATTTGAAATGCCTTTTCCTCTATATATAGCAGTGTCTTGTATTGTACAGCATGGTTACGACTAAGCGGAAGACTCCGTGAAACGCGTCAACCGCCGTGCTCCCCTTTTCCCCCCCATGTCTCCGACTGTTTTGGTTTCATCTTGGATGATTTTATCTTTTTGCCTGCAAAATAAATTTGGATTTTAACTTTTTGCATCTTCAACCAGTTGTGCGGCTTTTTGTGCTCTTCCATTTGCTGCTATCAGGACTGCGGATCCGTGCCTGCACCTGGGTTGGATGTGTTTGGAACTATCCCCTCACTTGAGCGGTTCTTTTCCCTCTTGACCGTTTGTTGCTGTTTCCGCTTTTGGATACCGGCTCGGTGAGTTCCCTTTTACATATGTGAGCTACTATAGACTTGACATTTTTGTATCATTATACCACTCAGCCGGAGACATGGATGAGACTGTGAATGGCCGATCACTTAGGAAACATGACGCTAACCCCCTCAGAACAGGAGCAACATCTCTCTTGAGAGAAGACTCAGATAATTCCTCGGCCCCTATGGACGCTTCTTTCAGAAAACTGGAAAAACTAATAATTAAAGAGATTAAAGCCTATTGGGAGAAAACTACGCTTGCGGAGTATGTAGAGGTTCAGCGTATCCCTCGTGGCTTGAGAATTAAGAAATTTCCAACGTTTGATCTTTTCAACCAGGATCTTAAAAAATTGTGGACAGATACTCTTTCTACTTGTTCTATTGAACTAATGAAAATAATCATAACATCTAGAACCCTGGAATTAAAAAAGCTACAAGAGGATATAACAATGTTACAACAGGAGCTATCCACTTTTAAAGATTTGCCTTCATTTTCGGAGTTTGATCAGAATCTCAGTGCTAGAACTGACAAATTTGAAAAGGAGATCATGAATGGCAAAAAAGAAAAGTTTCAGCGTGATAAAGTGGATTATGAAATGGACAATGTATATGTGTGGAAAAAATCGCAGCGATGGAATCGCCACCAATTTAAGAAAAGAGTGAGCTTTTCCGATCCAGAAACAAGCGTCATAGAGAGTCCCTATGGTACACCTGGCTCGGATAGCTCTCCTGATCATGCTCAACTCCCTAGATCAGGAGGTACACCGTACAATACCCCTTTTTCAAAAAACGGTCAGAGAAGGGAGAAAAAGCCCCAGAAAAAGAAAAAAACGCAAAGAAAACAAGGAGGGGAGGAAAGAAGCACCGGAGGCCAACGGGATCACCACTATTCATTGCGAGCTCAGAGGAAATAAAACATGAGGATGAGACAAGCAACAATGTGATTAATCTATCACAAAAGATCCTAACCGTGGGGGAATTGAGCCTTTTATCGAAAGGATTGAACTTTTGCCCTCATACACATTTCGATCCGTTTTCCACGATCTTGGATATTAATAAATTTGTCCGGAACTTGACCTTACGCAAGCATTTTCTGAAGGATGATACAGCTTTACAGGTTTCTCAGGATGTGGACAATGGTTTGGGTGTGGATCAACCTGTGACAATATTGGGGGATAATGGCCCAGAATCACCGAGATCTTTTAGAGAACATTGTGCGACCATCGATCTGGAGGACTTAATGATGGAAAATCGAGATGCTGTACAGGAGAAAGAGGATAATGTCAACAAAGTTTCATTCAAAGTACCCTCATATTTTTATCCTGTTCAGTCACGGGTACCCCAGATGGACACCTTTCAAAAACGAATCGAAGAGGACATTTTTGAACTGAAACAAACGGTTCCCAATAAGGTACAGGTGAGAAATGACAATCTGAATGTACAGGAAAGGAATGCTTTAATATCTTTGATGGAGGATGACTCTATTGTTATTAGGAATGCGGATAAAGGGGGATCGGTAGTCATATTAGACAAAGGTGAATACAAAATGGAAGCTCTCAGGCAATTGTCTGATACGGATACATATATAAGACTAAGTGGTGACCCCTTGAATAGGTTCAGAGCCATTTTGCGAGAGCTTATTGATAGAGGTGCCTCTATGGGTATCCTTACCCCTAAGGAGTCTGATAAACTGATACCGGAATATCCCATCACCCCAATTTTTCATCACCTCCCTAAGGTGCACAAGGGGGCACGCCCGGTTCGGGGGAGGCCCATTGTCGCTGGCATCGGGTCTCTCAATGAACGACTGGGAGAGTGGCTTGATGGCCAGCTTCAACCCATTGTGCACACTCTACCCAGTTACCTAAGAGATACTATGCACCTCTTAAATATCACCAGTGAGATTTGTTGGCAGCCAGATTACCAGTGGATGACTTGTGATGTAGTGAGTCTCTACTCTTCAATTCCCCACAATCTAGCTCTAGTAGCTGTACGTTTTTCACTTACCCACTATACTGATCTGGCTGAGGTGGCCAAGACATACATTTTGGAGGTCTTGGAATACCTCCTTGGGCACAATTATTTCATGTTTGATGGGGTTTACTATCTCCAGAAGTGTGGGGCAGCCATGGGGGCTATTTTTTCACCCTCCCTGGCCAACCTTTACATGGGGTGGTGGGAGAGGGTCCACATTTTTGGAGATAGTAACCCCTACAGGAATCAAATTGTCATATTCTTTCGTTATATAGATGATTTGATCTTTATCACTAGACAAGGCCTTCCTTTTGACCTATTTTTGGAATATCTTAATCGCAATGATTACAATCTGGCATTTACTGGCCAATTCAATGTTGATAGGATTGATTCCCTAGATGTTACCCTTGAGCATCGACAAAATCAGGTGGTCACTAGCCTATATAGGAAACCCTCAGCTGGTAACAATTTGTTACATGCTGACTCCAGTCACCCATTTCATACTCGAAAGGGTATACCGGTAGGTCAATTCCTTCGTATCAGAAGGATATGCAGTGACTTGGACGTTTTCAATAAAGAGTCAGCACTTTTGTATAGACGCTTTTTGGCTAGGGGTTATCCAAAATGGACCCTTGACAGGGCATACTCTATTGCCCTTAATAGGGACAGGAAAAGCCTCCTTACACCAAAGAGACATTTCAATGAATCTAAGACTTCTGGCAATAATGGCTCCATTAATCTCACCATCCCATACAGTTTGGAATTTAACAGGATCAAACAAATTATCAATAAACATATTCCCATTCTGTATGGTGATAAGGACTGTGCCAGGATCTTAGAGGGAGGAGTGAATATTGTCGCCAAGAGGGCCAAAACACTGGGAAACCAGTTATCCCCAAGTCTGTTTAGCACTACAATTAAAAATACATCAGAAACATGGTTGCATCTGAAAGGTAATTTCCGATGTGGGGCTAAGGACTGCATTACATGTCCCCATATTCTAGGGGGTGTTAACTTTCAATCCTCTATTGAGAACAAAACATACAAAATCAACAGGTTTTTTAATTGTAACACTACATACCTTATTTATCTCATTACTTGCAGAGAATGTTTTGTACAATATGTGGGTCGCACCACACGAAAACTTAAAGACAGATTTAGGGAACACCTTAGTGATATCAGATTGAGGAAATCCACGAATGTGGCCCGACATTTTAATTCAGAACATGACGGTGATCTGTCTTTGATATCGGTCCAAGTGATCGAACGTGTGGTTGCTCCTGTAAGAGGGGGCGATGTGTTCCGCCTTCTGTGTAAGCGGGAGGTTTTCTGGATTCATAAACTCCAGACCCGCTTACCTGGCGGTTTAAACTTTGAATGGGATGTTACTCACTTTTATTCCCAGTAATGATTCATGTATCTATTCGTGGGTACATACATTTAACTATACATACAGAGAGGGCTACCTGTATCCCATACACATACATGGTACATGTCTCTTTGATTGGCCATTCTATGTCTTAGTGTTTCTTTGTTTCTTCTTTTCTTTTTTTTTTTTTTTTTCTCATTTCTCCTTCCCTTTTGTCCCATTTCAGTCTCTGCATCTTTTTTTTTTTTTTGGAATGCATGTGTTCATCGATATATATGCATGTTGTTCCGTTCGGCTTGCCTCCATGGCTATATATTTATGCAATGTGTGGCTGATTCCTTTATGGATATTGATTGTGCTATATGCACGGTGGTTCACACATGTGCATGCTATACTCTGTGTTCAGTATGATCTAAGTCGACATGTACACGTAAGCATATATATATATATATATTTTTTTTTTGTTAGATCGATGTGGGATATGCCTGAGATGTTACCAATGTCTTGGGTATATATCCATTTAAATGTCCCTATTTTTATATCTTTATAGGGGATAATAATACCATTATGCTGATAAAGACACACAGGATTTCTATGTTTATGCATTTATGTATTTATTATTATTTTTATGGTAATGTTTAGTGTTCTTACATATCTCATTGGTTATTTTTATATTCTTTCGATTGGGTGGATTGCCCTATGTATGTGAACACAGTTGCAGATATACCACTCAATGGATGGGGTTATACGTTTTTGGGGGTTGTGCTCATACCTATTACATATGTGTACAATTTCCCCCCCCATTTATCTATTTGTTTCATATGCTATATGGACGTGATGTATGTGTTTGTGGTTACACATTTATTATTTTTATGTGTACCACTTATATATTTACACATATATGCTCTTCATGACTATATTATACACCATTTCTTTTTATACCATAGTTCCATCTGGGTATGAACACATCTATATGCTTCCGTTTTACTGTTTACTTTTTCTTTGTCTTTTTTCTTTTTCTTGTTTTTTTTTTTTTTTTTTCCCCCTTTTTTTTTTTTTTTTTTTTTTCCCTTCGTTTTTTTCTCTTCGTTTTTCTTTTTTTTTTTCTCCCTTTACTTTGTTTTTGTTAGTTTTTTGGCTTCTACCAGCTGTCTTTTTATATTATCACTACTGTTTTTTCCTTAGTTTTATTGAAAGCTTTTTCGCATATGCATTTATAGAACTTTTTTGCTATGCGTTTTTGGACAAAAGGTGAAGCAAAAGCAAACATACAATTCCTGCTGGGCTGTTTGTGTGCCCTTAATTGGGATTTAGTATCTGCAGCTGTGTGGGCTCAATCAAGCACATTCTGGGAGGTACATGTTATTTGAAATGCCTTTTCCTCTATATATAGCAGTGTCTTGTATTGTACAGCATGGTTACGACTAAGCGGAAGACTCCGTGAAACGCGTCAACCGCCGTGCTCCCCTTTTCCCCCCCATGTCTCCGACTGTTTTGGTTTCATCTTGGATGATTTTATCTTTTTGCCTGCAAAATAAATTTGGATTTTAACTTTTTGCATCTTCAACCAGTTGTGCGGCTTTTTGTGCTCTTCCATTTACCCTTCCTTGAATACCATCAGCCTTTTCAGGATTTTCCTAAGAAACTTATTTGGCTTTTTATTGGCGGAGTAGATATTTGCAAAGATACACTCCATATTGAATAATCTGCCCTCAAAAAACAAGAATCTCCCCTCAGGGTCTGCTAACTTCTTCTTTAGCACAAACACAGTGCTCCTATTAAATCCAATAGCCACTCCCCGAGAGTGGCTCATAGTCGAGTCACCGTAAAACCACGTTGGAAAAAAATATGATGACAGTCTTAACCCAGAGGCATGCGCGACATGTGTCTCTTGAAAACATACCACATTTGCCCCATATAGGTGCAATTAGTTTACCCCATGCCTTTTGCTGGGAGTATTCAGGCCTCTAACATTATACGATACCAAATTTGTCAGGGCCATAATCTACCAAAAGGGCATCTGTCTTGCCAGAGAAAGGGAGGAGGGGGAGAGGGGGAAAAAGAAAAAAGAACCCCAAACGAACAACCACATCATATCTCCCCTCCCAAGACAGTTATCCCTTCGAAAGGTTAAACAAGTTTCCAATTCTTGTTCAATATACGGATCTGGCGCCGCTCAACTAAGTGTCGCCTCTTGTCCATACCTTCTTGAGGGGCAACCACCCTGACACCTCGACCCCACCTCCCTAATCCCCCTGCCGCCACCTTTCCTCTTCTTCTCCTTTACTTTTGGCCTCTAACACTCTCATCTCTCTCTTTGCCGAGGTGGTAGGTCTAGCTTGCTACAGAAGTCTCTCAAATCTTCTGGAAATCTCAAAACCACAGCCCGGCCTTCCTTCTTCCCCTTTAGATGGTCCAGAAAGCCCCAGCGGTATAGAACATTGGATCCCCGCATTTGCTCTGTCAAAGTTTTAAGCAGTCTCCTTCTTGCCAATGTTTCAGCCGAAAGATCGGCGTATAGCTGTATGTTTATTTCTTCAAAATGAATTCTGTCTGAAAATGAAGTCCTGCTAGATCACTTTAGGCTGGCCCCTTTTGCAGGTATAGCTATTTGTAGAGACCGATTTGCTAACAGCTTTAGCCCCCAAACTTCCAATGAAATGCGGGTTTTAAATCGTGCAAGTTCAGCTGAACTCGCGTGATTTCAAACCCGCCTCCAATGTGAACGTATCCTGAAATCCTTTACAGACATTAAAGCTCCTGATGTTTGATCTGCAACTGCCATGGTGCTGCACATGTGATCAATTTAGACACCAGTCATTTGATAGTTTGACAGTTTGGTTGAGGACACAAGCAAATGTGACAGTTAGTAATCCAGGAATGTAACTGTTTTTTGAAGCTGTTAAATCGGTGGGTTTATTTACGCTTTATGATTTACTGCTGTTCAGGGACCTTGGTCTTCAGCAAAATGGCAGTCTCTGGCAAGAATAGGCAGGAGCAATGCTGGAGGCAATTTACAACGCACACTAATTTTGGTAGAATAATTATTAATGTGAAATGTATGTTCCTTGCTAAAGAACATTAGTTTTTTCAAGTTGATATGGGTAAAGTTCCACTTTATTTGGGCCTAAGCAGTACCCTGAAAATGTAACTTTTGTATTGAAATCCTCCTGAAAATAGCAGTACACTTTCTGGTTTATGAAGGTACCAAAAGCCTATTAGCTGTACATCTGCAGTGTAAAAAACATGGCTGTCTGTGGTTGCTAGTCTTACCAGGTTTGAGATTTCCTAATGTAATTTCTGTGCTGCTTGCTAGAAAGGAATCTGCATTGCATGCATCTCTGCATCTATTTTATGAATATTCCTTACTAGTAGGGACAAGACTGAACAAACTGGCAATATTTGGTCTGTTTGCCCATCTGCATTCCCAGCGTCTAAAATGCAAGCAGCAAGGGATGCCAGGCAATGTCATGACCATATTTGGTTAATGACATCATCAATTTTATCTGGCGTTTGTTTGCTTTACTGGGGTGTCAGAGAATCTGTCCTTTAGCAACAGGAAAGCATCATTGGTTCACTGGATCACTGTGGCGTCTGGAGATATATTTTGTTGAGCGCCGGGTCGTTGTGATTGATGATAGATTTACACAGGGCTTTTATTCTCAGAAAATAGGTGCTGGAACTCACCCTCCCCAGCCAACTCCCCGCCCCAACCACGCCCATAACCCCACCCAACCACGCCCACAACCCCACGCTTTCCTCAGAGGTGAAAATTACACAGTTGCCAAATAGTGGGTGTGATTGAGGCTTAGAATTGCGTATCGCAGAAGACGCAAGGTTCAGAAAAGAGAAACACACAGAGTACAGGACTCAGGAGTATAGGGTGTAGTAGCCATATACATATACAGTACATAACATTAAAAAGTACAGTATGTATCACACAGCACAGCATAGAGACTGTGATCAGGAGCATGTAATGTGCACTGTACATACATAATCTAAGGTGTATGACACACACTCCTAACCACTACCCCCGTATACTCTGCTATACATTATATAATACTGACCCCTGTTCTCTTTATACATTTTCTCTTTTACATACTTCTGACCACTGCACTCTGTCAGTTGTGCTGTACCTTACATACTCCTGACTGCTCAACTCTGTATGCTGTGATGTATATTGCCTGCTCCAGGGGCCATTAATATAACATATGACTGTAAGAGGTATGTAATGTATAGCACAGCATACAGTTATGACTAGGTAATATACAAGGAACTGTATTTTACTAAACCATCACTGTTGCACGCTGCTATACATGACATTCTCTTGGTTACTCAACTCTGTATACTTTGCTGCAGCAAAGTTCCCTTGTCCTCTCCAAGCAAAAAATCCCACTTCCCTCAAGTATCCCCACTCCTCAAAGTAACCATCAATTACTCTGCAAACCTCTTTGCTTTCCTCTCCCTCTACCCCCAGCTCAACTCTGCACTTTTTCCACAGTTCACCTTAGCACCCCCCTCCACAACTCACCTCTGCACCCCCATCTAGAGCTTATCTTCACAGCTTTCACCTCTGTATTATCTGCACACCCCCTTCCCTGCTATCACCCCTGCACAAGTCCCCCTTTCCCAACTCTCCCCTTTGCACAAATCCCCCTCCCCAAGCTCTCACCTTTTCACAGTTTCCCCCCTCCCCCAGCTCTCACCTTTTCACAAGTCCTCCCCTCCCCCCAAAGCTCTCACCTTTTCACAGTTTCCCCCCCTCCCCCAGCTCTCACCTTTTCACAAGTCCTCCCCTCCCCCCAGCCCTCACCTTTTCACAGATCCCCCCAGCCATCACCTTTTTACAGATCCCTCCCCCCAGCTCTCACCTTTTCACAGATCCTCCCCCAGCCCTCACCTTTTCACAGTTCCCTCCCCTCCCCCCAGCTCTCACCTTTTCACAGATCCTCCCCCAGCCCTCACCTTTTCACAGTTCCCTCCCCTCCCCCCAGCTCTCACCTTTTCACAGATCCTCCCCCAGCCCTCACCTTTTCACAGTTCCCTCCCCTCCCCCCAACCCTCACCTTTTCACAGATCCCCCCAGCTATCACCTTTTCAGAGATCGTCCCCTCCCCCCAGCTATCACCTTTTCACAGACCCCCCTCCCCCACACAAGAAGCTCTCTCACCTGGTATTCACAGATTGTCCTCCTCTGTCACTTCTTCAGGAATGCAGCCATCTTCACAACTTTGTTATGTGCCCGGGCTTTTTTTTTTCATTACAGTGATGTTCCTGCAACTCGGCCTATCAGGAATGCAGCATGGAGCAGGGGAGGAGTTTCACAGCACTTCACTGAGCTCCGTACTGCACATAGTTGTAACAGGCAGGAGATGAAGAAAGAAGCCGCCTCCCGAAGCCCCTCCTCCCTGCTCCGTGCTGCATTCCTGATAGGCAGAGCCGCAGAGCTGCAGGAACATCACTGTCAAGACCAGGAACAACCAGCTTCATGTGCCTATTGCCTCTTTTAATACAAGTCTATGCCTCTTTTAATACAAGAACTTATCTCGCTAGGTTTAAAATCGAAAGATTTGCATGCTTGCTGTTATTAGGTCTAAGGTCTACAAAGATGTTCAGATCCTTCTCAATAACTGACTGACCCAAAATAATCCCCACCTCCACAATGTATATTGTATGGATAATTGTAACAAAGAAGCCGCCTCCCGAAGCCCCTCCTCCCTGCTCCGTGCTGCATTCCTGATAGGCAGAGCTGCAGGAACATCACTGTCAAGACCAGGAACAACCAGCTTCATGTGCCTGCAGTGCCGACACTCGCATACAGAAAGTGGTGGAGGAAGTGAGTCCTCCATCAGCTTCTGTGTTTAGTGACAAGCGGGAGAGGACAGGGCAGCCAGAGGTGGCGGAACTGCTTTCCGGCGCGTTCTGGCAGAAAAAAAGCCCTGGATTTACATTGCTGGACGACGTCACTGACTATAAGGCCCCATGCACACGGGACGTTTTTAACGCCGCTGTAAGCAGCGTCAGGCGTTTTCTTTTTGCAGCCTAAAAACGCCCCTCCATGTTATTCTATGGCCTCATGCACACTCAGACGTTTTTGAGCTGTAAGTGGCTTAGACGTTTTTAGGCTGCAACAAGAACCCACCACCTGCGCGTTCTGAGGACCAGCGTTACAGCGTTAAAAACGCCTGACGCTGCTAAAAGCTGAATAACTTTGCTATAACGTTGCTTAACGTGCGTTAAGCCACGTTATACGTTTTTTTTTCTTCCATTCAAAATCAATGGTTCCCTATGGGATCCTATTGATTTGAATGGAGGTCGCACCGCAACACCGCAAGTCGGATCCGACTTGCGGGGTGACTTGCGCTGTGGGAATCTTGAGGGGGAACTCCACGCCAAAATGGGAAAAAAACGGCGTGGGGTCCCCCCCAGGGTTCCAAACCAGGCCCTTCGGGTCTGTTATGGAATTTGAGGGTAGCCCCATGCCGAAAAAACGGCATGGGGTCCCCCCCAAAATCCATACCAGACCCTTAACCGAGCATGCAGCCCGGCAGGCCAGGAAAGGGGAGGGGACGAGCGAGCGGCCCCACCCCCCCTGGACCACACCAGGCCACATGCCCTCAACATGGGGGGGTGTTGGTGCTTTGGGGCAGGGGGAGCTCTGCACCCCCCACCTCAAAGCACCTTGCCCCCATGTTGATGAGGACAAGGGCCTCATCCCCACAACCCTGGCCGGTGGTTGTGGGGGTCTGCGGGCAGGGGGCTCATCGGAATCTGGAAGCCCCCTTTAACAAGGGGGCACCCCAGATCCCGGACCCCCTCCCTATGTGAATGGGTATGGGGTACACTGTACCCCTACCCATTCACCCCATAAAAGGCAGTGTATGGAAATAACGACAAGAGACGTTTTGGAAAGTTTATTAAAAATCTTCATCCGACTCTTCTTGTCTTCTCCTCTCCGGGGGTCTTCTCCGGGGTCTTCTGCTCTTTTGCTGTCCGCCCTTCTTGTCTTCTCCTCTCCGGGGTCTTCTCCGGGGTCTTCTGCTCTTTTGCTGTCCGCCCTTCTTGTCTTCTCCTCTCCGGGGTCTTCTCCGGGGTCTTCTGCTCTTTTGCTGTCCCCCTCTTCTTGTGTTCTTGTCTCCGGGGTCTTCTGCTGTCCCCTCTTCTGCTGTCCTCTCTTCTTTTCTTCTCCTCTCCGGTCTTCTGCTCTTTTGCTGTCGGCTGTCGGCTGTCGTCTTCCTCCGGTCCTCCTCCGACGACGTCTCCGCTGATTATGCCTATCTCCGGTCTCTTCAGCTTATTATATAGCCATTAGGGGCGTGGCCCCGATGACGTCATCTGGAGGCCCCGCCCCCTCATGTCACATATGACGTCATCTGTGGAGCGGAGACGTCGTCGGAGGAGGACCGGAGGAAGAAGACAGCCGACAGCCGACAGCAAAAGAGCAGAAGACCGGAGAGGAGAAGAAAAGAAGAGAGGACAGCAGAAGAGGGGACAGCAGAAGACCCCGGAGACAAGAACACAAGAAGAGGGGGACAGCAAAAGAGCAGAAGACCCCGGAGAAGACCCCGGAGAGGAGAAGACAAGAAGGGCGGACAGCAAAAGAGCAGAAGACCCCGGAGAAGACCCCGGAGAGGAGAAGACAAGAAGAGTCGGATGAAGATTTTTAATAAACTTTCCAAAACGTCTCTTATCGTTATTTCCATACACTGCCTTTTATGGGGTGAATGGGTAGGGGTACAGTGTACCCCTACCCATTCACATAGGGAGGGGGTCCGGGATCTGGGGTGCCCCCTTGTTAAAGGGGGCTTCCAGATTCCGATGAGCCCCCTGCCCGCAGACCCCCACAACCACCGGCCAGGGTTGTGGGGATGAGGCCCTTGTCCTCATCAACATGGGGGCAAGGTGCTTTGAGGTGGGGGGTGCAGAGCTCCCCCTGCCCCAAAGCACCAACACCCCCCCATGTTGAGGGTATGTGGCCTGGTGTGGTCCAGGGGGGGTGGGGCCGCTCGCTCGTCCCCTCCCCTTTCCTGGCCTGCCGGGCTGCATGCTCGGATAAGGGTTTGGTATGGATTTTGGGGGGGACCCCATGCCGTTTTTTCGGCATGGGGCTACCCTCAAATTCCATAACAGACCCGAAGGGCCTGGTTTGGAACCCTGGGGGGGACCCCCACGCCGTTTTTTTCCCATTTTGGCGTGGAGTTCCCCCTCAAGATTCTCACAGCGCAAGTCGCCCCGCAAGTCGGATCCGACTTGCGGTGTTGCGGTGCTACCTCCATTCAAATCAATAGGATCCCATAGGGAACCATTGATTTTGAATGGAAGAAAAAAAAACGCTGCTAAAAGCAACGTGGCAAAACGTGCAATAACGCCAATGGAAAAAGCTACTGAAAGCACGTTTTTACAGCTGCTTTTTCCGGCGTCAGAACTAACTTTGACTTACGTTTTTTCTAACGCCCCGTGTGCATGGGGCCTAAGTGTGTGTGTTTATTTACATGTGATTTTTTGGGAATGGGTACTGGGTAGAACTAATGTACCCCTGTACTCATTCCCCTGGAAGGAGTTGGATATCTGTGGACCTCCTTTTTATAAAGAGGGCTTCCAAATTCCTCTTACTGCTCATTCACATTGGGCGCACTGATCCATGAACTCGTGCGAAGGGCCATCCTCATGCAATCAGGATGCACAGAAGTTCCATTCAGCCATGTGAAGGCAACCTATTCAAACCAATGATAGGCCAGAAGCTTCACGGAACTGCGTAGATCTCCAAGTGCATCCCCAGCTGTGTATGTCTGTGTGCAGGTTAGGATATGCTTGAATATTCATGCATTTCCGTGCAGCCGTCATTGATTTGCATTGGTGCATGTTCCCCATGCCCTTTTTTTCAACAATGGCTTTCCTTTTAGCCATGAAAAGACCAGAACCAATTATTAGTTATGTCTACCATTGACTGCAAGACTGTAATAGGGTTCACTGCTAAGTTTGAGATTCGTGGACTTCCCTCTGTGTTTGCCATACCTCCTGTGAACTGAACCCAGCCTAGTTTGCTCACCCTTACCCACCAGTTATAGGTTTAACAGTCATTGGGGGGGGGGGGGGGGGGGCAGTTCTGACATTAGGAGGCATTCCTCTACCAAGATGGCCATCTCCATAAAGAAACACAAAACAAGGAATGGTAACTCAGCAATGGGGAAATAAACAGGTGCAAGAAGACAATACTGATGATTAGTCCTTTGTCCTCTACTTTCTTTTTTGCGCACAGATTTTAGAATTCAGGTCCTTTTTAATGTTCACCCATCATAGAAGAAATATGTGAGCTGCCATTTCTGGCCTGCCCTTGAAAATGCCAGTTGCCAAGCTATCCTACTGATATATTTGGCTACAAATATTTTTTTTAGTATTTTATATATACCCATTTATGAGATGTTTTCTCTATATTTTTATAATAATGTATCTTGTTCTAAACCTGTGATAGTCACTGCATCTTTTCCACAAAACCTTTTGCTCTCATCATCGATGTCATCCGAGATCAAAAAGATAAATGAAATGTAGTACAGTAAAAAAAAAAAAGTAAAAAACAATGTTTAAGTATTGGAGATTTTGAATTAAAATTTAATGTATGCAGATAAAATATGCGTAAGTCATGTGTTTCTTGTCAGTTGCTGCTTTTTTTGCAGTGAAATATTATCCTTGCATGTGTTATATGTTGACATGGTGAAATATAATTCAGATGACAGAAATACAATTTTGTTTTATGTCTGCCTTTCTTTTCCTTCCTGCTTGTTCTCTGTTCCACTCCCCTGTGCCTGTCTGTCATTGTCATCCTTTAACCTTATCTATTCTTCCCTTATTGCTTTATATGTCAAGTCTGAGCACTTCAGAGCAGAGTTTGTTATCCATTGGTGTAGTAACAGGGTAAAAGAGGTGGCAGCCATGCAGTGCTTGTTGTCCTTGGGGGTTCCAGCTTTTACAATGATCCAAGAACTATCTTTTCCTTACTCACTGCACAAACTCTGCATCATCCCAATACCTTTATATAAATTGTTTGTAGTATTTCTGATTTAGTAAGGCTAATCATACGGGAGTAGAGTTTCGTTTGAATGCTCGAGCATTCAAAATGTGAAAAAATCATCTGTCAAAGCATGAAATAATGCAGTTGGTGACTCAACAGATTTCTTTAGAAGTCAGATGGGTGCAATCAGCGCCACCTATAAATATATACTTTTCTATTTTTATTTTTATTGTAACTCCTACACTAAGTGATCAAACAAAATAACTATATGTCAGACTATGTGTTCAGTAGCTGCTGAATACCTATTAGTGATTTGATCACACTAAGGAATAATCAATAGATAAACATATGGTGCGGCAATGCTGAATATTCCATACTGTGAACAACTCCTATTAAATCACAAAAGACAATAATGAGTGAATAAACATATAAATGGGTAAAGTAAAAGTATATTCCACCGCCTTGCTCAAATCTTCTTAAATGATTTCGTACCAACACCAGGTGAATTGAACGTTCACCTCGCTCCTGTTAATAACAGACTTATTTTACAACTCCCGCCAGTCACTCTAAAGTGGATGTAAAACTTCCTTCCTTATGGGCCATACACACTATACAATTGTCTTTAGATTTTTTCCTTTTGATTTACCAAAATCATATAATATGAGGTCAAATCTAAACACTTTCAATTTGTATACAATCAGGCAGGCCCTTGTACTACATAGTTGAAGGTAAATCTAAAGGAAATCTAACAATAAAAGCTGTATAATGTGTATCCAGCTTTAGATCCTTAGATCTAGTACTCCCGTCTGGACCAGTACTCCTCACACGGACCACATGTAACACAAAGGCAACTCTATAGTGCTCTCCATTTAAATAATTTATAAGGATGCCCCCAAGTAAAATACACTTACAAGAAATCAGATTAAAAAAAAAAACATATTTGAATCACTAAATGATCGTCAGACTGCATACCACACCATTCAGTTTTCGGCAGCTGTGTGACGTCCTGGACAGAACTTCTCCCTAATAGACGCGTTTCGCCATTGGATTGGCTTCTT
Organism: Pelophylax lessonae; assembly: GCF_965119305.1. NCBI lineage: Eukaryota > Metazoa > Chordata > Amphibia > Anura > Ranidae > Pelophylax > Pelophylax lessonae. Next base: position 118,497,869 of record NC_138769.1, on the reverse strand, counting down.
CGGTAGGACGGAATAGCTCTCTTTCCTCAGCCTTTATATTGGTTCTTATCACCATAGTAACTATTCAGGTGTCTCCTTGACAGTCTGGAAACTATGAGAACCCACCCATTTGTTTAGGGCGTGCAGTCCACGAGAGTAGTACTAGCTCATTATGAAATACTTACCTTAAAACGAAGCCCCTGCAGCGCTGCCCGCACAACACTTACACGGCCGACATGTTAACCCGTTTGGGTCCTCCAGCCATCTGAATTATGTCACGCATGCGCACGGGAGCTGCCGTTTACAGCACAGGGCTCTAAAGGCACAGGTGGCTGTTCCTTCAGAGCACATGCGCCAGTGGTGTCACTGGTTGCATGCAAAGTAAATATCTCCTAAAAGGTGCACGTTTAGGAGATTTTTACAATACCTATAGATAAGCCTTATCATAGCCTTACCTATTGGTACAAGTTACTGAGGAAGCTTTACTTGTTCTTTAAGGACCAGGCCTATTGTTGTTTACAAGTTAAAATTACTTAAAACCCCCAAACATTATATATATTTTTTTAAAATGGAGATCTTTGCAATACTTTATGTCACACAGTATTTGCGCAGCAGTCTTACAAACTCAATTTTTTTTAAAACTAAAAAATAAGAAAACAGTAAAGTTAGCCCATTTTTTTCTATAATGTGAAAGATAATGTTACGCCGAGTGAATAGATACCCAACATGTCATGCTTCCACGCACGTGGAATGGCGACAAACATTGGTACTTAAAAGTCTCCATAGGCGACACTTTAAAAATGTCTACAGGTTACCAGTTATAGAGGAGTTCTAGGGCTATAATTATTTCTCTCACTCTTAACGATCACGGCGATACCTCACATGTGTGGTTTGAACACCGTTTACATATGTGGGCGGGACTTGTGTATGCGTTTGCTTCTTCGCCCAAGCTCGGAGGGACGACGTGCTTTAAAAAAAAAATTTCTTATTTATTTTATCTTTTATTTTTTATTTTTACACTGTCCCTTTAAAAAAAAATGTTTTTGATTACTTTTATTCCTATTACAAGGGATGTAAACATCCTTTGTAATAGAAATAAGCAGGACAGGACCTCTTTAATGTGAGATCTGGGGTCAAAAAGAATTCACATCTACCCTTAAAAGCAAAAAAAGTCATTTTTTTTCGGCAAGAAAAAAAAATGGGCCCTTTAGGGCAGTGGGAGGAAGCGACGTATGACGTCACTCCTGTCCTCCAAAGCCATAGCGTCAGGTGGGGGCCATCTTGCCCTCACTTGACTTCCTGCCTGGGACATGGACTTCGGTAAGCGGGGAAAACAACCGGGACGCGATGGGAGGGGGGTGGGCACCTCTCCCACCACCAATAAAAGTGATCCTGTGGCGAATCTGCTGCTGGGACCACTGTTATGTGAAAGAGGACTGCCGGCCGAGTAAGAAAATACCAGGGTTATGGCAGCTATCTGCTGCCATAACCCCCGGAATTTAACGTCAAAGTACTGACGTAAAACTGCGGCTGTGGTTAAAGAGGAAGTAAACTTTTATTGATTATTTGTACCTATAGGTAAGCCTATAATAAGGATTACCTATAGGTACTGTATAGGTCTCCTAAACCTGCACTGTTTAGGAGTTACTTACTGCCACCCGTGCCTTTCTTCACAGCCCTGTGCCGTGACCAGTGGCTCCCGTGCGCGTGCGTGGTGTGCAGCTCTGGTCAGTAACACAGCTGGAGTCCGCGGAGGAAGACGGGTAAAGATGGATCCGGCCTCCCGCGGTGATAGCGAGAGCTTCGTTTGCAGGCAAGTTTCACATACTGTGCTAGTATGCGATGCCTTTACTTTGCAGGTCTTAAAAAAAAGAAAAAACATAATTTACTTCCTTTTTAATATAGGGGTCCATGTGGAGCTCGTTCCCGAGCCGGGCTGTGCGCATCTATTGGCACACACAGCATGGCTCAGCCCTACCCCCCACTCTCAGCTCACAGGATTTAATTGACAGCAGTAGGAACCAATGCCTGCCGCTGCCTAAGCAAAGCCTGTGAGAGTGGCGAGAGAAAAGAGAACTGCTACACAAAAGCAAAGCGCTGGATCAAGTGAGGACTCAGGTAAGTATTTGGGGGGGGGGGGCAGGGGGCAATACCGCTGCTGGGACATTTTTTTCTTTAATAAAGAGAATGCATTAAGGTAAGAAATGTCCTGGCTTTGCAACCACTTTAAGGAGAAATCTCCCCAAAGAAGCCACAGACAGCATTAAAAACATAAGAGAATTTATTTTTGAAACAGGATAGTAGAACATGAACAAATAAAGAAATTGTGCTAGCTCAGGCCTAGGCTTATCCAGTTTGGCCATGTACGTATGTCACTTCCTCTGCTTATTTTTACATTGTGTGTTGTGTAGAGTAGGATAATCCTGACATAGCACACAGCAAACGCAGAGGTCTAAGGATGTGGTTACACAGTTGCTCTCAGTATATGTTTGTATAATGGGAATAGTAGGCTTCATAAAATGCCCAACCATGATTAGTATTAAACTGCAGGCAAACAGCATTACCCTTATTATTACAAAAAAAAATGTGTCTGAAAGAAGAACTGTCTGTGTTACCCATAGCAGGCAATTCTCCCTTACCTGTATTCAAATCATAAAAGGGAAACTGTTATTGTTTGCAACACTTAGGCAACATTTACACCTGAGCGTAGCAGGAACTTGCGTTTTTTTTGCGTGTTTTGCACTTACTTGAATGGCTGCCCTACATGTGACAAGCACTCCAAAGTAGCTCCAGAGCCTTTTTGGTTGCAGAGCGTTTCGGCGTTTCTTCAGTATGCATTTATTTAACGCGTTTTGTCACTAAACAAACACACAGCAGAAGGCGTGTTTTCTACTTGTGCTTCAGGTGCCATTAACAATTAATAGCACCACAAGTAAGACCCATGATTGCAACGTGTTTCTAAAATGCACAGCAAAACGAACATTTTTGTGTGTTTTGTAGCGCATTTAGGAAACACGCAGGTATGAATACAGCCTTAGAGATCTGCTGACTTTGACTCTTTTACTCTTTAACATGACATGTTTTAAAAAACGTTTTTTTTTTAATAACTTAAGGGTGTAGTGCAACACATTGTTGCTCTCAATATACCAATAGCCCCATTACAAACAGCAACCATATATAGAAAAACAAACATTCAATAACCAAAAAGATCCAATATTAGAAGTATTATAAAATAAAGAAGTCCAGTTTTAATAAAAATAATGAGAAAAACAACACCCAAGTGTCTTCAGTAACCTTCAGACGGATCACAACACATCTAGGAGTGAGGAGCAGAGCCTCTGCCGTCACACCGCTCTCTTGCCGAGGTGGTGAGTCGGCTGATGACAGTATCGATTAGCGCTTTAATAAGGCCCCTTTCACACGGGCGTTCCGTATGTCCGTATATCACCCCATCCGTTTGCGGGTGATATGCGGACATAATGCATGTCAATGGGATTACGGATGTCAAAGGATGACCATCCGATTTGCGTCCTTTCAGTTCTGTTCAGTTTTTTGGAACGGAACAGAACCCTATTTTTCTTCCATTTTAAAAAACGGAAAGGACGCAAAATTGGATGTCAGCGGTGTCATCCGCCGACAGCCGCAATCACATAGACATACATTATGTCTGTATATCATCCGCAAACGGAGGGGATGATATGTGGACATACGGACCAGATGACACAAGTGTCATCCGTGTCCGTAAAAAAAAAAAAAAGTGCCGCAGCGGACGAAATAAACTGAGCGGCCATGTGAAAGAAGCCTAACTTGCTTCTTGTAAGTGTATTCTTTTGCAGGGGAACAAAAAACTTGTGAAACGGAGTACACAATTGTTTGTGGCTTTGGGGGAGATTTACTAAAACTGGAGCATTCAGAATCTAGTGCGGTTGTGCATGGTAGCCAATCAGCTTCTAACTTCAGCTTGTTCAATTAGGTTTTGACAATAAAACCTGGAAGCTGATTGGTTTCTAATCAGATCTCCACCAGATTTTACACTCTCCAGTTTTAGCAAATCAGCCTCTTAATGTCTTATAAATGAACCGTTTATGGGGGATGTATGAGCATACTAAAGAGCAGAGGAGGCGGCCATCCCAAGAAAACTGAGGAGAATTGAGGAGTTTATCTGAGGATTTACTGCACTGAGGATTGGGTTAAGTGTGCCACCAGGAGAGAATTGCTGTCACATATAAAACACAAAAGCCGGGCTTCTGTGTTAACAAGTGACAGCTGACAGTAGTAAATGGCAATGCAAGGGGCCAGCACCGGAGGTCAAGTAGCGGTTGAAACTACCGCATTAGGATGAATCTTGAAGCTGCTGGCTGGCCAGGCCCCCCTGCCAAAGTGAATGGCCCGGGCCCCCTTCAGGAGGCCCGGATGTACCCCCTTATCAGCATCCCTTGTATAATGTTTTTTTTATTTTAAAACTTACTTCTCTTTTAAGCATGCAACACTTCTGGAAGTTTGGGATGTCTGTGTCCTTCACTATGGGCTGTGGTTCTATCCTCTGACTACTGTGTCACTACAGGACACAACAATAATGTAGGAATTAGACAACAGGAGCATAATAGGATGAAGCACTCACAAATGGGGTGAGCAGAAAAGGGAAAACCTGAAACAAAAAATATAAAAACCCATATAAAAATAAGTTATACTTATTGTGCTAGAATCCTAGATATTAAATGCTTGATGCTCAGCCACAGTGCATTTATTGAGGTAGGGCGACACGGCCAGGAAGGATCACGTACATGTACGTCATCCTGCCTCCTATAGGTTAGCAGGTTAGCAGCATGTAGCATGCCCCTCCTGCGACCGCTATGTCCCCCAGACACAGCAGATTGCAGCTCAATGCGGCTGGGGGATCATGTGATAAAAGCTGTGTTAATGGTGTGATTGGCTCACAGATATCACATGGTACCTGGGCCAATCACAGCACCCTGTAGCATGTGATAGCTGGGCCAATCACAGCAAACAATAGTAAATCACTGCTGTTATGAATGTACCCCATTCATGAAAGTTCAAAACATTTCTGTTACAGTGATCCTCACTGTAACAGCAATCAAAGTGTAAAAAAAAAAAAAAAAATCCCTGATCACTCCCTATAGTACAGTGTCACTATGGTGGCACTAAACTACTTTGATAAAAATATAAAAAAAAAATTGTAAAAAAAAAAAAATATATATATATAATGTGTGAAAAAAACGTTATAAATTTCATTGGTGTATGGTGTTACATGACCGCGCAATTGCCAGTTAAAGTAACACAGTGCTGAATAGCAAAAAAATGGCCAGGTCATAAAGGGTGTCAGGAGGTTAAAATCCATTGTTTCAAAAAATCGTAAAACAAAAAACCCATCTGTACAAGCTGCACTCTATACTTTTCTTCAAGCTGAGCCTTATGAACTTGCCCGCTTTATTTCCAGCCTTTAATTAAATGTTGTTCTGAAGTTTGTAACCTTACAGCTTCTACAAGGATCCTTGGAAGCCAACTTTGTGCTATTTCTGTGAAATTATATGAGAAGCAGAGCACATCCGGCCACAGATTTTTCTTTCCCCAGAAGCCTGTCTTCATGAAAGTACAGATGTGTCCCGCCGTCTGCCTGCACAGCCATTCCAGGATATTATGGCATCTGAACTAAATAAACTCTGCAGAAGCTCAGCCTTAACTGAGCGGTCTGGTGGTCTTTGCTTATATGCACGTTTGTAAGAGCCGTTTCACATGCAAAGTCAAGTGGTATGTCATCAGATCTGCACGGATCGGTCTGTGAAATCCTTCTTTATGAAAAGGCTGTCTGTTATACAGCGAGCAAACATAGAAAGCTTTATTTCCATAGTGTTGATGTGAGACGCGTTGTGTTCACATACACTAGTTGGGTATATGCATGTTGGAAGTTGTTTCAGTACTTATGTGATGTCCAAAGTGTATAGGTACAGCTAAAATGTAAAAAAAAAGTAAACTTTCCTAAGAGAAATATGTGGAGCTGCCATTGCTGCCTCCTTCTAAAAATGTAAGTTGCCTGGCTGTAATGCTTGGGGGCTCATTTGCATTGTTGAGTTTTAATGTATGCGTTCTGACGTGCTTAAACGCAGGTGTCTCAGTTCACCATGATACGTTTCTGTTTCTGTCTCAGCGCTGCAGTGTGGTGTTTTTTGAAAATATGATGTCTGTTTTTGTCTGTGTTTTAGTGCATTGGGAGGCCCATAGAAGTCAATAGCTGTGCATGAAAATGCATATAACAGGCATTTTGATGGTTGGTAACAGGTATTAACAAGGCTTGGTCAGGGGCAGTCAACCCAATATTACACCTACAGTATCTCTGAAATACGTACTACAGAGGTTACTACGGTCTCCTCTACTGAGGAGATTTTGGAAGAGTTTTTTAAGTATTATAGCAACCTGTACACCTCTTCCTTACTCCTTAATTTTGCTTGAGGTCATTGTAGCCGTATTAGTGCACTTGCGACAGAGACAATTGAGTACTGTCCGTGATACTTTTTTTATTTGCACTAAAATTTTATTAACACAAAAATTATTTATTAACACAAAAATTTTATGTTAGTGCAAATAAAAAAAATATCTCCTTAATTTTGAATTATCACAACTCATGGCACAGCTTGATTCACTGGCTCTTGGTTGGCTATAAGACAAAGAGAGGGAGTATCTAGTGTGTCCCATCACCCCAGATGAGGTGAGATTTACAATAATGTCTCTCCCCTTGGGGAAAGCTCTGAGGAAGAGGCACGGCCTCGAAACGCGTCAGCCCTCCCATTGGACTTTCATAAAGAGACTGCTCTATGGATTTGAAACGCTGGAATATTACGCATGTTTGTGAGTAGTTGATTTTAGAATTTATGTTATTAAAAAGCCAGCTGAGGATAATGCGCTAGGCTGGTGCGCCCCTTTCTTTGTTTTTATTTGCAGTGTTTGGTTGACCACCCCTGGTCGTAGAGGGCAGCAAAGCTTAGCCATAGTGGATGCCAAGTGTGAGTTCCGTGATAGAGGCAGCCTGAAGACCCAGTTCTGAGCGCAGGAGCAGGGTGCTCAGCATCTCTATTTTCGTTTTTGGGAAAGCTCTTGGCCCTGATGGCATCCCTGTGGATTTTTATAAAGCTCACAGTGATGTTCTGCCCCCAAGACTGGCAACGCTATACACTATGTGTTTGAAAGCAAACTCTCTGCCTTCTTCTATGCAGGCGGCACATTTCTCCTTAATATATAAAAATCCAAAGGACCCCACCCAATGGGCCTCATACAGACCTATCGCCCTCTTAAACTGTGACTTAAAAATTCTAACAAAGCTGTTAAATTCCAGGCTTAGCAAGGGTACTAGTTCATTAAGCAACTCAGACTGGCTTTATGCTTAGAAGGTCTACCTTTATAAGTATCTGCAGACTCTTCACAAATAGTCACACTCAATATCTCCATACTGGCGCCAGAGTATTAGCCTCTTTAGTCATAGTAAAGGCATTTGGTACAGTAGAGTGGCCTTATCTTTGGTAGGTGCTAAGCAGAATGCTACTGCCTATCCATTTTATTCAATATTTTGTATGCCCTATCTTCAGTAGAGGCTTGGAGATGGCCTATCGGCTCCTTACTGGTTGGCCTGTGGCACCAGGCGGAGCTGCCCCCTCTCCGTGACCCTCTTCGCCCTTTCCATTAAGCTTATTACAGAGTTGTTACGTGTCCCCTCTGACATTCGAGGACTGAGGGTGGGATGGGTCGAGGAGCACGTGGCCATGTATGCTAACGACAAGTGGTTTATCTTACATGATGCAGGTCCTTCCCTCCTAGGAGCTTTTCAGATCCTTGACACTTTTTCTAGTGTCACTGGCCTTAGTTTTAACTGCCATAAGTCGGTGTTATTTCCTATTGATGATGATGCTTTCATTTCTGCTTCTTAAGATCTTCCACTACAGTGAGTTGATTTTGAATTTTTCTTTCTTGGGGTAATTGTTTCTCGTAAAGTGTCAGATTATGTTTCTCTTCATTTATCGTCTGTGATGAGGTTAAGGCAAGGTTGAAATCATGGGGCAAGCTGCTGTTGTCATTAATGGGACGTATCAATTTGCTAAAAGTGAAATTGCTTCCTAAATTTACTTACCTATTTCGTCACTCTTCACAATGGATCCCTAAATCTTTCTTTATGCAATTAAAAAGATTGTTCTCCTTTTTTTTAATGAAGTCCCCAGGCACCACACTTTAAGCTCGCTACATTAATGAGACCAACTTTACACGGGAGATTGGCACTTCCAGATAGCCATAAGTACTACTTAGCAATGCAATTGGTAATAGCCCACTGGTGGCTTCAGCCTGAAGTAACCAACTCGTGTACAATGCTAGAAGCGGCTATTCTGGGGTCGTTAGAGGCCTTGCAACTGTTATTACTATGTGGCCTTAAAGCCCTATACTACCTCATCCCTATCTCCATGTTGACCACAATGAAGGCCAGGAATATAGGGCTTGGTTTAGAACAGCGTGACTCCTTCACTCTGTCCCCTCACACTCCCCTCTGGAGCATCCCCCTTTTTCAACACTTTTATGCTATTCCAGACCCACATATTTGGTCTAAATACAGCATCAGAACCATTTCATATATAGTGGATAATAAGGTGTTGATGTCCTTTGCCATTATAAGATCCAACTATAATGTTCTATCCCACTATTTATTCAGAGATCTGCAGCTTGCTCATGACTTCGGCAGTCAAATTTCTCATTAATCAATACAGTTAAACTTCTGATCTAGAGGCTCTCCTTCGTTTGGACTCGCTTGACAAACCAACTTTAGCACTATACTCTTATCTTCAAATGTGGGTTATACCAGTTTTAACTGCCCTCAGGCATACCTAGCTGCTTGATATGCCAGGATTGGATGACGAGAACTGGAATGAATGCTTCATTTAAACAGCTTGCTAGTCTAAGTGCCGGTTCACATTTATGCGATCACAGAGATTGCATGTAATTGGGAGTGCACTGCTCCTAAAATTACATGCAATCTCTGTGCGGTGCAAATTCAGCCATACAGTTTGTATGGCTGAATTTGTACCACAATCGCACTGAACACGCACAGGACCCTTTTTTTGGTCCGCAGCAGAATCCGATCGCATGGTGGTTCACACTAGTGCGATCCGATTCTGTCTGAACTTTCAGATCGCATTGCGATATGCACTGTGATAAGCGATTCTCCATATACTGTAGCTTACTTCACACCTCTTTGGACGCATCGGTTAAATCCCACCATCCCTTCCCTTTCACATGCATGCAAAATGACAGCTGAATGGGACTTCCTCCACATATTCTGAACGTAACTAGTTTTTAGTTGTTTTGGGACTCTGTTGTTGATGTCATAAGCAAGGCAGCTCATATCCCCTTTACCCCTTTTCCGAAGGTTTGCTTCTCATTAACGCTGTTAGAACGCTGATGGGACTCCAACTTTTCTATGCCAGAAAAGCACTATTGTTACACTGGAAAAGACCTACGGCTCCTACCATTGAGTATTGGAAACAACTAGTAAATTCTCAACTTCCACTTTATAAAACTACTTATGGAAATAGGGGCTGCTTCCGGAAGTTCAACAAAATTTGGACCGGGTGGCTGAAAGATGACACTACTGCATAGTCTTAGCATATACACTTTTTTACCAAAAGTATTGGTACGCCTGCCTTTCCACGCACATCAAATTTATTGCCATCCCAGTCTTAGTGCGTAGGGTTCAATATTGAGTTGGCTCTCCCTTTGCAGCTATAACAGCTTCAACTCTTCTGGAAAGGCTGTCCACAAGGTTTAGGAGTGTTTCTATGGGAATGTTTCACCATTCATCCAGAAGCGCATTTGTGAGGTCAGGCACTGATGTTGGATGAGAAGGCCTGGCTTGCAGTCTGCACTCTAATTCCTCCCAAAAGGGTTCTGTTTGAGGTCAGGACTCTGTGCAGGCCAGTCAAGTTCCTCCACTACAAAGCAAGGTCCATAAAGACATAGATGAGCGAGTCTGGGGTGAAGGAACTTGACTGGCCTGAATATATTCCTGACCTCAACCCAACAGGACACCTTTGAGATGAATAAGAGCACAGACTGCGAGGCAGACCTTCTCATCCACATCCGTGCCTGACCTCACAAATGCGCTTCTGGATGAATGGTCAAACATTCCCATAGACACATTCCTAAACCTTGGGGACATCCTTCCCAGAAGAGTTGAAGCTGTTATAGCTAGAAAGGATGGGCCAACTCAATAATGAACCTTAGGGACTAAGAGTTCATATGCGTGGCAAGGCAGGCGTCCCAATATTTTGGTAATATAGTGTAAAGTGCCTTACAAAAGTATTCGGCCCCCTTGAACTTTTCCCCCTTTTGCCACATTTCAGGCTTCAAACATAAAGATATAAAAGTGTAATTTTTTGTGAAGAATCAACAATAAGTGGGACACAATCATGAAGTGGAACAAAATTTATTGGATATTTCAAACTTTGTTAACAAATAAAAAACTGAAAAATTGGGGGTGCAAAATTATTCAGCCCCTTTACTTTCAGTGCAGCAAACTCTCTCCAGAAGTTCAGTGAGGATCTCTGAATGATCCAATGTTGACCTAAATGACTAATGAGGATAAATAGAATCCACCTGTGTGTAATCAAGTCTCTGTATAAATGCACCTGCACTGTGATAGTCTCAGAGGTCCGATTAAAGCGCAGAGAGCATCACGAAGAACAAGGAACACACCAGGCAGGTCCGAGATACTGTTGTGGAGAAGTTTAAAGCCGAATTTGGATACAAAAAGATTTCCCAAGCTTTAAACATCCCAAGGAGCACTGTGCAAGCGATAATATTGAAATGGAAGGAGTATCAGACCACTGCAAATCTATGAAGACCTGGTCGTCCCTCTAAACTTTTAGCTCATACAAGGAGAAGACTGATCAGAGATGCAGCAAAGAGGCCCATGATCACTCTGGATGAGCTGCAGAGATCTACAGCTGAGGTGGGAGACTCTGTCCATAGGACAACAATCAGTCGTATACTGCACAAATCTGGCCTTTATGGAAGAGTGGCAAGAAGAAAGCCATTTCTTAAAGATATCCATAAAAAGTGTAGTTTAAAGTTTGCCACAAGCCACCTGGGAGACACACCAAACATGTGGAAGAAGGTGCTCTGGTCAGATGAAACCAAAATCGAATTTTTTGGCAACAATGCAAAACGTTATGTTTGGCGTAAAAGCAACACAGCTCATCACCCTGAACACACCATCCCCACTGTCAAACATGGTGGTGGCAGCATCATGGCTTGGGCCTGCTTTTCTTCAGCAGGGACAGGGAAGATGGTTAAAATTGATGGGAAGATGGATGGAGCCAAATACAGGACCATTCTGGAAGAAAACCAGATGGAGTCTGCAAAAGACCTGAGACTGGGATGGAGATTTGTCTTCCAACAAGACAATGATCCAAAACATAAAGCAAAATCTACAATGGAATGGTTCACAAATAAACATATCCAGGTGTTAGAATGGCCAAGTCAAAGTCCAGACCTGAATCCAATCGAGAATCTGTGGAAAGAACTGAAAACTGCTGTTCACAAACGCTCTCCATCCAACCTCACTGAGCTCGAGCTGTTTTGCAAGGAGGAATGGGCAAAAATTTCAGTCTCTCGATGTGCAAAACTGATAGAGACATACCCCAAGCGACTTACAGCTGTAATCGCAGCAAAAGGTGGCGCTACAAAGTATTAACTATTGTTAAAAAAGTTTGAAATATACAAATAGAATTTCGTTCCACTTCATGATTGTGTCCCACTTGTTGTTGATTCTTCACAAAAATTACACTTTTCTATCTTTATGTTTGAAGCCTGAAATGTGGCAAAAGGTCGAAAAGTTCAATGGGGCCGAATACTTTCGTAAGGCACTGTATATGGGACCATGCTTGGAAATAGGGTAGAGCATGTTTATTTTACTCCCTGATCCCATCCTGAGTTTTAAAGGGACCTGGGTGACTGATCTTATTGCTGTAATCTTGAATTCAACACGAGCCAACACACACCTACAATTTATGCTGTATTTTTATTTTGTATTTTTTAGTTTTAGTTTCCCCCGTACTGGTTGGGGGATATTGTTTTTGGAGAACACTGTTATCCAGTATGGCCTACACCTGCGTGCGCTGGGTAACCTGGCGTTGTTTCTATGCCTTCAAATATAAATAAAGAGATTATTAAAAGTGAGTAAACTTCTGGTTGTCACCATGGTCACCAGGACTACTGTTCCTATTGGAAGATTTTCCTCTATTCCCAAAATTTGGGATTCACTTTTACTCTGATAACGTTAGACAACACATAGGGAGGGGGAATCTCCCAAACCGGGGCACAGACAGTATTAAAAACCTGACAGGTATTTCAATCCCTCCCCACTCTATCCAAAACTAAAAAAAAAAAAGGTTTTGCCTAAACTTTAAGTATGCTTGCAAGGTGTTTTAAGCCAAAAAAATGTTATTTATGTTCTTTTGCTAAAATTTGTTCTTTTGTTTTGTGTGCCCAGCTCTTCTGAACGCCTGGTCTCCAGGCAGAAGAAAAGCAGTGTAAAAAAAGAACCTAAAGCCACGTTTTGGAAATGTGTTTAGGCGTGTCAAGTGTTTGGGCGTTCATTCATTCCATTGGCCAGGATATTATTTTTATTCTGGCCATTGAAATGAATGAGTGCTAAACGTTGCTAGCATTTAGGCACGTTTAGGCATATTGGGTGTTTTTTCTGTCAAAACGCTTCTCTCCTGGACGTGCAAGGAAAGCTTTTTCATTGACGGACGCAGTTCTCTCTGATTCATATCAGTAGGGTAATACTGCCCCCTACAGGAGTAGGACACTAGGCAGAAAAAAGTTCTGGCTACGCCTATGGGCAGTACACCCTCTCTCTTCCTGCATAGGATGCCAGTTTTAATCTACCTAGTCAAGAGTAAGGACCTTTTTCCTTGCTGGGATCTTTGGTCCTGGCATAGAAGTAATTTTTTATTTTATGAAGATTTTTTTTTTTTTAGCTAGTCTTTTTTTCTCCGGATCGTTTTTCCTGTGAGATCTTCTAGCAATTATGCCGGACTGGGCGACAGACTGGACCCCCTTATCCAGTGGTCACCCCAGTCTGGCTAGCGAGCACGTGCAGGCCTTAGCTCCACGCTGGGTCGGCCGCGACATAGTCCCACTGGACGGGGACTGGCCCCGCAAGTTAAACGTCTCGCCAGGACGCACACGACAGGGTCTAGGCTGATGTTGCAGCGTTCCTATTCGGTGGTGTGTGGTCCTGTCATGAGATGGCGCCTGCATGTGTGCATGGAGACATAGGCTGACATGGAGAGGCGTTTGGAGGCAGAAAAAAAACATCAAACACCCTAAAAAGCATGCATGATGCCTAAAGCTGCTGCTTCCCACAGACTCAAACACTCTGCAATCCAGTGCCAGTCCTTTTGTGCATTAAATTATACCCATCTGTGTCCAATTTGGGAGATTACCCTTTACATCCTGTACACAAAACATGAAGTGAGAGGAAATCCCATCTAATGACAGTTGTCACTGCAACTGTTCCTCGCTGGCAGCCTTCCACTCTTTTTCTGTTCTGGTTACAACTTTCAGTTATAGATTTTCACTCACTTTCTATCCCAGGGACATTGGTCATTAGTAAAGATTAAAAAATTGAATGGCACAGACAGCAATAAAAACCTAACAGGGATTCAAATATTTCTCCATTCTATCTAAAATGAAAAAAAAAAAGAAATAGTGTATGTCTTTAGATATACTGTTTGTTAACCACTTGCCGACTGCCGCACAACTATTTACGTCGGCAGTCAGCCCCTCACAGGCAGAGCGACGTAGGGCTACGTCGCTAGCCTGTGAGGGTCTAGGGAGCGAGCGCGGGGCCGCCGGAGGCGCGCTCCCACGCGGTCATGGACCCCCCCCCCGCGCGTGTGACCGGCGGACCCGATGTCCGCAGGTCACTCGCGATCGTCCGTTAGAGCGGGAGAAAGGCAGGCGGCTAATGTATACAAGCCGCCTGTCATTCTCCCCTGTGTATGAATGGTGATCATACGGTTCTACTATGTAGGACCGTTGATCACTGTTCATACACCTCAAGCCACAGCCAATCACAGTTAGAATCACGCCCCTAGGGACACACATAACCCCTCCCTCTCAAAAAAAGTTAACCCCTTCACTGCCAGTGTCATTTTACAGTAACAGTGCATATGTATAGCACTGATTACTGCAGTAATGTCACTGGTAACCCCAAAAGTGTCAAAAATGTCAGTCAAGGGTCCGATCTGTCCGCCGCAATGTCGCAGTACCGCAAAAAAATCGCAGATCGCCGCCATTACATGTTAAAAAAAAACAACAAAAATGACAAAAATCTTTCCCTTAGTTAGTAAACGCAATAACTTTTGCGCAAACCAATCAAAATACGCTTTTTGCGATTTTTTTTTACCAAACATATGTAGCAGAAAACAAATTAGCCTAAAATGTTAAAAATTTTCGATTTTTACATTTTTTTGGGGGGAATTTCATATAAAAAAAATTTGGAAAATATTGTTATTTTTGCAAAATTGACGCTCTTTTTTTGTTTATAGCGCAAAAAGTAAAAATCGCACAGGTGATCAAATACCACCAAAAGAAAGCTCTGTTTGTGGGAAAAAAAGGACGTCAAATTTGTTTGGGTACAGCGTTGTACAACCTCGCAATTGTCCATTAAAGTCACGCAGTGCCGAATCGCAAAATAGGCCCTGGTCAGGAAGGGGGTAAAATCTTCCGGGGCTTAAGTGGTTAAAATATAATTTCCTCTTTGGCAAGTTATGAACAGTTCTAATATATATATTTACCAATAAAATGCCAGTTTGACCCTTTGCTTAAAAACAGTGAGCTTGACTCTTATGACCCATTAACACAACTGTGCCGCAATAACGTCATTGTGAACAGCACATCAATGTACCTGCATTGCAGTATACCACCCATTGCCATGTACTGTAGTGTGCTGCTCGAGTGAAATCATGAAGTGGGTACAATTTTAGGCCTGTTGTGGTGTGTTGGGCAGCCTATTTAAACAAATGGGCTACCTTAATGCGACGCACGTCATTGTGTGACGTAACGCACTAGCCCAGAGTCAGTGGACCCTTAGATGTGAAATAGGCCTATGGTGACCATTTTTGGACATTTTTTCTATAGCAGTCTTCTTGCTAACCTCTTTCATTCCTCCTGTTTAATATCAGATTCTACTCCTCCCTGCCTGATATTACTCATGTATTACTCTGGCTCAAGTTTAGAGAAGTGTCATGATGAAGGAATGTTCTAAAATGGACCTAACTAAGCTCAGAAATAGGTCACTTTTTTCTGTTAAATCTAACACTCCTGACAATAATGCATTTTTCTTATAAACGTCTTGATGAATAAGAATCTTACACTATTATTCTAATTTCCTACATTGAACTGGAACTAGATTTGATTTCTGAAAAGTGGAAAAAGCAGCTATAGTTTTCATTTATCCTTAATAGTTTATTGATCAATATGCACTTTTCTGACAGAAAGAAATGACCATAAACTTGAGTCAGTTTGCTAGGCCCATTCAGGGTAATCTATCTGGACACTTAAATTGACTGTTCTTCAGCACATTGGAATACCGTACACATTAATGGAAATTACCTCATTGTCTATGCATGTTCTCTAACAAATATGTACATTTTCTTCTAGTTACTTTCTAGATTAGCTGTGGTAGAATTTAAGGCTAGGATGTAGACGATATTGAAGCAGTTAAGCGATGTATGTTTCCATAGAGTAACAGGCCGTCAGATAAAAGATTTTCCATATTTTCCTCTAACAGAAAACTAATGTATGGCTATGATGTTTCCTAAACATCTCTTCTTCCACTTCATGTAAGACATAACTATTACTCAATCCCATATATGCTCTTTAGGCAAATGGATTCCATGATGTACATTAAATTGGGCCTATTTAATTTTTTAAATGATGTTAAAGCTGAAGTTTACATATAGATGTTTTTGCATAATGACATTGGAATAATGTAGGTATGCATGTGCCATAGCTGGTCAATCCCTATGAAAATTGTAAATTAGTAGTCAACTACTACTTTACAGTGATCCTTGCTGGCCTCTAGGTCCCGTGCCAAGCATGTGCCCTGCTGCCTGATCATGCACAAGGGTTCGACGTATGGGCATCATTTACAGAGCATTTTGCATTTTCTCAATGAATGCAAAATGTTCTCTGATTAGACAAGGTGGAGATCCAGATGTCACCACCCCGCCTTTCCATCTAGTCTTATTGATGTCTTTCTGATCATATCAGCAAAGGTACAATCACTTGAGTGGAGCTCAAGGACTGCTTTCATAGAAAAAAAGTGGAGCTTTTATGAAACAACTTCACCTTGGCTTTGAAAAATTAAAAATCAGGAGCAGCAAATACTGTAGCTGCTAACTTTTAGGAAACAGATATAAACCCATGGAGTCCATTGTATCGTCCTCACAGCTGGTTTATGGAGCAGATCCAAAGTGCCTCTATCTTGAATTTGGAAGCCAGCTGTGACTTCCTGGTGGCTCACAGCTGGCTCCCCTACGGTGGTCCTGCAGCCTCCTGGGATATGTGACTTGATCCCAGGAGGCTGTGGGTGGGGGCGGCAGTTGAGGGTACAGTGGGTGGTATGGGCTGTCTGAGGTGAAGTGATCCACACCTAGACAAGGAATTAGGAAATGATAATGGATTCCCTGAAAAAGGCTACCTGCTATCCTCCTAAAAGAAAAGAAAAAAGTGATTTCCACGGGGAGGATGAGAAGGATGAAACTGTTAATTTTCAGGTGAAGATTAACTTTAAGACAGTTGTCTTAACCATTAGCAGACCGCCTCATTGCAAAAATACTGCTACAGGGCAGCTGCTCTGTGCCAGGTCACATACATGTATGTGATCCGGCATTTCTGGGTAGGGGGCGCACGCCCACCAGCCCATCTGTGCTGTGATTTGGTACAGCACAAGTTGGTCAGCAGGTTCCAGCTAATGTTTTATGCCCGGGGCCTGCTGATTGGCTTGGTCAATCACAGTACAGAGCCCTGGGTTTACTAACAACACAGGGCTCTATACACAGAGAAGCGATGTGGCTATTTTTTTCTCTCTGCAAAGCAGGGACAAAATACATCTGTTATTAAAAGCATTACACATTGTTAGGCACACTTTTAACCCATTGATTGCCCCTAGATTACAACTGCACGATTCTGGATAAAATGAGACTCACAATTTTTTTGCTTAAAATAAAGATCATGATTCTCTCACGATTCTAGGTGTAACATCATCTTTCACATTATACACAAAGAATTGGTCTAACTTTCCTCTTTAGTGTTTTTTTTTTTTGAAAGACCGCTGTGCAAATATAGTGTGACATAAAATATTGCAACAACTGCCATTTTATTCTCTAGGGCATGGGTCTCCAAATTATGACCATCCAGCTGTTCAGGAACTACAATTCCTATCATCCTAGTTTGTGTCTGTGAATGTAAGAGTTTTACAATGCCTCATGGGACGTGTAGTTCTGAAACAGCTGGAGGGCTGTAGTTAGGAGATCCTCGCTCTAGGGTCTCTGCTCAAAAATACATATAATGTTTGGGGGTCCTAAGTAATTTTCTAGCAAAAAATACTGTTTTTAACTTGTAGGCAATAAGTGTCAGAAAAAGGCCTGGACTTTAAAGAGGTTGTAAACCTCCTAAAAAAATAAAATAAATAAAAATCTGTAAGACAAAGACATAATGAGCTAGTATGCATCGCACGTGCAATTGTCAGTTAAAATATCGCAGTGCCAAATCGCAAAATATGGCCTGGTTAATTAAGGGGGCAAATCCTTCTGGTCCAGAAGTGGTTAAAATAAAGATCACGATTCTCGGCGTAACCTCGTCTTTCACATTATACGAAAATAATTGGGCTTATATTAGCTTTTTACACGCAATGATCAGTGATTAGTGCAAGCTGCAGTATACAAGCATAGAAGCTCACAGGATCTCCTATTGTATTGTAGCTTTTCAATCAATTGCCAGTTAAAGTAGCACAGCGCCGAATAGCAAAAAATGCCCTGGTCATAAAGGGGGTATAATCTTTTTGAGCTTAAAGAAGAACTCTGAGAATTTTTTTATTTTCCTATGCAGTGGAGCTGTGCCCACATCGCATGGGTTAACTGCTCATTTTTTATGTCTAGGGGATTTTGAAACCTAAGATATACTTATCTAATCCACTGATCCTACGAGCACAAGACCAGTCCCTGCTACTCCTGCCCCCCCTGCATGCTAGCGGTCTTGTGATTGGAGTGTTACTGACGTCATCATGCCCATAGACTGGCTCTGAACTTGAGGACAGCAGGAACAGTCCACCGCTGGACGTTGAGGAGCGCGGTTTTCCGGAGGATCGAAGGACCAGGTAAGTACAGCTTTTCCCTGCGCCCCTAGACGGAATGAGCTCTTTACCCATGCAGTGTGGGCAGAGCACCATTGCATTGGAGACATTGTTTTTATGGCGTTTTGCTTTAAGTGGTTAAAGTAGGAGGAAGTCTTAGTACAATAAATACAAGTTTACCAGATGGACTTAAAGCCCACAGTTTTCTCCCCAAGGAATGTTGTTTAGTTAGACTGTGACCTTCCAGGTCATCTTTTTAGTAAGCTTGAAATATATATTAAAACAAAATATGTCATTTGTACACTGTATTATGCTTAATAGTATGATTTTGAATATGCACAGCCCAGTTTGATTTATGTTCGAGCAGTAAAATAGTATTATTTAGGATTTGTATCATAGATCTATTCTAGCTGTGCTTATGTACTTTGGCTGAAAAGTTCATCTTCGTATATCCCCAATAGTCTATATGAATTTGTGCTGTTCCTCAGGAATTTATAATGCTAAGGACCAATGAAAATTTGTGGTTTTATATTGCATTACTGTATAACTTTACTTTTACAACGTGTGTGTGATTTGGATGTATACCCATTGTGACATTAGAGAATAAGTGCACATTAAATACATTAGATTCTTTAATATAATATGTACATAAATACAACTATAATGTTTTATAAGGTCCCCACAATGATAGCTTTCTTGGCTGTGACTGGCTTCAATACTAAAATGGGCCCGAAGGCCCCTTTTACATGGGACAGGTTCTGTTCTGATCACAGATCCCCTGCTGACCAGAGCAGAGCGGATGGATGACACATACGTGTCTGCTCAGTTTCTGCTGTCTGTTTACACCTGACTATTCTCCGAAACAATCCACCTAAATGGAAGGGAAAGGATCCCCTTCCGTTTTTTTTTTAGCGGACTGGATCAGACCAGAAGGTCGATGGGTGTAAACAGACACCAGTCCATTTATACCCACCTGTCTATAGGAATGCATGAACCTTCTGATCAGGTCCACCTGAAAAACTGACAGACGGACCTGATCGGGTCACCCTTGTGAAAGGGGCCTAAAGCAATTGTTTAATGATAGCCAGGTAAGTGACATCTGTAGAAGGTCAGCAATGGCAGATTATATATTAACCTCAAAACCCCTATAAGGTGAGGGAGGGCATATATTGCACTACCTACACCTATGGGACAGTGGCAGACCAATAGGAAGAGAGCTCATTAAAATATTTATAAAATAGTTATTTGATTGGTTATAATTTATGAAAAGGCAGGACTAACGGTTTTCTTTAAAGTTTAAGGATTATAAAGCGTTTACTGCGCCACTGGATCAACAGACGGCGGGGACAGAAGAAGGAATTGTCTGCTGTGCCCAGTTTGTTACTCTCCTGAACTATGGATTCCTTGTTGCAGGCCGTTTTGGACTGTGCCGGTTCTGCTGGTGGGAATCAGTGGTTGCTCCGTTGCCTTTCCTTATATATTAACCTCAAAACCCCTATGTTTGTGATTGTCAGCCAAGAACGTTGCATTCACAGTGCCTATATGCCAAATATAAGAACATCAGCATGGCAACAAGTGTGAATGATCCCCTAGACCAGCGATGGCGAACCTTGGCAGTTGGCACCCCAGATGTTTTGGAACTACATTTCCTATGATGCTTATGAACTCTGAAGTGTAGTTGAGCATCATGGGAAATGTAATTTCAAAACATTTGGGTTGCCAAGGTTCTCCATCATTGCCCTAGACCCAACTTGTCAAAAAATGTATCCTATCGACACGGGAGATGAGCCACGACCTCAGAGACACGGCACATCACCCCACACTTACTGCAGTGACAGGCTGTATTTGTCAATTTGGGTGAACACAGCTATCATTCATCCCCAGAGCAAGTCAATGGACCAACTGACATCAGAGGTCAGAAATGCACGGGAATGTGTCCCTGTGCACGCAAGTGACCAGAAGGGTGCTTATATACTCTGTGTGTATGACAGCTTCATTCATTCAGAGGGATCAATAGAGCTTGTCTTTCCTGCATGAACTACAAATTCAAGGCCCATTTGAATAAGCCAAGCAGGAAGGGTTCTATCACAAGACCCTGTAATTGTAATCTATATTCTTTGAAAATTAAACATTTGCTTATGTACTGTATTAGGGAATGTAAAGTAGACCCAAACTCAAAAAGTTTTTCTGTGTCATATATAGAATTGTTAATTGTGCCTAAGCAGTACTCTGTACCTTTTTGTCTGAAATTCCTCATTAAAAATACCAGTGCTCTTCCTGGTAAACATTGGTGTGCACAGCCTATTGCATTAGGGCGTGAACCCTAAAGCTCAAAAATACACTTGTGTATGAGTCTATATATATATAGAGTATCCCACAAAAGTGAGTACACCCTCACATTTTTGTAAATATTTTATCATACCTTTTCATGTGACAACACTGAAGAAATTACACTTTGCTACAATGTAAAGTAGTGAGTGTACAGCTTGTATAACAGTGTAAATTTGCTGTCCCCTCAAAATAACTCAGCACACACCCATTAATGTCTAAACCACTGGCAAGTGAGTACACCCCTAAGTGAAAATGTCCGAATTTGACATTGTCAAGTGTCAATATTTTGTGTGGCCACCATTATTTTCCATTGCCTTAACCCTCTAGGGCATGGAGTTCACCAGAGCTTCACAGGTTGCCTCTGGAGTCCTCTTCTACTCCTCCATAATGACATCACAGAGGTGCTGGATGTTAGAGACCTTGTGCTACTCCTCTGTTTGAGGATGCCCCATAGATGCTCAATAGGGTTTAGGTCTGGAGACATGCTTGGCCAGTCCATCACCTTTACCCTCAGTTTCTTTAGCAAGGCAGTGGTCATCTTGGAGGCTTGTTTGGCATCGTTATCATGTTGGAATACTGCCCTGCGGCCTAGTCTCCGAGGGACGGGATTATGCTCTGCTTCAGTATGTCACAGTACATGTTGGCATTCATGGTTCCCTCAAAGAACTGTAGTTCCCCAGTGCCAGCAGCACTCATACAGCCCCAGACCATGACACTCCCACCACCATGCTTGACTGTAGGCAAGATACACTTGTCTTTGTACTCCTCACCTGGTTGCTGCCACAAACGCTTGACACCATCTGAACCAAATAAGTTTATCTTGGTCTCAACAGACCACAGGACATGGTTCCAGTAATCTATGTCCTTAGTCTGCTTGTGTTCAGCAAACTGTTTGCAGGCTTTCTTGTGCTGTATCTTTAGAAGAGGCTTCCTTTTGGACAGCCATGCAGACCAATTTGATGCAGTGTGCGGCGTATGGTCTGAGCACTGACAGACTGACCCCCCCCCCTTCAACCTCTGCAGCAATGCTGGCAGCACTCATAAGTCTATTTCACAAAGACAACCTCTGGATATGACGCTGAGCACGTGCACTCAACTTCTTTGTTCGACCATGGTAAGGCCTGTTCTAAGTGGAACCTGTCCTGTTAAACTGCTGTATGGTCTTGGCCAGCGTGCTGCAGCTCAGTTTCAGGGTCTTGGAAATATTCTTATAGCCTAGGCCATCTTTATGTAGAGCAACAATTCTTTTTTCAGATCCTCAGATAGTTCTTTGCCATGAGGTGCCATGTTGAACTTCCAGTAACCAGTATGAGAAAGTGAGAGCGATAAAACCAAATTCACCACACCTACTCCCCATTCACACCTGAGACCTTGTAACACGAGTCACATGACATCTGGAAGGGAAAATGGCTAATTGGGCCCAATTTGGACATTTTCACTTAGGGGTGTACTCACTTTTGTTGCCAGCTGTTTAGACATTAATGCTGTGTGTTGAGTTATTTTGAGGGGACAGCAAATTTAGACTGTTATACAAGTGGTACATTCACTACTGTACATTGAAGCAAAGTGTCATTTCTTCAGTGTTGTCACATGAAAAGATATAATAAAATATTTACAAAAATGTGAGCGGTGTACTCACTTTTGTAAGATACTGTATGACCCTGGCACATTGATCTCCCTGCCAACACAGTGAAAGAGAAGTGCATAAGCACTTCTCCTATGGCAAAGCCGGTAAGAAGGAGATCTTTCCTATCTTCCTGCTGGCGCACAGAGCGATAAAGCTAATTAATTCACATGGAATGATTATGGTGTGCCCGGGCACATCTGGCACACCCTGTGCGCATGCCTATGCTGGTAAGTGAGTGCGCCTAGGCACTCCTGTGCCAACAGCCTCTCATGTGTGAAGCACTGCTGCCTGTGGTTGCTAGTCTCACCAGATTTGGAGTGAGATTTTCTTATGTCATCACTGTGCTGCTTGCTGGAGAGGAACTACATACATCTCCCTGCTTTTCATTTTGTGGATCTGTGCTTCCCCTGTATGAGATCTAAGGCACTGCTTCTTGTGCCTGCTAGTCTAAGGAGGGTTACAGTGAGATTTGGTGATGGTACTTCTCTGCTGCTCACTGTTCTCCTTGTTGGAAGCTCTGACAAGTAAAGCCCAGCCGCTAAAATGATGGACACCTCCACAGAAACACAGTGCAGAACAAAATATGGTAAAGCTGTCCATAGATGAGTAGAAAAACATTTTAACAAAAATGTAAATGTTCTATTAATCTAATATTTAATGGCCCAATTGCTGTATTGGAAATTTTTCAGCGAACGTTTTTATAATAATTTTCAATATTAAATATACTTTTTTCTGATTTATACTACTACCCCTACTGCTTATGCGCATTTCACTTATGTATTTTTTTCAAACCATTGACCTACAAATGATTAGAAAATCATTTGAAAAAAAATTCCAGCATGTTTGTTAGTTCATTTTCAGTCTTTATGCGTAAATCAACTGTTAAAGTAAGCACACTAACCATACAAAAATAGAAAAATCACTCTACCAAATCTATTTTTTGGTCATTAGTTATCTGCCCTCCTAATAATGGTTAGGGCTACACCAGTGATTTAAGGATTTACTACAGGAAGAGAAGATTTTTTTATAAATCTGCTGGGTTACAAATAGTTAATTCTGTTCATGCCACCTTCTGGATCGCTGCCTGTTCTTTACTATTTACACTTTTTTACTGAGTGCTAATGCCACTGTTTTTGCTAAACTTCAGCATTCCAACAGGAGACTTATGGTTCTTCACAAAGCATCCTTGGTTTGTCTGCTTACCCCTTGTCCAGTCAGTGCCGTCTTAAGAGCCTTGTAGGCCCCCGGGCAATACAGTGCACTGGGGCCCTGCCTACACAATCACCCATGAGAATAAAAATGCAAATTATCGATAAGGCGATATTTATTGGTACAGCAGTGGCAGGCTAATGACAGCTTCCAAATTCGGCGGCTGGGTAGGGTGAACACACACATGGACGGGAGTCAGAGTCGACTGTCCTGTGTGTGCGCCTTTTCCCGTGGAGGCGGACAGGCATTCCTGCAGTTGTGGGCTCCCCGTCCACTGCCCAAGTGGCCTGATAGCAGCGCAGAGCTGACAGGCGCTTGCAACCTGCTAAGTTTGGCGGCGGGATGCACACGGGAATCGGTACTAAAGCTTGGCTGGGGCTGGGTCGCTGGACAGGTGGGGCCCCCCGGGCAAGTAGGGCCCCAGGGCAACTGCCCTGCATGCCAATTGGGTAGGGTGGACCTGTGTCCAGTCACATGATGCTTTGTTTTCTTTTCTTTCAACCTATCCATTCACAAAATGGATATTCACAAAAAAGGGGAATCTATCAAAACTGGAGCAGCCAGAATATGGGGCAATTGTTCGCAGCAATTATTTAGCTTCCAGCTTTCATTTCAAAGCTGAAAGCATTTCAAAGGATGAAGATAAATGCTGATTGGTTGCCATGTACAGTTGCTTAAAGTATAACTAAAAGCAAAACTTTTTTTTTTGTGGACTAAAGTAGAGATTAGTTAAAACACCAATTAGGTTTTTGTTGATGTCTGTGTCACCATTAGAGAGATTCACCCTTTGTCCTGTTTACCATTATCATTGAAAGAGAAAGTAAAGAAAACCCCAAATTTCTGTTGTCTCCAGAAAAATGATATTCACTTTGCCCTGTGAGTAGCACTGCTCTGTCACGCATTTCACAGAACCCGCCTTCTGATCTACAGGGGTGCCGAGAGGAGGAGTTTCAGGAGGTGGAGTCAGTACAAAAAAACAGCAAGGTATCATGGGATATGTAGTCCTTAGAAAAAGAAAGTAAACAGTGGAGGACAAACTGCAAAGTATGCAGGGAATCCAGGAAGTTGTGGAAAGAGATGGCCAGCAGACAGGCAGCACTCACCGCATGAAAGCAGATTTTTCAAGTAAGCTTATATTGCATTGTCATAAATAACTATTGTTTTTATTGTTATTACAATGCCAATGTTATAAAATTAAAGTGTATCCTGTAATCATAGAACACTTGTTAGAGATCACTTTAATTGCTGAGCACTGAAATCAATGTCCTGCTATAAGATAATTGTCAACTTAAAATGTGATTAAACTCAGACTGTGAAAAAACTCTCATTACATGCTACAGAGTGTTCATACTCACAAAGCCACTAAAGCATTTGTTTTGTGTAGAGTGAAATATACCTGGTTGATCCTGCCTTCAGCTGTCCCTCCCATTTTCTCTGTTTCCCCATTGCAGGCTGAGATTTTGCAGACCCGCTGGTGTCCTCTACGGTGCATGCTCAATTTCAGTTCCCTTCTAAACACTTCATTTCCTCCTTTTTCTGATCTGTGCCACCCACAGCCCACATTACTATATCTGTGGGCGTATACACCCTGTTAAATGACACTCCCCTCCTTCCCTCCATGTCCACCTTTTGCTAAACACTATGGGGGCAGAATATAATATGCTGACTGATTACATTTACTAAGAAACACACAAAAAGGGTTATTTTTAATATAGATCAGTATTTAATATAGCTAATGCTATATATACTAATTCCTGCCGGTCAAGTAAAAAAAAGGGAGCCTTGGATACAGATGAAAGCTAGTGTCAGTCATTTCTGACTGCCTACACCATAATAATGAACAAAAAATTAAAGATAAAAGATAAAGATGTTTTGGGAGCTGTAAAACAGTTTTTAAGATATTTATAATCTAATCTGACTTGCTTTTCTGAAACCTTTTTTTTTTCATGTGAGTGGCACAGCACCAATCAGGGCTGCCCAGACACAGAGTCATATTGTAGAGCAGTGTTTCTCAACCTTTTTTTATTTAAGGCACCCTTTAAAATTATGGACCACTGCAAGGCTCCCTCCAAAATGATGGACAGTCTTGAGGCACCCCATCCTAAAATGTAAATACTATTCTAATAGTTTTACATAATGCAGCAACATCCATACACGTAGAAGACCCAATGTTAGAGGTGCAAACTACTACGGACTAGTATTCCAATGTTTGTCTTCTTCCCCAGTTTTTCCCCATCACTCAGCTAATGTAACCCCAAAGCTGATGGAGAGAAGTATGGGAGGGTCAAGCAAGGATGTTGTGCAGGCGACTGATGTCCTCCTTATTAACTGATGATATCATTGGTCATTAGGAGGTTGGTAGCTAGAAGGTCCTAACTGTGCACAATGTAAATCTTTGGCTTTGTGTAACAAAAAGGCAGGCTTCATCCACCCTCCACCTTGTATACAATTTTTAGGCATTTTGCCAAGGCACCCCTGAAGAAACCTCAAGGCACCCCAGGGTGCCTGGGCACCTTGGTTGAAAAAGGCTGCTGTAGAGAGCAGAGTAAGGCCCCTTTCACATAGGCTTTCCAATCAGGTCCGCCTGTCAGTTTTTCAGGCGGACCTGATCGGACGCTCCATGGACCTCTATGGAGCAGCAGATATCAGCAGTGATATCTCCGCTGACACCCGCTGCTATCCAAACTGATCCTGTCCGTGAAATCCAGACAGATGGAAAATCTATTTTCCATCCATCTGGAGGATCGGATAAGGTCAGATGAAAACGGACAGGAGGTCCGTTTTCATCCGATCTCCCATAGAGGAGAGCAAGGATCTGACAGCTCCGTCTCCGCACACAGAGCAGAGACGGTGCTGTCATCTGCCTGCTCAGCAGGGATCGGCGGATCGATCCCCGCTGAACAAAATGGAGTCCACCGGGCAGAAAACCTGTGTGAAAGGACCCTAATAGAAGCCCTTCCCAAGAATCTTTCTCTGCAGATGCTAAACAGCAGAGAAAGATCATGTGACCACACAACAGCACTACAGATATAAGGTACTTAGAGGATAAAAAAAATACAGTGGCATGATATATATGATTTATGTGAATGAATTATAGAATTTAATACTGCTCTGTTTAGTGTCACTTTAAATCTCTAAGTAGCAAAGAGAAGGCATCACCTGTATAAATGTATGGGTTTTATAGTTATATTAGTGCAGATGGGTAAATTCTTATTAACATACAGGATTTATATAGCGCCAACAGTTTACCCAGCACTTTACAATATAGAGGAGGGACAGAACAATTACAATACAATTCAATACATAAGCTCATGGAGCTTACAATCTAAAGGGCGGGGGAAATATTATCAGTTCTACCTGTTGAAGGGTTAAGTCCCTGACTGGCTGTTCTATATCACCCCAGCGGGCTGCACTAATGATTCTCCCAGCTGTGTGATCTGGTCACAGCTTTCCCAGGCAGCTGGAACTCAGCAGCAGGTTTCCACAGCAAACCATATGCTTTCCTGCTTTGCATCACAAGCTAAAAACCCAAAGACAGCCGTAATTTCCATCTTTCCTGGATAAAGCCTGTATGGAAACATTGGACAAAATGACAGGTGTCAAAGTGTTCCCATAGTAGCCTGTAGCATAGTCATCCAATATAAGCTTTTACTTTTGTACATGAAAGTAGTGCTGTACACGAGACTAATGGCGCTTTTCCACTGCATGGAACCGTACCGGCTCGGCACGCTTTTGTGCTTTTCCACTGCGGTACCGCATGGTATAGGGTCGGAACGGTTCTGTACGGTACGGTACAGGCATACCCCGTTTTACGTACACTCACTTTACGTACACTCGCGAGTACGGACATGCCCCGAGAGTGTACGTAAAGTGCCTCGCAAGTACGGACGTTCCGACATTCCCGCGCCGCGCAGCCGCAGTATACCCTGGAGGTGCGAGAGGCCAGGTTCCTGCCCAGAATACGCCCACAGACAGCTCGCCGCGCAGCCGCAGTATACCCTGGTGTTGCGAGATATGCCCACAGACAGCTTGGAGTTGACCACCAGCCATCCGTGAGTTGCCTGCCAGGTTACATAAGCCGAGCCCATAGAAGCCTTTACCTCCATTACTTGTGCCAATGTTAAGAAGTTGGAAACAGCTGTGTGTATTTGTGGCTCTATGTTCTAGGCTGTGCTATGATAAGGTGACCACTTTTTGAAAATCAAATTCAGGGAGACCCTACTGACTGCACCCAGTTTTTTTTTGGGGGGGGGGTGGGGTAGGTTTGAGCAGAGGGGCTTCTTTAATGGCAGCATGTGAAGTGCACCACGCCAACAGTTGGGTGTGGCCAAACTGGAAGGGGCTTAAATAGGTATAGTTTGATAACACCTAAGCCTACTTTGCTCTGGGATGGGAGTGCAGGCCAAGGTGTGCACTGTGGGTCCCTGTCACAAGCAAGGGCAAGGCAAGCTTACAATTTTTTTTTTTAATACTGTTCTGTATTATGTTTATTTTAGTTATCAATGCATTATTTATATCAGTTATGCCTCTAAATGACTATTGGAATGTAGTACATGCATTGAGAAGTGAAAAAAGGTATTGCTTCACTTTAAGTACATTTTCGTTTTACATACATGCTCCGGTCCCATTGCGTACTTAAAAGTGGGGTATGCCTGTATAGGTTTGTTTTTCCACTGCATGGAACCGAACGGTACGGTACGGTACGGCTCTGAAAAAACAGTACCTGCTCGATTGTGGCTCCAACAGGTACCAAACTGGTACCATATCCCACAATCCTTTGCATGCAGTCACTACTAGCCACTGATTGGTCAGAGAATCACACCCACCCCGTTGTTATCCCACCCACTTAACTTTAGTACTACTTTAGTGGAAAAGCAAACCTATACCGTACCCTACCGAACCATTCCGACACTATACCATGCGGTACCAGCAGTGGAAAAGCAAACCGGGCCAAGCAGGGCCGAGTAGAGCCGAGCCGGTACTAGCCGGTACTTGCAGTGGAAAAGTGCCATTACATGACAGCAGTGTACTCATCACCATTGACAAGCTCTACCCTTCCATGCATGATATCACCCAATCAGAGAACACAACTTCCCACTGCTTTAAAATGATCTCCCTTTACTCATCACTTTAACATAACCCCAAACATCCCCTATATTCACATTTATTTGGCATGTAAATGTGACATTTGAGGAAATGATCCTTTGTTCACCTGCCTGTGTCGTCTTGAAATATGCATGAACCTTTTTTGAATAGCCATGCCATTAATCACCTTCGAAAAATAAATGTGAAAATAAAATAAAATAAAATATAATGCTGAATATAGTATATCTCCATCTGTTTCAGAATAAGCATGCTGGGAGTTAGTATACCTTCTAACTATCCCTTTTATATTAGTGGTCTTATGGTTCAGGACCGTTAAATTGGGCTTCTCAGTAACCTTGCATGTTTGCACAATTCAGTTCTCGACATGTCACAATATGCAGCAACAGTATAATTAACCCCTTCGCTCCTAAGAGTAAAACAAATCTTAATGGCTAAGCCCAATTTTGCAACTTTGACAAGTGTTAGTAAAACTGTACATATCACAACTACTTTGTGCATCCAGGTGAATTATACCGCCTTTTTTCAGGACAAATTGAGCTTTCATTTGGTGGTAAATGGTAATGGATATCTCTTGATTTTTCTTTTTTTTCTAAGGAAAACTGGCCCAAAAAAAAAAAAAAAGATTTTAGAAAAAAATGTAACTATACCTTTCTTGCTACTACCATAACCTACCATCAAAGAACATCCCAAAATAAATTATTTGACTCCTGATGATCCCAGCAATACCACATATGTGTGTGTTAGTTGTTTGTACCTGTAGTACAGCCCAGAAACAATAGTGCGCGTTTTGCTTCTTTTTTTTTTTTTAAATCCTACCTTAAAAACACCTACATTGACACTAACTGACATTAATACTAATTAAAAAAAAATCCTATCCAAAAAAATCTGACCTTAACCTTTGACATTGACCTTGACATTTGACCCGGACCTTGACCCAAACACTAACCCTGGGGCTGACCTAGATCAAACCTTGATCTAGGTTTTTTTTTTTTTTTCTACACAGACTTTTTTTTTTCTATATCTGCAAGGACAGAGAAGGATACAATGTAACTCTCTTGTCCATTTACAGAGACAGAAAACACTGGGGCGGGCATTTACAGTGACTGTGATAGCCAATCAGAGGCTATCACTGCGATCAGGTGACCCGGAATCGGACATTCAGTGAGAGCGCTCCCAGCACAAAGGGAGGTACCCAAAAATGCAGCCTCATGGAAAAAAGCCTAGACCAGTGGGGCTACATATTTGCTTATGGTCGGTGTGAAACACCAGTGCATCCTGCGAGGGCAAAGACAGCCATTTGCTTTGGTGTATGCATAGGTACACCTGTATGAATGAGGCCTAAAAGAGAATTCTAGGTTTTCTTTCACTATAAAGTGGTTCTAAATGTAGCACTGTCCCCGTAGGGCTTGCTGGGCCTCCTCTGATTACCTGCAGTCAGTCACTTAGGGACAGTTCACACATCTATCCTTTCTCTCGGTTGCTCTTTACTCAATAAAAAGTCCAGGAGTTTTGGTTTTTGGTATTTATTGTGGATCTTGGATGGGAGAAGGTTATATAGGGATACTCCAACTTGAACTATTTACAGTCAATAAGGACAACTCTCACTTGGCCTCACCAGGTTATTTGTGGAAGCAGTCACACTGCCTTAACCATACTGCCACTTGCATGGAAGGGTTAAGTCTTCTTGCTCTCTAGCAGCAGGCTTGATGCAACTACACTATCTTCAGGACACTCTCTAGCATCCCCTTGACTGTCACCCATCCACTGACTCTTCTAGCTGAAGGGGTGGCCCTATCAGGACAGGCCCCATGACACAGATCTGTACTCACTATATGCAGAATCAGATCCTTTCCAGTGTCTCCCTTCTAGTCAGCTCTGCAGGACATCAGGATACAGTTCCTCTCTGACTTGACCACCTGAGGCCATATGGTAACTTCAACAGATGAGGGGCAGCCGCCCCCTCCCTCCGGGATTCCACTCTCCAGCTGGAAGACCCAGAGCACATGTGCCCTTGGCATTTATACAGTATCCCAGTATCCCAGCATGCACCGAGAAGAGAACAATATAGATTTACCTGGCAATCTTTCTGGTAACCAGAAAAGATCCAAAACTGTACTCTCTCTAGCACCTACCTAGGAGGGTGCTGCCTAAAGGCAGAAGGTTTTTACCTTAATACATTCTCTGCATTAAGATAAAGAAAAACCTTCTGCATGTAGTTCCCCCCCCCAGCCCCCCATATACTTATCCAAGCTCATTCACGACTCAGCGATGTGCACAAGAGCCAAGGCTGTCACTGCTCTCCCTCATTGGCTCAGAGACAGCAGAGGCCATTGTCAGTAGACATAGACATCGAGACTCAGGAACGAGCCCACATGAGTGAACCCATATCAAGTGGCTTCCTATGAGGGCACTCAGAAGGGGGAGGAGCCAGGAGTGCGAACAGGGGACCCGAGAAGAGGAGGATTGGGACTGCTTTGTGCAAAACCATTGCACAGAGCAGGTAAGTATAATATGTTTATTATTGTAAAGAAAGAAAATGTACATTTAGAATCACTGTAAATAGTAGGCCCAAGCTGGCCCAAACCATATATTTTCACTACAGAACAGTCTAGCTAATGGGCTGCTGGAATAGATTTTATTAGCATTAGCTACATACGGTAGGTGCATTTTTATGATTGGGCAAGATCGAGAGGTGTGTGGATGATGTCACAATCTCCAACTCATACGGTACATACGGTATACCGGTACAGGATTCCCACACAGCCAGCATCTTGAGAGATTACATCTACTGGTAATACTTATACTTAGATTACCTTGGAGATATTATACTCGGCGTATAAGACGACCCCCCATTTTTGGGGATTTTTGTGAGGTTCAAAAGAAGTCTTATACGCCAGAAAATACAGTAGTGGTAAAAAAAAAGCACTTGTAGGTTTAACCAATAATTTTTTTATGTATAATTCTCCTTTAAGGGGGGCGTGGCAGGGTATGTGTCCTTTTTACATATTTTTGCTAATAGGTGTCCCTCATTCCCATCTCAAAAAGTTGGGAGGTCTGCAGGTGTGTGTGTGTACCCAATTTAATCTCTAGCATGAAGAAGATGGGAGGTGCCCCTGGCCAGCTTGGTAGGAGCTGGAGGAGATTCTGGGCTGTCAACAAGCTTCACCAAAACACTGCAATGGTTTCCACAGTACTTCACAAACAATGTACACAATTATTGATAAATACCTTGTTCCCTGACAGAGGGAAATATCCTCTCTGCATGGGGACAAAGACAGCAAAAAACATTGACAGAGATTCTAAGCCCCATGCCTCTATCCAAAACTAAAGAAAAAAAAAATTGACTTTTTTTTTTACCTGAGGCTGGGTTCACACCTGATGC
Source organism: Pelophylax lessonae (assembly GCF_965119305.1). NCBI lineage: Eukaryota > Metazoa > Chordata > Amphibia > Anura > Ranidae > Pelophylax > Pelophylax lessonae. The sequence goes on along the minus strand of NC_138769.1, from coordinate 118,465,814 downwards.
AGCTCACAGCAGAGGTCCGGTGCATCCCTGTTCTCCATTTCAGAGACAAATCTTTGCCTAAATTCGGACCTGAAACGGAGCCAAAGACACACAGGACCCCGGTGCAATCCACTCCACAGCCACCACAGAGATGTGTGAACCGCCTCCATTGAGAGTCGGTTACAATCTACTTTTATGCGAATTGGATGCAGAGAAACCCACGTCCAATTCTCATAAGTGTGAACTCAGCCTTAATGTTAAGTAATACAGGAGGCTAGGTCTACTTTAGGGTCTGTTGCTATAATGTTTATATGGAAGATCTTGATGGCAGAAAGAACCTGAATAAAAAAAAAAAAGGTTATATTTCATAAAGACTTTGCGTATACGAGCGTATCCTCTTCTAGCTGCTAGGGTTGCCATTTACGCATATACACTCTTAGAATTTGTGTAAATTACTGCACTCAAACATAACATTTTCTATTTTATTTTACAGCTTTGAACCCATCACTGCATTACTGATCTTTTATGCACCTTTTGTGCATGGTCCCATAGATTACAATGCATCTGTGTTTAGATACGTAAAAAAAATGTTTGCCACGTGCAAGAGTCCTAAAGGCTTAGTTACTTTTTGAATATAATTGACTATGCAATCAAATTCCTCCTGTATTGAATTGTATTGTAACTGTAATTGTAACTGTATTGTAACTGTCTTCCCTCACATTGTAAAGCGGTGCGCAAACTGTTGGCGCTATATAAATCCTGTATAATAATAATAATAATGCAATCAAGAGGCCCCAGTAGGGTAAAAAAATACTGTGTAGTTTAGAAAAGTTTGAAAGCCATACCTGAAATCGATGAACAGCACCCCCAAAGCTTTGCCGAAAAACTCCCATTGAAAGCGATCAGCCTTGTCCTACCTGAAAAAGCTAGGACTCACAATACCAGCCTTTCTAAGCCTTTTTACCTCAGAAAAACCCTTAAAATCATTTTTAGGTCTCGGGGAACCTTTACTAAAACCAGTAAAATGGGAAAATGCCCCTTACATTTGTGGCCATTGGGAAGAAGGTCCCTGTACCTCTGTATTGTGGTGGTCGGAATGCACACCTTACATGGGATAGTACGCAGGATTTTTACTTCATCTTACTCTAATCAAAAAGAAGCAGACACAAAATACTTTTGGAAAATAATAGGCCGCGGACGTTTTTATTGGTTTTAAAACTTTATTAAATAAATAATCAAACACAACAAACTCTTAACAACCCAGCCACCACAGCTCAGGCTTCATAAATAAATATATTCAGATAAAAATCATCACTTCCAAGTTTATATCAATAAAACCATCCCCCTTTGTTTACCACAAAGGTGACCCACCACATAAAAACAGCCGCGACAAGGGAGGGAGGGATGGGGAACACCACAGGTATGCCTTCTGAGGCGAATGAGCCCTGCTGAGACAATCTCCTCTTTTTATAGAGCCCCCAGGGGGTTCTAGAAGCTTCTCCAGCTGTCGCGTGCCCCTGCAGATGAGACCTGTCACCTGCAGTGCAACGTGACTTCTCCACAGGTGATTACCTCAGGATAGCACTATCCCTTCCCGCCCTTTTTTCCTTGAGGAAAAAAGGAGGGAAAACTGCCTGACCTAAGCTTGACCTCTTTCCCGCCACTCTCCCATGAGGAACAGGGGGCATATGGAATGGCAGGAAGGAGTTAGCTAAAATTTACTTACCAATCAGCTTTTAACTAAAAGATAAAAAATACACAACAGACATTTTGGCTTGGAAATAAAAAAGGCCGCGGCCGTTTATTACTGGTTTTACAAACATATCAATAAATAAACAAATATAAATACATTAAAACCACAACCCAGTCATAAACAACTCGGGTTGAATATATAAATAATCTCAATCATTAAATATTATCCACCAACCATAATATAACAAATGTCCCCCTCTGCAAAACAGAGGTGACCTAACCACATAATAATTGTGGCCGCGACAAACCAAAGAGGGGGAAGGAGGGGGAAGGCTTGGATGAGGGATTAAAAAAGAGTGAGCCTTTCACCTTAGGCTGCTTGTATAAATAGCCCCCCAAAGCCAGTTCTGGCGGGCCTTTTAGGCGGGCTAAAAGAGCGGGAATGCACCCCATTCGCTCTTACAATAGTGGTACCACAAAATCTCCCCAGATACCGGTCCAGAACTGCCTGGATACCAAAAAAGGCGGTATTTTTGAGCAGAAAGAGTGCCCAAGGAGGAACCAGGGGTCAAAAGTTTATTACTTCTAGTCAGAGAAATACTAATAAAATGGCTGCCATTACCCTTAAAAACCCATGTATTTCAAACCTATAAAAACCAAGGGAACTGCTCCCTTCTGCCATCCCATATAAAAGTGGGGGCTATAGGAGCCCCCTCTTTTACATATTCTGCCTTCCCTTTTCCTCTCAGACCGCTAAAACCATTACTGGTGTCATGCAGGGGACTTGGCCAAGCAGGGTTTGTTCCAGAACTGTTCAAGCACCATAGAATTGGAGATAAGTCAACCAAAGCTCAAGGAACCCCTACCAACATCTGTAGGAATCCTAAGGTTCCATGAAAACCTGGGTGAGAACGACTGCAGTGCGCTCTCCCTCCCTTTATAGCCGCAGTGGTTGGGATCAGTGCTGCACCTATAGGGTGCAGGAGAGCATACTGTACATGCATGGAATTTGTACAAGGGAGAGCCTCTCACTCCTGTGATTCCTGGGGCGAGCTCTCAGAATATGGTGCATTGACCCTTGGAATATCACCCCGCTCACAACATGCACATCCATTTTCAGTGTGCTTTATGTGACTTCCCCATTACTGCCTATAAGCTGAAAGTTTACAGTGCTGGCTTATCTTGGTTGATCTGTACTATATCAGAAATATACAGAGAATTATACAAATCTTGCCAACCCTTCTGTTATTGTGTGGAGCTGACGATGGCCCCCTGTTGGATCACCTGATGCACTCATGTGTGCCCCAAATGTGAATAGTGTGCACACCAATGCTATTGATTTTCCACGTGCAAAAGATTGATGACTAAATGCAAGGTCTTCCCATTCAGTTCTCTGTATATTCAATATATTGCATTTCCATTATTTAGATTTCATCAAAGAGCTGCTTTTTAAAAAGCCGGATTAAAGTCCCTAGCAGAGGTTACTTTGTTGGAGTGCCCATTTGTGTGCCCCATACACAGGACGATTGTGAAACCATTGCATCAAAAACATTTGTATCATGTGACAGCTTTATCCACGTGTGTCGGCTTTCACAATCGTATCACATAGACAGGCAGATACAGTAAAGCAACATACAAGGTCTCCAACGGTGTAAACCCAGAGTAGAGAAAATACATGTATTTTTCCTGTATAGCCTGTGTACGCCTTTCGGTGCCAGAACTAGAGAAGCCAGCTTGCTTCCGTATGTGAATCATTGCTCAAGCAGCCTACTTCTTCGTGAACTGTGGTTTTCCTCTGAAGGAAGAACAGAAAACACTGAATTACTCAGTCTGCTATACACACATGCTGACACCAAAAAGAAAAGAGCGCTTCCATTATGAGAAAAGCCAATATCCCTCAAGTCGGATCTGTAAGTATTTAAAGCTCTTTTCCCTATGCTGAACCCTTCCTATAGCTATGTTCTCTGGCCAGGGATTGCTAAATCTACGTTTTTTGGAAGTAGATGGATAAAAGGTTTTTATTCGGCAGATGTGGCAGAGGACAAACTCTTCCTTCATGCCCCGAGTGCCTAAAAATAACCTCACATTTAAATAGTAATTAATAAGTCATCTACCAGTCCATGTGGCGCGTCTGATTTTTTTTCCCTGGGAAGACAGATGACAGATTTCGCTTTGGTTTAGGGATCTAGTTCAAGAAATATATTGAGAAAAATATTCAGAGGAGATTTGATGCAGTTCCCATTTGGTTTTTTAGTGACATACAATGATGAGTGCATTCTGTTTTTTTTTTTTTCTTTTACACATTTACAACTGTTTTGTGTATTTCTTCAGCCATTCTCAAAGTTTCCAAAAGAATCGTGGGATCTCATCACTTGGTATTTCTAGAATTTGATACTTTGACAAATACAGAGAGATATAGACAAAACAAAAAAGGAATACAGCAAATCAGAATTTAGCTTTGATTTTCTAAACTATGCTCTGAAAATGAGAGATGATTTTTGATTGGTTGTTATGCACAGCAGCTGTATTATTTAATATTATATTAATATATAATTATTATTATCATTATCAATATATTATATTGATATTTGTATCATTGCTCTAGGTCAGTTTCTTTGTGTTTTACCGTTCAGTTTACTTGTGTGGAAATGCAACTCAAAGATTTGCATTTGCTGTTTTGGTAGTGGAAAGGGAAAAAGCAAACACTGTTCATATGCAGGGATGGACTGGTGGTAAGGACAATGTTTAATTGTTTTTTTTTTTTTAAGTTCTGTGTCTCATTATGTAATAATACATTAAAGTCTAGATGTAGCCAAAACTTTTTTTGTTTTAGTTTTGAACGGAGTAAGAAATGGTTAGAATCCCTGTCGGGTTTTAATTGCAGTCTGTGACCCCATGAGCATTGGGGGGGGGGGGGGGGGATACTATTTGCCACCAGGACATTAAAAAGTGTATCTAAAGTGTATTTGCACTTTTGCAGTCAAATTTGACAAATGTCTACTGCATGTTATCTAAATCTAAACGTGCATCCCAAAAATTAACTACATACCCAAAATCAATTAAAAAACATTACCTACCTACCTGGTACCTTTGTAGTTGTTTCTTTGGAGAACAGGAGTACAGGACTCTCTAGGCAGCTTCTATTGTAGTTTAGAAAACCAATTTATTTCTTGCAACCACAGACAGAGTTGACAGGGGAATCCCTCCTGCTGAGCAGTTTTCTTCTCCCAACAGGGGCGGGGGGGTTCAAGGGGGGCTGCGGGATAGTCGTCCCTGCTGGGAGAAGGCAAATGTTATCGCTGGCAGCTATAGACACTTGCGATAATCGGCAGGCTGGTTGTTCTCAAATTATTTGATTAATCAACTTGGTTACATTCAGCCTGCCCACTAACGGTTCGAATCTCGGCCGGTTCCGAGATTCGAATCACGCATGGCCAGCCTTAATGTGCAATTGGATACACTGAAAAGCAGTTTTTATTTAAGTGCATTACCATGCAATCCACCACTCAAGTCTTTTGAGATCGTTACCTCTTGTTATAGGAATCTAGTTTACAACTGAAAATGAGAATTGCCAGCACAGTGCAGAGGGAGTTAATAATGCTAAACATAACTCCCCAGCCCCCTACATAGATAGGGTATTTTGCAAGCAAGTCAAAATGGTAGTAGGTGAGAACATCTAACAAATATATAGGATGCATTATCCCAGTTTGGCTGCAAATCTGAAAATACAATTAAAACCCAAACTTTTTAAAAAAAAGTATATGTAATCTTTTTAAACAGTTGGTTAAGTATATGTAAACTTACCTCACGTTAGCTCTTGTCTGGCTATTCTTTTTTGTTTAAAGCCCTCTTATACCTGTTTCTTTGTGCTGATCCTGCCAGTCCTCTACAGAACTTCCTTTCCTGAGTGACAACACTACCTTATAGATATTCTGTGTAGGCACAGCGTTTTCAGCCAAGGACGCGCACCCCCATTGCTGTCTACAAACTTATATGCCCCTTCAGCGCTTCAGCTAAATGCTTCACTGTAGGTGCAGCCTACAGCAAGAAGTACGTTCATGGCAATGCCAATCATGCACGTTGTTTTGCATTACTGTATTATGCTTGTTGTGATCTCACTGTATGGACACTCTTATCGGATTAGTCCTTTCACATTTACATTTAGTTAACCTTAAATAACCAGTAGGAGGCTTTTTCTTTTAATTTCTCAATGTCAGTCCTAACACACAGGCCAGATTTCAAAAAGGCTTCTTATAGGGCATGTAAAGAACAAGCCGACGGTGGATCCAATGCTTGTGCAGCCTGTGTAGCTGCACAAAGATTTCTATTTGCACAGGATCCTCTGTTTTATCATTGACCAGATTGCCAACCACGGTAAATTTAGGGCCCTTTCACAGCTATGCATTGCAGTCATGATTGGCATGGCTCTTTTACACTTGCAGTTTGGGGTGGAAAAACTCCACAGTTGAGCTGCATATTTACCACACCTTGACTGCTCCTCTCTGTTGTTGCAGAAGCAGCAGCCAAGGGTGTACACATGCTGTGGCCATGACTGTTTCAGGGCTGGGGAGGGAATCATGCTCCCTGTTGAGCTCGGCAGGCAGTACCACCAGTGCAACCTATTCAAGTGAATGGGGGGCGTGCTGTAAGCGCTTCACAACTGCACATGACACAGTTGCGGAGCATTTCTCCAGTATTTAGGGGATTTAAACAGGTGGTGAGGAGGCAGTGCAGCACCTATTCACTACTCGTCTATTGCTCTTTGAAGATCAATCTGAATGTGGATTGAGCTTTAAACAGCAAAGCAGGCGTAAATGAGTCCTTAAGGCAACATGCGTCATCGCTCCTGTCCTACTGTGAAGCATTGTGGTGTCAATCATAGCAAATGGCATCTCAACACACTGTATAGTAGATGCCAATGCACAGTACACATCAGCACACCGTGATGCACAGTCTGTGATGGGGTACATCAGAAACAAGGCAACATGTACATTATTTTGTCTGTTGAGGTGCATTGGCTACAGTTTTATAATGAATTTGTTGTCTTAATACAAAGCATGTCAATGCTCAACCCCAAAAGTCGCACATAGAGTAAAAGGCCCTCATTCACATCCAATTTTAAGTTTTATATGATTTCAAATAATACGTTTAATGTAGAGATTTATTTACCATATATACTCGAGTATAAGCCAAATTTTTCAGCATGTTTTTTTATGCTGAAAAAGCCCCCCTCGGCTTATACTCGAGTCACGGTCTCACTTACCTTTCCCGGTCAGTGCACATGCGCCGCCGCCACTCATGAAAGCTCGTACACGTTCGGTGCGGTGACGTGTTGGTGCCGGGCGGTGCCATTTTTTAAATGTAAGTCGGAAAGGTAAGTAAGACTCCTCTGCAGCCCTCCTCAGGAGATGCAGTGCTGCAGGCATGGTACATTGTCCTGTACCATGCCCGGGGCACTGCATCTCCTGTACCATGCCTGTACCATCTGTGCCATGCCTTTGCCATTTGTGCCATGCCTGTACCATCTCCTGTGCAATGCCTGTACCATGCCTGTACCATCTCCTGTGCCATGCCTGTACCATCTCCTGAGCCATGCCTGAACCATCTCCTGTGCCATGCCTGTACCATCTCCTGTACCATGCCGGAACCATCTCCTGTGCCATGCCTGTACCATCTCCTGTACCATGCCCACAGCCCTGCATCTTCTGTACCATGTCCGCAGCCCCTGCACCATGTCCGCAGCCCCTGTTTTGGGTCTTGTGGTTGTCCAGTTGGGTCCAGTAGCTGCTGCATTTCCCAAACTAGGCTTATACTCGAGTCAATACGTTTCCCAGTTTTTTGTGTTAAAATTAGGTGCCTGGACTTATATTCGAGTCGGCTTATACTCGAGTATATACAGTAACTCATTCTAAGTCATCTGTTATTTTCAGTTCCCATGTGCCTTTATTTGCTAAAAATAACACTTGTTGAGGGAGGCTAAAAGGGTTAATTCACATTTACCAAAAAACTGCCTGTGCAGATAAGGGGCACTAATAGATAAAAACTGTGTAGTTCTGACCAATGTTGAATAATGCTCTTGCTATTGGGTTTAGGCCATATTAAATTTGGACATCACTAAGACACTCCCAGCCAATCTAAACCCCCTCATATGTGATGAGCTCTTTCTCTCCCCTGTTGCAGTAGCTCTGAGCTGCAATGGGGAAGACTGTAGACCACACATATGCAACTGTTTGAGAGCTCACTCCAGTGATGATGGAAGTGAGCAGTAATAGTTGGGACTGTCTTAGCAATAGCTTAGCACCAGGGCAGAGAAAAGATGTACCTGTTCTCAAATCCCAATAGCTTGTTCATGTATTTGAACTATCAGGTGCTAAAGGGGTGTGACCACATAGTAACACTCAGTAGTGTATTTAGGTTTTGTGCTGCCCTAGGCCAGACTAAACTCGTGCACCCCCTAATTTAAATATGACCCACCCTTCCTGTCAAGCCCACACCCCTTCCAATTTCAGATCTACCCTGTCATCTGCAAACCACACCCTTCCTCTTTAGACCCCACCTTTTCCTCTCTGTACATTAAAATTGGGTACCAAGTGCCACTTGTATATTTTGTTGTTTTGTATACCTGCCTCATCAGTGCCCATCAGAGCAGCCATACCAGTGCCCATCAGTGCAGCTTCATCAGTGCCCATTAATGCAGCCTCACCAGTGCCCTTCAATGCAGCTTCACCAATACCCATCAATGCAGCCTCACCAGTGCCCATCAGCACAGCCTTATCAGTGCCCATCAATGCAGCTTCACCAGTGCCCATCAATGCAGCCTCATCAGTGCTCATCAATGCAGCCTCACCAGTGCCCATCAGCGCAGCCTCATCAGTGCTCATCAATGCAGCCTCATCAGTGCCCATCAATGAAGCCTCAACAGTGCCCATGAATGCAGCTTCACCAGTGCCCATGAATGCAGCTTCACCAGTGCCCATCAATGCAGCCTCACCAGTGCCTATCAGTACAGCTTCACCAGTGCCCATCAATGCAGTCTGATCAGTGCCCATCAATGCAGCCTCATCAGTGCCCATCAATGCAGCCTCCCCATTGCCTATCAATGCAGCCTCATCAGTGCCCAATAAGGGTCTCCAATTGCATTATAATCGCACCTGGCCTAGGGTTCCCCACGTCCTCCTCTCTCCTATCGACATTTGTATACCTGCCTCATCAGTGCCCATCAGAGCAGCCATACCAGTGCCCATCAGTGCAGCTTCATCAGTGCCCATTAATGCAGCCTCACCAGTGCCCTTCAATGCAGCTTCACCAATACCCATCAATGCAGCCTCACCAGTGCCCATCAGCACAGCCTTATCAGTGCCCATCAATGCAGCTTCACCAGTGCCCATCAATGCAGCCTCATCAGTGCTCATCAATGCAGCCTCACCAGTGCCCATCAGCGCAGCCTCATCAGTGCTCATCAATGCAGCCTCATCAGTGCCCATCAATGCAGCCTCAACAGTGCCCATGAATGCAGCTTCACCAGTGCCCATGAATGCAGCTTCACCAGTGCCCATCAATGCAGCCTCACCAGTGCCTATCAGTACAGCTTCACCAGTGCCCATCAATGCAGTCTGATCAGTGCCCATCAATGCAGCCTCATCAGTGCCCATCAATGCAGCCTCATCAGTGCCCATCAATGCAGCCTCCCCATTGCCTATCAATGCAGCCTCATCAGTGCCCAATAAGGGTCTCCAATTGCATTATAATCGCACCTGGCCTAGGGTTCCCCACGTCCTCCTCTCTCCTATCGACACAGAGCCCAGGCCAGGAGGAAGTTGCGATGTCCAAGGATGCCGCAGAGGAGGGTAGGCGGAGCATTAGGCTCTGCCTCCGTCAGTTGCAAGTTAAGTGTGGTCAGTCTGGACAGTCCGCCCCATAATAACACTGGTGTTACATCAAGCCGTTCACGCCCCCCCTGGGGGGGGGGGGCTTTTTTTCGTGCGGCAGAGCAGCTTTTTTGCCGCCAACCCACAAAGTGCCACCCTAGGCCTGGGCCTTGTTGGCCTAGGCCATGACACAGCACTGGTAACACTACAAATTCTGGATGGACCCTCTGCCCACTGCTACACCCTTTCCAGAAAACTGTGCAATGAAAAACAGGGTATTTACTTCACATATATTGCAATACATGTTTAAGCTGATCAACTGCCTCAAAGTAATCCCTCTTCTGGCCAGTCCCACACTGCCTTGCCACTGCAAATGCTCAGGCGGATTACTTTGGGATTACGTTTACGCAGTTGGTCAGTTTAAACATGTATTGCAAAATATGTGAATGAAATATCCCTGTTTTTCATTGCATAGTTTGCTGGAAAGGGTGTAGCAGTGTGCAGAGGGTCCATCAGAATTTGTCTTGTTACTGTGTGGTCACACCCCTTTAGCACCTGATAGTTCAAATACATGAACAAGCTATTGGGATTTGAGCACAGGTACATCTTTTCTATGTTGTAACGCAAGTCAGTGACCAGATCTGAACCTAGTAGCTCTCCCCACTCTTGTGTCTTTATGCCCCAGGTTGGCATGGTGTCCTCCGGAGCATTTGCAATGGCAAGGCAGTGTAGGACTGGCCATAATAGGGATTACTTTAAAGCAGTTGGTCAGCTTAAACATGTATTGCAATATATGTGAACTAAATATCTCTGGTTTTCATTGCATAGTTTGCTGGAAAGGGTGTAGCAGTGTGCATAGGGTCCATCCAGAATTTGTAGTAGCACCAGAGCAGGACAGCATGATGCCATCTCTGGGAATTCTTCAGTCTGGCATCAGGAGTATGAAAATGGCCTACACCTATATCAAGAGCATTATTAAACTTTGGTCAAAACTATATAGTTTGTTTTTTATCTACAGGCGCCCCTTACCTTCATAGGTAGCTTTTTTGGTAAAGGTGAACTAACCCTTTAAGGGCTTTTTGATAAAACTTTATTGAAATATCACAGGTAACATTTCATTCAGTTCATTTCACTGCAGCAGTTTTGCGATTTGATTTGAAAAAAGGTACTGCATGCAGAACTGATTTCATAGAAACCTGACAAATGCCCTTGTCTTTGTGTTGGGACTGCGCTAGGCAAAGCTGTTCAGTGCAGCCCAAGGTAAATGGTGTGAAGTCCCAAACATCATTCCTGCACAGCTGCTACTTGTTACCACTGTCTGCAACTGAAATAAACTTAAACATAAGATGCCATAGAATGAATTGTCATGACTGATTGGCCCAGGTTAAGCCTAGTTGTTGATAATTGCTCCATGTAGGGAGGTTCTGGCACTGATCAGAGTAACGTATGTGTAAACGGTAGTTGTTGTCTTGCTAGGATCACATCTGTTGAAATAATGGTTATTCATACAAACGATTTTATGACCATCTGCACAATTAAGAATGCTGGCTTGAGTGCCAGCCAGGTGGTTCCAAGTTTTTGGCTGCTGATGTCAGACAGGTGCATTCAGCTCTGTAAAATGTGAGATGACAAGGAAATGATTTCATAGTCATTGTCCTTTTATGAAACCTTATGATAGAATGAATCCACTCTTCCTGCTTGTGTGGTTGGTGATTATATCTAAAATACATATATATATATATATATATATTTTTTTTTTTTTGTAGCACTGTTAGAAGAAAGATGGTCTGTGAAAACCCTTCATGTGACATTATTCTTGGCATGTAATCCACTGGCACACTCACTGACAGCATGGCAGCATATTACATTGTAAAACATGTTCAACTACCTGTTACATTTGAAAGCAGAAGTCAGTGCACCAGATAGCTCAGTAGAGGAAGTCCCACTACATGCATTACAATGTATGTACAATTATAAACTTAGATTCTGAATTTATTATTACTGAATAAAATCAGGTCGCATGATCCTGCTGCCGTCCTGCTTTATATGTAGCCTGAAAGGTGGGGTTGCTATTATGACATATGCAGTGCGTTTACCTGCACCAGATCACATGGTACAATACCACTACTTTTGGTGCAGTCTGGCATGATTTCGGTCCATTCAAATAAATGGGATCAAATATGCACTTGGATCATATGGGAATCACACAGGAACAGTTCATAGTGTGAACCAGCCCTAAAACTGAAACCCTAGAATTAGAAAAAATCCACATTTGCATTTGAATCCAGCTCACCAGGCCATTTCATATGCTCCCCACACCTCTCCAGCAGCTAGGCACCCCCTTGTCCCCACTCCCCCTCCCCTTATCTAAGCAGTTGGCAAAAGGGAGGAGGACAGAAATCCTCCTACAGATCCTGAGCCTCTCTGTGCAGCCACAGCACCCCCTCATTTCCGCCTGCCCGGGTCTCAGTATTCAGCAGACTCCAGCCCTCCTCTGGTCCTCCTCCAGACCCTGCACTTTCTGCTTCCCAGCTTCACCCCCAGCATCTTCCCGGCAGCAGCACAAGCTAAGGGGGGGGGGGTGCCCTGTGATGTAAGGGAGGATAGGAGACTCATGACTTCTGATGATTGGGAGGCTCTTAACATCTGATGTAAGGGGGGTGGGGTGCTCTGGACATCTGCTTATAATTATTATGAGAATAATACACTTCTATGCCAGTTGAAAAGTATTAATCTAATTCAGATGCAATTATTTATTATGATAAAGAGTAGATACGTTTAAATGTTCTTACAGATACAACCAGCCCTTTGAGGGCAACCATGATGCTGAATGCTGATGCGGCCTGCGATGAAATTGAGTTTAAAGCCCATTCTATAGCAGTTCACATGGTGAGAGGTTGCAGCAAAGGCTCATTTGTGGCAGACATTTGTGAACACTGCCAAAAACGACACTACCAGCAGTATTGTAGTACAAAATCCAATTCCAAAAAAGTTGAGACACTGTACAAATTGTGAGTAAAAAAGGAATGGACTAATTTACAAATCTCATAAACTTATATTTTATTCACAATATAATATAGATAACATATGAAATGTTGAAAGTGAGACATTTTGAAATGTCATGCCAAATATTGGCTCATTTTGGATTTCATGAGAGCTACACATTCCAAAAAAGTTGGGACAGGTAGCAATAAGAGGCCAGAAAAGTTAAATGTACATATAAGGAACAGCTGGAGGACCAATTTTCAACTTATTCGGTCAATTGGCAACATGATTGGGTAAAAAAAGAGCCTCTCAGTGTGGTAGTGTCTCTCCGAAGTCAAGATGGGCAGAGGATCACCAATTCCCCCAATGCTGCAAAAAAAAAAAAAATAGTGGAGCAATATCAGAAAGAAGTTTCTCAGAGAAAAATTGCAAAGAGTTTGAAGTTATCATCATCTACAATGCATAATATCATCCAAAGATTCAGAGAATCTGGAACAATCTCTGTGCGTAAGGGTCAAGGCCAAAAAACCATATTGGATGCCCGTGATCTTTTGGTCCTTAGACGGCACTGCATCACATACAGGAATGCTACTGTAATGGAAATCACAACATGGGCTCAGGAATACTTCCAGAAAACATTCTCGGTGAACACAATCCACCGTGCCATTCGCCGTTGCCAGCTAAAACTCTATAGGCCAAAAAAGAAGCCATATCTAAACATGATCCAGAAGCAAAGGCGTTTGCTTTGGGCCAAGGCTCATTTAAAATGGACTGTGGCAAAGTGGAAAACTGTTCTGTGGTCAGATGAATCAAAATTTGAAGTTCTTTTTGGAAAACTGGGACGCCATGTCATCTGGATTAAAGAGGACAAGGACAACCCAAGTTGTTCTCAGCGCTCAGTTCAGAAGCCTGCATCTCTGATGATATGGGGTTGCATGAGTGTGTTTGGCATGGGCAGCTTTACACATCTGGAAAGGCACCATCAATGCTGAAAGGTATATCCAAGTTCTAGAACAACATATGCTCCCATCCAGATGTTGTCTCTTGCAGGGAAGACCTTGCATTTTCCAACATGACAATGCCAGACCACATAATGCATCAATTACAACATCATGGCTGCGTAGAAGAAGGATCCGGGTACTGAAATGGCCAGCCTGCAGTCCAGATCTTTCACCCATAGAAAATATTTGGTGCATCATAAAGAGGAAGATGCGACAATGAAGACCTAAGACAGTTGAGCAACTAGAAGCCTGTATTAGACAAGAATGGGACAACATTCCTATTCCTAAACTTGGGCAACTTGTCTCCTCAGTCCCCAGACGTTTGCAGACTGTTATAAAAAGAAGAGGGGATGAGACACAGTGGTAAACATGGTCTTGTCCCAACTTTTTTGAGATGTGTTGATGCCATAAAATTTAAAATCAAAAATTTTCCCCCTTAAAATGATACATTTTCTCAGTTTAAACATTTGATATGTCATCTATTTTGTATTCTGAATAAAATATTGAAATTTGAAACTTCCACATCATTGCACTCTGTTTTTATTCACAATTTGTACAGTGTCCCAACTTTTTTGGAATCGGGTTTGTAGATGCTAAGCCTGGATAATACCTGAACAAAGGTGGTACCATCCGTAAAGTGGGAAAAACAGGTGAAGGCATTGTCAGGCAGAGTACTTTGATTTCTGTCACTTTAGGCTGCATTCACATGTCAGCGTTTGGATCGTGGGCAGAATCGCCGCGATTCCGCCCGCGATCCGGAGATTATTGCAAATCGCGTGACGCCTGTGCGTTGCCCGTTGATTTGCAATAGCCCCCCAAACGCTGAGCGATGTTGCCGCGATTTCCGCCTGCCAAATCGCGGTAACATCGCGCAGAAAAAATCGCGGGACGCAATACGCTCCAAAGAAGCTCTTGTACTTTTTTGGGCGTAATGCGTCCCTCGATTTTTTTTTGCGCGATGTTACCGCGATTCGGCAGGCGGAAATCGCGGCAACATCGCTCAGCGTTTGGGGGGCTATTGCAAATCAACGGGCAACGCACAGACGTCCCGCGATTTGCAATAATCTCCGGATCGCGGGGGGAACTGCGGCGGTTCTGCCCGCGATCCATACGCTGACATGTGAACGGAGCCTTAAACCCTTGGTGCCGGCTCCTCCCGGCCCTTTAAGGGGTTTCAGATCATGTGACCACCTTGATTGGCAGTCACAGCAGTCACATGATCAGAAAGCTCCTGATTGCTAGTATGCCATCTGGTACCCACCGGCAAGGAGTGCGCTCTCTGCACGGTAAGTCATTTTAACAGGGCTGCATGTATGCGGCCACTCTGTGTTAGGGCCCAGCCGCCATGCGGCCACATATATGCGTGCGGCCGGTATCAAGGAGTTAAATACCTTTCACACAGGCGGGCGGTGTCCGTACCAGTCAGCAGGGGATCCATGAACAAATCTCCTGGCAGATTGGAGCAGAACAGAACAGATGCCGTATTTGTGACCTCCGTGTCTAATCAGTTCTTTTTCCTCAATCTTCTGATGGAGCTTAACAGACCCATGTTTGGTCTGGGGGCAAACAGATATAAACAGACCGGCATCTGTTTACATTCTTTTACCTCCAATGCATCATATTTAGGTCTGAAAAAACAGGAAAGGACGTAAACCTTTTCTGTTTTTTTCTAGGACCTAGATGAGCTTGCTGGTAATTGTCCTAAAGACTAACATGGAGCTCCTGTTCAGATCCACCTGAAAAACTGACAGGTGGATGTGATCGGAACACCCTTGTGATAGAATCCTTATACTTTATTTAGCATGGATGTACTTAAAGTGTTACTAAACTCACAACAGTAAAATCAGTCTGTAAATGTAGCAAAGCATGCTTGTTATACCCACTGGGGAACCTAAGGGGTTAATCCTCTGCATTGTGTAAAAAGACTAGTGTTTGATCCTGTCTTCTCTGATTCTCCCCTCTTTCCACTGTCCCCAATCCATCTCCTGATAGAACAGAGCCTTAAGGCCCGTACACACGTAGCGATTGTCGGCCGTAAATATTCGGCCGCCGAACGATCGGCCGATTGTTGGCTTGTTAGTATGATGCTTCCGACAACCGACTGCGACTTTTCGGCCGAACAGAATCGGGTGTGCAGGCTATAAAATTTTTGTTGGCCGTCACCAGAACGGCCAATTGTTCGCCAGTCAGTACAGAATTCGGCCGACAAACAGCAGATGAGCAAGACTGGGCATGCTCAGAGAAGAAAAAACACACGGAAAGTTAACCATCACATGACATCACTTCTGCAGTCGGCTGTTGTTGGCCGACAAAATTCCTGTGCAGTCTTTAGCACTTTTCAACCGACAGGACAGCACCGGACAAAAGACGGCCGATCGTTCGGCCGACATTCGGTACGTGTGTACGGGGCTTTAGAGTCACTGTACACATGCTCAGTTTGGTGTGTATTGCTAGATAGTTTTCTTTTTCTTGGGAAAGTGCATGTGATCAGCATAGGGCCAATCAGCACTGTCCAGACAGAGGATCAGGGGTCCTGTATCCTGATAGCACAGCCTCCTACAAGCTTTAACCAGGCACTGATAGAATTCCCAAGACTGCTATATACTGCTGATGAGAAAAGGTATTTAGCAGTTTATATTTACTAAAATAATTGCATTCCATATCCTGTGTGCTGTGGGAGACCAGATATAGTGAATCCAAGGTCCTGGGTTTAGTAACACTTTAAGATTAAATAAAATATTTGATGCTGGGTCACCTTTTATATGGTAATATGTAACAGCAGAAGGAGAATACCGTAGCTCTTCAGAAACTCAATAGGCATTATAAGGGAAGGTGCTATGCTGTCAGTCAGCCTCTGTGGATAGGACAGGGATATGAAGGTAACGTCACTGGAGGCTTCTGGTCCAAGGTGGCGCAGGAGAAGGCAGGATTGCTGCCATTTTATGGCAGTGCCACCACTACAATGTGTAGGAGATACCCAGATTGCAACCAAGGTTTATTGCCCAGTTTATTAAGAAAACTGGGTGCACAGCCATTATTTAAAAGATAGGACACCCTGATTAGGGTTAGGAATTTCTACAGATAGAGGAAAACACATTTTGCCTTCACTGGTAATAAAGTTATTTTCCATTTACTGATCAGCCTGGTATGCCAGTCAATACTTTGAGTTGCTGCATCTGTATGTTGCTTCTTTACTAAGCCTGAGTGTCCAGAATTAATGCAGAACTTCATCTGGAGTTTCCCAACACTGTGGCTTGTTTAGAATTGCTACTGTATCTGTGATTCCTGAAAAAGACTGTGATTTATTTTCTAAATATGTTCTCCAGCGGACCTTACAAGGCCTTCCCCGCCAAAATGAAATGGTATGAAAGCAATAGTGATGCAGCAATAGTAATGGATAAAACCACGTAGTATATTTGTCTTTCAGAGGCTCTTGGTCGTTGGTTTTTAGCCATTACTCCTACTGCTCCAGAGTCCTGTACTCTCAGCAGGATGTACCAGGGGACCGTATAAACACTCAGACCCAGAGATCAAAAAACAAACTGTTAGGCATTTTGTGGTGTCTAAATATAGCAGGTTTGTTTGTGACAGACTTCCCCATATCATTAAATAACCACTTCACATAAACTCTGTACATTGCACAACTTTGTTCTGCCAGCTAAGCTCTCTGTGTGAACCCTTTTTGTGCAAATGTGAAAGTGAAGTTGTTAGTACATGTGTGGCAAGGGCATTGTTAGCTTATTAAAATATCTTGGGTACCTCTAAGAGAGAAAGGGAACGATTCATGAAGAGTTAAATAACAGCAAATAAAATGCGGTAAAATACAGCATGCAGTAAATCAGTTGTGAAAGTTCAATTCTCAAAAAATGTACCTTTAAATACGGAATGCAGTATTTGTTCATTTTAGTAGTAATTACTGCATTATTTAATGTGGTAATTTACTACATTGAGTGAGCGGACCGGGATTTGTCAAAAACTCCTTGGAGGGTCGGGGGACCCCCAGGCGGTTTTTTGACAATACTAGTTGCTAGGCAGCAGGCTGGGAAGCCAGCCGCTGCATCCTTAACAACCGATGACTCATCAGCTGTCAGCAGGCTTCTCTGCTCGCAGCTGATTGTAAAAAAAAAAAACAAGGCAGACAATAAAAAGTATGAAAAAAAAAATGGCCTGTGGGTTCCCCTCCCTCCCCCCCAGTTCATAACAGGCCCTACAAGTCTGGTATATAATTTAAGGGGAACCCCACACCAAAAAAAGAGGCATGTGAACCATACCAGGCCACATTCCCTCAACATGATGGGGTGGGTGCTTTGGGGCAGCATCCAGATCCCAGTCCCCCCCATTGTTATCAGGTACATAGTATGCTTACAAAAAAAAAGAGTGTGCCCCCCCCCCAAAATCTATACCAGACCCTTATCTGAGCATGCAACCCAGCAGGTCAGGAAAGGGTGAGGGAACGAGCAAGTGCCCCCCCCCCCAAACCATACCAGGCCACATGCCCTCAACATAGGGGGGTTGGGTGCTTTGGGGCAGTGTCCAGATCCCAGCCGCCCCCCCATTGTGAATGAGCATCAGGTACATAGTATGCCTACACATTCACAAACAAAGTGTCTCAAAGTAAAAAAAAAACACAAAGTTTTTGAAAAGTCCTTTTTTAAAAAATAAAAATAAAAAAATAGTGTCCCCCAATGCAAATCCATTGTCAATTATGACACCTACGCATTTACATCCGGGGACACAATTGTTCTTATTTTTATTTTCTAATAAAGGACTTGTCAAAAATTATCTGTTTTTTTTACTTTGTGACACTTTTTTTGTGAATGGATAGGGGTACTATGCACCTGATACCCATTCACATGGGAGGGGGCCGAGATCTTGGGGCCCCCTTCTGAAAGGGGGCTTCCATATTCCGATAAGCCCCCTGCTCGCAGACCCCCACAACCACCGACCACAGGTTGAGGGGAAGAGGCCCTTGTCAACATCCTGCTTTGGGGAGGTGGATAATTTGGGCCAGAGCCCCCCCCCCTGCCCCATAGCATCCACCTCCCCATGTTGGGGGCATGTGGCCTTGTATGGTTAAGGAGGGGGGTGCTCGCTCCTCCCACTACTTTCCTGACCTGCCAGGGTGCATGCTTGGATAAGGGTCTGGTATGGATGCTGGAGAGGACCCCACACCGTTTTTTTATACTTTTTATTATCGGCTATTTTTTACAATCAGCTGTGAGGTGGATAGCCCGCTGACAGCTGATAAGTCATCGGTTGTTAAGGACGCGGCGGCTGGCTTCCCGTTCGCTGCTTAGCAACCAGCTGTTTGTCAAAAAACACCCTGGGGGACCCCCAGGCTGTTTTTTGACAAACACTACATGTGATAAAAGCCTGGCAGTAAATATTGCATGCTTTTTAACTCTCTAGTCCGTATGTGAATTGGACTTCTGGACTGCCCACCACGTATTTACGTTGCTACATTGACGTTAAATAGTCGTTTTTTACATGGCAGACGGTCCGCTTTAACATAAAAGTGGTCCCAGCGGCGGATTCACCACGGGATCACTTTTATGGGTGGCAGGAAAGGTGCCCATCCCCCTCCCGCCGCTTCCCGGTCATTTTCCCCGCTTACTGAAGCCATCAGTAGCAGGGAAAATGATCCAATCCCCCGTGCAATTGGGAAGGAAGTTGAGTGAGGGCAAGATGGCAAAAGTGTAAAAATAAAAAGTGAAATAAATAAAAAAAATACATTTTAAAGTGCCCCGTCCCTCTGAGCTCGCGCGCAGAAGCGAACGCATACACAAGTCACGCCCACATATGTAAATGGTGTTTTTTCAAACCACACGTCAGGTATCGCCACGATTGTTAGAGTGAGAGCAATCATTCTAGTGCTATAACTCCTCTGTAACTCAAAACTGGTAACCTGTAGAAATTTTAAAGCGCCTATAGGGATTTTTAAGTACCAAAGTTTGTCCCCATTCCACGAGCGTGCGCAATTTTAAAGAATGACATGTTAGGTATCAATTTACTCGGCGCAAAAAATTGTGCTAATTTTACTGTTTTCTTATTTTTTTTTTAAAAAAGTGTTTTTTTTTCAAAGATAAAATCGCGTTTGTAAGAACGCTATGCAAATACGTTATAACAAAGTATTGCAATGATCTCCATTTTATTCTCTAGGGTCTATGCTACAAAAAAACTAGAAAAAGATATTGATTTTAACTTGTAAACAACAAGTGTCAGAAATAGGCCTAAATTCGTTAAGAGCTTTTCATGCGATACCACATTTCTTTTACCACCACATTTCTTTTTTTCCGGTAAATATCGCATAATCGTTATTTTTTTTTGTGAATTGGACTTTGTTTACCGCATGTGATAATTTAAGCAAATGAGTAACATGAAAACCTTATCGCAATGCGGTAAAGCTTTGTGAATCAACCCCACTGAATTTAAATGTTACCTTTTATATTGTAAAGCACTGCACAAACTGTTGGCACTATATAAATTCCATTATAAAAATATTAATAATAAATAATGAGCATGGCCAAAGTAGGCTTGGTTTAGGACAGTGATCCCCAAACTGTGGCCTACAGGCTGGATTTGGCTATTTGTTTTGTCCTTTAACCACTCTTTTGGGGAATTATTTTTTTTATAATCTTTTTTTTAAAGGTGTGTTTGGGGAATAATATTTCTCTATCGTTCATTGACAGAGGCAGCTCCATATTCTTCTTAACCATTGGGTTATGCTGCCCCCTACAGGAGTAGGACACTAGGCAGGAAAAAAACTTTACCACGTCTATGGGGCAGTCCCTGAAGGCATATACCCACTTACTCTGCTATAGGATTCAGTTTGTTTCTGCCTAGTTTAGGAGTAGGAACTAGTTCCCGGCTGGGACTTCAGTCTTAGCTTGTTTTTTTATTTTAATGGGAACCTTTGTTAAAAATTAAATTCTTTAGCTAGTTATGTATGTAAATGATGAAATAAAATACTGTAAAAGTACTTAAAAGTATAGTCCAGCACTTGATTGCATCCAGCAGCGCACAATATATCAAACATATATCGTAGACCATAAAGTCCTCAAAAGGAAAAAACTGTCTTTGGACTCAATAAAACGTTCCTAAAATCACCAGACAGTTCGTAGTTCGTAAGGTAATGATAATAATGATCCCCGGTGTACTGATGTCAATAGTCAGGTTCCAGCCTTCACCACACCAAAACGTGACCCCCCTAGCTACCTATGCTTACAGGTGTATGTTTATAATATTTCTGGTGAGTGCCCACTACTAGGGGGGTCACGTTTTGGTGTGGTGAAGGCTGGAACCTGACTATTGACATCAGTACACCGGGGATCATTATTATCATTACCTTACGAACTGTCTGGTGATTTTAGGAACGTTTTATTGAGTCCAAAGACAGTTTTTTCCTTTTGAGGACTTTATGGTCTACGATATATGTTTGATATATTGTGCGCTGCTGGATGCAATCAAGTGCTGGACTATACTTTTAAGTACTTTCACAGTATTTTATTTCATCATTTACATACATTGTTTTTTATCACAGCGGCTGCGATCAGCAAATTTTATGTTTTTATTATTTATTATTATTGTCTATATCTAGTGTGTGGTTTTATCCCTTTACCTAGAGCGCTGGGCGAGTGTTTGTAGTCCTATTTTGGTCCCAACCACTTTTTTTATTCTTTAGCTAGTTATGTTCCTGAGAGAACTGCAATCAACAGCCGGACTGGGTTTCGGACTGGATATCCTAGATCCCTAAGGTCTCCCAGTCCGGCCAGTGAGTGTGTGCAGGTTATAGCCCCGCACTAGGCTTCGCTACGACAGAGCCCCAATGGACGGGGGCTTGCCCGCGAAGGAAACACTTCGCTGGGATGCACACGACCTGGTTTGGCCTGAGTCACAGCATGCCCCTTGGCTGTCAGCACCCCCACCCCGAGTAGAGAGGTAGTCTGTACGGAGTGGCGCCCACCCTATTGTCGTTGGTATGGTGAGTAGTATCCTTCCATAGCTCTTGCAGTCTCGGTGTGGACGTGGGCCCTTCCTTGGAATGGTCGGACCCCTGGGTCCCCTTCCATCTCCCCTAGCCCCCCTAACAGTCACAGTGGTTAGGTAGAAGCTGTCTTCTGCGGTTAGGTAGGCTTTGCCACTTGCACCAGTAAGGGGGGGTGGATGCTTTTGTTGCTGACCGGGCTGTCTGGATCGCACACGGGGGTCTTGGTGATTGGGGCAGGGATGTCCTTTGGGCTCCCTGCAGTGGTTATAGGTTTGGGGGGGGGCGGATGTTTCTTCATCTGCGGGTCTGCGCCTCGCTTGTCTGGGAAAATGTAGTCTGCGGCTTTGCGGCCAACTCGCGTCCAGGGAGCTGACCGAGATGAGGTACCTGACCAAGCTGACAGAGAAGAGGTGCCTGACCAAGCTAACCGGCGCATGCCTCACGCGGCTAGATCGGGCCAAAAATTGAGGCCACGGCTTGCGGCCTACTCACGGCTAACACGTAGCTGGCTGTCTGAGTGACCAAGCTGTCTGGGCCACTGATCAAGCTGTCTGAGCTCCTAACCAAGCTATCCGAGCTGCTGATCAAGCTGACAGAGCTGACAGCGGACTCACAAATGGATCGGGCCCCAAATTTAGGCCACGGCTTTGCGGCCTACTCGCAGCTGGCTATCTGAGCTGCTGACTGAGCTGTTGACCAGGCTGTTTGAGCTGCTGACCGGGGTGATAGAGCAGCGGATGGGCATCCGCCCCCCCCCCCAGAGGGTTGGACTTATGGGCTGCCTGGCGCCCCCCTTGAACCAAGGGGGGTGCCATGGGGGCATTGTCATGTGGCGGTACTCTGCCGTCGTGTCTGCGTCACGGCGGGCCCCCTCTTCCTCTTTATAGGGGGCTATGTCCTTTTATGTCATTTATGGTGGGCGACCCTATGCCTAATAGGGGTCTTTTTGTGAAACTTTAGCCAGCGTCTCCTTGCGGGACTGTGGTCGGCGACCTCCCCTGCTTGTTATATTCTCAGGGTGAGCTTAGCATATAGCGACTCTACTGGGTCTGTGTCCACCCACTTCGGGTGTTCTGCGGTGAGGATGATTCCTTTTTTTTTACTGCACATGTGCATGCAAGGGCGCTGCTGGATGCACTTATTGTATCGGTGCAGAACATTTTTAACATGGGGCGCTGGTCCACTTGGGGCCCGCAGATCCCCTAATATCGGCAAAGGTACTCCCCATTCCCGCCTACTGTGAGAAATTTATTGCGAGTCAGTGGAGTTGTTCTAAACGCAATAATGGTAACCACGCATGGTGTGGCTAAAAAGCTGTTCTGCAGACCAGGCTTCTAAAAAGGCTCTTTTAGACCTCCCCTTTACGGGGGGCCGCCCATTTGGGTCTTTGTTGGATGAACTGATCAAAGGACTCACAGGTGGGAAGAGTACTTTTCTTCCTCTATCCGCTAAGGGCAAGTCACCGCGTAATTGATGGGGCCCTTATTTTTCAGCACACAGGCAGCCCCTTGGTGCCTTCGGCACGGAGGAGAAAGGACCTAAGCCATTTAGGTCATCTGTGGGTTCTCAGAAGTCAGGTATGCCAAGAACAGGCCCCTCCAGATCTGCAGACAAATCTCCATCTGCATATAGGGACACTCTCACCCGTATTTGGGGTGGGGGGACATCTTCGTTTTCTGTCCAGAACCAGGGACCTCCTTGATTCAGGACAAAGGGGCCCATGTGCTGGTTACAAGATCAAATTCAGGTCCTGACCGTTGGACAGATTCTTCCCGTCCAATCTACGCCTATCTTCGGATCGGTTAAGGGATCTACGAGAGGCTGTACCAGATCTGCTGGTTCGCAAAGGGTGATTGTGC
The DNA here is from genome assembly GCF_965119305.1 of Pelophylax lessonae. NCBI lineage: Eukaryota > Metazoa > Chordata > Amphibia > Anura > Ranidae > Pelophylax > Pelophylax lessonae. The sequence goes on along the minus strand of NC_138769.1, from coordinate 118,442,443 downwards.
CGGTTCCCTCTCGGGAATGCTTTTAAGCGTTTTATTCAAACCATTTTACTGTTTTCAGGGAGGAAGGGAAAGTGCGTCCAATTCTGGTCCTCAAGGCTCTGAATCGCTTTGTGCGGGTACAGAGGTTTCGAATAGAGTCCATTCGCACGGTAGTGGCGTTCCCCTACACCAAGGGGAATTTTTGGCCTCTATCAATATCGAGGACGCATATCTGCACATCATTATTTACGCTGGACGGTTTTCTTCGCTTCGCTGTAGGAGAGGAATATTATCAATTTGTGTGTTACCCTTTGGTCTCGCCTCCGCCCCCAGGGTCTTCACCAACGTATTGGCTCAGGTATTGGCATCACTGTGACATTGCGATACTAGGGTACCTGGATGATCTCCTCTTTAGAGCAGACTCCCACTCCCAAGGGCCGATCTGTCAATCACTGTATGTTATTCAGCCTGATGGTGTCTACCTTTGGGGCAGTTCCGTTTGCTCAGTTCCACACGAGACCTCTGCAAAGGGGTATTCTTGTCAAGTGGAACAAGGATCCAAAATCTTTGGACAATCTGATTCGGTTGAGTCAAAATGTAGGAAGTGCTCTTCTGTGGTGGCTCCATTCCTTGGCCCTGCATCAGGGCAAGCCCTTCCTTCCATTGTATTGGACCGTGGTATCCATGGATGCCAGCCTGTCTGGCTGGGGGTAGTGCTTGGAAAGCTGTGTGTCCAGGGAATCTGGAGTCACTGGACAAATCGTCTGCGGGGCTGTCCAGTTGGGATTCAATCAGACAATGCCATGGCCGTGGTTTACGTCGATCATCAAGGGGGTACCAAGAGTGTCCTGGCAGCCCGGGAGGTAGCCGAGATCCTAATATGGGCAGAAAATTTTGTTCCAGCCCTTTGCGCCGTGCATATAACCAGAGTGGAGAACTGGCAGGCGGATTACTTGAGTCGTTAGGTGTTGGATTAGGGGGAATGATCCCTGCACCCGGAGGTGTTTCACCTGTTGTGTGTCTGGTGGGGGACACCTGATGTAGACCTGTTAGTTTCTTGGCTCAACGAGAAGGTACAGAGGTTTGTAGCCAGGTCTTGGGATCCTCTGGCCGACGCCACAGACGCACCTTGGCTCCTTGGGGTCAGTATTGGCTGATCTATGCGTTTCCTCTGCTGAAACCTCTGCCGAGGCTTCTGCGCTGAATAGAGGTGGAAGAGATTCATTCTGGTGGCCCCAGACTGGCCTCACCGGTCTTGGTATGCAGATCTGGTAAGGTCGGTCGCCGATGCTCCTTGGAGACTTCCTCTCAAGGAAGATATGTTGTCTCAAGGGCCGATCTTCCATCCTGCTTTACAGTCGCTGGCTTTAATTGTGTGGCTGTTGAAAGCCAGGTATTGAAGGATAGGGGTCTTTCTGACTCAGTGATTCCTACACTGTTGAAGGCTGGAAAATCTACCTCCAGGAAGATTTATCATTGTACATGGCAATCGTACATCCTATGGTGTGAATCGATTAAGGTGCATCCACGCTCCTTTTCAGTAGCTAGGATATTGGCAGTGGTTAGCGTTGGGTACTATTAAAGGCCAGGTGTCGGCTTTGGCGGTGTTTTTTCAATGCCCTTTAGCTACAGATTCTTTGATTCACACTTTTATCCAGGGGAGTTCATCATGTGGCTCCTCCGATACGGTCCCCGTTACCTCTGAGTGATCTCAACTTGGTACAGTCTGTTCTTCAAAAAACTCCCTTTGATAACTTAAGGAGATTCCTCTGCTTACACTGTCACAGTAGGTAGCCTTTTTGGTGGCTATTACCTCTGCCTGCAGAGTCTGAATTGGTGGCGCTGTCCTGCCGTTCTCCTTCTCTGGTGGTCCACAGAGATTAAGTGGTACTTTTACCTAATCAGTCGTTTCTTCCTAAGGTGGTTTCTGATTTCCATTGAATGAAGACATTGTGCTGCCTTCACTCTGTCCTAAGCCCAATCATCCCAAGGAAATTGCCTTGCATTCTTTGGCTGTGGTTCGGGCAATTAGGGTTTACCTGGTGGTTACTGAGTCTTTCAGGAAGTCAGACTCTCCTTTTGTCCTCACGGAAGGACCTCAGAAGGGATTGGCCGCGTCTGCTGCGAACATATCCAGATGGATCAGGCAGACGGTGGTACAGGTGTATTCACTTAAGGGTCAGGTTCCACCTTTCCCTGTGAAGGCGCATTCTACTAGGGCGCTGAGTGTCTCTTGGGCCTTTCGCCATCAGGCATCAGTATTACAAGTTTGCAAGGTGGCAACTTGGTCATCTGTGCACACATTCACTAATTCCTACAAGGTAGATGTGTTGGCATCCTCGGATGCTTCTTTTGGCCACAAGGTTTTGCATTTTTTTCTCTTTAAGGGTGTATGTTGTTTCTAGGTGAGCTCCTGTTGTTCCTGGTTGAGCTCCATGTTACCTGGTTGGCTAAGTTTAGCCTTTGGGGAATTATGTCCTTTCTCTGCGTTGTTTTCCCACCCCTCATGCAAATACTGCTTTGGGACATCCCAATGGTTAAGAAGAATACAGAGCTGCGTTTGTCAATGAACGACTTACCGTAAAATCCTTTTCTCTGAAGTTTATTGACAGACGCATCACCCGCCCCTCTATTTCTGAGTGGGTTGGGGTTTTTTTTTACTTGTGACAGTGCTTGCAACAAAATTGAATTCCATAGCAGATTGAGTGGGTGTATGCCTTCAGGGACTGCCCCATAGGCCTGGTAACGTTTTTTTTCCTGCCTAGTGTCCTGTAGGGGGCAGCATAACCCAAAGGTTAGGAAGAATATGGAGCTGCGTCTGTCAATGAACTTCAGAGAAAAGTATTTTACAGTAAGTAAAAAATCCATTTTTTTTCCACTGTCACTGATGATTGGGCACTTTTTCTTCCACTTACACTAATTATTGGGCACTATTCCTCCTGCTGACAATATTAATAGAGTGCTGTTCCACCCACTGACATCAAATATCATACACCATTCATCTCACTGACAGTATTAATGGAACACCATTCATTAATCATTTTGGAGTTGATTTGACCCTGACGTCTAGCCATTACAACAGGGGTAATGAATTAAAATTCATGAAGGTCCAGTAGGTAAAATTTTCTTCCAACCGAGGTCCGAATCATATATTTGGCTCTCAATGGCACCTCTGCACAATGCGCAAACATGGCACGTCTTTACGAGTGCCACATCACATGGTGCCACAGTACCATGCAGCTTGGTACGGCGCAATTAAAAAGAAAAAAAAAAAGGTCAGGGACTTATTTTTCTGCGTTTCTGCTTACAAGGCAGCCCACTGAAATAAATGGGCCACCTACACGCGTTACGCAATAATGTGAACCTAGTCTACGATCCTTCTCATCACAATCCTTTTTATTATATCAGTGTTCTCAGTCCCCCTGTACATCATCCCCCCTTCACATTACAGTCCTCAGCCCTTCACATTTTTGTCAGCGGCCCCCCTTTATATCACCCCCTACTTTAAATTGCAATTCCAAGCCCCTTTCATATCACTCACCCTTCACATTCCTGTTCTCGCCCCTCCTTCGCATTGGAGTCCCCAGCCCCCCTTCACATTCCTGTCCTCACCCCCTGTACAGCACCCCCTTCACATTCCTGTCCTCATCCTCTTTATAGCACCCCCCTTCACATAACTGTCCTCCCCCCCTTTATAGCACCCCCTTCACAGCACCCCCTTCAAATAACTGTCCTCCCCCCCTTTATAGCACCCCCTTCACAGCACCCCCTTCAAATAACTGTCCTCTCCCCCTGTATAGCACCCCCTTCACAGCACCCCCTTCAAATAACTGTCCTCCCCCCTTTATAGAACCCCCCTTCACATAACTGTCCTCATCCCCTTCATAGCACCCCCTCACATAACTGTCCTCACCCCCTTCATAGCACCCCCCTTCACATAACTGTCCTCACCCCCTTTATAGCACCCCCCTTCACATAACTGTCCTCCCCCCCTTTATAGCACTCCTCTTCACATAACTGTCCTCTCCCATTTTATAGCACCCCCCTTCACATAACTGTCCTCCCCCATTTTATTGTGCCCCTCCTTCACACTGCAGTCTCCAGCCCCCCCATTAACATTCCTGTTCTCACCCCCTTTATAGCACCCTCAGACATTCCTGTGCTCATCTCCTTTTTTTTAAAACCCCCCTTCACACTGCAGTCTCCAGCCCCCCTTCACATTCCAATCATCACCCCCTTTGAAGAAACCCATCCCCCTTCATATCACTCCTTTACTCTTCTGCCTCTTTGATATCACCCCTCTTCCCTGTCCTACCTTAAACAGGGCAGCGTGGCTGACATCAGAGGCACAGCAGCTGACATCGGAAGTGCAGCAAAGGGATGGACGGAGGGCGGGACCTGCCCCAGGTAACTGATTGGTTGCTAGAATACAGGGCAGTTCTAGCAACCAATCAGTTAACTGTACCAGCCCCATCCTCCGTGAATCACTGCGCTGCTCCTCCGATGTCAGCTCTGTAAAGACAGAGCTGCAGCTGCAGCGGCGGCGGCAGAGGGAAAAAACAGATCCTAAATGGCGCGACCGCTGCGGGGCCGGACGGAACATTGATTGGGTCCGGACTTGGCCTGCGGGCCGCCATTTAGTGATGCCTTCATTACAATTTGGTCCTTGTCACAGTCTTCTCAGATCCTTATACTTCAGTTACCAAGAATTTCCTAGTGAACGTCCCAGAGTTTCCATTCGCATCGACTATCCCACCAGCAGAAAGGTTCGGAATACCATCTCCACCAGCGAGCTAGCAGCCTTTACTTTGTTACTCCTTGATGGGACTTGGGGCAACAGCTGACCATGGTAATGTTTACTACAGCAGAACCACCCAGTTATGATGGTTTACAAAACATGATGTTTTAACAGAGGCCAGTTGTGGTCTATAATAATGTGACTTTAATGACTGATTATTAAATTCCTTGTTTTCATCACATTGGGACTTCAACTGATCTGCTGCTTTATTTGGACACTGTGTACTTCAAAGTCAATTCGCATCTACGGTGTGGTGTTATAGCACACGTTCTTACAGAGAATACTTGATGTGCGCAGTACTGGAGGCCATATCTCCAGAAGGATATAGATACTCTAGAGAGAGTTCAGAGAAGAGCTACTAAACTAGTACATGGATTGCAGGAAAAAACTTACCAGGAAAGGTTAAAGGACCTTAACATGTATAGCTTGGAAGAAAGAAGAGACAGAGGGGATATGATAGAAACTTTTAAATACATAAAGTGAATCAACTCGGTAAAGGAGGAGAGCATATTTAAAAGAAGAAAAACTACCACAAGAGGACATCGTTTTAAACTAGAGGGACAAAGGTTTAAAAGTAATATGAGGAAGTATTACTTTACTGAGAGAGTAGTGGATGCATGGAATAACCTTCCTGCAGAAGTGGTAGCTGCAAATACAGTGAAGGAGTTTAAGCATGCATGGGATAGGCATAAGGCTATCCTTCATATAAGATAGGGCCAGGGACTATTCATAGGATTCAGATATATTGGGCAGACTAGATGGGCCAAATGGTTCTTATCTGCCGACACATTCTATGTTTCTATGTTTCTATGTTTATCCTTGCTATCCCTCCTAGTGTTATCTCTAGCAGCTATGGACTTTTTTTGTGACAATATTCCCTGGGCCTGTTCATTCCATTTTGGCGCCTGATCCTATTTGTGGTTTACTATATCCCACCCACTTTCAGATGCCATTGATGAGCATTCTTCTAGTGTTCTCACACTAGACATATATGCATCTAATTGTGGCAAAGAGCTTGTACACAGTTGTTGTGATAGTTGGATCTTCCATCTCATGTCTTAGGCCAGCCATACACAGTTTGCATCTTGGCCGGTTCAGCAAGATTTGAACTTTTAATAGGCATGCCAAATGTACCAAGTTGATTAATCAACTTGGGTAGAACCAGCCTGTTGGATTCTTTTGCAATTATCACTAGCGGCTGCTATAATCACTATCTTCTCCCACCTGTCTGCCGGGAACTGACAATTGTTCAGCAGGAGGGATTCCCCTGTCAGTATGGTCTGTGTTGATGTGGGAATCGTGCAAATTTCTTTCCTGAAACCCGTAGTTACATGAAAGAAATTTTCACCATGTATGGTCTGCCTAAATATAGTTGTAATTTAGAGCTGTGGCTAGAATATCAACAATAATATACACTGCCAGGCCAAAAAAAAAAAGTCGCAACCTGGAATCAACTAAGCAACTAATTAAACTAAGCATGCAGTTACTATCCTATTGGATAGTTACTGCATGTGACCAAAGAATGAGGTCAGCTGACTACCTGAATATACTGAATGCCCAGGTTATTCCATCAATGGATTTTTTTCTTCCCTGATGGCACGGGCATATTCCAAGATGACAATGCACTTAACCCCGTTGAGAATCTTTGGGATGTGCTGGAGAAGGCTTTGCGCATTTTTCCGACTCTCCCATCATTAATACAAGATCTTGGTGAAAAACGAATGCAACACTGGACAGAAATAAATCTTGTGACATTGCAGAAGCTTATCGAAACAATGCCACAACGAATGCGTCCCGTAATCAAAGCTAAAGGCGGTCCATTGTGTGTGACCTTTTTTTTTTTGGTGGTGACTTTTTTTTTGACCAGGCACTTTATTTACTTATACTTGAATGGTTCACATTCTGCAGCAGTATTACCCACCAAACACAACAGGAAGTATATTTTTTGTTTACAATAGTATTTATTGAAATACACAATGTAATAAAAGAAAAGAGAACAAGGCACCAAATGAGACATTGGTGTTGGTTGTACACATATGCAGACAGGTGCTTTAATACAGAAGGATTAACCACAGTTACAACATTCCCTGAGTTGCGCATTAGACATTTTTATGGAGAATCATCTAGGCAGGGGTATAACCAAATGGGGCTCCAGACACCACAATATTATTACATCAGTTAACTTAATTCTCCTAGATTTTTCGAACCCCACCCTGCGTGGGCCGGGGTACAATACTCTGGGCTGTCCTCGCATACCCAAAACTCCTCCTGATAGGGAGTATCTTTTTTGTTGTGCCTGCAAACCATAGTAACATAGATGCATCATGTGTACAACCACCCCCGTATTTGCAGCCTAAGGGGTTTGGTAAAACTGCAGCTTTAACCGCCTATTTTTACAATCCCGACTGCTAGTGTAAACTAGGCCTTCAGCAATAAATTGTTAGTTGTGGGGATACAGTCTGACAGTGTATAAGCAGACATATTTTTTTAGCTCTCTTCCAAGAGTATTAGTCTACCACATATTAGCAATTGACATACCAAATATAGTATAACAGGGGTCCCCACGCCCCGATCGCAGACCGTGCTCTGTTTAAAAGCCAGACCGCACAGGCTGCACTGAAAGAGCTGCTGCGGCTGAGCAGAGAGATTACATCACCGTCTCTCACCACCCGCCCCTCATCTGGGTCCACCTTCTCACATCTCATATGCCAGAACCATGTTGAGAATAATGTGTTACTAAACCCACAACAGTAAAATCAGTCTGTATATGCAGTAAATCATGCTTGTTATACTCACTGTGGAGTGAGTGGTTAATCCTCTGCATTGTGTATAAAAGGCTGTTTGATGCTGTCTCTCTGATCCTCCTCTTCTTTCACTGTCTCCAAAAAAATAACCTGATATTTACAGAGCCAGGGGACTGGCTGCACATGCTCAGTTTGGTGTGTATTGCTAGAGATCAGTAATGTGACCAGCACAGGGTCAATCAGCACTGTCCAAACTGTCCAGACAGAGAATCAGGGGAGAATGAAAACTCCTCCTACAAGCTTTACTAGGAACTGATACAAGTGACAAGGCTGCTATATACTACATTCTATCAATCCCCCAGAACTTAAGTCCTGAGGGATCCCTATTGTGCTTCTGTCCAAATTGTAGGGATGCACTGTGGTTTTTATAACCTATAATATTTCCATAGGTTATAAAAACCACAGTGTATCCCTACATCCCCTGCATTGGAGAGGCTCTAATTTGATAAGAGAACTGTCTAAATCTGAAACTAGATGGATTTATTTGACAGATATACTGAGCTCCAATGGAATGTGTAATGGTGCTGGTGGCTGAGCCTGACGTGCAGAGGTAGCCTCGTGGGATCTGGTACAACAGGAACACGGACGGGTCACACTGGTGGTAGACACGGGCTAGTCTGAGGTGCGGAGTCTAAGTGCTAGCTGGTTTTCACTAGAGCCCCTGGTGGTGGGGATAGACTGCGCTGCAAGCTAACACCAGGACGCGGTCCCCAGGGTTGCCCCACCAGGAGGTGAACACGTCCAGAATCAGAAGCAGATAAGCCGACAAGGATAAGGCAGGAGAGTGGTCACAGGAACGAGCCAAGGTCAGGGCGGGCAGCAAGCAGACGAAGTAGTGGACAAGCCGGGAGGTCGATCAGGAAGTCAACAGGAAACAGCAGGTTCAGGATCAGGATGTACAGGTAAAGCTGCAGACAAGACAGCAATGGCTCAGTGCTGCTGTGGTGTTTAAATAGGCCAGCCTTTTGCCAATTAGTGCAATTAGTCTGCACTAAGTTAACTCTTAACTGGCAGATTCATGACAGCACTTCAGTGTACACAGGGAGTGTTCCTAACATTGCCCCCCCCTTAAGGGCAACCTCCGGGTGCCCAATAGGTTTTTCTTTTGTGGGTGACTGCGAAAGAAAGCATAGATCAGTTCTTTAGCATGGATATTCCGTTCTGGTTCCCAGGAATTTTCTTCCAGGCCGTAACCTTTCCACTTTATGAGAAACTGTAATTGACCTCTCCTCCTCCTGCAATCCAAAATAGCTTCCACCTCATATTCTTCCTCCCCATCGACAATCACAGGTTCGGGTGGTTCCGAGCTTCTGCCCGGGAAGGAGTTAGGGACTGTAGGTTTTAACAAGGAGACATGAAACACCGGATGAATTCTAAGAGAATCAGGTAAGTGTAATTCATATGAGACCTCGTTGAGTTTCCTCTTGACCGGGAAGGGTCCAATAAACTTGGGTGCCAATTTCTTTGAGGGACAGGCTAGGCGGAGGTTGCATGTAGATAGCCATACCTGGTCACCTGGTTGAAGGATTAGTTCCCCTCTCCTCTTCCTGTCAAAAATCTTTTTAGAGGCTGCTTGTGCCCTTATTATAGCATCCTGCAGCAGTTTACAATTGCGGTTGAGGAAGCTAATGATATCCTGTACTGCTGGAACTGTGGGTTCAGCGGTAACGTCCGGTAAGAAGGACGGATGGAAACCGTAGTTTGCGAAGAATGGAGCTTGCCCTGTAGCAGAATGTTTAGCATTGTTGTATGCAAACTCTGCCAATGGTAGTAGGGCCACCCAGTCATCCTGGACAAATGTGGTGAAACAACGGATATACTGTTGCAACGTCTGGTTTGTCCTTTCGGTTTGTCCATTAGTCTGAGGATGGTAGGAGGAAGACAAGGACAGCTCAATCTTCAACGCGTCGCACAAGGCTTTCCAGAAGCGGGAGGTAAACTGGACCCCTCTATCTGAAACAATATTTGCAGGAACCCCATGAAGCCTAACGATCTCTTTAATAAAAACTTCTGCAGTCTCCTTGGCCGTGGGCGTATTCCTGAGTGGCAAGAAATGGGCCATCTTAGATAGACAATCAACGACCACAAAAATGGCGGAACAGCCCTCTGAGGGGGGAAGCTCCACTATGAAGTCCATGGCGACCATCTTCCAAGGCCTGTCAGGGACTGGTAGTGGCCTGAGCAGGCCCCACGCCTTGTTTCTTACAGACTTGCTCCGGGTACAGACGGTACAAGACTTCACGTACTCCCTGCAACTCTGTTCCAGATCTGGCCACCAAAATGTTCGTTGTAATAGATCCAGGGTCTTATGAGTACCAAAATGGCCCGCCAGAGGGTGGTCATGGCATAACCCTAAAACCGTCACTCGGACCTCTTCAGGGACAAAGATCTTGTCTTTAAGCCATAATAACCCATCTCTGGGTACCAGGGACACCTCAGGGAGACAGAGATTCTTTGCAGAAGCTTGCTTTATTTGGGCCATCAGGTTGCTCTGTAATAACAAAAAATTACCTGCGGACAGGATGGTGTCGGGTACTGGCACTTCCTTTGGATCATCAAACATGCGGGAGAGCGCATCTGGCTTGACATTTTTAGATCCCGGCCGGTAGGTAATATGGAAGGAAAATCTTGAGAAAAACAATGCCCAACGTGCCTGACGTGGCCTCAGCCGTTTAGCAGCTCTTAAATACTCAAGATTCTTGTGATCTGTGAAGATGAGGATAGGATGCGTTGCCCCTTCCAACAAGTACCTCCACTCCTCAAGGGCAGCCTTAATGGCCAGAAGTTCTCGATCGCCAACGTCATAGTTCCTTTCTGCTGGGGAAAGTTTACGAGAGAAGAAGGCTATAGGATGTATGAGATCTTTAGTACCCTGCCTTTGCGAAATAACTGCCCCCACGGCCACTTCTGATGCATCTACTTCAAGAAGGTAAGGAAGGGCAGGATTCGGGTGACTCAGGATGGGAGCAGATGTAAAGAGCCTTTTCAAGGTTAGAAAGGCAGTCTGGGCTTCAGGAGGCCAATTGAACCGGGTATTCTGCTTCGTGAGCTGTGTAATGGGGGAAATGATGTCAGAGAATCCCTTAATAAATCTCCTGTAAAAGTTGGCAAAACCTACGAAGCGCTGGACCCCCTTCTTGTCTGACGGGGGTGGCCAGTCCAAGATGGCTGAGACCTTTTGGGGATCCATCTTAATTCCTTCAGTGGAAATTATGAGACCTAGGAACTGAATACTCTGGCGTTCAAAGTTGCACTTCTCCGGCTTGGCATATAATCCGTGTTGGCGGAGTCTGCCGAGGACATTTTTGACATGTCCCCGATGTTGATCCAGGGATGCAGAGAAAATCAAGATATCGTCCAGGTAGACAATAACAAAGATATCTAACCAGTCTCTGAAAATATCATTTACAAAATGTTGAAAGGTTGCTGGGGCGTTGCACAGGCCTGAAGGGCATCACCAGATATTCAAAATGCCCAAACCTGGTGCGAAACGCTGTTTTCCACTCATCCCCCTCACGAATACGGACCAAATTATAGGCCCCACGTAAGTCTAACTTAGTGAAAATGGAGGCTGACCTCAGTCTTTGGAAAAGTTCTGGTACCAGGGGAAGAGGGTAACGGTTCTTGACCGTGATCTTATTTAGTTCCCGATAGTCCACACAGGGGTGGAGAGAGTGGTCCTTTTTTTCCACAAAGAATATTCCTGCCCCTGCTGGGGATGTCGATGGACGAATGAACCCCTTCTTTAGATTTTCATCCACGTATTCTTTCAGAGCCTCCAATTCCCGTTCTGACAAAGGGAAGATACGACCGAATGGAATCCCGGCCCCAGGAAGTAACTCGATCGGGCAGTCGTATGTGCGATGAGGAGGAAGGGTCTCGGCCCCCCGTTTACTAAAAACGTCCAGGTAGCCATGATAAGGCTTAGGCACAGCAGAAAGCAGATCTGTGTCAGAGTCCAAACAGACCAGGGTACTGGCAGGGCTGAGAGAGACCGGTAAACAGGAGTTTATGCAGTAATCAGACTGAAATTTGATCGTTCTTGTCATCCAATCGATTTGCGGGTTGTGGGCCTGCAGCCACGGCAATCCCAGGATAACCGGAAATAAAGGGGAAGCAATAGCATCCAGGCTGAGTAGCTCTTTGTGACCTGAAGAAGTGACCATAGGAAGTGGAGGGGTCTCCTGAGTCACAGGTCCAGACTTAATATGAGACCCATCTGCAAGAAAAATGGAAAGTCCTTGAGTCTTGGTTTGAAGAGGGATGTGTTGTTGGATGGCGAACGTGAGATCAATGAAACAGCTGCACGCTCCAGAATCAATAATTGCGGTGACTGGTATTGTACCTCCCGGGAGTTGAAACGAAACAGGGAGCGCTAAGTGAGTAGCACTGGCAGCGGATGCTGGATAACTTGAAGGAGAGATGGAGAGAAACTTACGTAACTTTGCTGGGCAAGAATGTACGTAATGGCCGGCTTCACCACAGTATAGGCAGAGGTTATTCTTTTGCCGGCGGTGTCGTTCTTCAGCGGTTAGGGTAGACCGCATAACGCCAACCTGCATGGGTTCTGGGGCATCTGGTGTGAAGTTAGCAGGAGCCAGGTTGGCCGGAATGGGCCTGGTGGAGGTGACATGAGCCGGAGTTGCGAACCGCGGCATCATCCAGAACGGGCGTGGGTGCTGGGCAGACCTTTCCGCACGGCGCTCACGAAGCCGGCGATCTATCTGGATAGCCAATGAAATCAATGCCTCTAGGGAGTCTGGAATGCCAACTCGGGCTAGCTCGTCCTTCAGACCCTCAGATAGGCCTGAGCGGAACTGGTGACGTAGCGCTGCGTCGTTCCACTCGGTATCAGTACTCCACCGTCTAAAATCCGAGACGTACTCCTCTACTGCTCTGCGGCCTTGCTGGAGTGCATGAAGAGCAGCTTCCGCTGTGGAAGTGCGCTGTGGATCATCGTATAATTGAGCCATGGCACCAAAAAAGGAAGACAAGGAGTCTAGGTGTGGGCTGCACTCTTCAAGAAGTCGGTGTGCCCAGGACTGGGGTTCATCCAAGAGTAGGGAGATGACAAATCCAACCTTGGTGGCTTCTAAGGAGAAAGTCCGGGGCTGCAGTGAGAAATAAAGTTCGCATGCGTTACGGAACGCCCTAAATTTGTCCCGATCTCCTGAAAATCGCTCTGGTGTAGGAACCCTGGGTTCAGGTGGTAGCATCACCACTGTGGGTCCTGAGACCGAACCTGTTGGTGTCGTGGAAGTTGGGGGTACCAAAGAAACAGGAGGGATCCCCGGGTTAGTCACAGAGTGCATGCGTTCCTCCAAGTGCACATAGCTGTCCTGGAGCGACTTGACTGTTTGCGACAATGCTGCCAAGTGTTGGCAGATCTCGTCCAGAGGAGAGGCCCCTCTTGCAGGCTCCGACATGGCTGTCTTGTACTGTAATGGTGCTAGTGGCTGAGCCTGACGTGCAGAGGTAGCCTCGTGGGATCTGGTACAACAGGAACACGGACGGGTCACACTGGTGGTAGACACGGGCTAGTCTGAGGTGCGGAGTCTAAGTGCTAGCTGGTTTTCACTAGAGCCCCTGGTGGTGGGGATAGACTGCGCTGCAAGCTAACACCAGGTCGCGGTCCCCAGGGTTGCCCCACCAGGAGGTGAACACGTCCAGAATCAGAAGCAGATAAGCCGACAAGGATAAGGCAGGAGAGTGGTCACAGGAACGAGCCAAGGTCAGGGCGGGCAGCAAGCAGACGAAGTAGTGGACAAGCCGGGAGGTCGATCAGGAAGTCAACAGGAAACAGCAGGTTCAGGATCAGGATGTACAGGTAAAGCTGCAGACAAGACAGCAATGGCTCAGTGCTGCTGTGGTGTTTAAATAGGCCAGCCTTTTGCCAATTAGTGCAATTAGTCTGCACTAAGTTAACTCTTAACTGGCAGATTCATGACAGCACTTCAGTGTACACAGGGAGTGTTCCTAACAGAATGAATGTGGAATTGGAATGTGAAATTGGATCTTAATTGCTTTATAACTTTTTATTAGATTCAATTTACACACACATATGGAACCTTCGAGGGTGAATATGAATTAGAGACAGGTTCCTTTGGAGTCTTGGACAACTTTTTGTTGTGTTTTATTGATTATTTTATTAAAATCAATGTTGCCGTTATGTTAAAGAATAAATATTTTAATGTACCAATCAAATGCTTTATATTGTATCTAGTATGTATTTATTATGCATTATAGTGGGGAGGGGTCCAATTTGGTTGGGCGGGGACTGTCTTTTGTAATATGGGAGTAGAAAAACAGAGCAAGGGCACAGACTGACACAAAAGATAGGTCAGGTTATGCCCTTAAAGGGGGGGGGGGGATTTAAATGTGCCTCTATAATTCACCAAAGTATGCATATGTTTATATCAGACATCAACAACACACATGTATTAAAAAAGTAATAAATCTTTATTTATACACATAATAAAAACAGTAAGTACGTCACTCTATCTATATAGATTTGAAACATCAATATATTGTGCAACGTTTACAAAATATCAAAGAATTGCTGGAGCTACGCGTTTCGCATTATGCGATTCCTCAGGGTCCAGCAAGGGAATGTATTTAAACAGAGATTCAATCTTTAGCAATCTAGAGGTACATAAAACATATGTTAGATTTATGAATATAGTCATGTACATACAGTATTTTTGTTTTCAATTTCTTGCATTTAAGCTCTAAATTATCTATCTCTTACATAGGTGAATGCTGTTAACTTAACCTCAACAAATCATTTTTGCTCTAATTACTCCAAGACAGATTCATAGTGTATACAAACAGATGAATAAGAAACTTCTTCCAAATATGGCTAATGAAATATTACTTCTTCATCTTATAGGTTCATTAGAGAGTTTAGAGAGAATCTGAAAAGCTTTTTTAAAGCTCAGAAATTACATCCAGACATTGCAGCCAAAGAAGTCACCTTCTAGAAGAAGGAGAGAAAAAAGAAAGAATAGAAGGGAAAGAAAAGGAGGACAACAACATGAAAGGGGAAAGAAACAAAAGGGAAGGGGGGGGGGAAGGAGGGGGGAATTGGGAAGCGATGTGGAGTATGAATTACCACGTAGCCCAAAGGGGGGGGGCGATGAAAAGGATAGGCTGATTCTCCAGATCAATAAAGTCCGGGAAACAGTCCATCCGCATAGGAGGCATAGAGGAGATATAATACAATAATATATGTGAAAGACCATATTTATTAAAATATAGATATGAGACATTCAGGTGTTAGGTTATCTTACCCTAGTCCAAAAATCACAGTAGATAAGGTGGATCGTACTTGTTTTAATTTAAAATCAAGCTGTGTAGGGGGGGGGGGGAGCCATTAGCCCCTGAAATTAACATAGAAAAAAGAGAAAATGATATCCATTACTCCTCAGTATTAGATTGGGTTTAACCGGAAATGTGGTAATTTTAGTTCTGAAAGGGACACTTACCAAAAACTCTTTCTACAGGGACATACTAGTGATGATATGAAGGTCGCAGAGACGTGCATAAAGTGTAGATTAGAGAAAATTCAATACTGGTCATTAACAAATATCCCAGTCTTTTTTATCCATAAGTGAATAGGTGAGTGTACAAAAGGAAAGGTCCCCTTCAAGATTGGGGATGGTTGTTGTGCCAACAGTATGCAGATTGAGTAAGGTAGAATCGCTGAATGCGCTAGGCACTTGACTCCCACCCAGGATCTGAAAAAATATATATATATATTTAAAAAGGAATTGGTAAGTGATTGAGCCTAATTGAAGTAAGGAATAAATTGATATAAAGGTCAAACTTACCAGACAAAGCAGTTCCGAGATCATAAATAAAGTACAGCCGTCTACATGTAGACCTGCTATTGTGAGCTGCCTAGTGTGTCAGCTATATATACTACCTGTTGTAAGTATGGTCTCCTCCTCCTCCAGGTCTCACGCCCCCCACATCCGCCCGCCAAAGCGTCCACGTGTGGACGCCGCGGGAGGATGTTCCCGCAAACCGGAAGTGATCATCACTTCCGGTTCCGGGACCGGAAGTGACGATCCGCCGCAACATAGTCTACAATCCGAGCATGTTAAAGCCGATATCAGCCAATCAGCAGGAGTTCGAATGGCAATCATACAAGGATATGGCAGATCGGAGTGTACTATAAGAATATAGCCAAGACAGAATGGCATACATAAAGAATATTTGTGTATAATTCCTCGATCACTGTTTATCTAGATTTAAGATCCACTTTCGCCATATAATGAACAATATTCTTTATAGATATCCATAGACAAACAGTTTTCCGAAGGATATCACCAGTAATCATATCTAAATGACATGACAGCATGGGGAAATGAGCCCTTAGAGTGTATATAAAATAAAAAATATATACGGTACCCGGCATGCAGGACAATGGAACACGTGGTAGTCAGACCCACAAAAAAAAAAAAAAACCACACCAAAAGACAAGAAGGGCAGGGAAGGGGAAAGGAGAAATAAAAATAATGAGAATTAAAAATATAAAGTAATACCTCCTCAGTATCCTATTGGACATTTGAAGGGGTATTAGTCTCCCAAAAAGGGAGCAAAACTAAGGTGTTCATTAAGTCCTGGAAGGGTACATGCATTCAAAGAGAAAATCCAGCGTGCTTCCCTTTGTAAAATTAAATTGTCAAAGGGTCCCCCTCTGGGTCCAGGGTGGATCCTATCTAGGGCGAAAAATTTAAATTTTGGACATTTATATCTATGCGTTTCAGCTATATGTCTAGCTATCGGGCTTTCTAGATCGCCACCTCGTGTGTACGATACATGATCCTTGATTCTCTCCCAGAAATGTTGTTTTGTCTTACCCACATAGAATGCGGGACATTCACATTTCCAAAGGTAGACAATACCTATGGTTTGACATGTCACAAAATGCTTTAAAATGAATGGGCGCCCATTTGGTAGGGTTTGTTGAGCCTTGCTGGCGATGAATTTACAGTACTCACAAAGCCCACAGGGAAAAGTTCCCTGGGGTAGTTTGGTGCAGGGGTCTGCCCTTTTGTCTCTCTGATAGTGACTAGCTGTCACCATGTCTCGAATGGACTTGTTTGTCCTGAAAATCATATTGGGTTTGGCATCTACAAAATTACTGAGGATTTTGTCCTCTGCCAGTAGATGCCAATGCTTGGCTACAATACTTTTTAGTTGTTTAGACTGTGAACAATATCTTGTAATCATTTTTGTTGGATTTGGAGAGTTTTGACATTCTCCTTGGAAGAGGAGAAGGTCTCTTGGGCTATCTTTTGCTTTTTTGTATGCTTTTTTGGTACTTTTTCTGCTATAACCCCTCTGTAGGAATCTCTCCTGCAACTGTGAAGCTTCCTTTTCAAATTCAATTTCTTCAGAGCAATTCCTACGGATCCTATAGTATTGACCTATTGGTATTCCTTCAATTACGTGTCTCGGGTGGCTGCTGTTGGCATGCAGTAATGCGTTTGTAGCAGTTGGTTTTCTATAGAGTGTAGTTGCTAGTGTGTTATCCGTGTTTCTATAGATCTCAAGATTCAAAAAAGGGATCCTGGATCTATCATACATGTAATTGAAATGTAAGTTGAAATCATTCACATTTAGGACTTCTACAAATTCCCTTAAGATGTCGAGAGGACCCGACCATAGGACAAATATGTCGTCAATATATCTTTTCCAGATTTCTATGTGTGCTAGATAAACTGACATGGATTCTTGGGCAAAAAGCCATCGTTCCCACCCCCCCAGGTACAGGTTAGCGTAGGATGGGGCACATTTAGTCCCCATCGCTACTCCCTGTACCTGGAGGTAGTGGGAACCGTCAAATACAAACACGTGTGTTAAGATAAAGAATAGTAAGTCTAGGACGAACTTATTTAGTCTTCTATGGTCGAGTCCTCTCTCATCCAAAAAGGATTCTACAACTTCCACACCTCGAGTGTGTGGAATGTTTGAGTATAATGACTCAACGTCTATTGATACCAGATATGTGTCCTTTTCAATCTGTATATCTTCAATTGTTAGTAACATGTGCATAGTGTCCTTCAAATATGAGGGCAAAGACTCTACATGTGGGCGAAGGTATGCATCTACATATGAACTCGCATTCTGTGTAAGACTATTAATACCTGAAACTATAGGACGACCTGGGGGGTTGGTATGGTTTTTATGCATTTTTGGAAGTGCATAAAATGTAGGCGTTGTGGGTTCTTTAATAATCAAGAATTCCATAAAATCCTTGGTTATAATTCCCCATTGATGATATTGATTAAGGAGTTTGACGAATTCTCTTTGTTTTTTTAATAACTGTAAACTGCTTACTCTTGAGTACCAGGCTCTATTGTCGAGGATGTTATTACACATTTCTGTGTATTGTATTTGATTTAAAACGGCCACATTTCCGCCTTTGTCTGCGGCCTTAATCACAATATCTTTACGTTGTTGCAAGTCTCGTAGAGCCTGGTATTCCGTTTCAGACAGATTACTGGGGTTTTTTCGTATATACATTTGTTTGATATCCCTAGTTACCATATGAATGAAGAGATCAACTTTGGGGTTGGTTTGACTAGGAAACCGTTTAGACTTTTTCTTAATATGGGAGTACCGGTGGATCAGATTGGAGACTCCCCTTATTGTGTGCCACTCATTTAAGTCTATCAATAATGTGATATGCACACAATCATGGAGGGATTTCGGTCTATGTGATTGCTCCCTGCTAATTTGTGTAGTTCATGGCATACAATCACGAGACATGCTTACAGGACTAGGTGGAGAGGGTTAACATCCTATGCTTGTAGACTATAAGTAGGAGAGGTCAGGACATGTGGTCACGCCTGCTGACGAAGACGTAATGATGAAACACGTTCAGGGCGTGACCACGCGGCCTCTGTGAGTGACAGACTATTCAAATCTACCCAAGAATCACCAAACTTGAGTACTTACAAGAGGGCGGTGAGAAGAATGTCTTTTTGCTGACTAATAAAATAATTGCATTTCTATGTTCTGTGGAAGACGAGATATAGTGAATTCAGGTTCTGGGTTTAGTAACACTTTAACTGCGCACATGCCGGTTTCCCTGCTGCACTAAGTTCTTTCTCTGCTGTCAGAAAACCCACATTGGCCCTAAATTCTTAAAAAGTGGAAGTGGCATCTGTTGGTTACTGTGGTGGCAGGCTACATTGGGAAGCTCAATCTTGTGGCAGAATAGTGACAGGCTGCATATGGTGGCAGGTGACAAGCTGCATATGGTGGCAGTTAATGGTGGCAAGTGACATGCTGCATCTGGTGGCAGGTAATGGTGGCTAGTGACACACTGCGTCTGGTGGCAGGCAATGGTGGCAAGTGACAAACTCAGGGCTCCCCCAATTCTGCATTATGGTGAGTTGAACTATTTTAATTAAATATTACAATGTAATAATATAAATAATGCGCTTCAATCATCCTGACACCATACAACCATGGTGTCAGGATGATTATTGAAGCACTAATACCTGCTCTGCCAAAAGAAACCCATCCCACCACCCCCCGCCTCCCCCATGGTCCATGGCAAAATTTTCTTACACAAAACCAGTCCCTGCCAAAAAGGTTTGGGAACCACTGCAGTATAACTCTGGTAAGTATGTGATATTTTTCTGGTAGAGTAGGACTGGCTAGAAAGGGATTCTTTTAACGAAGTAGGCCATAGGGGAATAAGTTGGTGTGTTATGTAAATTGTATTCCTTTCAATGTTTCTCATCTATGGATTGCTGCTTGCAACATCCAGATCAATGCACATATTGTACAGTGGGTGGGGATCGGAATACAGAGTATAAAGTGTAAAACACCGTAGGCATCTTTTAGTCATAAGCAAGATATTTCTTTCTCATTAAAATAATATGAACAAGTTAACAATTGAAAAATGTAAAAAGTGGATACGATGAAAATCAAAGAAACAAAGAAGAGGCTGGTAGAAAACAAATGGTAGAAATCAAGGTATGTTGAGGTTTGTTCTTGTCCATGAGTGTGACAACACCAACGGCTATATAATGCCACATCACAGACAGGAAGAAGTACAGATAAACAAAACAAACAAAACCTAGGAGGCTAGGTTAAATATTCAACACATTTATAGCCAAGTAGCTATAAAAACGATGGTCCTGTTAATAATTGTGGATTGTCGATGTACAGTGTAGTTGGTAGGTGTAGTATCATGCTGTATTCTTAAATGCATCAATGATTTCCATCTATTGTTTTGGGGGAAGAGTGTGTTTTAGAAAGGGGGTTCAGGTATCAATAAAAGTTTGGGGATTTGTATTTAATAGCATCAATTTTGTTAAGTGTCATACATTTACGTAATACTTGAATTCGATTCTGAAGAGTAGGAGAATTAGGGAATAGCCATTTATTTAAGGGTCCTAGTTTAGTGGAAGCCAAATCAGTGCTGATAAACTGTGCTTCATGTATAGGATGAAAATAGAACGAAATAGAGCCAAATGTTGCATCAAAGATATGCCATAAACCAACAGCCATAAATGCACCTTCTGTTATAGACTTGGGGCAAGCCCAGAGCAGATGGTCATGATTTCTTTTAAGGTTGGAACCCTTTGGGCATTTGATAATGTAGACCTTCGTTGAGGTTCCTAGTGGAATATATTGAAAGCATAATATGCTCTATGTATTTTTTTAAATTTAAATTCCCACCATACCTCACTTATGACAATTTCCCTCACCATCATCTACCCTTGTTCCAGGATGTATAGCATTTCAATATAAGGTAGTTGAAAGAAGTGACATCCAATAGGTTACAAAAGGATGTTTATAATGCGAGTTTGTGGTGAGTACAGTAAGATATGTAGTTTGTAGTATGTTTGGACAGGTGTTTTAGGCACAATAAATTGGCAATATCATTTCTAATTTGGGAAATAAACAGTATGTGTTGGGCTTGGAGAGCATACTTAACAGCATACTTGATGCAAAACGCATCACTTGCCCGTCTGGGTCTGAAGGGGATTAATACCTCTAGACTAGAGTCTCACAGAAGATAAGCCTTCAGGTCGTGGCCTAGGGGAAAGAAAGATGTGGATCTTATTGATTGAAAAAGGGAAATTGGCCCTGGGATTAGTAAGTGGTTTTGAATTTCCCTGCAAGCTATGAGTGTTGATACCTAATTAAACCTGGACCTCAGCTTTACAGCTTCAGTCTTGCACAGTTGTATTTGCTCCTCTACTGTACTGAAAAAGCTTACTCTGATTTCACTGCACACTCTTAGCACAGTGCAAAGGTTGAAGTTCTCAAGGTATTTTGGATATAACGGGAGTATTTCAGGTTTTAGATATAAGGGGCATTTCTGGAGATTTGGATCCCAAGGTACAGTATGTAAGGTGTACACAATATCATCCGTTAAGTGTGCAGATTTAAAGAGTAACTCCCTTTTTGTTAAAAAAAAAACAAAAAAAACAATCCCCTCTAGGTGATCGATGTACATTGCAAGATTTTGAAAAACATTGTTGCAGAGTCCTACCTGTTTCTGCTCTGATGAAAAAGCTGTTTGATTAATTATGTCAATGTGCAGAGTGAATCTTAGTGGGGGGGGGGAGGGACTATTTCCTTGTTTATTTAGCTGATTCACCTGCAGTGTTCTAATGAGGATCGATGCAGAGTCTGCATGCCTTTAGAAGTAATTAACCCTTTGGGAGTTTCTCACCAAAATGACATTTTTGTTGCAGAGGATGCCTATAATCTGACTTGTATCCTAGTACAGACTTCTGGGAAAAAAACTAAGCCAATCTCACAAGCAGGAAATTGCATTTCTGGTAATGTTCTGTACACCAACAGTTTAATTATTATTTCTTACCATATCCATCAGTGCGTATATATATATACACGTATATATATTTATTTAAAGTCATTTCTCGCAATTAAACCATTCAAATCATTGCAGCGCAAATCGCAGCGACTTTGAAAAAGGTTCCTGCACTACTTTGTGATTTTATTGCAACTTGCATTGACTCCTGTTAAATAAAATTGCAAGCCACAATGAAATGGCACATCAAAACCATACTGATCGGTGGGTTTGAAATTGTGCTGAAGTAGCTTGATTTTAAAGGTGAAGTACAGCTGAAGCTCATTTGGCTGTACTTCTCAGATGGATCACAGGAGTGCAGTTCGTTTTGCACTCCTGTGACCCGTTTTCAGGGCTGAAGTCCGCTCTCTGCTGACATCACCAACTGGTCCAGGCTTGGGCGTCATGACAACCATAGAGTCGGGTTCCCCCCAAATGCCTGGACAACCACATGGCTCAGCCTCTCAGCGAGTCGCTGAGAGCCTGAGCCGGCCGCTCATGCCCCCTCCACAGCCCAGCACTACAGTGAGCGAGGAGAGGGCAGAACAGAGAGCTGCTGATTGACATTCAGCAGCTCTTCTCACGGAGCTGTGAGAACTGAACGATCGGCGGTGTTCTCAGTGTTAGAAGTGCCAGGGGATATATGCAGCATCGAACCGATGCTGCATCCACCTAGGTAAGTATAAATAAAAAAAAACTCATACATCTCTTTTAAAGCCACATTGGTGTGAGCCAGGGCTTAAAGTGGTTAAAAAGCTTTGTGTTTTTTTTTTTTAAATAACAAACAAACATGCCTATGCTTACCTGCTCTGTGCAAATCCATTGCATAGAGCAGGTAAGTATAGGCATGTTTGCAGCCCCAATCCTCATTTTCTGGGTTCCCCATCCAGAGCTCTAGACCCTTCCTCTTCATCGGGTGCCCCCAGGGAAAGCGGTTTTCCCTGAGGGTACCCGTGCATGCTCGCTCCCGAGTCCCGCTGCTGTGTCCGTTGACACAGACAGTGATACTCGACCCCGGCCCTTCCCATGTCATCAGATTAGATTGACAGCAGCAGGAAATAATTGCTCCCGCTACTATCAATCTGTCAAATGAGGATAGAGAAAGCAGTGGGAGCCGCTGGTGCACATCACTGGATTGGAAGGGCTCATATAAGGAAAAGGGGTGGTCTGGGGGGCAGCTGCAGCACAAAAGGTTTTTCACCTTAATGCTTAGAATGCATTAAGGTGAAAAACCTTAAGGCTTTAGAACCACTTTAATTGTAATGAGGCTTGCATAGCAGTTGTATATGCCATATTATTTACAGTATTTTTTTTTTTTTGTTTGCTGTTTTTTTTTTTCCCCACGAAGGTGGAGTTACCCTTTAAGCTCTATTGTGGTGTAGTTGAACCCACTGAAAAAGGAGAAAAAAAGGAGTAATCCAATAGTTTAAAAATTGAAAAGCAGATGGGAAAGGGTGTACCCTTGGCAGATACACCATGTAGAGTAGAAGCAAGTAATAATACTCTTGCAATATGTAATCTTGGAGTAGGGAAGGAGTACAGTACACTGAATGTAGGAGATCAATGAAATATCCCTTAAAGCGCATGTGCTTTAGATCCAGATATAACCATTGCCACTCTATGCTATCAAAAGCCTTATTTTCTATGACTAATAGCAAAGAAGACCTTTAGAGCCTGTGGCCTGTGGTGAAAAAAAAAAAAAAGAAATTTAATGATGTTATAATTTGTCACTCTGCAAAGAACATCCTAGCTGATTAAAGAGATGGGTTGGTCCACCTCCGGGTTCAAGGGCCTTCATCGCAATCCTCAGTTCCATGTCCTCAAGCCTACATCTCAGAGTTTTGCCTTAGATGTGATATTTACATTAGGGATGTGAGCAGTACAGTTATATCGTCTATGAGAATTTTGTAAATGTTATTGGCCATGCCACCAAGGCCTAGAACCATTGCATTTGCAGAGTGCTTGACAACTTTAGTAACTTCTTCAGTGATAATTTCCAAGTTCAAGAACTGAAGATCCTCTGCATACAAATGGAGCAGTATAAAGTGTTTGAGGAATTCATGAGGTGTATGTTTTTATAGCATTGGTAGAAAATACCAGATACATCTTTGGGATCATGTTTATTAGTCCCAGGCTTGTCTCTTATTAAAGTAATATGTTGTACAGTATATGGAAGTACCCCCTGACCAGATTTGTCATTAATCAACAAGATTTATTTTTTTATTACATTTTTCGACCTCTTTATAGGATCTAATGAATCTGTAATATTTATCAACCATTATATCACATTTCGTTTGTCTCCAGTTGTCTCAGTTATAGTCTGACATATTGGATTTTTGTATGTTTCTTACAGTTTTACAAGCTTGTGTATATTCTATTAAAGCAGGGATCCTCAAACTACGGCCCTCCAGCTGTTGCGGAACTACACACCCCATGAGGCATTGTAAAACACTGATATTCACAAACATGACTAGGCATGATGGGAATTGTAGTTCCTGAACAACTGGAGGGCCATAGTTTGAAGACCCCTGTATTAAAGCCTTCTTTTTTAGAGTGGTACAATAAGCCAAAATCTTTCCCGTGAGCACTATCTTTGTCATTTGCCAAAATAATTTTGGATTGGATTTGTGTTCTTTGTTGTAATAGTCCATCCACTAGATTATTAAATGTTACTGGAATAACTCATTTCTATTAATATAAGAGGACAATCTGAATATAAAATCTCTTTTGTGATAGGCAATCACGCGAGCATGATATGAGATCAAGAGCCAGTGAAGTTAGTAGCTGATACAAACCCCTAAAAGGCCAGACTAGGTCAGCATATACACATAAACAAGACAAGGATAGAAGGCACCAACAGTTAACCAGACCCTGTGTGAGGGGGGCAGTCTCTGTAAAAATAGTTCATAAGAAGTTCATTAAAAGTCCATATAAGTATGAAGTTCATAGGACAGGAGGAAGTGACCCAACAAAAATTGGGGGGATCCTGAGACATGGTGTCCAAGCACTAGAGCAGGCTTGTTCGCAAGAGCAAAAGCAGGCTCTCAATGACAGGCAGGAGAGAGAAGAAAAACCGCCTCTAAGTGCAGACAGTTTACAGGTTTATTGCGTGCAATAAAATACAAGGGGCAACTCACATGGCGTGAAGTGAAATATGTTCATCAGGAAGGGGAGCCGGGATGTCATACGCTGGATGTCCGAGATGTGGACAGCCAGGGTCCGCTGCTGAATGGAGGAGGCCAGGCGGAATTCTACAGGTGTAGTTTGATTGAGTTTGGCAC
This sequence comes from Pelophylax lessonae, assembly GCF_965119305.1. NCBI lineage: Eukaryota > Metazoa > Chordata > Amphibia > Anura > Ranidae > Pelophylax > Pelophylax lessonae. The sequence continues at coordinate 118,417,735 of NC_138769.1, read as the reverse complement.
TCCTGCTGTAGAGGGGGACAGCTATAGAGGGAAGCTGTATGTTAATCGATGCCTATCTTCTATCCTTAGGATCACTGGCCAACATGAGAATCTGTCAGTTCAGATGTTTGTTGACTAGAATCAAAAACTCAAGTTTTCTTCTTGGTGCAAGTCTCTTGTAGTAGTACAGTCATGGTTGGATCTAGGAGAGTGCTGGGGTGGGGTGGGCTGCACCCTCCCAGATTTTAGTTGTGTCCCCCCAAAGCCCCTTGACCACCCCCCCCCCTCCACTCTGGATGCTATTCTGGCTGCTGAGGGACTTCTTCCCTCCCTGCACAACACACACACCCCTCCTTCCCTCACTGAGCTGAGATCATATTCCTTTACACACAGCCACGATCTGCACAGTGTGTAGGTGGCTACTGGAGCCATGCTGCCATTTTTACCAGGGAATATCACAGGTCAGAACTGCAGCACAGTAACCAGCTGCACACTGTGCAGATAATGGCTGTGTTTAAAGAAATGCAATCTCATCTATGTGCAGTGGGAGGAGGAGGAGCTTTGTGCAGTGCAGGGAGGGGAAGGGAGCTCTGCCAAGAGCCCTGCCAGTGGTAATCCCCCTGTTCTCTGCCTCTACATTGGCGATCCCCCTGTCTTCTGCTTCCTTCACTGGCAATCCCCCTTTCCTCTGTCTCTCCACTGGTAATCCCTCTGTCTTCTGCCTCTCCACTGTTGATTTCCCTGTCCTCTGCCTCTCCACTGGCAATCCCCCTGTTTTCGGCCTCCACTGGCGATTTCCCTGTCCTCTGCCTCTCCACTGGTGATCCCTCTGTCCTTTGCCTCTCCACCAGCGATCCCCCTGTCCTCTACCTCTCCACTGGTGATTCCCCTGTCCTCTGCCTCTCCACTGGCAATCCCCCTGTCCTCTGCCTCTCCACTAGCGATCCCCCTGTTCTCTGCCTCTCCACTGTCCTCCTACTGACCCCCTGTACAATCCCCTGCTGACCTTCCAGCCTTTGTTCTGCTGACCAACTCTACCCTGCTGACCCCTGTACACTGCCCTACAAACTAACTGCCTCTGTACATTGCCCTAAAAACTGCTGACCCTATCCTCTTCCCTGCTGACCCCCTGTACACAACCCTACAAACTGCTGATCCAGTCCTCTGCCATGCTGACTCCCTGTACAATGCCCTGCTGACCTCCCATCCTCTGCCCCGTGACATTTTTTACTGCACGCTCATATTAGACAGTCTAGATCCTGTGTCACATCTACAGTTTTTTTGAGATGATGAACTTTGGTATTTTTATCAGGAGAATGTAATCCCTCCACTTTCCAAATCAAATGATTTCATCAAGTGAGTTTAGGTGTATAGTATTCTAACAAAGGTTAGGTACAACATGAGTAGTATTAGGAGGAGCCTCTGCAGCTGGCCATACATGGTTCAGTTTTTTTTTTACTCAGCCAGTCGACTAAAAAAAAAAAGAAGTGAACTGATTTCCCCATTTATGCATATGAGGTGGATGCAGGGATCCTCTTCAATGTATCATTGCACTCTTATAGCGGAACTCGAAGCTAAATTTTCCAACAAGCCGGTTCATTAGAAGTCAGAATCAAAATTTGTCTGATTCCTGTTGAACTGGCCACATTTAGATCCATGTATGGCCAACTTAAAGCCTCATTTTATCAGTCTCCAGTAGCCGAAAAAGAATATAATCATTATCATGAAACATTGTTATGATCACGTCAAACTTAACTCTTGGGATATAGAATACAGTATATGAAAAAAAACAGCAGGTGTAACAGGTAGTTGACTTCAACTGCAGGGAGGAGGTAACAGATGTAGAGCTACAGGGGGAATGTACCCCAGAAAACACATTTGTTTGCACAGGGAAAGAATTGTGCGCAGTATCCACTGCTGCTCACCACCTTGTAAGATAATAGGGACCCATTGAAAATGGATCAACAGTTGATCAAGATGACCTTCTCTGGGTACACTGGTGTGGAAGGGAACTCCTGTAATAAAGGTGCTTATGTAACAGCACTTCCAGAAAGAATTCTATAGAGTGTGTTGGGTTAACAGTCTTAATGATTCAGAAGGAGAAAAGATACAGTACATCCCGAAATGGTCATACTAGTTCTAAGTCCACAGCTTGATTGTTGTTCATGTCGTTTTGATCTGGTTGGAGATCAAGGGGGTGATACATTCTGTCTGTCTAGAGTGGTGCTGTTTTTTTAGGGACACAGTAGCATGTCAATAACGATCCAGCAGCCAGAGAATCTGTGAAAGCGTGCACTGGATACAAAAAGGTGAAACTGATCTGCTTAGGTATCTACCAATTTCATACAAGTTTGGCTGAAAGCCTTATGTTTCTTGGTGACCTCCACTGAGTAGTTGGAAAAAATCACGATTTTGCAACCACCAAGGATGAGGTTTCTTTTTGTGCAAAAGGCTCAAGGAATTTTTTTTCTTCCAGTAAAATCTAGATATTTTGTGTTAACCGGGCAGGGGGTTGGTCTGTTGAGGTTCAGAAGCTTCACACGGTGGAGGTGCCTCCATCTAAATGGTGCTTTAGGGTCCAAGGCCTTAGGAATTTGTAGGGAGCATAGTTTGTGTAGGTCTGAGGGCTTGGAGGACTCTGGTATACCAATGAGCCTTAGCTTGTTGCATCTCGAGTGATACTCGAAATCCTCCATTCTTTCAATTATGGCAGATTATTTCTTGTAGGTGGTTTGAAGCTTGGTTTGCTTTGTTGTCAGGGCATTGTGCGACTGGTTGAGCCTGTGGTTTAAATGCATTAGATGGTAGTCATGACAATAAATCTTGTCTCTGAGCTCCTGTAACTGACAAATTGTGTCTTTAAAAGTGGCTTGAAGACCAGTTTGCAGTTGCAGAAAAAATGTCTGCAAGCCTATTGTATTTTTTTTACAAGCAGACTTCAATTCCAAGGCCTTGTCGGCACTCAGGACCACATGGTCTCTGGTGGCCATTTTGGATAGCTTGCTTGTGAGCTTTCACCTTTATTTGTAAGCAGTTTGGTGGAGGATTTTTCGAAAGACATTTCTCTATTGCAGACTGAGGCAGATTCCCGCATTTGGGAGGTTAGAAAGGAGTGCTGGAAGGCAGTGTGAGAGATTGGGGTAGGTTTATGGGTTGGAGATGTCATGATATGTGACTAATTACATTGGGCGCCAGATCTGCAAGTCTAGATTATTCTCCTTTTATGGGGCCAAAATATAATAAAGGGAAGAACCAGATGAAAGTGGATTGAAAAATGTTGTTTGTATTTATGTATTCTTGTTGTTTGTTTTATACACATTTAACGATCAAGTTTCAGCACAGAAAACCGTATGTCTATATGAGCTTCATTTTGTGATAGTTGATGAGAAATGAAACTATACAGTTATCTCATTTGTACCTCGTGTAAGTTGTAGAATTCTACATTTACAGCTGACGGTTATGAATTATTCATCAGGGACATTTTGTCTTAAACTGTTCTCTGCTGATAGGAGTGCGGTTCTGAGAAGTAATTGAAAAAAGTAATTTATGTATGTAGATAACAGAGAAATGAAAAAGCGGCTTTCATGCGACAGTTTAGAGTCTCTAAAAACAAATCTTGGATCCCCAGGTCTTAGAGGACTTTGGCTGTAGATTTACCTAACAAGATGAACAAGATGAAGAGTCTTTTCATAAGGGTAAAACCTGTGCTATCCATTTTAGCCCTTCTTCTGAAAATACTAGTCAAGGTGATTCTCACTGCTTCGTATTAGTGCAAGTATGCAGCCAGTAAAATCAGAACTCCCAACCAGTCTACCAGGGTTAGGGACCTTATTAGCTGAATAAAATGCATCTGTGCCAAGACTATGGTCATTAAACTATTTGCATATTCTTAACAAACAGTGAAAGAGCTTAAACAAGCCATCCCTGACCTCACGATCCTTAAAGATCATACCAAAGATGCTAGAGTCGGTTTCAGTCCTTTGTTGTAACAGCTTGCAAACACCTGCTAGTTGTTTACAATAAATGTCTGAGAGCTTGCAAAGATTCCGTTCTCATAGCAAAACACACTGCATTTGGTGTCAAATTTAAAAATGTATTTCTTCACAATGCTTATAGATACTGAGATGAATGAGGGCTTGTTTTTAAAATGAATGCTTTAGTGTGCATAATCTGGGCATGGGTTCACTTTAGGGAAGTGAAGCTGGAAGATCAGAATTACAGCCAGGCAACAAGCATTTTCAGAAGGGGACAGGTTAGGAGTGGCAGCATCGGTACTGTGTTTCTCATAAGACAGGGTCACTTTAAAGGGTAAGAAAACTTGTAAACAATTAGTTTGAAAGTTTAAATACTCCCCTTCACGCACATAGACACACACACACTGAGATGATCTAACCAACCTCCTCATCTGGAAACCTATCTAGTTCAGGTACCCAGTATAGACATGTCAAATCTTAATGTTTAAATTTGGCCAGCCAGTCTGATTTTCCCTACTGTAGTAGTAGAACCCCATAGGTTTGGAGCAAGCGCCCGCAAATGTATAGGGGTTCTCTCGGCATGTGCAGGTAGTGGAAAGAAAAGGGTTAGCCATTTAGAAGTAAACTTTAGAAACTTTATTAGAATTGATCTTACCTTTTAGAATGAACAGTACAAAAAGTCTTTAGCACTCAGTACCTCTGTCCTGCAAAATTAACCCAATGGTAATATGTTTTCAACATTTAGTTAAAGTGGTATTAAACGCCAAATCAAAAATTTAATTTATTCCAGGTTACCAATTCATAGAAAAACAATAAAGGGGTAATGGCGCAAACAGATAACCAGTAGTGCTCAGGCAGTCCTTACTGGGATGTTGGGGGAGGGTTGTAGCAAAGTTCAAATAAAGTTCCGATGGAAGGTCTGTACACTGAGATGGCTGCTGGCAGTGGAGAGAGAAGTGACTCTGTCATCAAAACACAAGGGGAGAGAACCACAAGCGCCAATCTAAGTGTAGTATAATGCCCAGGACCTTCCTATTTATGTTTGATGCCTGTTTATATGCTACTCTTGTAAGTAACATTGCTTTTACCTTGTATTAAAGTGTTTTTATACTACACTTAGATTGGCTCTTGTGGTTTTTGTGGTTCTCTCCCCTTGTGTACCAATTCATAGATGTGGTGGCTGCATTAAAGTCCTCTGCCAACCTTCCTATACACCACTGGCGTAATCTTCCTTTGCTGGTGATACCAGAGCTGAACCTTTTTACAGGCACTCATCAAGAGTGCCAACTACGCCCAACCTTTCCGCCCCTCCTTTATTCATAGAAGCCGTACTAAAGCTTCCATGAATGAAAAACACTGTATGAATGGAGGATGGGAGTATGAATAAAAGGGCCACTTCTTGCATTCTTAGAGTGCTTTACATTCATGGTAACTATAGTAAAGCTTCCATAAATAGACAGAGGGGGCAGAAAGGGCAGGCATATTCTGAAATCCAAGATGAGTGACATGTTCCTTGCTCTTTTAACCTCAAAAGCACTTAAAGTTATTGGCAGCAGGGTGTGGGAGGGGGACTGCATGACTTTGGTTTTCCGCAATGACATTTGGCACCCACAAAAGGGACACTCCACCTTAAATGTACTGTAAGTAATGATCCTTGTGCTGATTTTAAAAAAACATTTTCACCTAAAATTAGGCTTTATTCAATTTTTATATATGTTGGAGGTGCTACCAATAGATTAGTCTGTACATTACAGAGGCTTCTACACAAACAGTATATGTGCATTTTTTCATGCATTTTTGTGCATTTTACTGTGTTTTTCTGTATGTGGTTTGCGTGTTCTTACTTTACGCACCTTACAGAAGAAGGAAACCAAGGAGAGAATGTCAAGAGTGGGATGATGCTCAGTTATAGGTGGAGCAGGCAGGTGACCCAGGAACTTGCAGAACTGATTATCTGAATAATACTGTTATACTGTATACAGTCTAGTAGCCATGTACAGTATGAGTCAATAACAGATTGGCTGAACAGAATTATAAATATTTTGGCAGCTTAAACTGTGTGTATATATATATATATATATATATATATATATATATATATATATATATATATATATATATATATTATGACACATCAGGGGTTCGTAGCTCAGTGGTAGTGCCAAAATTTTAATTATATATTTTCATGTGACAACACTGAAAAAATGACACTTTGCTATAATGTAAAGTAGTGAGTGTACAGCTTGTATAACAGTGTAAATTTGCTATCCCCTAAAAATAACTCAACACACAGCCATTAATGTCTAAACCGCTGGCAACAAAAGTGAGTACACCCCTAAGTGAAAATATCCAAATTGGGCCCAACTTGTCATTTTTCCTCCCCGGTTTCATATGACTTGTTAGTATTACAAGGTCTCAGGTGTGAATGGGGAGCAGGTGTGATAAATATGGTGCTATTGCTCTCCCTCTCTCATACTGGTCACTGAAAGTTAAACATGGCACCTCATGGCAAACAACTCTCTAAGGGTTTCTGAAAAATAGAATTGTTGCTCTACATAAAGATGGCTTAGGCTATAAGAAAATTGCCAAGACCCCTAAACTGAGCTGCAGCATGGTGGCCAAGACCATACAGTGGTTTACCAGGACAGGTTCCATTCAGAACAGGCCTCACCATGGTCAACCAAAGAAGTTGAGTGCACATGCTCAGCGTCATATTCAGAGGTTGTCTTTGGAAAATAGATGTATGAGTGCTGCCAGCATTGCTGCAGAGGTTTAAGGGTGGAGGGTCAGCCTGTCAGTGCTCAGACCATATGCCGCACACTGAATCGAATTGGTCTAATGGTTTTTGTCCTCAGAAGGAAACCTCTTCTAAAGATGATGCACAAGATAGCCCGCAAACAGTTTGCTGAAGACAAGCAGACTAAGGACATGGATTACTAGAACCATGTCCTGTGGTCTGATGAGACCAAGATAAACGTATTTAGTTCAGATGGTGTCAAGCGTGTGTGGCGGCAACCAGGTGAGGAGTACAAAGACAAGTGTGTCTTGCCTACAGTCAAACATGGTGGTGGAAGTGTCATGGTCTGGGGCTTCATGAGTTCTGCCGGCACTGGGGAGCTTCAGTTCATTTAGGGTACCATGAATGGCAACATGTACTGTGACATACTGAAGCAGAATATGATCCCCTCCCTTCGGAGACTGGGCCGCAGGTAAGTATTCCAACATGATAACGACCCCAAATACACCTCCAAGATGACCACTGCCATGCTAAAGAAGCTGACCAAGCATGTCTCCAGACCTAAACCCTGTTGAGCATCTGTAGGGCATCCTCAAACATAAGATGGAGGAGCGCAAGGTCTCTAACATCCACCAGCTCCGTGATGTCGTTGTGTTGGTTGTGGAAGAGGGCTCCAGTGGTTTCCTGTGAAGCTCTGGTGAACTCAATGCCCAGGAGGGTTAAGGCAGTGCTGGAAAATAATGGTGGCCACACAAAATATTGACACTTTGGGCCCAATTTGGACATTTTAACTTAGGGGTTGATGGCTGTGTGTTGAGTTATTTTGAGGGGACAGCAAATTTACACTGTTATACAAGCTGTCCACTCACTACTTTACATTATAGCAAAGTGTCATTTCTTCAGTGTTCTCACATGTAAAGATATAATAAAATATTTACAAAAATGTGAGGGGTGTACTCACTTTTGTGAGATATATATACTGTATAGGTATTTAAAATGTGTGCTTAGCTGGAGCACTGCACAAATTGTAACAATTTCCAAGCAGGGGTGGAGGAGGTTGTACAGCAAGTCCCTACTGCAGTCTAGTGTTGTCTCTGCATGCTGTAAAATAAAACTTAAACAACATTTGATAGATTTATTAACATGTACATTGATCTTAATATTGTATGATTTAAATTTCATTTCTGTTTCCTCTAGGGGATGAAGACTTCTGCTCGTAATATGAATGCACAGAGCAATAAGGGACAGAGCAGCCATGGGACAGATCGAGCCAAATCTATTCCAACAATTGCCTTTGGGATGAAGACCTCCAGGTCAACCAATTCTCTCGCGTTTGAGTCCCGGCTGAGCAGGGTAAGAGTGAGGCATGAGCGTAAACTGATCATCTTCTCATATTATTTGTGGCATAGTAGTTTTGAGGCGTATGTGGTGTAAATGCCATCACAATATCTGGGAAGTATTATGTATATTATGCTTTTTTACACAAAACATGGTGATCCATCTGTACATTGAAAAAGCTTACAGGAGGAACTAATACATGTGACATTTCACTGCAACAAAAACTGCACATATGCTGTATAAATAAATGTGCAGCAGCGTGGCTAATCAATGCTGCTACTAGCAAATAAGTTATGACCATCCATATGACCCTTTAAATAGGAACGCCATAAAATTGTAGTATGGAAAGTAGGGATCGACCGATTATCGTCAAAGCCGATATATCGAGGGCCGATATGCACTTTTCCCGATATATCAGAATCAGCCCAGAGGTTACCGATATTGCTGATATTTCGGGAAAGTGCATGTACCGGAGTGATGCCTGCAGCTAGAGGAATCACCCCGGTACCGGCGCCCATGGCCGACGGTCGGCTGTCTTGTAATGACAACCGATGCGACTGAGAAGTCACTCGGCTGTCATTACAAGGAACGGGAGGGGACATCCCCCCCCTCCCGCCGCCTTCTGTGACTCGCCCGGGTCTCCCGTCCCACCGGGGGACCCGGGCAACCAGCCTGCACGGCTGCCGAAGGCCCGATCAAAGTCGCATTCGGCTCTGATTGGATCTCCATGCAAAATCCCAGAAGTGATGTCATGAGTGACATCACATCCAGGTACTGTCTGGCGCCAGATTAAAAAAACATGACAGCATTCAAAACAGCCAAACTTGGCGTTTTGAATGCTTTTAAGTGCAGAGGAGGGGTTTGGGGTCTTTTAGACCCCCAAATTCCTCCACAAAAGTACAGTACCTGTCAAAAAATATATTTTTTTTTAATATACAAAAATATCAGCCAATATCGGTCGATACCGATATGCATTGGCCAAAATATCGGTATCAGCAACGAAAAACCGATATTGGTCAATCACTAATGAAAAGGTTTAGATCCTCGTCAGGTTTTCTTTGCTTTTTGTGGCTCTGTTGGGGAAATTTTCCCTCATTTCTTGTCTAGGTCGCACACAGAGCATTGTTGTAAGTTGAAGTCCTAAATCCTGTATTTTGATTGCATTCTCTAAATACTTTTTATGAAGTGTCTATTAGAGGGCCAGTGTCACCATCTTCTAGTGCAACCTTTCTTAACCTTTTCAACACAGAGGAATCCTTGAAATAACTTTATGGTCTGAGGGAACCCCTGCTAAAAATGACTATATCTACAACTCATGATACATTAGGTGTACGTTTAGTAAACTGAGATAAGCCGAGATCTGGATGATCACGGCTTGTCTCAGAGCATTGCAGGTTTAAAATACTGAGAAGAGTAGTGGAGAACATAGTCTTCTCTTCTCATCTCAGTACACAAACAGCTTGCATTCACTGCAATAGAAACGGCCAGTTTAGAAACACATGATGTCACCTGATCACTGTGCTTCTCTTTGAAGATCTCCTCTTCCTACTTCTCCAGCTCAGAGGTGGAGATAGCAGGAAGAAATAGGAGATCTCTGCTGTGAATGTCCCAGTGCCCAAAAGTGAAAGTAAAAACTCTCCCTACTGCAGTGAAATATACATCAACAGCAGGTTAGAAACACATTAACTATACAATCACATATATATCTGTGTGTGTATATATATATATATATATATATATATATATATATATATATATATATATATATATATATATATATATACATATATATATATATATATATATATATATATATATATATATATATATATATACATATATATATATATATATATATATATATATATATATACTGTATGTACTGGTGTGTATGTATGTATGTATATATATATATTTTTTTTTTTTTATTTCAGGTACTTATATAGCACAGTCAATTTACACAGCGCTTTACATATACATTGCACATTCACATCAGTCCCTGCCCTCAAGGAGCTTACAATCTAAGGTCCCTAATGCCTCGTACACATGTACCGATCGGCCGTCTTTTGTCCAGGGCTGTCCTGTCCGCTGAAAACTGCAAAAGACTGCACATGAATTTTGTCGGCCAACAACAGCCGACTGCAGAAGTGATGTCATGTGATGGTTAACTTTCCGTGTGTTTTTTCTTTTCTGAGCATGCCCAGTCTTGCTAATCTGCTGTTTGTCGGCCGAATTCTGTACTGACTGGCGAACAATCAGCCGTTCTGGTGTTGGCCAACAAAAATTTTAATGCCTGCAGGACAGATTCTGTTCGGCCGAAAATGCGCTGTCGGCTGTCGAAAGCATCATACTAACAAGCATACAATCGGCCGATCGGTCGTCGGCCGAATATTTACGGCCGACGATCGGTACGTGTGTACGAGGCATCACTCACATACATACACAGCAGGGCCAATTTTTTATACAGGATCCAATTAACCTACCAGCATGTCTTTGGAGTGTGGGAGGAAACCAATCTGTCACGATTCAACCACGCCCACGGCGACTAGCTAAACGAGACGTGATGAATCGTGACTGGGCAGTATAAGGGGATAACGGAAATAAAGAAAATTCCTACTAAAGGCTCGTACACACGTACCGATTGTCGCAGAAAAGATTCGGCAGACGACCGATCGGCCAAATGTAGGCTTGTTAGTATGATGCTTCCGACAGCCGACAGCGCACTTTCGGCCGAACAGAATCTGTCGTGCAAGCATTAAAATGTTTGTATGCCGACACCAGAACGGCCGATTGTTCGCCAGTCAGTACAGAATTCGGCCGACAGACAGCAGATTTGCAAGACTGGGCATGCTCATAAAAGAAAAAACACAGGGAAAGTTAACCATCACATGACATCACTTCTGCAGTCGGCGGACAAAATTCGTGTGCAGTCTTTTGCACTTTTCAGCGGACATGACAGCCCGGGGACAAAAGACAGCCGATCGTTCGGCCGACGATCGGTACGTGTGTACGGGGCTTAAGTAATTAGATTGGTTGCAATACTTTCACAGCCTGCACTGCCTTCGGTCACCACTAGAGGGAGACTCCAGTCCAATCCAGCTGGCTGACCACACACAGGCAGATACAAATCTTACATACAATCTGATGCACTCTAAGGGTTGGGGAGCAGTCTAGCAATTACCACACACTACTAGGATTCCTCCAGCTATCCTACAAGCCAGAACCCCTGTGTTGATCACTCTTCCCACTGTCCCCACACCCACACACCACAAACGATAGCCTGTGGTCTGGTGTACAATCTGCATGCAATCTGCCAACATACAGTGCAATTGCATACAGATTGGCATGTATGTATGTATGTACTGTATGTATGTGTGTATATATATATATATATATATATATATATATATATATATATATATATATATATGTGTGTGTGTGTGTGTGTATGTGTATATATATATATATTTATATACTGTATGTATATATACCGTGCATGTGTGTGTGTGTGTATATATATGTTTTCATGTGTCAGAACATGTCATTACGAGTTCTTTTAAACTTTAGTTTCACTTTTTAAATTTAGCAGTGCCTGTAATCTCACAAAATCTCGCGAGATTACAGGCAGTCCACCCAGTTATACAGAGATCACGGCAGTTCTCAGAGAAAAAACTTCTCCTCTGATCACCCTGTGAGAAGTGAAGTTCTCACCCTTCTAAACTGGGTGCCAGAGGAGATATTTTTTCTCTGAGAACTGCCGAGAATTGAACTGAGAGAAAACTTCTCAGTTTACTAAACGTACACCTTAGTGTGATGGTCGGTGAGATGAATGCTCCTTACACTTGTGGACACTGGGAAGAATTACCTCCTTACAGATAGCTACAAAGATCAATAGTGTCAGTGGGAACTTATCTGAGAGGCAGAAATTGCTCATTGCTCAAGCAACCCCTAGCAAACTCTGGAGGAACCGTAGGGTTACATGAAACTCTGGATGAGTCAGTTAGTTAGTTAGTTAATGAATTCCATCAAGGAATATGTGATGAATGTATTCAGAAGAGAAAATGGAAAACCTGTTATTTGCACCTGGCCCGATACTGGTAGTACGGGTTTATGTGGCAGCCTCCGTCTCCACATACCACACCCCCTGACATGTTTTGCCCTGCCCATCGGAACTTTGTCATGACTATGCCCGTTGGCCGGGGCAAAATGTGTCAGGGGCACGATTTGAACTGAGGCTGCCATATTTATGTATTACCAGGATCGGGCAGGGGGTGCGCGGTTTCTCTGCTTTGATCTCTTCACACTACTGATTGAGTAATATCTTGTGCCAGCACCTCAATTTCTGAGCACCAACGGAACAGAGCAATCTCTTCTTGGAGCGGCACCACTAAGCCAATACGGGTCACCTTCGGAGCTCTATGTATAAAAACTTTGCTGCATGAATGTGTCAATCATTTGCACAGGCACAACTAATTGTCACTGTAATTTGATTAAAACGCTTTTTTTCTTAAGATCATCAGTGCCATCTGCTGGCAATAATGCTTTATTTTTTCTTATTGTGGTATTTCAAGAAAACTACAGCACTATTTTCACTAGATGGCATGAATAATCCTAGGGCATAGGTGTATTACCACTTCAGCTCTGGATGGTTTTACCCCCTTCCTGACCAGGCCATTTTTTGCGATACGGCACTCCATTGCTTTACCTGACAATTGCACGGTTGTGCGACACTGTACCCAAATAAAATTGATGTCCTTTTTTCCCCCACAAAAAGAGCTTTCTTTTGGTGGTATTTGATCACCTCTGCATTTTTTTTTTTTGCACTATAAACAAAAAAAGAACCACAATTTGGAAAAAAAACAATATTTTTTACTTTCTGCTATAAAACAAACCCAATAATTAAAATTTAAAGAAACCTAATTTCTTTATCAGTTTAGGCCAATATGTATTTTGCTACATATATTTGGTTATAGATGTATATTGATTGGTTTGTGCAAAAGTTATAGCGTCTACAAACTATTGGATAGATTTATGGACTTTTTATTTTTTTTATTGTTTTTACTAGTAATGATGGCAATCTGCGATTTTTAGTGGGACTGCGACTTTGCCGGGGACAAATCTGATGCTGACACTTTTTGGGTACCAGTGACATCAATGCAGTGATTAGTGCTAAAAAAAGATGCACTGTCACTGTATAAATGACACTGGCAGGGAAGGGGTTAACACCAGGGTGCGATCAAGGGATAAGTGTGCTCCCAGGGAGTGATTTCTAACTGTGGGGGAAATGGATACAGTAGACGAAAAAAGAGATCTGTGTTTCTGCTTAGCTGAAACACAAGATCTCTCTTTTTCTCCCTGACAGATCAGCGGTCTGCCTTGTTTACATAAGCAGACCGCCGTCCTGCCTTTCCTGATCGGTGGGTCCTGGCGATGGGATCCGCTGATTGGCTCCCACTGTGTCCAATCACGGCAGTGCGCGTGCACCCAAGATCGCGTGCACAAAATCACGTACATGTACAAATATTGTAGCTGCTGACTTTTAATATCAGGACACTTACCTGTCCAGGGATCCAGCAGAGTCTTCAACCAATCAGATTTTTAATTTGGCTCTTGGGTGCTGCTGCAATCTTGGCTAAGGGAATCTGGCAGTAAAGACTTGTGGCTTCACAGCCGGTTCCCTACTGCGCATGCAAGAATCGTGCTGGGCTTTGTGAATAGCAACAGTGGCGGGGGAAGGAGAAGCTGGCTAAGTTTGCCACAGCAAAGTCTGCCGAAAGTGGGAGCGGGTACCTGTCAAAACCACATTCCCCCCTCCCCCTCGAAAGGTGGCAAATGTGGCAGCGGAGCGGGGGAAGAAGGCAGAGCTTCCCCTTTAGAGTGAAGCTCTACTTTAAATCAAGGATAAGTGCCCATTTAACAGCAACTACATGACTCCTCCCTCACTACCACAAAGAGCAAATATATCAGTGTATTGTCACACTGCTAATGATCACAAGTTTAGTTTTTGTATGACATTGTCTTCCTGTGGCTTTTTCAGTGTTTTTTTTTTGGGTGCTTTGTTTATCTTTTTACACTCTCTGTATAGAACAGACCAATACTGTCACTCTATGGGGTCAGGCCCAGGACATGCACGCTGCACAGACCGGGGGGGGGGGGAAACTTACATTTCCGGTCCATTGTGGCATGTAGTTACATTGACATTTTATTTCAAGATTGCTTTAGGGTTAGGAATCCTGTTTTTTAAATTTTCTCTATTGCTTTAAAGAATATGTAAACCCAACATTTCATATTCTTAATATGTGCCTGCTGTACCATGTACTTGTATGAAAAGGTATCCTGTTCTCTTTATAATGCTTCCTTTGTGTGAAATTCCTGGTGTTCCTGCCAGTCCCTCGGCTTTCCATTTTAAAAACTGAACACCAGTTTTCTGGTTGTGCTGGAAAATCAGCCTGCTCTCCTCCAATGATTAGACTGGTGCTGACATGCCCCTCCCCCCCTTCATAGGGAAGATTAGTGTGCTGCTCTTTTTTCTCCCCCAGCTCTTTGAGCTCTGTATGCAGCTGAGAACAGAAGGTATGTGACCACCTATAAAAAGGGGAAAAAAATGTTATGCCTTTCATTTCTATTTGAAATATAATGGATTGTTTTACAAGGTGAGTGTTCACATATACTTTAGGTATATAGAAAAGAGAGAGGTGAAGATGATCCATGAAACCTTATTCAAATTGATCCCAAGGCTGTCTTTAACCACTTCCGTACCGCTCACGTTGCTGCTACTGCAGCAAGGTCTCAGCCCTGGGTCTATCGACTTAGACCTATGTCACTTGATTCCCTGCTGTCTCGGCCGCCTGAGCCTCGCTCCCGCTGTGTTTAGACACAGCGGGAGTCGGTCCAGGGGAGGAGAGGCGGTGATCACCGTCTCTCTTCCCCGATCGTCGGGGAAAGACTGAGAAAATCCGCCCGCTTGTGTAAACAAAGCGGGCAGATCTTCTCTGTGACAGACAGGGAGAGATCACAGGATTCAGCATAGCTGAACCTGCGATCTGTGTCTGTGTCACACAACCCCCTCCCCCCACACACGTCAGTAAGCATGAGGCATACATTTAACCCCTTGATCACCAACAGTGTTAACCCTTTCCCTGCCAGTGTCATTTTTACAGTAACAGTGCATATTTTTAGCACTGATTACTGTAGTAATGTCACTGGTTCCCCCAAAAGTGTCAAAAATGTCAGGGGTCCGATCTGTCCGCCACAATGTCGCAGTCCAGCAAAAAATCGCAGATCGCCGCCATTACTAGTAAAAAAAAAACAATAAAAATGACAAATCTTTCCCTTAGTTAGTAACTTTTGTGCAAAGCAATTAATATACGCTTATTGAGATTTTTTTTACCAAAAATACGTAGCAGAAAACAAATTGGCCTAAAATGTTAAAAAAATTTGATTTGTAATTTTTTTTTGGGGAATGTTATATATCAGAATGTGAAAAATATTGTTTTTTTTTTTTTCAAAATTATCGCTCTTTTTCTCAAAAATGAAAAATCGCACAGGTGATCAAACACCACCAAAAGAAAGCTCTATTTGTGGGGAGAAAAGGCACGTAAATTTAATTTGGGTACAGTGTCGCACGACCACGCAATTGTCCGTTAAAGTAACGCAGTGCCGAATCGCAAAATATGGCCTGGTCAGGAAGGGGGTAAAATCTCCCGGTCTTAAAGTGGTTAAAAATACGCTCATTGAGAATTTTTTTGTCAAAGACATGTAGCTAAATATATTTTGGCCTAAATATATGACAAAAATTGAATATATTCGATATTTTTTAACTGTCAAAGTAGAAAATGTTGATTCTTTGCAAAATTTTCGCTATTTTTTTATTAATATCGCAAAAAATAAAATGCATAGAGGTGATCAAATACCACCAAAAGAAAGCTCTGTTTGTGGGGGAAAAAGGACGTAAATTTCGTTTGGGTACAGCATTGCATGACCGCGCAATTGTCAGTTAAAATCGCGCAGTGCCAAGTTGAAAAAAGTGGTCTGGTCATTAAGCAGGAAAATCCTCCGGTCTTAAAGTGGTTAAAGATAGAGGGAGTTTTACATCCTACATTACCGAAACTCCAAACCTTATTCACCAAATCAATAATAAAATCTTCTTTAAAGGTGAACAACAGAAAAGAAAGTAAATGGATTACCTGGTTTGAAGGTCAGCTGTTGTAGGAGAATGGCAGCTTTCATCAAAGGCTTTTCATGTGTCCTGCTTGATAATAGGTTTACTAACTGCTGATTTTACATGAACAATTTTTTCATCAATGGCAACATAGATTGAAATAAAAGTGTTTTCTTCATTGCTTGATTTGCCCTGCAATGTGACCATTTTTCACATATGACAAATGTGTTATTATGGATAGCCACTCTCTTGTCTGTTGCAGCTGAAAAGAGCAAGCAGCGATGACATGCTCACAAAGCCAGGGGGCAGTACAGCTGCAACCACCTCCAGGCTGAAGAAGACTATTACTACAGGTGCCATCTCAGAGCTGTCAGAGAGCAAGTACAGGAGCACCACAGGTAAAATAATGCTGGATTTGCAAAGTTCTCTAATGTTTCCTCAATGTTTTTCTGAATTACTGTATATTAAGCTCTACTCAAGCTCAAAAGATATTACATATTTTGCAACATTTTGTTATGTTTACAAAAGTAGCCACACCCTGAGTAGAAAAGCCTGTCCCTGCCAGCATGCTGCAGAGAAGGACCTCTGCTTTCTAATCAGCAGAGAGCATGAGCTTTATTGATTACAGATCTGTCTGACTTAGCAGGGGCATGACAGACCTCTGCAAAGAGATGACTGCTTTCACACAGAGATCAAGGATCTTTCTCTGGAACATGCTGCCAGGGGACAGGCTTCTACTCAGGCTGTGGATGCTTTCTATGGAAAATAAAATGTGAGATGTATTTAGCTGTTTGAAACTGAAAAGCTTTAAGGTCCACTGTTCTAATAGGGAGGCAGAAGGGTGGAGACCTGAAGAGTAAAAACGTACCTGTTAGGCCCCAATGCATGATATTCCAGCATTTTCTTATGAAAGAAGGCACAGGTGCACCGTTCAGCCCCACTGCTGGTAGCCTGTAAGACTCTATGGGGTTAATTTACTAAAGGTAAATAGACTGTGCACTTTGCAAAGTGTAGTTGCACTCTGCAGGTGCAGTTGCTCCAGAGCTTAGTAAATAAGCAAAAGCTCTGCTGACAGGGGCATAACTGCAGGGGTTGCAATTGCAACCGGGCCCCATGCCTGTGCGGCTCCCCTGTACACCTGGATAGGAGGGGCGGCGGGGGAAGCATGTAGATAAATCATTTTCCTCCTTTTTCCTCCTGTACCTGCAGGAGGAAAATGGAGGAGATTGGTTCCTCTGTTTGCTGCCCCGCCACTCCTCCTATCCAGTTCACTTGTGTTCTGCTGTCTCTGGGCCCCTGTGTGCTTTCCTGGTCCCCCCTACTGTACTGCCCCCCCCCACTGTGCTCCCTCCCCTCTCCTGTCGGCTGCTGCAGGGGATGTGTCACAATACAGAACCAGGAAGGGGTCGGTAAATATGTAATTTACCAGCTCCTTCCTTTTCTGAATGGACAGAGTCATAGTCAGTGACATTGTAAAAAAATAAAATAAAATGATAAAAAATAATACAATGAAAATACCAAAAAATAAAAACTACTGACACCAGTGGGTGAACTTCCAGGATTGCAAAGGTCACACTTGTGACTGGGCCCTGGCATTCCACCACCGTCGGGAGGCCCCAAGGTGGCAGGAAGGGGGCCCACTGCAGAACTTGTGACCGTAATAAAGGGCCCTGCAATGAGAGTAAAGAGCCCCAGGATCAGTGGGAAGAGCCCCAGGCTTGTAGGGAAGGGCCCTGGCCAGGGGTCCTTCATGGTTTCTTGCACCGGGGCCCTGAAGGTTCTAGTTACGCCTCTGATCCTTGCCTAGATAGGGATGACATATGCAGCATGCTCTCGCACATTCTCAGACACGTATCAGGGTCTACAGGACATGGCAAACATCACAGAGCCATGCAGTGGTGCTGCAAATGTGCAGGGGGTCCAAATGGCTCTTCCAGGTCTTATGGATCCACCAGAGACCTGCAGCGTGTCTGCACATGCATGGTCAAGATGGTGTCGTGCAAGCACAGCCACAAAGAAGAACATTCTGCTGAAAGGAGGACAACACTGGACTCCATGACCATGAATTTTTGTCAGGGGTCTGGGGGGCCCTTCGTGGTCTCTTGCACCGGGGCCCTGAAGGTTCTAGTTACGCCTCTGTCTGCTGACTTCCACCATCCAATCATGTACAAGCAAAAATTCTGTTTTTTTATTTTTTATTTTCCTTGCATGTGACTGGGTATTCTTTCCAAAGTGAAAGTGAAGTTCCAGCCTCAAAACGAAAATTTGACATCCGCTTGCTCTAAGTAACCTGAAAAAGAATTGGATAATCACAATTTTATTTTATTTTTTTGCTTTACTTACCTTGTTTTTGAAGAAAATATACTTACCTTCCTTCCACTTCCTTCCTCTGCGGACGTGGCCCGCGCCGTCACTTCCTGCTTGCATTGACTCCTGGGAGCCGAATGCCATCGCTTCCAGGAGTCAATGCGCCTGCACTGGCCCTGCTCGTCACTTCCGATGCAGGAGCGTCATTCCCTGCTAAACAGCTTCTGGGCATGCCCAGAAGCTGTGCAGGGATGATGCGCCTGCACCGGAAGTGACGAGCAGGGCCGGTGCAGGGCATTCTTGGACTCCGACGTCACTGAAGAGGACGCTCTGGCTTCAGCTGCCCACACCTGAGATGGCAGCGCTGGACAAGACATTTTCAAGGTAAGTATTTCTTCTAAAAGGTAAGTGCAACCTGGGACAGTTCAGAGGCTATCATTTCTGAAATGCACTAGCCCTGACTGTCCCGGGGTATTTTTATCGAATCATTTTTTTTGAGGCCGGAACTCCGCTTTAAGCTGTACCTCATTGACTAAACTCTGGAGAAACTGCACTTGCAGAGTGCAACTGCACTTTGCAAAGTGCACAATCGACTTACCTTTAGTAAATCAACCCCTATGGGGTTTATATACTAAAGGCAAAGAGACTGTGCATGCTCCAGAGCTTAGTAAATGAGCAGAAGCTTTGCTGATTTCCATCATTAAATCATGTGCAAGTAAAAATGCTTTCTTTTTCAGTTTTCCTTGCTTGTGATTGGGTATTTTTTTCAAAGTGAACCTTTACCTCATTTACTAAGCTGTGGAGCAACTGCACTTTGTAAAGTGCACAGTCTATTTGCCTTTAGTAAATCAACCCCAAATGAGAGGCTGAAAGCTGCTTAAGCTAAACAGGGCTAGATGTTGAACAGATTGGTACTAATGTTTAGGGCAGTATGCATGCACCGAGCAACAAATGTCTGGAATGCAGACTTCATAGCCTCATAGATTTTTTCATGTAGCCAGCAGCTTTGCCGGACAGTGTGCCTGTGTCTTTTGCCTGAACAAAAACACCAGGATAACATACAAGGGGCCAAACGTCCAGTGTGCATGGCCTATATTGGAAAAAGAAAATCCCTTGGTGCTTCAGTTCCAGACATTCCAGATCACATAACCCACAGTGGGGCTGCATTATGGACACCAACATCCAGTAAGCAGAACATGAATTCACTTCCACGGAAGATTCTGCTGATATCAATGCCTTAGTGCAGTACAGGAACCTGTGATGTGGAATCAGTGCACCCCAAGACCACCTTTCCTGATCAAAGGTACACTTTTACAATTTGGGACCCATCCTGCCTCCCTGCTAAACAAGCCGAATATGGATGCGTCTATGGTATGCTTTAGCTGAGCCACTTGTGTGGAGCATCTATTAGGAGTTAAGTGTTCCCACCTCATTACAGCCATGTCATGGATTGGGAGATAACCATACTGAATAGCAATTAAGCCCCGGTGATTGAACAAATTACATTTCTTTCAGCCCATCACAGATTATATTACCAATTGACAGATAATGACATAAGGGCAAGGGCTGTCTTGCTCAAGCTCAAAAAAAATTTGATGGTGACACAGCCACTCTCTACCATCACAGTACTATTTCTCTGTTTGAACATTTTTTTCACAATATATCTGCTGTTGTAATGATTGAGAGATAATACATCTGCTGACATAAGACTTTAGGGAACTGTATATGAGGCGTTTCTGGTAATAATTTTTGAGAACTAGTTCTAATAGGTGTATAGATGACATGAACTTGTCTTGGCTCATAGATTGTTCTCTAGATTGTTAGCTTAAAGAAGGTTCCTTTCTTACTTTTATAACACTTGTGTCTCTCGGAGAAGTGTGTCAACTTGCTGACGATACTAAAATAAGCAGGGCAATAACTTCTATGCAGGATGTGGAAACCTTACAAGAAGACCTGAACAAAATAATGGGGTGGGCATCTACTTGGCAAATAAGGTTTAATGTTGGAAAATGTAGGGTAATGCATTTGGGTGCCAGAAATAGGAACGCAAGTTATTCACTAGGGGGAGAGCCTTTGGGGGAATCTACAGTAAGATGGAAAAGGACCTGGGGGTCCTAGTAGACGACAAGCTCAGCAATTGCATGCAATGCCATACTGCTGCAAGCAAAGCCAACAAAATACTGGCATGTATAAAAAAGGGGATTCCCTCCAGAGATAAAACAATAATTCTCCCACTCTACAAGACTCTGGTCCGGTCGCATCTGGAGTATGCCGTCCAGTTCTGGGCACGAGTCCTCAGGAAAGATCTACTGGAACTGGATAGAGTCCAGAGAAGGGCAACAAAGATAATAAAGGGAATAGAGGACTTCAGCTATGAGGAAAGACTACAAGCATTGGTCTTATTCTCTCTGGACAGGAGACGCTTGAGAGAGATATGATATCAATGTACAAATACTGTACAGGTGGCCCTAGCATAGGGAGCAAACTTTACAGCAAAAGGGAATATAAAAGGACACGTGGCCATTCACTAAACTTAGAAGAGAAGCGGTTTAACCAAAAATTGCGTAAAGGGTTCTTCACTGTCAGAGCGGTAAGGATGTGGAATTCTCTTCCTCAAGCTGTGGTATCAGCAGGGAGCATCGATAGTTTTAAAAAACAATTAAATGGGCACCTTAACGACCACAACATACAGAGGAATACGATGTACTATTGACAGCACACACACACACTCATCATAGGTTATACTGGATGGACTGATGTCTTTTTTTCACCTCACTAACTATGTACTGTAACTATGTAACTGTGATTATGAATGGTAGAAGATTGGGAGACAGGGGTCCTAAAACTGTCCGTTAGACTGCTGGGGACAAGTCTATGGCCAGTAGGAGTAAAAAATGCCTTGGTATCATAGGTCAGTGGTAGTAAAAAAATGTATTGGTGTGTTTTGGGTGAAAATAGAACATACTGCATTAATACTTAGTGCAACTCACTACACAGCTTGCTGCAATGCACGTGAAGGAAGGAAAAATAATGTATTTTGACTCCTGCTGATCTCAGATCTATTCAACATATCGATACAATGCATTAAAAAAAAAAAGCACATAAACCCAGTGAATAAAAAAAAACTCAAGTGCATTTAGCATGCATCAGTGTGTGCTTAACCTTCCTAGCGGTATTCCCGAGTGTGACTCGGGGTAAGATTTTAGTGCCAAAAGCGGTAACCCCGAGTCACACTCGGGGTAGCGCTAAGAAGATCGCTGGATGCTGGAGGAGGTTTTACTTACCTTTTCTCCGGGATCCAGCGAAGACTGCGAGCGGTGTGCGGCGGCGGAGCTCTCTCCCGATCGTCTGCGAGCCCCGGCTTCCGTCTCCGGCGACGTGACATCCGCCGGGGGGTGGAACCGGCGGCAAATTCGAATGTAAAATGCACCAAACACACTGATATCGTTCAAAATAAAATAAAATCACATTACATTACCCCCCAGTGCCCTTTCCTGCAGTTTTACTGTACTTTTTATGTAAATATATGTATATATATATATATACATATATACATATATATATATATATATATATATATATATATATATATATATACACACATTATATATATATATATATATATATATATACATATATATGTATATATATATATATATATATATATATATATATATATATATATGTATGTATATATATATATATATATATGTATATATATATATATATATATATATATATATATATATACACGTATATATATATATATATATATATATACACACGTAATTCTTGTGAATGAGCAGCCCAAACCAACTGTATACATTATATATATACGTATATATAATATATATATATATATATATATAATATATATATAATATATGTATACATAATATATGTATACATACATATATATATATATATAATATGTATAATAAATGTATACAGTTGGTTTGGGCTGCTCATTCACAAGAATTACATGCTTTCAGCACCTAAAATAATGGTACCGCTTTCAGCACCTAAAATCCAAAAGAATCATACCGCCAGGGAGGTTAATGCAACAAAAGTGATCTGAATTCACCCTAAAGCTGCCCATACACCAGAATTACAGTTGAAATGTTTAGTTTTAGGAATCTGTTTGATTTTCTAACCATTAGTGGATCAAAAAAAAAGGTTTATTCTCAACCACAGTGAAGAGAAAATTCTAAGGAGCAGGATGAAACATTTTTCTTAAGCAAACTAACCTCTAAGGCAGCCCATAGATGATTACATTCTCTGTCTTTCTAACACGAGTGGCTCCTGCAGCACTGTTGTGTTCATACAGTCATCAAATGTACGAAGAGTTTTTGTATGAATTTCCATACGAATGTTCATTCGAAAACCTGCTGGTGTTTGGTCAGCTGTAGTGTTTGAATTTCACACTTTTATTAGTAGGTTTCGATGTAGCTTAAAACCCAGCTACAACACTGCCATCTATTGGAAATATAAATAACGGCCTTCTTATTGGTAATGTAGGGATGAGCAAAATAAAAGAATTAGTGTTGAACTTGAACCCTATAACATCGAGATCTCAGCACCAAAAATTAATGATTTGAAGTTAAGATTTGGGACTTTTTACCCTATGTTGTAATACAGGAAAAGAAAAGTAAAGGTATTGTCCATAGCAGCTATTGACACATGTAGATAATATATTCACTAGACAAAAAAAAAAAAAACACTAAAAATTACAGAAAGTCTGTTTAGTTAGTAAACGCAATAACTTTTGCGCAAACCAATCAAAATACGCTTATTGTGATTTTTTTTTTTTACCAAACATATGTAGCAGAAAACAAATTGGCCAAAAATTAAAAAAAAATTAGATTTTTACATTTTACATAGTTTTTTTGCCACCTTCTCCCATGTTCGCCTCCAGGACTTTTCCAGAGCCCCTCTCATCCTATGTAACCCCCTACCCCAATCTGTGCAATTATCTTCTACTCTGTTTGCTTTTAGACAATCCCTGAAAACCCTCTTACTCAGAGAAGCCTATTCTGCCCACACCTAACAACTGTACTTTATTATTACCTTTTGTATCACTTGACCCTTCCTCCTAGATTGTAAGCTCTAGCAAACAGTGCCCTCTGATTCCTCCTGTATTGAATTGTTTTGTAACTGTACCATCGGCCCTCAGGTTGTAAACACTGCGCAAACTATAAGCGCTATATAAATCCTTTATAATAATAATAATAATAATGATAATAATGTTACATATGAAGTGCAATCATGTGCAGCAATACAGTGGTGATCGAAAGTTTGGGCACCCCAGGTACAAATTTGTATTAATGTGCATAAAGAAGCCAAGGAAAGATGGAAAAATCTCCAAAAGGCATCAAATTACAGATTAGACATTCTTATAATATGTCAACAATATGGATTGTTCTCAATCATCGTCTGGGAAGACCAGGTGATGTCAATCTCAAAGATTTGTGGTGACCCTACCAGACTACACGAAGTTTTGGCGTATCTGCAGTATATACCCAATTACTATCGCTAACAATACATGAGACTTTCATGGTCATTGAAGAACTGGAAAGGGGACTGTTGTTTATTTTCACCTCTAATAGATCTATGGGAATATCTGACTAAAGACTGTGAGGACTGAGTCACTACCTGCACTGTCATTTTAGTGGACATCCATAGTTTATTTTAGAAACTTTTTTATATTGAAACTTAAAATAGTTGACGCTCACAAAGCTGGAGAAGGCTATAAGAAGATAGCAAAGCGTTTTCAGATGTCAATATCCTCTGTTCGGAATGTAATTAAGAAATGGCAGTCATCAGGAACAGTGGAAGTTAAAGCAAGATCTGGAAGACAAAGAAAAATATCAGACAGAACAGCTCACAGGATTGTGAGAAAAATAAATTCAAAACCCACGTTTGACTGGAGTTGTGGTACACTATTCCACTATAAAGAGATACTTGTTCAAATATGTTCTTCATGGAAGAGTCATCAGAACAAAACCTCTTCTACATCAAATCAAATAGATGGGTTGTCACTGTAATAAAAAGTGCTCGGGGTGGGCTCTTACCGAAAGGTAAATCCAAATAGCGAAAATAATAAGTGAACCAACGGTGAAAAGTGACGGTGACACCCTAAAGAGAAGGTGGGTTCTTACCATAATTAACCTCCCTGGCGGTATGATTCTTTCAGATTTTAGGTGCTGAAAGCGGTACCATTATTTTGCATGTAATTCTTGAGAATGAGCAGCCCAAACCAACTATTTATATATGATTTCTTTTTACTGTGCGTTCTTCTTTATAACATCCCAGGTATGATAAAGTTTGAAACACAAAATCCTAAATTATAATATAATAAATAACTATAAAATAATAATATAATAATAACACTTTTTTTTCCAAAAAATAACACTTTTTATTCAATAAATTATAGTAAATAACAATCGAAAACACTGACATTTTTTTTTTGTCAAACAAGGATGCAATATATTTTTTTTTTCCCAAAAAGGATGCAATATTACTCGTCATACTGCTTCAATAAACGTCCCAGGTGTGGAAAATTTTGAAACAGGGTACAGCGCAAAGTCCAAAATCACAGTCTGGTCAGTAGTACCGCGTTTCCTTTCTGATTTTCCGTCCGGTGTCATCGCGCTTGGAACAGCACACCACACGCATTCTTGTGGGTGCAGTCTTCTTCTCCGTCGGCGGAATGTGGTCCATAAAATGACGACTGGTCAGTCGTTCGGGGTTCACAACACCAGCAGCACGGCGTCCGGATCTACTTACTGTTGGTGTCTGGTGCCTGAGAAATATGGCTCAGCAATTTTCCACACAAAGTCCGCATGGAGCACAGGCCTGTCACTCTTCTTTTTTAGGAGAATGAATGCATTCGACAAACACTGCTCCAGGAGGTGCCTGAATATTTTTTTATAATATTTTTTCTGCTGTTTCCGCATTGCCGGATAGAAAGTCATGGCCTGGTCAGCTCTGTCCACACCTCCCATGGTGTTGTTATAATCCAGGACCAGTTGCGGTTTCAGAACATCTTTTCCCCCTTTTGTATGTACCATGACAGTGGCGGTGTTATGGATGGTACTCATCAGGCAGACATCTTTTTTGTCACGCCATCTCAGTGCCAACATTTTTCCTTTCTGCCAGGCAACTAATTCTCCGGGCTTCAGCTTTTTGTTGGCAAAGCTGGGGGGCATGTCACGCCGGTTTGCTCTGACGGTCCCATACGCATCTGTCTTATGTTGTAGGAGGAACTCAAACAGTTCTGAGGACGTATAGAAATTGTCTGTGGTGACACAGTACCCCTGATTCAGCAGAGGCTCAATCAGCGTCAGAACAGAAGCAGTTGCCATCCCATAGCTGCTGAGCCTTTGTTCCCCCTTTCACTGACACTGGGGCTGTGGGGTGGCATGGTCCACCATCTAAGGTGGGGGCAGGGTGCTGAGCTGGCGATGGGGTGGGGGGTTGTGCTGCCGGTGACCGGGCGATCGGCTGTGGGGGGGGGGCTTAACCTGGTGGGGGCCCCCCTTCCTGCCTGTGCCATTTTCTGAGGCCTAGGGATCCTCGTGGTGCCGCACAGGGATGCCATTTTCATGAAGCCTGTGTGCTTAATGCACGGCGGCGATGTTTGTGTAGTCTGACGGCAATTTTTCGGTGGTTTACTTTGAAAATAGCAGCGGCCATGACAGTGGGGCCCTCTCGGTGGGGATTTCGGTGGTGGGAGCACCCTCCTCATCCCCTGGTGCTGACTCCTGGATCTTTTCGCTTCCTGATCCCCATTCGCGCAGCGCAGATTCTCTTGGTAGCTGCGGTGTCTGGTTTCTGCAGGGTGGTACATCTAGTGGGGTCCCCTCCCTCTCTACTGAGGATCGATTGGTGCTCTGTGGCTGGCAACCGGGTGGACTGCCAGAGCAGTGAGGGTTGTCCCTTACCAGTGTTTTACACTTTTTTTGGGGGTTCCCCTGGTGACTCATGGAGTCTTTGGAGCACATCTCCCCACCTGATCCCCTCTCTGAGGCTGCGGGGCCCTCCGGGTCCCATCCATCCATCGATGCACTTATGGGCGACGGGCTGGAAAAAAGTGGTGCTGATGAATAGAGGTTTGTCTGAGTTGGTGATTCCAACGCTGTTAAAAGCTAGGAAATCTACTTCTAGGAAGATATACCATCGTACGTAGAAGACGTACATTGCGTGTTGTGAGTCTGTTGAGGTTCATCCTCGCTCTTTTTTCGGTGGCTTGGATCTTGACCTTCCTTCAATGGGGGAGTTGAGCAGAAACTCGCCTTGAATACTATCAAGGGTCAGGTGTCGCCTTAGCGGTCTTCTTTCAACGTCCCTTGGCCACTCACTCCTTGGTGCGTACTTTTCTTCAGGGAGTTAGTCACTTGATCCTTCCAGTGTGGTCTCTGTTGCCGCCTTGGCACCTCAATTTGGTGCTCTCAGTCCCCCAGAAGCCTCCTTTTGAGAATCTTTGGGAGATTCCTCTTCTTACGCTGTCCCAGAAGGTGGCCTTTTTGGAGGCTTTCACCTCTGTGTGCAGGGTTACCTTACTTGGTGGTTCACAGTGATAAGGTGGTTCTTCGCCCCTGTCCGTCGTTCCTTCCTCAGGTAGTCTCTGATTTTCATTTGAATGAAGACATTGTGTTGCCTTTCCTGTGTCCCAGGCCAAAACATCCAAAGGAAATTGTGAGCATGAAATGAACATAAGGAACACATAGTGTTCAACAATAAAAATGTTCAAAAATAAAAGGGTGGGACTTTGTATGAGATGTGGCCAGTTGACACATGATGTTCTAATGGTAGTACATATACATTTGCAGGTAAGCATAAACAAGGCATATGATAAAACATAATGTGTTTATTAACATGTAAAATGGCAGTTAGCCTAGGTACAATAAGTTCAAGGGGAGCATAAACAATATACAGCTAAATAATATGGTAAAATCATAATGAAAAATAACCAAGGTGGACCATTTCCAGATGGATCAGACAGACGGTGATCCAGGCCTATTCCATCAAGGGTCAGGTTCCTCCTTTCCCTGCTAAGGCCTGGGCCTTCCGTCATCAGGCGTCAGTGACGCAGGTTTGCAAGGTAGCCACCTTTCACAAAAATCTATAAAGATAATGTGTTGGTATCTGCGGATGCTTCCTTTGGCCGCAAGGTTTTGCAGGCTGCTGTTTAGAGGACCTGGTCCTCTTTGAGGGTGTATTGTTTTTTCAGGTGAGCTCCAGTTGTTTTGGTTGAGCTCTGTTTACCTGGGTGGCTATAGTTAGCCTTTGGAATTTCTTTTTCGCTGTTCCCACCCCTCATGTTTAACACTGCTTTGGGACGTCCCAATGGTTAAGAAGATCAGGAGCTGTGTCCGTCAATAGACGAAAGAGAAAATGGGATTTTTGACTTACCGTAAAATCCATTTCTTTGATGTTCATTGACAGACACAGCATCAACCCCTCTGTGGAGTTGTAATTCTTCTGACACTGCTTGTAACAAAACTGAGTACCTATAGCAGAAAGAGGGAGTATGCCCCCTGGGACTGCCCATAGGCGTAGCCAGACTTTTTTTTTTGCCTAGTGTCCTACTCCTGTAGGGGGCAGTATAACACAATGGTTAAGAAGATCAGGAGCTGTGTCTGTTAATGAACATCAGAGAAATGGATTTTATGGCAAGTCAAAAATCCTATTTTATGTACACTTCAGCTTGTGGACTGTCACTTTGTGTCCAAATTTAGGCTATGGATTCTGCATTGTACTTGATGATGTCAGAAGACATGTGACCGCCTAAGCGCTGGGGAGAAGAGGCTATGGGCGCCAGTCTTACAGCCTGAAAGAAGCCTGTAGGATCACGTAAGAAAAGATAATTTCTCTGGCACCTTAGACTTAAAGGAGCATTAACCTATAGGCAGGCCCACTATAAGGGGGTGGGGGGGGGGCTTTTGCTTTCCTCAGAGTTCAGCTTTAAAAAGATTCCTTTTTGATTTATGCTGTATAATTTGTCATTTTAGGCTCAACAGAAATATAATTTTGTAGGCAGCAAATACATGGAACGGTCAGCAGAGGGCAGTAGAGAACAGCATTCTGGGTGCTTCACTGCAGTTTGCATGTACTGCGTAGCTAAAATTATATAAAGGTCTCCTACCAGTATAAATCTCCCCACTAAGTCATTATGCATCATTTAGGTTTTCTTACCTTGTTTCTCACAGAGAGGACGGCTGGCATTTTTTTGGAGAATTGTGTTTTGTTTATTATGCTTTTTACTCAGGGCTAGTTCAGGGCATCCCTGAAGCCTTTGGGTACAAGCCCTTTGATTGAAGTAACATCCCTGTGTGCAGCTACTCTACACAGAACCTTTTTGTTCTAGTGCTAACCTGGCCTAAATAATTGTAAACAAGTGGTAATAAATTTATACATGATGATTGTAATTCTACTGGTAATGGACTGATAGCTATAAATTAGAAAAAAACTGCCTCTTTCCCTTGCTGCCGGGTGTAGAGTTTATGGCCGAGCAATGACTGCAGGCATTCAGATGCAGTAACTGTTCAGGCATTGTGACAGTCACTGGAGCAGCAGGTATCAGAATCCAGTACCCGTAGGGGTGATTCATCCATCCATGCTGTTAAGTGGATGGAGGAGTTGAGGGATATACCATTGGTGTTTTCTGGCCTTGCCTTTTCTAACCTGCAAATTAAATTTTCGGGTACTTAGAGATTTCTTTATCATCAAAAAGTCAGCTTTTGGACTAGTTAGCAGTCATTTAAAACCTAAGCCACATGTAAATTATTTTGCTTACAGTGGCATGATAGTATATCTAAAGGCAAAACTTTTTTTTTAAATATTGTGTAGAGTGGAGAAAAATTAGAACACCTATCAGATTTTTTTGCTGTCTGTGTCCCTGTTAGAGAGATTCACCCTCTCTTTTTGTCCTGTTTACCATAGTGGGGACATTCTCCAATGGGGCAGGGCTGGTCGCTACCATAAGGTGGCTTAAGCAGCACCTTCGCCTAAGTAGACAAAACTCCTTGCACCAGCCCTGCAATGTGGACACTAGTTCTGGTGACCTGGGGGTCCCCAAGGAATTCCCTTAATTTGCAGGGATTTTCTGTCACGTCCTGTTTTTGGCTATGGGATGGGAAGTGAAGGTAAATCTCCCCAATGGGACACAGATGGGAAAAACATAAAGTGACAGGAGTATTACCCTCCATTACTCTATCCAAAATGAAGAAAGAAGTTTTGCCTATAGTTCGTCTTTAAATAATTTGTGCACCATTTAAATAAAGATCTTCTGTTTGCGTGTTCAGAAATGTGCACCCTCCAACTCCAGAGGAATGGCTTCATAAAGTCAATACCATCTTACCTAGAGAAAAATAAATTTTATAACAGAGAGGTTGTCTTATTTAATAAAATATGAGAACCTTGGCTGTCTACATCTGGACTTGCTCCTCTGTCACTAATTATAATTAACACAAACCATTGCTGAGGTGGAAAAATTAAAAATCAGTTGCATTAGTAGCTTTACTATATCAAGTGCCAAATCAGACACAGATTAACACGACGTTGCAACATTTGCAATCCCTCTTTTGAGTAAAAGTTCACAAGTTGTATTGGTAAGTAGGAAATGTATTATATAAAATCTAAACTATATCGAGACTTTGGTGTACCTACATTAGCTTGTCACCAACAGCTTCTAGTTATTATCCAGCCCACATTCACCTACCACCTTACCACCCATATCCTTCTGTTTACCAATTCTTCTGTGCCAAATCCAGTCTGAACTTTTCTTCCACCCTTCTCCCGTCTTTTTGCCTCCATTCTGTGTGTGTCTACATAAGAATTAAAGACAGTTGTAACCAGGGTTTTTTTTCAGCTGGTACTTGGTGGAACTCAGTTCTACCACCTTTGGCTCAGGCCCTCTGCTCCCTGTTCCCCACTATCACTCATAAACACAGAAGTCTGGCTTCCTGTGTTTTCCAAGTGCAGTATGGAGACCAAGGAGATGCCGGTGCCTGGGGTGCAGTGCGAATGCTGACACCCCCACTGGATGATCTCCCTGCAAGTGAGAGAGTTTACGCCATCTATAGTGTGAGGGGAGGTACTAGGGAAGAAGAGGGATAAAAGTGAGATGTGGATGTAGGATGCAGAACTAAGCAGCTTTGGAAGAAGGCTGAACTCTGCACTCTGTGTGTAGCGCACCCCTGAACTCTGCACTGTATACGTAGCACACTCCCAAACTCTGCACTCTGTGTGTAGCGCCCCCCTGAACTCTGCACTGTATACGTAGCACACTCCCAAACTCTGCACTCTGTGTGTAGCGCCCCCCTGAACTCTGCACTGTATACGTAGCACACTCCCAGACTCTGCACTCTGTGTGTAGTCCACTCCTGAACTCTGCACTCTGTACATAATGTACTTCTGTGATTTGATGCCCCTTTGGGACACTCCCACTGTTAGTGAAATGTTGACCAGTTTTGGGTTTTGGGGGGGGGGGGGGGTAGTGGTTGAGTTCCTGCACCTTTTTTCTGAGAAAAAAAGCCCTGGTTGTAACGCATTCAGGGCATTGGTCATATGGCCTTGACTGCTTGGCCATGGTGAAGAGGCTTGGGGGTAACATTGTGACCAGTTGCTGGGGGTAGCCCTAGATCAGCACTTGATCAGGAACTTGCCTTGTGATGTACTGCTTTGTAAAGCAAATAAATTAGTCATGTGTTTAAACAGCTCTGCTTTATGTGTACTTATAAATAATTATTTAAATGATCTGTATGTTACAATTCAATATTTTATGAAAGGAACCTATCAAAATCAAGTGTGTTTTAAGTGCATGTTATTATCTTTAAGGATTGTGTTTATATAATTTTTTCTCATAATACAAGAAAATGGAAATGCAAAACCAGCATAAGCCCCCGTTCACATCGGCGCAATTTGACATGCGATTTTGACAGGTCAAAACTAAGCCTATTGCTGGCAATTGGAGCTTCCCAAACGGTGCGACCCTACTTTGCGACGCCGAACCAATTTCCAAAAGTAGTTCCTGCACTACTTTTGGCGACTTCGGGGGCGACTTCAATAGGCATCTGTGCATGAACCCCCACAGATGTCTTTCAAGTCACCCACAAAGTCGGACTGCAATGCAGCTTTGAAATCATGCAAGTTCAGGTGAAGTCGCACGATTTCAAAGCCATGTCCAGTGTGAACGGGGGCTTAAGAAGCTTAGAAGTAGGTCAGAAGCATCTCAAATTGATCTCAAAAGCAAGCTAAATGTACCTAAAAGTATCCTGAACGCCCCCATCTACGCAAACACAAATAATAATGCAATTGTAAATATAAGAGTCTTGTAAATGCAAAATCTGTATTTAAAGGCAAGACCTATTCAGTATTTCACTGGTGGATGTTTTTTTTAGCTGTAAAACATACCTCACAACTTTCTGAGATGGGAAACAGGAACACAATGAGGTTGATTTATTAAAGGTAAATAGTCTGTACACTGCAAGTGCAGTTGCTCTAGATCTGAGGGGAGCATGCAAGAAAAATAAAAAAAACAGCATTTTTGCTTGCACATGATTAGATGATAGAAATCAGCAGAGCTTCTCCTAATTTTAGAGCTTCCCCTCAGATCTGGAGCAACTGCACTTGCAGTGCACAGTATATCTTCCTTTAGTAAATCAACCTCATTGTAGCACAAGGTTGGTAGACAAAAGGTCACACGACTACCGATTACATGGACCATGATGAATTATTATGCAAAAAATATTGGTTTAACAGATTTCACCAACACTTTTCTTTTATACTGGATTTTCATACTAACAATTGCAATATTTGAGGTTGGGAGAAAGGTTTATTTCCCTAATATTACATTTAGCTCTATACATCAGGCTACAAAAAGAGGGACAACTGAGAAGGAAAAAATTGTGTCACAGGCTCGGTGAACTGATGATAGTATAAGAGTAACTTCGGCACTCCAGCTACGATAAGACTACAGACCCCATCATGCCTCTGCCTCCTACAACTCCCATCATGCCTCTGCCTCTGAGAGTCATGCCTGTAGCTGTCAGAGTCTTGTAGTACCTCATGGGACTTGTTGCACAACAGCTGGTGTTTGGAGATTGTCTACTCCTTGGGAGGCTGTCTAATGACCTTGTATACATGTTATAAGCTTTCTGGGTGTTAAGCAGAGAACTGTATTTAGAATTGATTGGCTATGACAGTGTACAACCTGCAGACACAATGTTACCTCTCAGTGCATAAACACATTAATATTTATGAAGCGACAGTAGTCACTTTTGACCTTCCTGACATTCCAGTATACTGGCAGAAACTGAACATTTCCTCTGTCCGGGCACAGGAGAACCAACATGAAAGTTGGTAGAAGATTAGGACTAAATCCAGCATTTCAGTTTTGTGATTTGATCACCATGGTGTCACAATCATCTTGGTGGTATTTTATTTTCTAGCCAACACCCCTTATTATCAATGCTTCATGCTGACTTTCTATGCATCATCCACTTATCATATACATGTACATTATCGGTCCATGTACATCTTTGAAGCACTCGTTGAGGGCAGGGACACAGAGTTAGGTCCATGGGCAAATGTCCATTGAAAGTCTGTGTTTTATTATTCTAGAATTAAAGCATATATAAACCCAAAAACAAAACTTAAAAGAGAAACTTCAGTTCCCTCTTTAGTGGCTAAGCCCACCTCCGGCACTGCCATTAAGGCACATTTGCTTTTGGGGCCTGCAGAACCCTTTGGTGCATCTGTGCATGCAAAGGAGTTTTTCTTTGCTCAAAAATAGCAAAGGTTTGGGACTTCCATAATGGATTTCTTTGCTATGTGTGTGCGCAGATGTTTTGGGAAAGTTGCGCGTGCACAGATGTGCCACAAGGGCTTACTTGGGACCCAAAGGGACTCAGGACCGGAAGCCTCGTAGCACATCAAGGAATTCAGGAGGGGAGCAGGATACACAAGTGTCATTCTTGCCTATAAATTTAATATTTTACATTTTGTTTTGGGGTGCAGACATTATTTTCCTTTCATTCTGCCCTTAACAACATCAAAGACCTGGCAAAGATCCAACCATGCACCATTCCATGCAAAGTAGCTGCTTAGGTTAGATTAGTACAATATGTACTCTGATTGCTATGGCTTTTTGCACTCTGTATTTGGAAAGGCTTAATATTATTATACTATTACTCCTGCTTGGCATGTCATGGCTGTCTCGCTTGTTCTGCTGTTACTGGATGTGTGTAGCTGGTGTTCCTTGCAATTTGGGTCACGTGCCACAGGTGTTTTGCTATATTTGATAAGAGAGTTTCTCTAGCGACTGACTTTAGTTTTTGTGGGAAAATAGGCAGGAACGTGAAATTATAGATAATAACTGTGAAACCATAGTAGTACAAAGGACTTAGAAATTAGCATTAGAAATGTATAATGTTTTAATTAAGTTTCTACAGTTTTACTGAGGCCATAAAATGTGCTCCACAATTTTCTATATAATTATATACATGTGTTTATTTATGGCAACTCATATAAAGCTCATATAAAACCTAACAATTAACTTCTCCTGTTTGCTTATTTTGGTCTGGTAAAGGAGTTCTATGATCACAGCATACACTATAACATCAGCATTGTAATAACAATACAAACAATAGTTTTATTTGACAACCCAATACAGTATAAGCTTTTCTGGAAAAATCCTTCATGTTGTGAGTTTTTCCTGTCTGCTGACCGTATCTTTCCTCAACCTCCTGGATTCCCTGCATGCCTTGCAGCTTCTCCTCTGCTGTTTACTTTCCATTTCTTTGGACTAAATATCCCATGGTACTTTGCTGCTCGCAAGCAATGGTTCCTGTACTAACTCCACCTCCTGAAACTCCTCTGCTCAGCACCTCTGTAATTAAGAAGGCAGGCTCTGTGAAATGTGTGACACAGCAGTGCCTATTCACAGAGCATAGTAAATATGGTGCACAGAATTCATGAAAGTAAATGTGTGGGAATTGTCACAAAGTAAGTTTACAAGCTTAAAGTGCTTCCAGTGTCATTTTTTTTTGCCTAATGCATTCTATGCATTATGGTAAAAGATCTTTCAGTAGCTGAAAGTCATCAAAAGTCACCCAATACTAGGATCCCAGGCACTTGGGGTACTAAGTAGGAACAGTAAACTTACTGTATGTGTAGGCACCTGGAAGTGTCTGCTAGGTGCTGCTGGCAACCCCTACTAGCTTTCTGTTTTCCCCTCTTCTTCCAGCAGAATCGATATACTGTAGTTTATGCTAAGGCATAACCTTGTTGCTACGATATCTTTGATAGTGCAACTGCACTTGCAAAGTACACAGTCTATTTGTCTTTAGTAAATCAACCCCAATACATTATTTTCCAGGTGCTTTTCAGAGGATATTTGCCACAGACTCAAGTGTTACAGATGGGAAGAAGCTTAAAGAGGAGTTCCAGCCTGTAAAAAAATAATCCCCTCCGGGTGCAGGTGCCGGCATCTTTACTAAGGGAAACAGGAAGCAAAGCCTTATGGGGGGCGGAAGTTTCGTAGATTGCCGCACAACGGTTGCGGTGATCTTACCCGGAAATGGGAGCGGGTACCTGGTTTTGGCAAGTAGCCACTCCCCCCCCCATAGGTGTCAAATGTGGCTGTGGGGGGAGCAAACAAGTGGAGTTAGGCTTGTTGGGTGGAGCTCCGCTTTAGGAAAACACACCAAAATCTCAGTGCTGCTGTTTTCTTTATACCTTCCACAACTGGCAAGAAGTGCCTTCATCAGGGTGCAAAATTTTAATACCAGGCCTTTTTCTGACATTTGCTGTTTACAAGTAAAAATCTGTTTGTTTTTGCTAGAAAATGACTTAGAACCCCCAAACATTACATATTTTTTTATTTAGCAGAGAACCTAGAGAATAAAATGGCGATTGTTGCGACATTTTATGTCACCCTGTATTTGTGTAGCGGTCTTTCAAACAAATTCAGCTTTTTTGTATAGTGTGAAATGATGATAATGTTATTAGAAAGATAGATAGATGATGTTACGCGGAGTAAATAGATACCTAACATGTCAAGCTTTAAAATTGCGCACACTCATGGAATGGCGACAAACTATACCTAAAAATCTCAATAGGCGACATTTTAAAATGTTTTACAGGTTACCAGTTTAGAGTTATAGAGGAGGTTTAGTGCTAAAATGTAATTATTGCTCTCACTCTAATGATTGTGGCAGTACCGCACATGTGTGGTTTGAACACCATTTACAAATGCGGGTGCTACTTACGTATGCGTTCACTTCTGCACGTAAGCTCGGAGGGATGGGGATTTCCTATTTATTTTACTTTTTATTTTTACACTGTCCCTTTATTTATTTATTTAGCTGCTGCCAATACCCCAGTATTTAACGTCAAACGAAATGACATATATTTACAGTTAGGCGGTCGGCAAGTGATTAAACATGCATCCACGAGAAACATGTGCCAAATGAACATCTCACCACCAAAGCTGAAAGTATGTGCTAAATTTTACTCAACTCTGCCAGTCACCGTAAAGGAAATGAATCTGAGAAAGAAAGAGAAACTATTTATTCCAATGAAATCGTAATCTTTCAAAAGTTTACAATACACGTATTATGTGTCTGGCTAGTACATTCTGGTAATTAGGTTGTTGTGGAAATTATGGATTTGTTTTATCTTTTTCATTCATTGTTTCATGATTACTACTGATCCTATAACTGCGTATTCCGAGCAGGCACTCCCTTAGCTGTCTAATTACAGTATTATCATACAGCAATCATTTACTTAAACCAGCTCATGTAGGAACCCTGCAGAAAGCTAGACTGACCTTCTCAAATGGACCTATTCAAAAAAGGGTGAATAATAAATCTACCCTCTATAGTAGAAGAATCTGAATACTTACCTTTTCTGCAGGTGGCAAGTTAAAACTTTCTTGCAGTACTAATGATGTGACTGGTATCAGAAACTTCCAAGCGTGACATTTCCTCCCAATGTTAACTACGTCACTTAAGGACAAATGCAAAAAATCGCTGTTTATCCAACCAGAAATTTTGTGAGCTTATAACATTCTGTGGGTTGGTTTTAGTAAAAGTAGACAGTGCACAACCAGAAGCAGCTCTGCATGGTAGCCAATCAGCTTCTAACTTCAGCTTGTTCAGTTAAGCTTGGACAAAAAAAAACCTGGAAGCTGATTGGTTACCGTGCAGAACTGCACCAGATTTTGCACTCTCCAGTTTTAGTAAATCAACCCCGGTACCCCTTGCCTCTGGGCTGTTATTAGTTAGCATTGTTTCCTTCTATTTCCTTGTTATGAAGAAAAGAGGGTGGGTATTATGAAGGCCCAACACATTTCCTGTCCTAGGGTGATATTGATAACATTGCAGTAAATGTGTTATTGGCAGGATTACAAGGTACATACAGTATATACAGTATACTGGCATATACAGTTAGGTCCATATATATTTGGACACAGGCACAATTTTCATACTTTTGGCTCTGTATGCCACCAGAATAAAATTAAAATGAAACAACCCACATGAATTTGAAGTGCAGACTTTCAGCTTTAATTCAAGGGGTTGAAGATAAATATCAAGTACAAATTTTAGGAACTGCAACCATTTTTATACACAGTCCCCCCATTTTCAGGGGATCAAATGTAAATGGACAAATGCATATAATCATATATAAAATGTTCATTTTTAATATTTTGTTGAGAATCCTTTACTGGCAATGACTGCCTGAAGTCTAGAACCCATGGACATGACCAAAGACTGGGTTTCCTCCTTTATGATGCTTTGCCAGGCTCTAACTGCGGCTATCTTCAGTTGTTCTTTGTTTATGGGTTTTTCTGCCTTTAGTTTTGCCTTCAGCAAGTGAAATGCATGCTCAATTGGGTTGATATCAGGTGATTGACTCCGCAGAATATTTCACTTCTTCTCCTTCAAAAGCTCCAGGGTTGCTTTTGCAGTGCATTTTGGATCATTGCCGATCTGGCTGAATCTTGGCTGACAGTATATCACTAAATACTGCAGAATTCATCCGGCTGCTTCTGTCATCTGTCACATCATCAATAAACACCAATGACCCAGTGCCACTGGAAGCCATGCATGCTCATGCCATCACATCCTGTTTCACTTGCATGGACAGCTCCTTTGAACGCATGATGTAGCTTCACAGCAATAGATTCCAAATGCAAATACCACACTTAAAATCAACTGCAGAACTTTTACCTGGAAATTAATGAAGGAGTAGCCCACACCTGGCCATGAAACAGCTTATGGTTCAATTGTCCAATTCATTTTGGTCCCTTGAAAAAGGGGAATGGCTATTCCTAAGAGCTGTAATTCCTAAACCCTTCCTCCAATTTGGATTTACATACCCTTAAATTAAACCTAAGAGTGTGCACTTTGAGTCAGAGGCGTAACTAGAGCCTTCAGGGCCCCGATGCAAGAAACCATGAAGGGCCCCCCCCAGATCCCTGGCCGGGGCCCTTCCCTTCAAGCCCAGGGCTCTTCCCACTAATCCTGGGGCTCTTTACTCTCGTTGCATGGCCTTTTATTACGGTCCCGCAGCAGGATCCTTTCACAAGTTCTGCAGTGGGCTCCCTTCCTGCAATCTTGGGGCCTCCCCACAGTGGTGCAATGCCAGGGCCCGGTCGCAAGTGTGACTTTTGCAATCCTGGAAGTTCACCCACTGGTTTGCTACTGGGCCCCCTGGAGCATGGGGCCCGGTAGCAATCGCAACCCCTGCAACCCCTGTAGTTACGCCCCTGCTTTGAGTCCATATCCATTGTATAACTATAGCTTGAAAATGTTTTGGTTAATACCTGAAAAAAACTAAAATTGTGCCCGTGTCCAATTATATATGGACCTAACTGTATAAAGTGCCTTGAAAAAATATTCATACCCCTTGACATTTTCCACATTTTGTCATGGTAAAACCAAAAATATAATTGTATGTTATTGGGATTTTATGTGATAGGCCAACACAAAGTGGCACATAATTGTGAAGTGGAAGGAAAATGATAAATGGTTTTCAAAAAGTTTTAAAAATAAATATCTGAAAAGTGTGGCATGCATTTGTATTCGGCCCCCTTTACTCTGATACCCCTAACTAAAATTGAGTGGAACCAATTGACTTCGAAGTCACCTAATTAGTAAATAAAGCCCACTTGTGTGTAATTTAATCTCAGTATAAATACAGCTGTTCTGTGAAACCCTCGGAGATTTGGTAAAGAACCTTAGTGAACAAACAGCATCATGAAGGCCAAGGATTGCACCAAACAGGTCATGAATAAAGTTGTGGAGAAGATTAAAGCAGGGTTAGGTTATAAAAAAATATCCTAAGCTTTGGACATCTCATGGAGCACTGTTCAATCCTTCGTCCAAAAATGGAAAGAGTATGGCACAACTGTAAACCTACAAAGACCTTGCCGTCCACCTAAACTGACAGGCCGGGCAAGGAGAGGATTAATCATAGAAGCAACCAAGAGGCCCTTGGTAACTCTGGAGGAGCTTCAGACGTTTGCACAAAAGTTATAGCATCTACAAACAATGCAATATTTTTATAGAATTTTTATTTATTTATTTTTACTAGTAATGGCGACAATCAGCGATTTTTGGCGGGACTGTGACATTGCAGTGGACAAATCGGACATCTAACTGACACTGTTACACTTTTTGGGGACCAGTGGCCCCAATACAGTGATCAGTGCTAAAAGAAATGCACTGTCGCTGCACTAATGACACTGAAAGGGAAGGGGTTAACATCAGGGGTGATCAAATGGTTAAGTGTGTCCCTAGGGGGTGCTTACTAACTGCTGAGGTGGTTACACTGATTGGGGGAAGTAAAGGACTGGTGATGTAGCCCTGACCTCACATATGCATCCTGGGAATGGCCTCTGTGAGAAGAATAGGGAGGAAAAAGAATAAAAAGCCTGCCATTATCTATAAAAGTGTCCATTTGTAGATTTATTTTACTAATGGTGCCTTTGTTATCTTAAAGATCAGGGTTAAGTTTCTCTTTAAGTCCCCATTAACACTTGAGCATATTGTATTTTGAGGTTTTGTTTCACACAATGTTCCGTACAGGAACTTTTTTGGGGCAAATAGCGCGTTCTTGGACCCTTAGACTTTTATTATGGGAATGCCTAAAAAGCACGCACTACATGTGTCTTGCATGTTTTTTTTTTATGCATGCTCCCATTGAAGTCACTGGTGGCAAAATGCCCCATTCTGCTTTAAATATAGCTCTTTTGGAGTGTGAGGCATTGATCTACAGGCACAATGTGAACAGGGACCATTTAATAGCATTGAATTTGGCATGTAAAGTGCTTTGGAGCTTTGAGCTTCAAACTATAAAATGCTCAGTTGTACAGTAAATGGGGGGTAAAGCTTTGTTGCCTTTCCTCCACAGAGTAGGAACTATTGGTATATGATCATACAAAATATTTCCAGCATGATTTAACCTAAAGTGATAATATCTAAGAAAACAAAAAAATAAAAAAAACAACTGTTTTAGGGTGGAACTGCAAATGACTCATTATAGGATCCACATCCCATTACTTCTATTCCACCACTGAAATCTGTCATTCTAAAACAATAGCTAGCATAGTATGTACCTTAATTTCACCCTATTTTTTCTCCATATGCTGACTCTATAAATCATTCTGCAGCCAGATAACAATGAGCCCCATGTTGCTGGTTTCTTTTGTAGTTTAATGTACTGTTATGGTCTCAGTT
Organism: Pelophylax lessonae; assembly: GCF_965119305.1. Taxonomy (NCBI): domain Eukaryota; kingdom Metazoa; phylum Chordata; class Amphibia; order Anura; family Ranidae; genus Pelophylax; species Pelophylax lessonae. Next base: position 118,377,493 of record NC_138769.1, on the reverse strand, counting down.
ACTACCTTTCAGCATTTATACTGCTTTGAATTGAAAGAATAATGGCTGTTTAAAGGTAGAGAGTTCTTCAGAAATGACCTTCAGCTCATGTTATCTGACATATGTTTAGGAAAGTACAGAATAACTGTTAGATTATGTGTTTCCTCTTAAAACATGGCAACTATGCCGTTTTACTAGAAAACATAATATGGAATGCAATTCACCAAGTTATAAAAATGCAGTATTTCGTTCAGCTTCAGAAAGATTTTCTTTTTGCCGACTAACCAGGTTAAGGTAGTATGCAATGCAATCATATGACAGCTGATGGCATGTACATTCCAAATACTGTAACTCATCTTGAATTTTCGGAACTCAGTACATTTTTTCTTTTAAAGTTATCAAATATTTCTAAAAGAAGCTCAAACAAAGTTGAAAAATTAGTAGCTATATTATGAGACAATGTTGACGTGTGTCGGGGCCCTTCCTTTCAAGCCTGGGGCTTTTCCCACTGATATTCTCGCTGCGGGGCCCTTTATTACGGTGCCGCAGCGGGACCCTTTTACAAGTTCTGCAGTGGGCCCCCATCCTGCCATCTTGAGGCCTCCCCACGGTGGTGGAATGCCAGGGCCCAGTCGAAGTGTGACCTTTCCTATCCTGGAAGTTCACCCATTGGTGTCAGTAGTTTTTATTTTTGGTATTTTAATTGTATTATTTTTTATCATTTTATTTTATTTTTTTACAATGTCACTGACTATGACTCTGTCCATTCAGAAAAGGAAGGAGCTGGTAAATTACATATTTATCGACCCCTTCCTGGTTCTCTATTGTGACACATCCCCTGCAGCAGCCGGCAGGAGAGGGAAGGGAGCACAGTGGGGGGGGGGGGAGCACAGTGGGGGGACCAGGGAAGCACACAGGGCCCAGAGACAGCAGAATGCAAGTGAACTGGATAGGAGCAGTGGCAGGGGCAGCATACAGAGAAACCAAACTCCTTCATTTTACTCCTGCAGCTAAAGAAGGAAAAAGGAGGACAGTGATTTCTCTACATGCTGCCCCTGCCGCCCCTCCTATCCAGGTGTACAGGGGAGCCACACAGGCCCCCTGGAGCATGTGGCCCGGTTGCAATTGCAGCCTCTGCAACCCCTGTAGTTACGCCCCTGCCTACTACTCTAAAACTCTTGTGAGTGTATAACAACTTGTTTTTGCTTTTTACATTCAATAAAATATCACTACACCAGTGCCGGCTTGACGCCTCTCTCTCTCTCCCTCCCTCCCTTTCTCTATTGCAGAATAATAGCCTCTTCCTGTGACAATACTTGGGTTTAGCAGTCAATCACTGGGCCCAAGCACTGTCCGTGATTAAGGGGGTACTGGCATCACTCTTTCTATTCTTCGACACCAGGCTCTACCTTAGAACCAGTGCTAGCTACAGCAGAGGAAGGGCCAGCATTAGAGTGCTGTATGGTATGTATATTTGGAATAGGGGGCTTTGCAAACACACTGCCACCTTGCCTTGCTTGGGGTAAATGACAGTGCCTATTTAAAGGGTCACCCAACCTAAAAATAATATTTTCCTAAAGCCCAAATTCAGCCAACATTCTTTGGTGTTTTGGTTTGACTGGTGAAGGGTGGCAGCTCTGACACAATGCTGAACAAGGAATAGTAGGTTAGTGCTGGGGAAAAGTCAACTGCATGGTGACCACAGGCAGTACTGGAGAGTAGGACTTTGTTCTCTGTCAGGCTGTGTTTGAAAACAGCTTCAAGGGTTCAATTACTCTTTAACCGATTGCCGACCGCCGCACGACTATTTACTGCGGCAGTCAGCCCCGTACAGGTAAAGTGACGTAGGGCTACGTTGCTTGCCTGTGAGCCTCTAGGGGGCGAGCGTGCAGCCCCAGAGGCGCGCTCCCGCCCCCGCTCGTTCCCTAACAAGTCCGCGCGTGTGACCGGCGGACCCGATGTCCGCCGGTCACTCGCGATCGTCCGGTGCAGAGGGAGAAAGGCAGGCGGCTAATGTAAACAAAGCCGCCTGTCATTCTCCCTTGTGTAACTGCAGAGATCATACGGTCCTGCTATGTAGGATCGTATATCTCTGTGGTTACATGAAAAGCCACGCCCCTTTACAGTTAGAAACACGCCCCTAGGGACACATTAAACCCCCTGCAGTGTCAAAAATGTCAGTCAAGGGTCCGATCTGTCCGCCGCAATGTCGCAGTCCCGCAAAAAAAATCGCAGAACGCCGCCATTACTCGTTAAAAAAGAAACAGAAATCTTTCCCTTAGTTAGTAAACGCAATAACTTTTGCGCAAACCAATCAAAATAGGCTTATTGCGATTTTTTTTACCAAACATATGTAGCAGAAAACAAATTGGCCAAAAATGTTTGATTTTTACATTTTTTTTGGGAATTTCATATAAAAAAACGTGAAAATATTGTTATTTTTTCAAAATTGTCACCTTTTTTTGTTTATAGCGCAAAAAAAAATCGCACAGGTGATCAAATACCACCAAAATAAAGCTCTGTTTGTAGGAAAAAAAGGATGTCAATTTCATTTGGGTACAGCGTCGCACGACCGCGCAATTGTCCGTTAAAGTCACGCAGTGTTGAATCGCAAAATAGGGCCTGGTCAGGAAGGGGGTAAAATCTCCCGGGGCTTAAGTGGTTAAAATGGAACTAAACCCTCCTATCTTTTTACAGCCAAGGAAGCTGCCATCTTTACCTCTGTTTGTACTGCAATTGCCATAGTGCTACATACATGATTAGTTATGATAGCAGCCATTTGATGGCTTTACAGTGCGGTTGCAACTGTGACAGTTATTAGTCACGACATGCATTGACTGTAACTCTTTTGGGAAACAGTTGATGGGTTTAAGCTGACAAATATCTCTTTTTTTTTTTTTTTTTTTTTTAAATGAAATACTATTCACTTTTTTCATTTAAATTTAAGAATAATCAAACTTACATTTAAATATACATTACCAAGTTAAAGCTTACATAAGCTTTAAATGGTTGGATTTACAAATTCTTTAAGCTTCAATTCTTTATTTGTTTAGGCTACCAACAGTTATAATCTGAAGCCAGTAAAAAACATGTTTAAAGGGGTTGTAAAGGCAGGTGTTTTTTTATCTTAATGCATTCTTTGCATTAGGATAAAAAGCCTTCTGTGTGCAGCAGCCCTCCTCAGCCCCCCTAAAACTTACCTGAGCCCCCTCTCTATCCAGCGATGTCCACGAATGTCACAGCCGTCCAGGACTCTCTCTCGATTGGCTGAGACACAGCAGCGGCGCTTTTGGCTCCCGCTGCTGTCAGTCAAACTCAGTTAGCCAATCAGGACAAAACCACTGCACAGAGGAGGTAAGTATAACATGTTAAAGGAGAGTTGGGAACGTACACGGCAGGTGTCAGCACAGAGGCAGGTGGAGCTACAAGGGTGCAGGCACCAGAGCAGAGTAGTTGGGAAGGGTAGGGGGGAAAGAGTCAAGGCGGCCGGTCTTGGGTTGGAACATCCCAATAAATACACCCTGTTGTGTAATGTTGAAGAAACCAGTCAGGGACCAGCATTGCTGGAGCAGAGCAACGCCCCTAGCTGCCAGGGGAAGAACTCTTCCAGTGAGAGCGAGGGCAATGCTAAGGGTAAGGAAAGACAGTTTTTGGCCATAGGGGACTCAATTATTAGAAGGACAGAGAGGGCATTCTGTCACAAAGACCGTGAGCACCGAACAGTATGTTGTTTACCGGGCGCTTGGGTTCGGCACATCACGGATCTGGTGGACAGATTATTGGGTGGGGCTGGGGAGGGCCCAGATATCATGGTACACATAGGTACCAATAACAAAGTTAGAGGAAGGTGGAGAGTCCTAAAAAATTATTTCAGGGACTTAGGATCTAAATTGAGGAGTAGGACCGCCAAGGTAGTATTCTGGGAAATAGTACCTGTACCTCGAGCCACACCAGAGAGGCAGCAGGAGATTAGGGAAGTTAACAAGTGGGTGAGGAACTGGTGTAGAAAGGAGGGGTTCGGTTTCCTGGAGAACTGGGTCAATTTTTCAGTCGGTTACTGCCTCTTTAGAAGGGACAGATTGCACCTAAATGGGGAGGGTGCAGCCCTGCTGGGAGAGAAGATGGCCAAAAAGTTAGAGGGGCTTTTAAACTAGGTGATGGGGGGAGGGTCCAGATGTAAAGCTAGCCAGCAGGGAACAAGGTTCAGCAAGCAATATTGGGGGCATTAGTGGTAGGGTGACCAGAGATCCAAAACCCAAGGTAGGTAAGTTGTCAAATCCAAAATGCAGCCTCATAATATCTGACAAGGGTATAGTATGCGACCAGACACAATTAGGGGGTTTTTATACCAATGCTAGAAGTTTGGCTAACATGATGGGAGAAATGGAGCTGCTAATGCATGAGGAGCATTTTGATTTTGTGGGAATTTTAGAAACTTGGTTTGACAGCTCTCATGATTGGCTGACAACCATTCAGGGGTATTCCCTTTATCACAGAGATAGGGAGGGTAAAAAAGGGGGAGGGTAATGCCTTCATATCAAGAACGATGTGCAAGTCAATATGAGGGACAATATCACTAATGGAGCTAGGGAGGAGGTGGAATCCCTGTGGGTAGAGCTTCAAAGGGAAGATACTAAGGGGAAAGTAATATTGGGCATATGCTATAGGCCACCTAACCAGAGGGAGGAGAAGGAGGTGGACCTCCTATCGCAGCTTGGAATGGCAGCAAGGATGGGAAATGTCATTATAATGGGGGGTTTTAATTATCCAGATATAGAGTGGGCAGAAGGAGACGCACATTTGTCTAAGACTTGCCATTTCCTAAATGTTTTGCAGGACAATTTCAGGGGTCAGATGGTGAATGCACCAACGAGAAACAATGCATTGCTAGACCTACTGATTATGAATAATACAGACCTGATTGCGGATGTAGAAATAAGGGGCACCCTAGGAAACAGTGACCACAGGTCAATTAGTTTCAGTATAAATCACAGAAATAGGAAACATAAGGGTAATACAAAGACAATGAACTTCAAAAGAGCCAACTTCTCTAAACTGCGCACTATGCTAGATGATATTAAATGGGATAGAATCCTGGGAAAAAAGAACACTGATGAAAAATGGGAGTGCTTTAAGAACATACTTAATAAGGGTATTGGCCAGTGCATTCCGACAGGGAATACATCTGTGGCTAAACTCCAATGATAAAATGCATATAAAAACAAAAGGACTTCGAGAAATACAAAGCTGAGGGGTCATTGGCAGCATTCCAACATTACAAAGAATGCAATAAGATATGTAAGAGCGCAATCAACGTGACTAAGATTGTACACGAAAGCACATAGGGGAAGAGAATAAAAAAAAAAAAACCCCAAGAAATTCTTTAAGTATATAAATAGTAGGAAAATAAGGCCATAGGTTCCAAAAAAAAAATCTTCTCCTCAGTCTTCACAAAAGCACCCTCATGGTTGGTTAACAGAAGACAGACTTAGAACTAGACTCGAAAAACATAACATAAATAAGTCACTGGTACCAGATGGCTTACACCCGAGGGCCTTTAAGGAACTAAGTGAGGTGATAGCCAGACCATTGTTCCTAAGTTTTATGGACAGTGTACTGACGGGAATGGTACCAGCTGATTGGAGAAAAACCAATGTGGCACCAATATTTAAAAAAGGGCCGGGATATATCCCTGGGAACTGCAGGCCAGTTAGCCTAACATCAAAAGCTATTGGAGGGGATGATAAGGGACTATATACAAGATTTTAGTAATAAAAATGGTATCATCAGTAGTAACCAGCATGGATTCATGAAGAATCGTTCTTGTTAGATCAATCTATTACCCTTCTATGAAGAAGTGATCTAGATAAAGGAAAGCCTGTAGATGTAGTGTATCTGGACTTTGCAAAGGCATTTGATACAGTTCCCCACAAACGCTTACTGTACAAACTAAGGTACGTAGGTATGGACCGTTTGGGTGAATGCCTGGATTGAAAACTGGCTCCAGGGGCGAGTCCAGAGGGTGGAGATAAATGGGGAGTACTCGGATTGGCCTGGTGTGGAAAGTGGGGTACCCCAAACATCTGTCCTGGGACCAGTCCTGTTCAATTTATTCATAAGCGTTCTAGAGGATGGGATAACCAGCACAATCTCAGTATTTGCGGACGATACTAAGCTATGCAAAGCAATAACTTCTACGCAGGACGTGGAAATCTTACAAGAAGACCTGAACAAAATAATGGGGTGGGCAACTACATGGCAAATGAGGTTTAATGTTGAAAAATGTAAGGTAGACCATTTGGGTGCCAGAAATACAAATGCAAGTTACTCGCTTGGGGGTAAAACCTCTCGGGGATGGAAAAGGACCTGAGGGTCCTAGTAGACAACAAGCTCAGCAACGGCATGCAATGCCAAGACGCTGCAAGCAAAGCCTACAGAATATTGGCATGTATAAAAAAGGGGATTCACTCTAGAGATAAAATGATAATTCTGCCACTCTACAAAACTCTGGTCCAGCTGCATCTCAAGTATGCCGTTCTGGGCACCGGTCCTCAGGAAGGATGTGCTGGAACTGGAGAGAGTCCAGAGAAGGACAGCAAAGATAATTTAGGGGAATGGATGACTTCAGCTATGAGGAAAGACTACAAGCATTGAACTTATTCTCTCTGGAGAAGAGACGCTTGAGAGGGGATATGATATCAATGTACAAATACCATACTGGCGACCCTAGCATAGGGAACAAACTTTTCAGTGAAGGAGTTTAAAAAGACACGCGGCCATTCACTAAAATTAGAAGAGAAGCAGTTTAACCTTAAACTGCGTTAAGGGTTCTTTACCGTCAGAGCGGTAAGGATGTGGAATTCTCTTCCACAAGCAGTGGTATCAGTAGGGAGCATTGATAGTTTCAAAAAACTATTAGATGGGCACCTTAACGACCACAACATACAGGGGTATACAATGTACTATTAACAGCAAACACACACTCAACATAGGTTGAACTGGATGGACTGTTGTCTTTTTGCAACCTCACTAACTATGTAACTCTGTTTGTTATTTTAAAAGAAAAAAAAACTAAACTTTACACACACTTCAAGAACTATGAAAGCTGGTATCTTTTCAGGTGGTTTGGGGTGGATGACCTTTCCTATCTTGTGTGATATTGCCTTCATACTTTTGCTGTTTTAAGCGGAGGCTTAGCATTTATAAAATTCTCCAGTGGCTATAAATCTGATCCAATCATTCATTTTCCAGCACAGATTTTGGTTCATATGAGCCAACACAGAAAACACTTAATTCAAATGCACTGTGGTCCTAACATATAGATGTTCTCACCGCATGCACAGTGTAATTATTCACCCACACGGGGAACTGTTGTGATAACTTTTTCCTCTGCGGATGTTGCCAGAGAAGGATGGTTTCAATTGTCTGCATTTGTAAACTGAAGTAGGATTCATAAACACATCTATGTTGTCAAATTTGTAAACTACTTAGCACAGTGGATAAGTGGTTAGCACTTCCAAAATAAGAAAGGTGTATCTCTGCACCGTGGTGGGGCAGCAGTTGACACAGATAAGTAATATACTTTTAAATAATCTTAAGAAAAAGTGTGCAGAGCCAAAAGTGAATTAACAACAATGAACATGTGATTACTGTGTTATAAACGGACAACACATTAAAATAAAGTCCAAAAAAGTTCTAAAGTGAAAAAAATGTGGAATAAGTCCAATCTTGAATGAAAATCAAGAATAAAAAAACAATATAGTGAAAAATATAGATTTAAATGCACAGTCCTATGACAGGATCAGCAATATAAATGTATTGGTGAAAGTACAAAGTTCAGTTCACAGATGTGCACAAAAAATTGGTGGTGACTTGAAAAGTGAAGAAGTGATCCAGTGCAGTGCTCCGGAATCCTTCACCGCCCCCCTGTGAAATGGACACTCACCGGAAAAGCTGGCTGCCGTTACAGCAGCAAACACGCACTCAGTGTAGATCCGCCATCTGTTGTGGGGAAGGCTGTTCAGCAACTCGCACCATCCAGATGTAACTGTGGTAATTAAAGCTCACCGGGAGCCAGATGAGGTCTCCATAGTGCAGTATTTATTGGATGTGTATGATAAAAGCAAAAATAAAATTAATCAAAATCATATGACAATGGGTGCCGCTACCGACCCGGACAGTGGCCTGACGTCAGAACTAGTGTCTCCTCCCCAATGCGTTTCATCCAATAGGACGTTATCAAGGGGTTCTCTGAAGTAAGCACTTCCACCTAGCAAAACTAGTGTAGTTGGTTTGATTCCCAACCATGGCACTACCTGCCTGGAGTTTGCATGTTCTCCCTCTGCATGCGTGGTTTTCCTCCCACACTCCAAAGACATGCTAGTAGATTAATTGGCTCCTGTCTAAACGTATGTGTCCTGTATGAATGTGTGAGCTAGGGATCTTAGATTATAAGCCCCTTTTACAGCGCTATATAGGAACCTATAATAAATAACTTTTTTAATTACATTTTGACAATACACCCTAAACTTTGTATAGACACTTCATTATGTGAGACACAGAGAAAGACACTAGGCAATTTCTTCCAAGTGTCTCCCCACAGAAGAAGTGTTCTTTATGTTTCACAGAACTGTAACATCACAAGGATGCCATTGTGGGTCTTCTAATGCCAAACCAATTAAACAGTAAAGACAGGCCTGTGGAATGCAGCTATTAAATGCAAAGGCTTCAGCAAATTCTACTTGGACTTGACTTTTGTCCTGCTTGTACTTGAACTTGGAATAATCCAGTCATCACAGGATACAATGATGCTATAATATCGTGCTTCCTTCTTATAGAGTCTTTTTTTTTTTAAAGGGATGCTGATAGAGGATTCCAGATAGGGCTGTTTCTGGAGACTTTAAAATTAACTAAAACTGGTGCACCCAAAATCTGGCGCAGCTCTGCATAGTAACCAATCAGCTTCTAACTTTAGCTTGTTCAATTAAGTTTTGGCAATAAAATCTAGACACTGATTGGCTACTATGCATAGCTGCCTCAGATTCTGTGTGTACTAGTTTTAGTAAATCTCCCCCAAGGTTTTGCTACCGCTTACCCCTTGCACACACTTCTAGATTTACCAGGGTTAACAGAAATCATATGGTAAGTAATATTAACAAAGCTCTTTTGGCCCTACTTCACCTGTGGATCACAGGAGTGCACTTCGTTCTGCACTCCTGTGACTCATTTTCAGATGACAGTGGGCTAAAGCCACTGTCCACTGATGTCACAGAGCAGATCTAGGCTCTGGAGCGATCCCGACTTTAATGCGAGCTGCTAAGAGCCTGAGCCAGCCATTCTCACCCACTCCACAGCCCGAAACTCCAGTGGGGGCGGAGCAGAATGCCAGTGACTGAGAGTCAGCAGCTCTCTGCTCAGTAAGGCCCCATTCACACTGGACCGCAAAATCGCATGACAAGTCGTTTTCCATTATTTTCAATGAGCCCCATTCATATCAGTGCGTTTTGAAGTCGCACCGACTTCAAAGTAGTTCCTGTACTACTTTGCCACGATTTTAATGCGTTTTGAGGCATATAGCCTTGCCATTGCTTTTAAAATCGCGGCAAAAATCGCGTCAAAATTGCGGTAAAATTGTGTCGCAATAGTGTGAAAGGGGCCTAAAGACAGAGAACTGAGCGATCACCGGTCTTTGATCGATAGGTTCGTAGAAGCGGACTGATGCTGCATCCATCTAGGTAAGCATAGATGTTTTTTATTCACAAACTTCTCTTTTAATCAGTTTCAACAAGGCAGAATAATACAATTTTTTCAATTAAGTTGTAACAATACAATTCTCCTATTTTCTCCTTCTTGGTCTATTAAACATACCATTAAAAGTTTTTTGTTATATCTGTTTAAGAGTGAAAAAATTCCTATTGATCCTGTAAGAAATCCAATGAGCATTTAACTACCTGTGCGATCTGCCTCTGCTGCACTGAAAAATAAAACAGTGTTAACAATTTAGGAGAGAGGGAGGTGTTCTGTAGTCCTGCCCTAGTGCGACAATGTTGCTTCTCCATAGATACAGTGTAGAACAGTGAGTGAGTGTTGTCACCCAGGGGCAGTAAGTGTGTTAGTGGCTGTACCAGTTGAAAATAAAAGAAAAAGACCTAAAAAATAAGCAATTGAGTCAGCACATCTTATAACTGGTAAGCTGTAATATCCAGTTTTTGTTCTTGGGTTTAGATACACTTTAATATGTTACATTAGATTAAAATAATTATACAGTATGTGCAACCTTCAGCTAGGTCCCTGGTAAATTGTGCCCTTTCTCTGTAATTTTAAGAAAGGCACAGGGTTTCCCCTTCCTCTCTTATTTTCTTATTGTGTTTGGATGCATATTTGTGTCAGATCATGTTGAATTTGGATAACCTATAACCCTAACTACTTAGCCACCATTTTCAGGGCATGCCGACCCAAAGCTGATATCTTAGTTTTAGGTAGAAACAGGTAGATTGAACCATCCACCATTGTCCTATATCTAGTAGATAATATAAAAATGAGGAAGCACAAAGGGGCGCCAGACTAAGTGCAGCATTATAAATCCAATTTATTGAAACACATAAGACAAGGGGTAACCCATATGTTAGCAAATCAAGCAGGCATGTTATAAGTGTTGTGTCAGTCCTGGGGCTCTTCCGCGCTGTCCTGAATAATGAGTGGCACCAGAGCACTGGAGCTGTAAAGCTGTTGTCAGTAGTAAGCGGATGATTGCTGCCTAAACCAGTGGGGAATACAGGATGGCAAGATGGAGCCGGGCCGGACGTGATGTCACTCGGAGGGCCGGGCTGATGTAAAGGGGTGGTAACGCATTTTGAAGTTTCTGCACCTTCGTCAGAGGTCTGCCAAAGAAGCAGAAGCTTCCAAACACATTACCGGCCCTTTACGCCAGCATGGCCCTCCAAGTGATGTCAAGTCCGGCCCCGCGCCATTTTGCCGTCCTGCAATCCACACTGGTTTAGGGTGTGATCAGGCGCTTACTACTGACAACAGCTTTACAGCTCCAGCGCTCCAGTGCCAATCATAATCCAGGGCCACCAAGGAGAGCCACATGACTAACACAACACTTATTACATGCCTGCATGACTTGCCAACATGTAATTTGCCCCTTGTCTTTTGTGTTTCAATAAATTGAATTATAATGCTGCACATAGTCTGGCGCCCCTTTATGCTTTCTTTTATATCCACAGAGTTACCTGCTTCACTCTCAAGAGTGCTGCCGCTGATGCCGCTTTAGGTCATCCTCATAAACACCTTTATACCATTACTTTGACTATTGTTTGCACTTATGGACTTATGAATTATGGACTTTTGTTCAGTATCTTGGGATCAATAGCACTACTGTTTGCACTTTACTTCTCTGGCGCCACTGTTCTCTTTTTCTTATTATAAAAATTAGACCTGTGCGTATAAAATTCCTAATTCCCCTAAACACCACCGCTATTAGGTGAAGACTCCTTTTGCCAACTCCTCCTGCAAGTGGAATCCATCATGTGAGGTCGGACCAGGACCTTGGTCAGCTTGCTAGTGATGTCCACGTCAATGGTGATTAGTGTGTAGTATCCTTATATAATTGATATTCACATGTCGATAATCCTGACTAGCAATGTGTGTCAGGTCACTTAGCTGCCAATGAGAACATAAATGCCATAGGCAACCATCCAAATATGTCTCTTAGAGCTCGAACTTTGGCTTACACTCTGTTGCTGATTGAACTCATAAGTCTGCCATGGCATGATTATCACTGGCATATCAAATGCATATTAATTAGAATTACATCAGTAAATTATACCCACAGTTTAAAAAAGAAAATTGTAAGTCCTAATCTTTTTGATATGTAAGGAAAATATGATATCATTCTTTTCTGCAGGCTATATATATATGTAATCAGGGTTACATAGTGATATGTTGATGATGTGATGTCTCTGTGCCGTGTACTCGCAGTGACTTCATCCCTTGCACAAGTGAACATTTCCTTACGTTGTTTTTTAATTTATGTGATTTCATGTCCATGATCTGTGCCTGTTCAATGAAGGAAATATTAATATTTTGTTGTACTAATAAATTGTCTTTTCAAAATGTACCTGATAACACAAGGAAGAATACTGTACATTTGACCTCACCCTTAAAATTCCTTTGGACAGTTGTAGGCATCTAGAGGAATTTGAATGGTTATTTAAATGCTTTTAGTGATGCAGCATTGAACTTATGTCGCATACAGTATGTGGTAAAACATTAACAACTTCTGGACCGGAAGGATTTGCCCCATTAATGACCAGGCCATTTTTTGTGATTCAGCACTGCGTTACTTTAACAGACAATTGCGCTGCCGTGCGACGCTATACCCAAATTAAATTGATTTCCTTTTTCTCCGACAAATAGCGCTTTCTTTTGGTGGTATTTTACCACCTGTGCGATTTTAATTTTTTGCGCTATAAACAAAAAAAGAGTGACAATTATGAAAAAAAAAAATAACAATATTTTTCGCATTCTGCTATATAACTTTCCCAATAAAAAATAAAAATTTAAAATCACATTTTTTTCATCATTTTAGGCAAATTTATATTCTATTTTTGGTAAAAAAAAAATAGTAACAAGCAAATTTTGATTGGTTTGCGCAAAAGTTATCGCGTCTACAAACTAGGGGAAAGATTTATGTCATTTTTATTTATTTATTTATTTTTTACTAGTAATGGCGGCAATCTGCTATTTTTAGCGGGACTGCGAGATTGCGGTGGACAGATCGGACCCCTGACATTTTTGACACTTTTGGGGGGACCAGTGACATTACTACAGTAATCAGTGCTAAAAATATGCACTGTTACTGTAATAATGACACTGGCAGGGAAGGGGTTAACTCAGGGGCGATAAAAGAGTTAAGTGTAAGCCTAGGGGGTGTTTACTAACCGTGAGGGGGTGGGCTTGTGGAATCAACACAGAGACCTGTGATCCTAAATAGGAGGTTCACAGGGGCTCTGTGTTCATTCCAGAGAGAACAACTGTCTGCTGTGTTTACAACAGCAGGCCATCATTCTCTCACCGCGGGGAGCGATCGCGGGTGCCCAGCGGCAATCGCCCCCTGGCCCAGTCCTCCCCTGATAACAACAACGTTCTTCAAACTAGCATCTCCAGGCATGTGATAAGAGCCCGGAATAAACCCCTACATCAGTAGAAGGTGAGTAGCACTATATTCAGTAACATCAGATCCTCTCCTTTACTCAAACACTGTTTCACATTCCTAAAATGACAGGTGCAGTCTACATTGACCTCACATATTCCCTTTTAAAACAAAAACTCCTATAGTGAGATATTGTAAGATGCCATAATAAAAACCATAAAATCCAAGAAAAAAGTTCACAAGCATTTGTGCTATAACCAGCACAAGATGAAATGCTTCAGACAGTCTACAGGATTGTGGCATCACTGGGAAGAGGCTCCACCACACAACTGCCATGTGATTCTCTGTACTGGCATACGTGCCTTACCCATTTGGCCACTCAACACGTTTGAGTGTAGGAGTTTTTGTTTTGTGAGGGAGTATGAAAAGGCCATGGGAACATGAAAGAACCTGCCAACTAAGGAATGTGGAGCATTGTTTGAGTAAAGAAGATCATCTGATAGTGGAAATTTTACTGTATAAAAAGCTATTGACCTTCTGTTGGCACGGGGTCAGTTCAGTCTAGGGAGCTTCTCTGATCACATGGGTGTTGCTGTTGGTTTGAGGAACATCGTTGTTTATGAAGTTGCTAAGGGGGAAATCTCAGATCATTGGTGGATAACAAAAGTCTATTTATGCAATTTTTTGACACTTTATTAGATTACCACCACTATCTGACATTATCTTTTGCAATAGTTTGTGCATTTATATATTTTAACATCATTTACAAATGAGTTTTATTAAATAGTATGTAAACCCAGCATTTCATATTTCTTTTATGTGCCTACTGTACCATGTACTTGTATGAGAAAGTATCCTGTTCTCTTTGTATTGCTTCCTTTGTGTAAAATCCCTGCTGTTCCTGACAGTCCCTCTGCTTTCCTATTAAAAAATATACACACTAAGCAGGAGAGCACAGCATGGTCAGTTTTCACCTATGCTAGGAACTCAGCCTGCTTTCATCCAATGATCAGACTTCTCCTTCCTGACACCCACCCTGCTACATATGTTTGGTAAAAAAAATCACAATAAGCGTATTTTGATTGGTTTGCACAAAAGTTATTGCGTTTACTAACTAAGGGAAAGATTTTTGTCATTTTTGTTATTTTTTTTGGCGGCAGCGATCTGCGATTTTTTGCGGTACTGCGACATTGCGGCGGACAGATCGGACCCTTGACTGACATTTTTGACACTTTTGGGGGTACCAGTGACATTACTACAGTAATCAGTGCTATACATATGCACTGTTACTGTAAAAATTACACTGGGAGGGAAGGGGTTAACTTTATTGGAGAGGGAGGGGTTAAGTGTGTCCCTAGGGGCGTGTTTCTTACTGTCATTGGATGTGGCTGTGTATGTAACAGCAGAGATCAACGATCCTACATAGCAGGACCGAGTGATCTGTGCTTTTACACAGGGGAGAATGACAGGCGGCTTTGTTTACATTAGCCGCCTGCTTTTCTCCCTCTGTACCCGACGATCGCGAGTGACCGGCGGACATCGGGTCCGCCGGTCACACGCGCCGGCTTCTTCGCGTACGGGCGGGGACGGGAGCGCGCCTCCGGCAGCGCATGCTCGCCCCCAATTCGCTCCCAGGCTAGTGACGTACCGGTACGTCACTTTGCCTGGGAGGGGCTGACCGCTGCCGTATATAGTCGGGCGGCGGTTGGCAAGTGGTTAAAAAAGAAAAAAGTATTTATAATGCTTTTTTTTTTATATGTATACACATATGTTTTGCCATTTTAACCTAAATGGGCTGTTTTACAAGGTGAGGGTTTACATATACCTTAAAATCACTGTTAAATAGTATTGGGATTTATAGGTTGCGGGTAGAGTTCTACGCATGGTCACCTAAATGTAATCATATTGTTTACTACAGTGAAACTGTTACTTTGACCTATGGGAAAGGTACAGCTTTATGTTAAACACACTTCTGAACTTGTTTCAAGAGTGTAGACTCATCGCAGCCTTCCGGTTTCAGCTAAACTTGTAGAACTTGTTGAAAAATACAGTTCATCCTGGAACTGTAATCCAGTACCGCATAGTAATATTTTTCATTACGAGCCTCCAGGACAGAGAAGCCCTCATCCCCCCTTTGCTTTTTTTTTTTTTTCTCTTATTTTCTCACACTTTTTTTCAGATTCTCACCCACAAGCTATAGTGGTCCCATAGACGACTATATTGTTTTTTTAGCTCTGTGGTCCCCACCTGGAATGCCTCTCTATTTTGGACGCGAAGCACATCACAATTTCAGGCATGGCTCTGCTATTTGATTACATACCAGTTTAAAAATGCTGGGCTCGGTTATTATTTTTTCTTATTTCTGCCTGATTGCTTAAAGTGTTTGTTACCCCAACATTTCATATTCCTGTTATGTGCCTGCTGTACCATGTACTTATATAAAAAAAAGATATCCTGATCTCTTTGTATTGCTTCCTTTGTGTGAAATCCCTGCTGTTCTGCCGGTCCCTCTGCTCTCCTATTTAACACTGACCACACTGAGCAGAATAACACACCGTGGTCAGTTCTCTAGCTCTGCTGGGAACTCAGTCTGCTGTCTTTCAATGTTCAGGCTTGTCCTGACACCCCCCCCCCCCCCCCTGCACAGCCTTTCACTGGGATGATCAGTGTGCTGCTCTTATGCAACTGAGAACAGAGGGAATGTGATCACTTATAAAATAGAGGAAAAAGGTATTTATAATGTTTTTATATATCTATACACAACCCCTGGCCGCCCCTTCCCTTCAAGCCTAGGGCTCTTCCCCCTGATCCTGAGACCCTTTATTACAGTCCCGCAGCGGGGCCCTTTCATAAGTTCTGTAGTGGGCCCCTTCATGCAATCTTAAGGCCTCCCCATGGTGGTGGAATGCCAGAGCCTGAGGGGGGCAGCACAGTGGGGGGCACACAGGGGCCCAGAGACAGCAAAACACAAGTGAACTGGATAGAAGGAGTGGCGGGGCAGCATACAAAGGAACCAATTTCCTCCAGGAGGAAAAAGGAGGACAGTGATCTCGCTATTTGCTGCCCCCACCACCCCTCCTATCCAGGTGTACAGGAGAGCTGCACAGGTCCCCTGGAGCATGGGGCCCGGTTGCAATTGCAACCCCTGCAACCACTGTAGTTACGCCACTGCTTTTTGCCTTTCATTTCTACTTTAAACTGAATGGATTGTTTTACAATATGATAGTATATTGTTCTATATTTGCAGAGAGAAACTCCTTTTGAATTAGTTTCTGTTAATACATAATCCTCCTGTACTATGTAAATGTCAATTTTTCTTATTATTCTTAATAAGATTCAAGTAAAAGAAAAGTACAGTTTTCATGCAGTGAATGATTCTAAATGGATCTGCATTATATAGCAATCTTTTATTCTGAAAGCTAAGTCCCCAATCGATTTGTATGATAAATGGCCTGCTAACAGTCAGTCTTGTGTTACGCCCCATGATACTTTGCTCACCATGTTGAGTTAAAGAGAGTTAAAATGACATCATTTATGAAAAGGCAGGCTCAGCCACTGGGCTACAGTTCACGCAAGGACTGACTAAACAACCGTGTCACCGATTCACTGCTGTCGTGGCTTCTAGAACACTTATTTTTCACTTTACGTATGATGTCATTGATGGCAGCAAATGCAGAACAATAAAAATTCCTCAGTGTGTAATAAACATACCACAGATAGTGAATCATCCCGAAGAATTTGCACAGTTCAGAGTATGCTCACCAAATGTCACCAACACTTTTTCATCCTATATGGTTAAAAGGTAACTCCACTTGCATGGGAAAAAAACTGGAAAAAAAAAAAATTATATAATATTAGCATATAAAATTGAGACACAAGTCATGTTGTAATTGAATGTTAATACAATTTTTTAAAAATTACCTTTCTTTTCCAGACTGCAGCACTGTAACTTTCTGTAAAATGCAATGCAATATGGCAACCTGGAGGTGTTCTGTACACAGATGGTATACAGAAGACTCCCTCAGAAATGTAATTTCCTGCTTGTGTAATTGGCTTACTTATTTTCACAGAAGTCTGCCCTAATATACAAGTCAGGTTTTGAGCATCCCCTGCGACATAAATGTCATTTTTGGTGAGATACTCCCAAAGGAAAATCACGTCTAAAGGCATGCAGACCCTGCCACTTTCCTCATTAGAACCCTGCAAGTACAGCAGCTGATTGATAATTCCAAAAACTCTACCACTAGATTTGCTTTGCACATTGACACGTGCAAATAAACTGCTGTTTCTTCAGAATTACAAATGGTAGGAATCTGCAACAAAGTTTGTTAAAATCCCTGCAATGTACATTGATCGTCCAGAGGGGAATGGATTATTTTTTCTCAACAAAAGTGGAGTTACTCTTTAATTAAAATTATATGGAGAAAAACCCAAAGCAGCAACAGGGAACCCAGGGTATGCTTACTTTCTTGTTATTTGTTTTCCTTTTAATGGCTATTATGATACAGTTTATAGCGTGAAATAATTTACCAGTCTTAATGGTTAGATCATATTATTATGTTCACACCCCTTGTACCTTAATGTATCTTTTGGTATAGTAAAACACCTAATAAAAATTTAATAATAAATAAAAAATAAAATAAAAATTAAATAAATAAAAAACACATATTAATAAAGTTCTTTTTGCAAAAAGTTTGGAACTTGATCTGAAAACATTCAATAAAAAATATTGGAAAGAAAGTTATACAGAGAAAGAAAATGTGTTTGTATGCATTTGTGCTCTTACTGAAGCCGCTGAGCGTTGACTGCATCTGCTACAACTCTATGGCACACCGGAGGATATAGTGGATAGTCTATCAACAGGGACTGTGCTGGAAGGAAGGTGAATATAGCAGCAAAACATTGATTTTTTTGGGCAGCTGTTGGCCACATTTATTTTTCTATTTTCTTTAAAGCCCAACTCTGGGCACCTAGAACATTATACCTTGCAGTGGGGCTGTGCCTGCACTACAATGGTAAATTGCTCATTTTGGTCCAAGGGAACAAAAAATAAGGTATACTTACTCGAACTTCAGAATTCTAGATCAGTCTATGCAACTTCTTCTCCCCCATGCTCCAGTGGTTTAGGGTCCTGATGTCAATAAAAGACCAAAGGAAGGTCCAGACCTACATTGGACTTGATGACCCCCAAGGTAAAGACCACCACTAGAGCATGGGGGACACCATCTGCCAGGTAAGCAAGGGACCAGGTAAGTCAAACTGTTTCTGCTCTCCCCTATTAACCCTGTAGTTGTGCGCAGTCCCATTGGAAGGGATGATTTTACATTTTCCTGAAGTTGGGCTTTAAAGAGAATCTCTCATAAACAGAACATTTTTGTGAGAAAGTTCTGATGTAAGCATCCATTCCCCAATTCATGTGGCTCATATTCATGTAGTTCCAGAGTAGTAAAGCTGAATTTTCACTGGAAGTAGCTTGTGGCCTAGAGTGAGATAATGGTAGCTTCTATAACAGATGTATCACACAGGTGTTATGCTTTGTTTTAAAAGGTGTTCTGGTAGATCCTAAGCTTAATAATAGCATGCAATGCCAAGCTGCAGTTTCCAAAGCAAGCAAAGTCATTTCTTGTATTAAAAGAGGCATGGACTCCAGAGAGATATCATTTTGCCCCTGTACAAATTATTAGTAAGACCTCATCTGGAATATGCAGTTCAGTTTTGAGCACCAGTTCTTAAAAAGGATATGGAGAAAGTGCAGAGAAGGGCAACCAAACTGATGAGGCATGGAGGATATCAGCTATGAGAAAAGATTAGAGGAACTGAATTTATTCTCTCTTGAGAAAAGGAGATTAAGGGGGGATATGATCAACATGTATAAATACATAAGGGGCCCATATAATGAACTTGGTGTTGAGTTATTCACTTTAAGATCATCACAGAAGACAAGGGGGCACTCTTTACGTCTAGAGGAAAACAGATTTCCTCTCCAAATACGGAACGTTTTCTTCACCGTAAGAGCTGTGAAATATGGAATAGACTCCCTCCAGAGGTGGTTCTGGCCAGCTCACTAGATTGCTTTAAAAAAGGCCTGGATTCTTTCCTGGGTGTAGATAATATAAATGGTTACTAATATTTATAGGTAAAGTTGATCCAGTGAATATTTGATTGCCTCTCGGGGGATCAGGAAGGAATTTTTTTCCCTGCTTTAGCAAATTGGATCATGCTTTGCTGGGGTTTTTTCGCCTTCCTCTGGATCAACTGCGGGTATAGGATTGTGTATATGGGATTGTATGGTTGGGTTTTCTTTACTGTTTTTTGTTTTTTATTGGTTGAGACAGCTGGACTTGTGTCTTTTTTCAACCTGACTAACTATGTAACTATGTGTATATGTGTGCGTGTGTCTGATTGACTTTATTTGAAGTATATTTAGTGAGTCAGACTTTGTAGACCCATTAGAACGTTTGCCAGCTACTGGAACAGAGAGGAAGAAATCAATAGGAAAGGACATTATGAGGTTGCTCTAACAATGTGTTATGTCCCATGATCCGCATTGTTAATGACCACATTCTTTCCCTAAGCTGCCCCCGGGGAGTGTTTGCTTGATGTTCAGGAAGGTGAAAAATATTAAAAACTCATTGCTGGACTCATGCAGGGAATCCATACAACAGGTCACACTGCACAGATTGTGCTTTTCCCCTTCTGGAAAATGTGATGTGCATCTTTCCATGAAGATTTCATGCCATTTGTGACCAACTGTTTTCTGTAAAGAGATAGAGAAATTCTACTGGCATAGCCAAAAACATTACTTATACCCAGATGACCCATGAAAGGATGGTCCATACCACGGGCGATATTTTTATTATTTTATTTGTATCTTCCAGCACATTTAAAAAAATGTAAGTGAGGGTGTGGAGTCTTTGGTGTCCCACAATGTTTTTTCTGCTCAATGCAATAGAAGAGAGGCAGGTCACAAGACCTGCTCCTGAATTTTTTTCCTCCCCAAACTCATAACATTTTTGCCCTAACGTATTCAATTTGGCACCTGCCCTATGGTGTTCATTACAATGCAGGTGAGTTTAGTATTTTTTGTGCTGCAGAGGTGTTGCCCTGAACATCTGAATTAGGAGTGTGATTTCTAACTTTCTTTGGAAAAAGGCCCCTTGTAATTTAACTGGGCACTCCTAAAAACATAGTGGTAATTAAAGCACATCTAAACCCAGAAGCAAAAACATAATCTATCCCAAAAGGGAAAAACTGTTGCTGTAACTGCCTAAAACGGAATTAAACTTCCAGAAATACTCAACCCCTCATTCTAGCAATGTAATGGTTAAAGCGGTTGTATCCCGCTTTTTGACACTTTTACCTACAGGTAAGCCTATAATAAGGCTTACCTGTAGGTACAAATAATATCTCCTAAACCGGCACGGTTTAGGAGATATTTACAGTGCATGCAGCCGCTCGCGCGAGCGGCGCATGCGCTCTGAAGGTCCGGGGGGACCTTCAATTAACTTGCCGGGAGCTTGCCGGAAAAATCACTCCCGCGCTTGCCGGAAAAGTCACTCCCGCGCGCATGTGCGGGAGTGACGTCATCGCGGCTCCGGCCAATCAGCGCACTGGAGCTGTCTCTTTCGGCCAATCAGCGCGCTGGAGCCGTCTCTTTCGGCCAATCAGCGCGCCGGAGCCGCCGAACCCGGAAGAGACGACGAGGGATTATGGCAGCGCCCGCATCGATGTCCGGGGGTCCGTGTCGGGGCTTCGTTTTAAGGTAAGTTAAACATAATGGGCTAGTATGCGATGCATACTAGCTCATTATGCCTTTGTCTTGCAGGTTTTTTTTTTTTTTTTTTTTTTTTAATAGGGTTTACAACCGCTTTAAAGGGTAACTCCACTTTCGTGGGGAAATAAATCAGCAAATAAAGAAAAAACAATATAGCGTATACAATTACGACAGAAATCATATTGTAGTTGAATGTTAATAAAACGTACCTTTCCTTTTCAATCTGCAGCTGTTGTCATTTTCTGAAAATGCAATGCAATATGGCTACCTGGAGGTGTTCTGTACACAGAATGTGTACTGACCACACCCCAGAAACATCATTTCCTACTTGTGTGATTGTCTCACCAATTTTCCCAGAAGTCTACCTAAGATATAAGTCAGATTTTAGGCATCCCCTGGAACAAAAATGCCATTTTTGGTGAGATACTCCCAATAGGAACACTTCTAAAGGGATGCAGGTCCATCAGCTTTCCTCGCTAGAGCTCTACAACTGCCAGAGCTGATAGATAATTATGAAACCACTCCAATTTGACCCACTCAGCACAGAGGCACAGATGAACAAACAATGATTTCTTCAGAATAACTAAAGGTAGGAATCTGCAACAAAGTTTATTAAAATCCTTGGAATGTACATAGATCACCCAGAGGGGAATGTTTTTTTCTCAACAAAAGTGGAGTTACGCTTTAAATTCCATGCTGGCTGTTTGGCTTTCAGTCTCCTAATTGGCCAGTCGAGAAATTACGTCATCCCGCGCAGGTGCACGGAGTCCATCATTCTGGCACAGCCAGAGTGTATTGGGAATGCACGCTGACCTGCGCATGCAAAGCCCAGAGTGCATTCAGTTGAAGATTTAGAGCAGGCCGGTAAATGTTTGTTATTGCAGAGGAGACCTAACATATCTCTTCTGCAATAAATAGCTGCCTGCTTGTAGTTTTTTTTATTAAAGCAGATGCCTCTGAGCACCACAAAACAAAAAAAGCATTTGATTCACTTTTAATATTCAAAGCAAACTCCCCTATCCATCCATGTTTCCATGCTTTATTTTGTTGAGAAATCCCTTTGAAAAACATCCCCTAGCATTCCTGGCTGTGGCCATTTTGAGTAAGGGCAAAAGATTCATGTAATATTTACTTCCTGGAATATGTCTGCCCTTAGATTAAGCATGTATGGAGGAGAGTATGCTTATCTAAGAGTCTAAGATGGGATTTCCATATTTCCTCTCACTATCTATCATCTATAGGCATGGAAATGAAATTTCCCAAATGGGATCCAGATGGCAAAAAAAGACATGGATCATTATTTACTGTGTCATAAAATCCCAAAACACTTTGACATTAGGTATACAGTACATGTATCTACCCCATATAATTCTATCTACCCAAAACTGTCCAGTGTGTGTGTATATGTTGTACATGTTTATGACTGTAAGGAGATTGGATTGTAAGCTCCTTTTAGGGGCCAGGTCTGATGTTTATAGGGTTTTCTGTAAAGTAGAGGTTGAGATCTGTGTTTCCGCGCTATGGATCTGCTTGATGTATGGCTGCTGCCCCCACAGTGACTAACCACCAAAGGTGGTGTCTATGAAAAGGGAGTGTAAAATCAAGTGGGTATTGGCGCTGCTCTATAATATCCCCAAATATTATGCTAATTCATATATATATATATATATATATATATATATATATATATATATACACACACACACAAACAAAAATGGTGCTAATTGGTAAACATATAAAAAATTATAAGTAAAACCAATACTGCTAAAAAATATATATTACCATAAGAAAAATTATCAGAAAAGACACCTTGATATGTTATGTGTGCAAAATCGCAAATCAATTTGGACCTGTTCAAAACATTAATGGTGCAAAATACACCAAAAAGTGCAAGTGCTAAAATTCCAAACTCACTTAGTGAATACATGCAGGGTTGGCCCAAGACATTGTGCTGCCTGGGTCCAAGAATAAAATGCTGCCCCCCCCTCCCAAAAAAAAAAAACAATCAAGCCCAACAAAAGGCCCCCCACATCCATTATTTTATATCATGATAATTAAAACTAATATTACATTCATCAGGAAGTCAGATTTCCATGCAACAGCTCCTTGTGTATATGCAAAATCATATGGCATATCATTATGTTCAATTCCAAACCACAATCTCCAGTTTTATTTTGTTTGTCTGAATGTCTGACGTCATTGCGCACACCACAATCATGTGAGGGACGTTCCCCGGAGGAGACACTGCGCCTCCTCATACTCGTCAGTGTGCACTACAGGCAGCAGTATGAGATGGGGAAATGGCGCCCGTAACGCGCCGCAAACGAATGACACGCAAAACTGCTGGAAAAAAAATCTTGGGCGTAAATTTGCTGCCCCTATCAAAGTTCAGCCTGGGTCCAATTTACCCAGTGGGACCCATGGTAGGGCCGACCCCCGAATACATGTACATAGTAAAAAACATTTTTAGTGAAAAATAAATAGTTCAAAAAATTATGAAGTCCTGTGAATAAAAAGTTGTACACAGTGTCATTTTAACCACTTGCCGACCGCCACACGACTATTTACTGCCGCTCCTGGGCAAACCAACGTAGGGGTACGTCGCTCGCCCAGGAGCCTGCAGGGGGCGAGCGCGCGCCGCCGGAGGCGCGCTCCTGCCCCCGCTCGTTCACAGGGATCCCCGTGCGAGTGACCGGCGGCTCCGATGTCCGCCGGTCACTCGCGATCTCCCACAGGAGAGGGAGAAAGGCAGACGGCTGATGTTAACACAGTCGTCTGTCATTCTCCCTGATGTAAGTGCAGAGACTATACGATCCTGCTATGTCTCTGTGGTTACATCACAAGCCAGGCCCCCCCACAGTTAGAATCACGCCCCTAGGGATACATTTAACCCACTGATCACCAATAAAGTTAACCCCTTCCCTGCCAGTGTCATTTTTACAGTAACAGTGCTTATTTATAGCACTGATTACTGCAGTAATGTCACTGGTACTCCCAAAAGTGTCAAAAATGTCAGTCAGGGGTCCGATCTGTCCGCCGCAATGTCGCAGTCCCGCAAAAAAATTTTGCAGATCGCCGCCATTACTATTACATTACTATTACATTACTTTCCCGTAGTTAGTAAACGCAATAACTTTTGTGCAAACCAATCCAAAAACGCTTATTGCGATTTTTTTTACCAAAAATATGTAGCAAAAAACAAATTGGCCTAAAATGTTAAACAATTTTGATTTTTACATTTTGTTTTTTTGAAAATTTCATATAAAAAAATGTGAAAAATGTTGTTAGTTTTTTAAAATTGTCGCTATTTTTTGTTTATAGCGCAAAAAATAAAAATCGCACATGTGATCAAATACCACCAAAAGAAAGCTCTATTTGTGGGGGGAAAAAAAACGTCAATTTCATTTGGGTACAGCGTCGTCTGTTAAATTCAGACAGTGCCGAATCACAAAATAGGGCTTAGTCTTTGAGCAGCCAAATCCTCCTGGGCTTAAGTGGTTAAATTCCACTTGTGGTCTTGCTGCTCCTTGTAGTACCACCAGTGAAAACACCTTAGGTGGTGTTGTTAACACTCAGGTTAATCACGACATGCAGCGAACCCCAGTGTCTTCACTCGTGTCCCCTGCCCGGTGTCACACTCACCAGATATCCTACCCCTTTTAACAGGGGTGTTTCGCTGTAATAAGTATGCCTGGTTTGTGTAACTTCTCCATGGTCTCCTTATGCTCCCCCTCGTATATAGTGGTATAGTGGCATCCTCCAATACCCACTTTTTTGTACATTCCCTTTTCTGTAAAGTGCTGCAGAAAAGTGTCAGTGTCATAAACATAAATATAATGAAATAATACACTCTTCAGTATTTAAAGACAAAATAAAATACCTAAATGCTGGAATTCCCCCAAAAGTAATAGTGTGTTTCCTGTTTATATATGACAAAATTCTTGTGGAGATCATGTGATGTTTGAAGAAGAATTCACGTGACCCCAGATCTGACATGGAGCCCACTCAAGTTTTCTCTTTTACTATTTTGGAAATTAAAGTCAGGATTCTGATTGGTGACAATGAAAAACAACTGTGCTTTTGTATCTATTTCTCTCCCTCTCCTAATTTTTATACCTATTGAGCTTTTGCTGTGCTCACTCTTAGAGGGTCCGTCAGTACTTATTTTATAGGCAGGGACTAAAATAGTTATATTGGAACAATGTCAGGACAATGGTGGAAAAAGTTCAGCAGGACAATGGACACAATGAAGGGGTATGGGAGTTTGGAGGGGGATGGTGAGGGTTGGACTGTGAAAGGGCAGACTTAGGTCACACATGGGCTTTCCATGAAAATAAGCTAAACGCCACATACAAGTCACATGTTTAAGGATGTAAAGACATAAGCAAATAAAAGAAGCCTTGTTGTCAGCACTGTTTCATTTCTGAGAACTGTACCAGATTGTAGAAATGTGTCTTCTGAAATTACAAATATAGCTACTGATCCACCTGTTTCCTTACCTTATGAAATAAATTCATTTCTTTGTGCAAAATAGTTTTCTCTTACGTCCTCCGACAGTCGCCGCCTCTTCATATTCGTCACATATGGGGTATTAGACTTTGCTCCGAAGGAGTAGCTAGGCAACAGAATATGTTAACAATAAAGCTTTAACATATCCCACCCTCAAGGGGTGGTCCCCTCAGTCAATACCCTCCTACTTCCTGCAACCACATCTCAGTTTTAATGTCTAGCTTGTCAGGAGTGGCTGGCTCTCTCTGTGCTGGGACTTTTTGTCCCAGACTCTTTCTTCTTTTTGATATTTTGTTTGAGTTTTCTCTCTACCTTTACTTAGCTGTTATTTTTGTCAGCATTAGTTAGTTCTTCGGACGAAGAGGATCATGCGGACTGGGTCTCGGGCTGATCCCCCTGGTCGCAGGTCGTGGGTCAGTGGCTTCCCAGTCTGCCATCGAGCGTTCAGCCAGGTAACGCTCCTGGCACGGTGAACGACCCATCCCTGTTCGGTGCAGGGATGATTGGTGAGGTGGCTACCTCACCGGACGCTGTGCGGTTTCTGAACCGCCATTGTGTGCGTCTTGAGTAGCGACTCTCCCTGCCTCATGTGCAGCGGCTTGTTCGCCTGTGCGGGTTCCCCACGCCATGTGAGGTAAGTGTATCTATGTGGGGACCTGTCTGTCTGGGGGGGTCTCAGTCTGGGACTGTGTAACCTGCCTTTATTCACACTGCTTGTCTCCCTATCTCTCGGCTGCATGCTGTGGGCTGCAAGGGGGGGGGGGGAGCTGTATGACACTGAGTATGTCAGGCTGGGCAGTGTGAGGAGCTGTGTGCTGTGGGGCATGTTTTTAATGGCATGTTGGGGCATATACAGCGATCGCTGCGGCGATCTAACATATATCCATATTATGGGATGATATTGTGTGTGATTTTATGCACTGTGGAGCGGCGATTTCGGCGCCAAACGGCGCCATTTTACCGGCGCCCGCTCCGGCCGCATGGTTTACATGCACGGCGGCCATTTTCTTGTAGCCTCCATAGGCTTACATAGAGCGCCCTGGCAGCATCACTTCCTCTCTCCTGGAAGCACCGATCGAGGCAGCAGCAGCAGCGGAGTCTCCTCAGGTTTTATCCTTCTATTCCTGTGTTCCATTGCCTGTATTCAGTCTGTATATTCCCTGTGGGGGTCTCATTGTGCCTGAGTGTGGTGCGGTGGGCTGCGCTTGCCGCGCTTGCTGTAAGGGGGCAGTTAACCCTTGGTTGTCTGGCATACAGGGGCAATGGATTCTCAGGAGGGCAAATTTCCCACAGTCTTGGTGGAAAGCCAGGGGACCGCTGTTTCCCCCCCAGGGGGGGATTTGGCCACTATTGTGGCTGGCCTTGCTGCACAGGTGCAAATGCTGGTGGCTGCTCAATCTACTAAACGGCCCAGAGTTGCTCTGTCCTCTGATTCTGAGGGTGAAGGTGATGGGGCTGTTCTGGCGGGGACCCCCCTATCGGGGTCCCGCTCCTCTCTGGATCTAGTGGGGTCTGAGGTAGAGGCTGAAGTTGAGGGGGTTGATAATTCTCCCCCTGGCTCGCCTGAAGAGCTTGCAATCATGGATGAGTTGATTGCTTCCATTAAGCAGACGCTACGTTTGCAGGACGAGGTGTGTCCCCCAGCTGCCTTGGCGGCTTATGGGACGCAGAGAAAACGCAGGACGCCGCAGGTCTTTCCCTGCAATGCTGATTTTCAGCGCGCTGTTAAGGACCAATGGCGCGATTTGCGCAAGCCTTTTGCGGTACCAAGTAAATTTAAGCTGCGTTATCCTTTCTCGCCTGCCACTGATGAACGGTGGTGTGTGCCTCCGCCAGTAGATCATGCTATTGCGGTTTTGAACAAAGCCACTGCGATCCCGGCAGAGGGATCCCCTATTTTCCGTGATGCCACGGATAGGAGACTGGAGTCTCTTGCCCGTCATACTTATTCTGTTACGGGTTCTATGCTTAAGGCTCTGTTTGCTTCTCTCATGGCGGCCCAGGCGATCGCAAGTTGGACGCAGATGCTTAGGCGCGTCCTAGTGGCCGATTCGGCCTCAGCGGCGACCCTGGATATGGTGGATCAGATCCACCAGGGTGTCATGTATCTGTGTGATGCGGACCTGGACCTGATTCCGTTGGCCGCGCGTGTGCACAGCGTGGCGGTGTTGTCTCGCCGCCTGGTTTGGTTGAAATGTTGGTCGGTGGACCAATCTTCACGTAAAACCTTAGCCAATCTGCCTTATGATGGGTCTCGCCTTTTTGGGGAGTCCCTGGATGTGTTGATTAAGGGGATTACTGGGGGTAAGAGCACTCTCTTGCCCCATTTCCCCAAGGCTAAGGGGGCTTCTGGGAAGAAGCATGCTAATTTTCGGCCCCCTCAGGGGTCCTTTCGTGCCTTTCGGCCGCACTACAAGGGCAAACCGTTCAAGGGCCAGGGCTCTCAGAAGAAGCCCTGGTCTGGAAAACAGAAGTCCGGCCAATCCGGACCTGCGGCCCATAACAGTTCGGCCTGAAGGGGCGCCCTCACCCAGTTTTGGGGTGGGGGGACGCTTGCTCGGTTTTCTTCAGCCCTGGTTGGCCCGTGTGCGGGACAGATGGGTTCTGGAAATCGTTCGATCTGGTTACAAGATCGAGTTTCTCTCTCGGCCAGAGAGCAGATTTTTTCCCTCAAATCTACAACTGTCTCCAGAGCGCCTGCGGGATCTGCGCCTGGCGGTGCGGGACCTGAGGGCTCAGGGAGTGGTGGTTCCGGTGCCTCATCGGGACAGATTTCGGGGGTTTTATTCCAATCTGTTCACTGTGCCCAGAAAGGAGGGCAAGGTTCGTCCAATTCTGGACTTGAAAGCTCTGAACCGCTCTGTGCGGGTTCGCAAGTTCCGCATGGAATCCCTGCGCTCGGTGGTGGCTGCCCTGGTTCCGGGGGAATTCATGGCCTCCATCGATTTGAAGGATGCGTATCTTCACATCCCCATATTCGAGGGTCATCAGAGATACCTTCGATTTGCCATTGCGGAGGATCACTACCAGTTCGTGGCGTTGCCCTTTGGGCTCGCCTCGGCTCCGCGGGTCTTCACCAAGGTGCTTGCACCGGTTCTGGCATTATTGAGAGCCCAGGGCATTTCTGTCCTGGGGTATCTGGACGACATTCTGATTCGGTCTGCGACCAGTCAGGGTCTGGAGAAGGACCTGTCTGTCACGATGCAAACTCTGCAGGAGTTCGGTTGGACGATAAATGTTCCAAAGTCGACTCTGAGTCCGTCGGTTCGTCTTCCCTATCTGGGAATGATACTGGACTCGGTGCAGGCGAAGGTCTTCCTGCCGGAAGACAAACTCAGGACTCTTCAGGAGGAAGTCAGGTCCCTCAGGGACGTTCCGAACTCGTCTCTGCGGACGTGTATGAGATGTCTGGGATTGATGGTCTCGGCTTTCGAGGCGATTCCTTTCGCGCAGTTTCACACGCGGGGTCTCCAAGCGGAGATCTTGTCCAAGTGGGACGGGCGACCTCAATCTCTGGATCTTCAGATCTCGTTGAGTCATCGCACCAGGGAAAACCTCCTGTGGTGGCTCCAGTCCCCGTTGGTGTCCGGGGGCAAGTCGTTTCGTCCGATCTCGTGGACGATAATCACCACGGATGCCAGCCTGTCGGGCTGGGGTGGTGTTCTGGGCGTTCTGTCCGCCCAGGGGACCTGGTCGGAGGGGGAGTCTTCCCTCCCGATCAACATTCTGGAATTGCGTGCGATAAGGCTCTGTCTTCATCGCTGGACGGACCGGCTGCAGGGCTGCCCGGTTCGGGTGCAGACGGACAATGCCACGGCGGTGGCCTACATCAACCACCAAGGGGGCACCAGGAGTGCCCGAGCGGCTCGAGAAGTGGCCGACATTCTGTCTTGGGCCGAGACTCATGTCCCGGCGATAACGGCGGTTCACATTCCGGGAGTGGAGAACTGGCAGGCGGACTATCTGAGTCGCCAGACCCTGGATCAGGGGGAATGGTCTCTCCACCCGGCTGTCTTCCAGATGTTGTGCGCGAAGTGGGGTCTTCCAGATGTGGACCTGTTCGCGTCTCGCCTCAACTACAAGGTGAAGAGGTTCGTGGCAAGGACGCGCGACCCTCGGGCGGACGCGTCGGACGCGTTAGTGGCCCCGTGGCATCAGTACAGGCTGATGTACGCGTTTCCACCGATTCAGTTGCTGTCCCGGTTCCTTCGCAGGTTACACTCGGAACGCAGCACGGTGATTCTTGTGGCACCGGACTGGCCTCGCCGGTCCTGGTACGCAGACCTCGTGAATCTGGCGGTCGACGCCCCCTGGCGTCTGCCTCTTCGGGACGATCTACTGTCTCAAGGACCGATTTACCATCCTGCTTTACAGTCGCTGGCTTTGACGGCCTGGCTGTTGAGACCGAGGTCCTGAAGGAGAAGGTTCTCTCTCCAGAGGTTGTTCATACCTTGATCAACGCGAGGAAGTCTTCCTCGGGAAAGGTTTATTACCGTACTTGGAAGGCCTATTTTGCCTGGTGTGAGTCCAGGGGGTTTTCACCCCGCACGTACTCGGTTTCCCGTGTGCTATCTTTCCTTCAGACGGGTGTCGATCAGCGTTTGGCGCTGGCTACGATAAAGGGTCAGGTGTCTGCGCTGGCCGTTCTGTTTCAACGTCCCGTAGCTTCCAACTCCTTGGTTGGCACTTTTATTCAGGGTGTGCGGCATCTGGTTCCTCCTAGGAGGGATCCCTTGCCCCCTTGGGACTTGAATCTAGTCCTGTCTGTGTTACAACGTGCTCCTTTTGAACAGATCAGGGAGATCTCGTTGTCTATGTTGTCCAAAAAGGTCGCCTTTTTGGTGGCGATCACTTCGGCTCGCAGAGTGTCGGAACTGGCGGCTTTGTCCTGCAAGTCTCCGTACCTGGTTGTTCATTTGGATAAGGTGGTCTTGCGACCTAATCCTTCTCTTCTGCCGAAACGAGTTTCGGAATTCCATCTTAACGAGGATATTGTTTTGCCTTCGTTGTGCACGAAGCCTAAACATCCTAAGGAGGTGAGATTGCATTCTCTGGATGTTGTTCGAGCGATTAGGGTTTACCTTAAATCGACTGAGTCTTTTCGAAAGACGGACTCCTTGTTTGTTCTTCCAGAGGGTCCTCGGAAGGGCATGGCGGCTTCCGCCTCTACCATTGCCAAATGGATCAGGCAGACCATTGAACAGGCTTATGCCTTGCAGGGGAAGGTTCCCCCTGTGCCTGTGAAGGCGCACTCTACTAGATCTCTGAGTACGTCTTGGGCCTGTCGTCATGGGGCTTCTGTAGCCCAGGTGTGTAAGGCGGCGACTTGGTCGACCGTGCACACTTTCACAAAATTCTACAAAGTAGATGTTCAGGCATCGGCGGATGCTTCCTTTGGCCGCAAGGTTCTTAGTGCGGCTGTTCCCTAGGGTCCCTTGTTGGGGACTCCTGGCTGTTGGGATAAGTTTTGTATCCCCTGGTTTTTTGTCTTTTCCTGGGTTGTTGCTCCTGTTGAGCACTTATTTTTGCTGTTGCCCAGCTAGTTCCTTCCTTTGGTAAGGTTCCTTTCTTTGATGTGGAGACTGCGTTGCCTTTCGGCGCGGATGCGTTTCCCACCCCTCATGTTTGCACTGCTTTGGGACGTCCCCATATGTGACGAATATGAAGAGGCGGCGACTGTCGGAGGACGTAAGAGAAAACGGAATTTTTGTAAAATCTTACCTGTAAAATTCCTTTCTCTGAGTCCTCCGACAGTCGCCGCCCCCGCCCCTCTTTTGGGGTTTGTATGTATACTCTACTGCTATTCCACTAAAACTGAGATATGGTTGCAGGAAGTAGGAGGGTATTGACTGAGGGGACCACCCCTTGAGGGTGGGATATGTTAAAGCTTTATTGTTAACATATTCTGTTGCCTAGCTACTCCTTCGGAGCAAAGTCTAATACCCCATATGTGACGAATATGAAGAGGCGGCGACTGTCGGAGGACTCAGAGAAAGGAATTTTACAGGTAAGATTTTACAAAAATTCCGTTATTTTCTCAAATAACATTAAAAAGATGGCTTCCCAAAACTGGTTTATTTTGGGGTGCATACTTGTAGGATGACATACCATCCAGTTTCTTAAAGCTGAATTTCAGGTAAGTATTAATATTATATTATTATTATCAGTGGCAGCTGGTGCTCCATGGGCCGGGGGGGGGGGCGGACCGCACCATACACACC
The DNA here is from genome assembly GCF_965119305.1 of Pelophylax lessonae. Classification (NCBI taxonomy): domain Eukaryota; kingdom Metazoa; phylum Chordata; class Amphibia; order Anura; family Ranidae; genus Pelophylax; species Pelophylax lessonae. The sequence continues at coordinate 118,345,854 of NC_138769.1, read as the reverse complement.
CCCCCCCCACAAACCACAGCAGGACCCGCACCATACCCCCCCAAGACCACAGAAGAACCCCCCCGGCTCACTCACTCTGCCTGGAGGCCTGGACATGTGCAGCAGCAGTGGCGGTGGCTTCTGCTTCTTCCCTCTCAGTGCTCTGTGCCCTGAGCCCACCCTTTTTTTTAGCCTATTAGAGCCTCTGGCTCTAATCACATGGTTAAAAAAAAAGCCCCATTGAACTCCATGCATCCGGCACCCCTGTATGTAGATTAGGGGACTGGACGCATGGATGGGGGGGGGCGGCGCCCCTGCGCCCCCAATGCACCAGCCGCCACTGATTATTATTATTGTATAGCTGCCTTAATCAAGCCTATACACTATATAAAAAATCGTTCAAACGAATTTTCGAATAATGAACAATTAGCCATGAGAGCAAACAATTTTGCCATTATGTAAGGACCGAATTTTCATCTATAAATTGTTCATAGGACATAAATGAAACCATTCTTCATTTGTTTTGTCACACACACCTGCAAAGAGTTCGGACGAGAAACACATTAACCTTTCAATTTATCGTTCGTTTTCACAGAAATTTTCCAAACTTGTCCTTTTTTTTTTTTTGCTCAAAAAGGTCACAAACCATCACCAATTTGCCAATTTGTGCCCATTAACTGGCCGAAAAACGAATGAACTGCCCACATGAAATATTTGTGAACAATTTTTCGTCTAGTGCAGGGGTGGCGAACAAGTTCGACAAAAGGAGCCAAAATTTTAAACTGTGAGAGTCAGAGAGCCACACCACGCAGTGACCTGACAAAACAGACAAACACTCACACAAAAGCATATAACTTTATAACATGGCACAGGTGATGGAATAGGCATGGCACAAGTGATGGAATAGGCATGGCACAAGTGAGGGAATAGGCATGGCACAAGTGATGGTACAGGCATGGCACAGATGGTACAGGCATGGCACAGATGGTATGGCATGGCACAGGTGGTATGGCATGGCACAGATGGTATGGCACGGCACAGGTGGTATGGCATGGCACAGATGGTACAGGCATAGCACAGATGGTATGGCATGGCACAGATGGTACAGGCATGGCACAGATGGTATGGCATGGCACAGATGGTACAGGCATAGCACAGATGGTATGGCATGGCACAGATGGTACAGGCATAGCACAGATGGTATGGCATGGCACAGATGGTATGGCATGGCACAGATGTTACAGGCATAGCACAGATGGTATGGCATGGCACAGGTGGTATGGCATGGCACAGATGGTATGGCATGGCACAGGTGGTATGGCATGGCACAGATGGTATGGCATGGCACAGATGGTACAGGCATAGCACAGATGGTATGGCATGGCACAGATGGTATAGGCATGGCGCAGATGGTATGGCATGGCACAGATGGTACAGGCATGGCACAGATGGTACAGGCATGGCACAGATGGTATGGCACAGATGGTATGGCATGGCACAGATGGTATGGCATGGCACAGATGGTACAGGCATAGCACAGATGGTATGGCATGGCACAGATGGTACAGGCATGGCACAGATGGTATGGCATGGCACAGATGGTACAGGCATAGCACAGATGGTATGGCATGGCACAGATGGTACAGGCATAGCACAGATGGTATGGCATGGCACAGATGGTATGGCATGGCACAGATGTTACAGGCATAGCACAGATGGTATGGCATGGCACAGGTGGTATGGCATGGCACAGATGGTATGGCATGGCACAGATGGTATGGCATGGCACAGATGGTACAGGCATAGCACAGATGGTATGGCATGGCACAGATGGTATAGGCATGGCGCAGATGGTATGGCATGGCACAGATGGTACAGGCATGGCACAGATGGTACAGGCATGGCACAGATGGTATGGCACAGATGGTATGGCATGGCACAGATGGTATAATAATGGCACAGGTGATGGAATAGGCATGAGGAGGAGGAGGACTCACTTACCGGGCTGCTGACTGACTGGTTCCAGATGACCTCCTCACGCTGCGCCTGCGGCCTGGTCTGGATCCGGTCTCTGCAGTGCCGACTCCCGCCGAGTCCTGGTCTCCGTCCGCTCCGGTCCTCCTGGTGACTCGCGACGTCTTCTTCTCTCCGCTGCTGTGCACACTATGCTCGGGCGGGAAGGAAGGCGGAAGATGATGTCCTACTGTGATTGGTCCAGGCTGGAGTCTGGACCAATCACAGCCCGGACATCATAAAAGTGGGAGTGTCCCGCTGAAGAGCGCCAATCGGCGCACCCTGCTGGTTTTTGACTCCACCCCCCCATACCCAGGACACAGTACAGCGCCCGCCAATGGGCGAAAATTTTTTTTTTAAATCTAACACTGCGCTAGACGAGCCACAGTATACCAAAAGAGGCAAAGAGCCAAAGACCCGCATTCAGTTCGGCCGGGAGCCGCATGCGGCTCGAGAGCCGCGTGTTCGCCACCCCTGGTCTAGTGTATGGACACCATTAGTATGCATATATGATACCTGTGGGACCGCTGTGAAAGAGGAGAATCACTGCAGTAGTTGTAGCTGCCACAGTGATTACTGCTGTCTTCCGATTCCCATGCGGAGCAGCTGCCCTGCTACATAGTAGCCACTCACAGAACACCTTGCATTTTTCTCAATGAATGTGAGGTGTTCTCTAAATTTGACCAGGTGGAGAGGTGGGTGGTTAAGGCTCGGTTCACATTGGTGTGATGTGGGGACACCCTGTGAATCCACTGCGGGTTCCCGCATCGCACCCGACTCGCAGGCAGTTTACACTGCCGTATGTGAACTGCTGGGAGTGTCAATACAAAGTTAATGACACCCCCAGATTAGTTCGCATATCGCAGTGCAAACTGTCAATTCGGACAGGAATCAGATCGCATGGGTGTGAAGTGAACAGCCATGCAATCCAATTCTGGTGTGGACCAAAAAAGGGTCCAGCCCGACTTTGGTCCGAATGTGATGCAATCTGTATGGTTGATTTTGCATCGCACAGACATCGCATGTGATTTGTACAGCAGTGCGGTGCGAATCACATGCGATGTCTGATATCGCTTCAGTGTGAACCGGCCCTGAAAGTGTATATAAAACCAAAACATATTTCAAAGTAGTGATTTTTTTTTCTCCAATAGTTCTTATTAAATTAAATTTTCTCCAATAAAGAAAAAGGAAACAACATGTGAATTCAAAGGTCCAAGATTATCCAAATATAAAAGGCATTTCGTTTACGTCAAACTATTTATGTTTACAGTCAAGAAGAACATAAAAACAACATATTTTAGAAAATATCCTGTAAGACCCCGTTCACACTGGGGCGACCTGTCAGGCGACCTGGTCGCCTGACAGGTCGCCATAGGTCGCCTGCCATAAAGAAGCTGTGGACACGTTCTAATAGGAGCGACACAAGTCGCTCCGACTTAGAAAAAGGGTCCGGAGCTTCTTTGGGGCGACCTGGAGCGACCTGCATTGACTTCAATGTTATGAAGTCGGTGCCGGCCGCTCCGAGGTCGCGGTGCGAGCTGCGCGCCGCGACCTGTGAGGTCGCCCCAGCAAGTCGGATCTCCCCAGTGTGAACGGGTTCTTACCCCACATTGGCTCAGACTGTAACAGGAAAAATATGAAAACCATAACAAGGATAATCAGAATGTGAAGCAAAACACTGTTTATCAGGTTGAGAAAGATTAATAATAGGAAAAATCTTACAAAATTATGTTTTTTAAAAGTGTGAGCAGGAACCCACGCTTTGACTACGTAATATGTAAACAGGGCCTAAAGTTTGAAAAGTTTCTTAGTCACAGGTAGTGTACTTCCTGTTAAAAAAATGTATAAGGATATACAGCAGTTCCCTATATACCCCTGTAATTATCGCACATATGTCTTTAAAGGAGAAATACAGCCAAAGTTTGTTTGGCTGTACTTCTGTGGATCACAGTTCGTTCTGCACTCCCTGTGACCCATTTTTAGCAGACAGCGAGCTGAAGCCCGGTGACAGCTGACGTCACAGAGTTGGTCCAGACTATGGAAAGATCAGGACCATATTGTCAAGATCCGCCCACATGCCTGGACTGGCACCTGGAGCGAGTCACTGAGAGGCTGAGACAGCCGCTCCCATCCCCTCCAGTTAGCATAGAGGGGGCAGAGTAGAGAGCGGATGACTTATAGTCACTGGCACTCTGCTCTGGGAGCTCTGACAACCGAGCAATCAGTGGTGTTTGATCGCTCGGTTCTCAGAATTAGAGCCAGCGGGGGGACAGATGCAGCATTGGATCAATGCTGCATCCACTTAGCTAAGCATTATTACTGAATAAAAATCCCCATACTTCTCTTTTAATACTTCATAAATTATTATATAGAACAATCATTGACTAACCCAAAGATCCTCCAAGAACCGATCAGAGGGGTACTGCGTAAGCCTTCAGTTGCTCTTTCCTGCCTCCTGTGGATACCAAACATTAGGGAAGTAAGCAAGTTTATGAACATTGTTTGAAGTCCCCCAACTCTGTTCTCCTTTGAATACCAAGTATCCACCTGGGCATATAATTCTTACTGGACCATCAACCGTGATTTATCTTTAGGTCCACCACTCAATTACATTTGTATAATATTCTTTGATGTCCCACTACAGGGGTAACATTATGCAGCTCATATTTCTCACTGAGACCCCCAAGACCAGGAATGGTGGTTTTCTGTATATTTATATAACTTGTAAAGCTTCCTGTACTTCCTAAATATTTACAAGACTCCTTTTAGGAGGAGGATACTGCATGTGTAGAATGACAAGTCTATAAATTGTTAACATGAATAAAGTCTGGCTGTGAAGAGGTATATGATTAAACAATGATGACTGGAAATATATTTCACATCAGAGGTTCTGGAACATGAAGTTTGACTTGGGAAAGCTTAAGGGAATTCTACGCTTCACATACAGTGATGGATCGCTACACTTTGACATATGATGATGATCATTAAGAGGACTTTTCTATAAAATTTTAGTATATTTCTTATGAAATCCAAGTGGTATGAAACACATCTTTTCACTGTTTCCATTTTTTGGGGTTAAACAATGTGTTTTCTTTTTTAGTTTTTTGTTTTTTGCCATTAAATTGTGTTCAAATCGGCACAATATTGTTTCAATTACTGTTATGCATTCTGGGAATATCAGTGCAATAGCAGTTCAAATATTTGTTTACACTCCATTAGTAAATAAGAATTAATGTACAACTGCTCTTTTCTAATGAAAATTCTCTGCACATCTTCCTGAGCCCCCCTAAACTAATCTAAACTAGAACACTACCCCAACCCTAGTGCATACTTACCTCTCTATAGTGGTGGTGGCCTAACCCAGTGTTAACAGATTCAGAAACCTTTGCACCTGACAAAGCGATAAAATTACCTTGTTATAGGTGTAGGCCATGAATATACCTCCCAAAGCCTGAAAAAACGATCAAAGATGGCATCATCCTGTCCTGCCTTGTTGCGAAGACACTCCCAGTCAACATCTATGGCAAGAACATTATCCAACTTTAGTCAATGTTTTACCCTCTTAACCACTTAAGCCCCGGAAGATTTTACCCCCTTCCTGACCAGGGGGTATTTTGCGATTCGGCACTGCGTGACTTTAACGGACAATTGCGCGGTCGTGCGACACTGTATCTAAACAAATTTGGCGTCCTTTTTTTCCCACAAACAGAGCTTTCTTTTGGTGGTATTTGATCACCTGTGCGATTTTTTGATCACGCGCTATAAACAAAAAAAGAGCGTAAATTTTGCAAAAATAGCAATATTTTTCACATTTTTTTATATGAAATTCCCCCCCAAAAAAATGTAAAAATCAAACTTTTTTAACATTTTCGGCCAATTTGTTTTATGCTACCTATGTTTGGTAAAAAAAATCGCAAAAAGCGTATTTTGATTGGTTTGCGCAAAAGTTATCGCGTTTACTAACAAATGGAAAGATTTTTGTCATTTTTGTTGTTTTTTTTTTAACGCGTAATGGCGGCGATCTACGATTTTTTTTGCGGTACTGCGACGTTGCGGCGGACAGATCGGACCCTTGACTGACATTTTTGACACTTTTGGGGTTACCAGTGACATTTCTACAGTAATCAGTGCTATACATATGCACTGTTACTGTAAAAATACACTGGCAGTGAAGGGGTTAACTTTTTTTTGAAAGGGAGGGGCTATGTGTGTCCCTAGGGGCGTGCTTTCTACTGTGATTGGCTGTGGCTTCAGATGTAAGAAGAGTGATCAACGGTTCTACATAGTAGAACCGTATGATCATCCTTCATACACAGGGGAGAATGACAGGCAGCTTGTTTACACAAGCCGCCTGACTTTCTCCCTCTCCCCCGCCGATCGCAGAGTGACCGGCGGACATCGGATCCGCTGGTCACACGCGCGGGGGGGCCCGTGACCACGCGGGAGCGGGAGCGCGCCTCCGGGGGCGTGCGCTCGCTCCCTAGACCCTCACAAGCTAGTGACGTAGCCCTACGTCACTTTGCCTGTGAGGGGCTGACTGCCGACGTAGATCGGCGTTAGGCAGTCGGCAAGTGGTTAAATGGTTGTAAAGGCACAAGGTTTTTTATCTTCATGCATTCTATGTTAACCTTCAGTTTGCACCAGCCCCCCCACTACTTACCTGAGCCCCCTCTCGATCCAGCGATGTCCACAAGAGTCTTGCCTCTCTGGGAACTCAGACCCATGATTGGCTTTTGTTCCCAAGCGGCCACATTGCTACAGATAGGATTCCACCAATGGCACCGCAGTCCCACTGGGTTGATCCACAAGCTCTTCCCCTTTGGTGTTTTGCAGTGTTCACCCTCCACCACATAGCCCAGCTGGTCTTCCTGGAACAACTTGGAATCACCCTGTCACTCATGCAGCCTCCACTCCCAGGTTCTGCTTGTGGCTACCTTCTGCCAGGGCCAGATTAACGTAGGGGCTATTGGAGCTGCAGCTCCAGGCCCCTACCTTTATATAGGCCCCGGGTTGGCCATATTCACTGTTACCGCTCTTCTGTCACTTGTAAACACAGAAGTCTGGCTTCTATGCTCCCTTCCCCAGGCAGCTCCCTCAGAACCTCCCCACACAGCACGAAGGCCGGACAAGGAGGGACAGTTGCCGATGCATGGATGTGTTTATGGGCTTCAGAGACAGCATCCCATGTTGAATTAGGCATGCATGGCTGCACCCTTCCTCCTCTGGGTGCATGCCAAGGCACGGCCCTTAAGGCCCTTCAAAATCCTCAGCACCAAGCCCATGATGCTCTTAATCCGGCCCTGCCTTCTGCCTCTGTAAGCCATGGTCTGTTTAATAAACATTTGTTATTATCCATTATGGAATGGTGTCTAAACTCTGCCTTGGTATAGTGCTTTTTTCCCAATTTTGTTTTTTTTTTCTTCTGATTTTATTGGTTATGGATCTAGGATAGCAGCAACCTCTCAGCAGACTATACATTTCTACCGGTTGGACTTTTGTGAGCAATATAGAAACTAGATGAAAAGTTTAGCTCTGGGAAACACTTTTTGAAAGATAACTAGTGCATTTATATACATGTAGCACTGGCCTTGTAGGGGCTGCAGGTGACAGGGTTCCCCACTGCTGCACAACCAGGCACAGAGCATTTTTAGCATTCATCCAAACACAGGGATCAGTCCTTGTGCTTTGTTTTTTTGTTGAGGGATAATAACTTGGATGGGTATAGGAATTATATGGTGCCCAACTTGAAAGCGACAAAAACCAGGGAAAACTTCCCCCCTATGTACAACTCTAAATGATTCTTCTGTACAGCTTCAATTGAACCTTCTGCACAGACTAACAGTCTCTGTTAGACTTAGAACAGCCCCTTACAGGTCAGGAACTCTCAGTCCCTTTAGTAAGCAGCACATTGTGGTGTGAACTGCATCCTGGAGCTCCTCCACTCTCTTGTAAAAACTGGTCCCAGCTCTGCCTCTGCAGGAAATGCTAGTCCATCTGGCTGCCTCTTCCACCAGCCCATCTGGCTGCTTCTCTTCACCAGTCTACCCAAATGACACTCTGGAGATCTCCCAGGACAAGGCTATAGAAGACTTAAGCACACTGTTGTCTTCAAGAGAGCCCTGCTACATGTGGCAGTCTCTCCCCTTGTAAGTTCCTGCAATGTGCTGATGTACTCACACTGTCATTCCTTGCTCCTGCTGCCTCTCAGTAAAGCCTCCTTCCAACTTCTCCAGTGGTGGGATCCTTCCAGGCCAGCCACCTAAATTATGACATGAGGTAAAACCCCTCCCTGGCAGGGGTCCCTCAAGAGCCACCGACAGTCTCCCTCAGCACTGCATCTCCATTTTCCACCTGACTCCCCTGTTCAGCATGACTCATGTTTATATAAGGGCTCACTTAGTCCCCTGCCCTAGGGGTTGGCTAAGGGCCCCTAAATATGCAGGAAAACCATCCTAGCCTCCGCCCTCTAGTTTCCAGATAATTCTCCAACATTCCAGACAGGGGGGGGGGCACCAGAGAGCTGCCTGTGTGAGTCATGCTACCCTGAACTCTAGTAACCTTGACCAAATTACAGACTCACAGGCAGAATATGCTTTTACCTTCTCTAACACTAGTAGCACACTAGAGGGTGCCACATACAACTATATAAATCAGACCAAAATGAGGGACAAATAAGGATGAAAGAGGGACAGAGGGACTTTTTACCAATCAGGGACAGTCTCTCAAAATCAGGGACAGTTGGAAGCTATGCTCGAGGAGGGCTCTACTTGATTTGGAGCTGGAACTGTCAGAGCTTCCATAGAAAGGTGTGCTCATCCTAGGGATGGATGCCAAGCACTATAAAAAGACATTCTGTGAATGAACCCTAGATCAGAAGGGTCCTCTTCATACCATCCCAAGGTAGTCATTGACAAAGGGCCAGTTTAAATCTAACTCACATGAACACACAAAGTGTGCTCATTTATTTCATATATTTTATTTTTCCTGCTGGGAGACTGAATCACATGCCATCTTATATACTCCTTAGGAATCCTGTTTCAAGGTATGGCTCCAGAATTTCTTTTCACACCTGGCTACTGGGGCCACTGCCACAATGGTGATATCATGCTTCCCAGAAAGATTCTTAAAGCTGAACTCTGGGCAATTTTTTTTCCAATGCAGTGGGGCTTTGCCCGCAGTGCATTAAATAACTGCTCTTTTTTTGTCTAGGCATTGGAGAGCTGAGATATACTCACCTAATCCTCTGATCCTCCCAACACAAGGCAGGTCCTTGCTGCTTTTTTTGCCGCATGGAAAAAAAAATTGCCCAGAGTTGGGCTTTAAAGTGCATGTTTAGCTAAAACTTTGGCTTTAGAGAGCGTAGGGAAGGTTTAAAATTCTTGCCAGTTTTTTTTTTTTGTTTTGTTTATGTACCATTAGGGAAATGTCCTTTCATTTCTGTACCAAAGGCACAACAGTAGGTTAAAGGAAATTTCCAAAAGCAGGGGAATTTTCCTTTTAAACAGTTGTCCCTGGAACAGCCGCCCTCTTGATTTGTCCTTACTTTTTGTTCTAGGGTTGACTCTACAGTTTTGGATTTCCCCTCGATTTCTACGTTGGTGAGAGAAGTGGTCATTATAAACATTTGAGCGAATCTCCCTAATAATAACACAGACAGCAATAAAAACTTTACAAAGGGCCCATCCCTTCCTCACTCTATACAAAACTGAAAAACCGTTTTGCTTCGAGATGTACTTATTAATGTAGAATTAACAGCTCTGGTTGTGAGAATCTTTATAATGGCCTCATTGGAGACCAAATTAGATTACTGCAGGGAAATCTCTTCCATAGAGTCTCAGGTTATATAAGAGGTTGTCGGGTGAAATATTAATTAACTTTAGAGGTAATTTTTATACTGGCTCTGGTTCTCCTTTTCATACTCAGACCAAACAACAGAGTATTAGCACGTTTCCAGCAGAGCTGCAAAGCGAAATCCAAGACTTAAAAAATGTGAACTATGCCTCGAAATGAAACAGAATTCATTCACCCAGTGTTTTTATAGACAAGAACTTTTGCATGTTATGCTTCATGACCCTTTAAGTAGAAAAGCCTAAAATGTGAGCCAAAAGAACATCATCAAAACCCATCACTAACGAGAAAGTATAAAATATTTGATATTCATGACTTGCTGAATTCAGCACAGTTTTTGGTCCTTGAATTAATGGACTTTTGTCGAGGAACAATGTACAGTAAACGTTCCCACTGCAGTATTTGTTATTTCTGCCCCTCGCTCCCACGTAGTTAAGCATTCCACCCGAGGCTCACAAAATTGCCAAAAATATCCCAGATTACCTAATGTTAAGAAATATATCATCACCAGTGTGTTGGATTGCACACTGTATTACCTAAAAAGGTAACAACGTGAACAAAGATTGTTTTTTTTGGTATATTTTGTTTTGTTTGTACTAATATATGTCTGCCAATTCCATCTGCATGAGTAGAGTCTGTCTGCCTGTTGCTTTGATATCTTGATCCTATCAAGGCTGAGAGTTCAGGCTTTGTACAGCTGTGCTTAATGGTCTTCATTCCTAAAGCAAACTGCTGGGGTTGACTTCTCAGTTCTGTTGATCTTATTACACTGTAGAGTTAATGAATGGTTTAAATATACACTGCTGGGTAGCCATGCTGCTTATCAAATACCAGACACTGGTGAATTCAGACACAGGCACAGATTTGGAAGATATTGCTCGTATGGAGAATGTGCTTGTTGTGCGCTTCCCATACACAGCTTATTATTGGCACAGACTAAATAGATATAGAAGTAAAGGCAGTTGCACATGCTAAACTTAGCAAGGATGCAAACACAGGGGCTTTGCCTATTATTTGCTTAAATGCTAGTCTTAAAGCCCAACTCTGGTCAAAATAATTTTTCTCTTTCATTCACTGACGGATACAACTCCATGTCTTCAGACTATTGGGCTTTATGCTGCTCTCTTCAGGAGTAGAACTAGGCGGAAATCTTTTTGGTTATGCCCCTGGGGCAGTCCCAGATGATATACCATCACTTCCTGCTATAGGACTTCAGTTGTTTTTTTTGCCTAGTCAGGAGTAAGGACCAGGCTCTCTGCTGGGATTTGCGGTCTTGGCATTTTTTCCTTTTTGAATTAAATGTTTTACTTTTTCTTTATTATTTTTGTTACTGTGTGAACTACAATCAACTTGTTCCTGTGTGAACTACAATCAACAACCAGACTGGGCGACGCACTGGATATTCTAGATGCTTATGGTCTTCCTAGTCTGGCCTGCGAGCGCGACCCAACTTTTAGCTCCACGATATGTTGGGCGCAACATAGCCCCACTGGACGGGGGCTGGCCGGTGAGTGGAACACCTCACGAGGTCGCATAGCCCTGGTCACGAAAGCAGTCACGATCAGAGTCACAGTGTACCTCCACAGCAGGGTTTCCCCTGCGTAGAGGTGCCCTCACCTGCCCCCTGTCCCCCCCTAGCCCATTTTGGGTGGCATGGCTGCAATTGGGTAGGGGAGCTGATTGGTGTTGGGCCGGAGAGTAGTGGGTGGGTGCCGATGCCCCCTCTTCCCCTTTCCATCGCAGTGTGGCAGAAAACGCCGGAACCTACGGCGAAACGCGTTGACGCACTTCCTGTCACGCACGGAGCGGCACGTCACTTCCGGTTTATCACTTCCTGTCCGTGGAACGCACGCCGAGCGGCGTAACCACGAGGCACTACGTTGTATATGCCTAACTATCTTGTACTTGCTGTAAGTATACACTTGGCTGCTAAGCAGAAATAAACCCATACGTACATACTTCACTATATACGCCTTTTATTTCTTTTAATGGTGGATGCGCAAGCGGACCCTTATTTACAGTGAAAGGCGTACAGAGGAAAATATCCTGGTGTCAAGGCTTATTTGCAATACTGTTGAGGCTCTTAATTATTGGCGCTGTGGTGAGTAGCGAACCAAGAGGGGCACCTTTTCACCTTGGAGCACTTTATTGTATAACCGGCACCGGAGCACCTTACTTTGATCACCTAAGGGATACCAATTTATTTTTTATGGACTTTAGCACGATTTCACAGTTTTTTATAATTATCTATGTATTTTAGCACCAAAAAATATTATCATTTCACAATATCTTATACATAATTTTTTTAAAAATTGTTTAACAAAATTTAATATCCAATTTTTTACTTGAGAGTGTCACATGTTTTACCTAGGAGAGATCTAGTGTTATTTATTTATTTATACAATTTCAAGGGCTAGCGCTGCTTTAAATTTGTGTTGTATAGTGTGGCAGACTGTTTGGCGCTCTCCAGCTCAGGTGGTAAGTCTCTGGGGGTACACTATCCTTCCTCTGCTATATTATGCTCCGTGGGTGCGCTGATTCTTCTGGTGTCGCAGTTGTGCGCGGGGGGTCTCCCGTTTTTTTCTTGCAAAAAAAAATTAGTTTTTTTCTAGTCTGTGCACGGCGTGGCTCCGGTTAACCCTTTGTTGACCATGGAGCCTCTGAAGCGCATATCTCCGCCTGACCCACTCCTGGAAGCTGCGGCCCCCTCTGGGTCTCAGTCTGCCCTGGCGGCAATGACGGAAGCCCTGCAGTCACTTATATCTGAAGTAGATACGGCCCTGCAAAGGAGGCCTAGCAAGAAGTGCCCCCCGCCTTCACCTGTATCCTCTGTTTCCTCAGAATCTGAGGTGGATTTGGCCGCAGTGGACGAAAGTCAGCCCACTGGGTCTGAGTCCATGCACGCTGAGTACTCTAATAGTGAAGATGAGTCCTCTTACCCCGCAGCCACGCATGAATAAGCGCTGGTGGAGGCCCTAATTGTGTCAGTGCGGGAAAATGTTAAATTGGAGGACTCAGCTGCTGCTGAGTCGGCGACGCCGGTCCAGTTTGGCATCCGCAAGTCTTCCAAGGTGACTAAGGTGTTTCCCTTTCCTGCCTATTTTGACGAGATTGTCACTAGTCAGTGGGGTTCAACGAAACGCATGGTTGGCATATCTAAGTGTTTTGCTAGCAGATATTCCTTTGAGGAGTCTCTCTGAAGAAACTAACGGTTCCACTGTCGACGGACTCTCAGGTTTCCAGGCTAAATAAGGCCACACGTTTGCCGGTGGAGGATTTCTCCATCCTTTAAGGACCCCGTGGACAAGAGAGCAGAGGCTCTGGTCTGGGACCTTTTCACCATGGCTGGTTCAATTTTGAGACCGGTGTTTGCTATCACCTTGGTATCTCAGACCTTAACGGAATGGGCAAATATTTTACACCAGGTTCTGGAAGAGAGTCAACACCCTCCTGAGCTGGCAAAACTTGCGGGTCAGTTGATCCAGGGGTTACAGTATATTTATGATGCATCCTGGGAGGCGGCCCCCTTGGCCGGTAGGGTATCTGTGACGGTGGGGATCCTTCGCCACAAGATATGGTGGAAGCACTAGTCGGCCGACCAGGCTTCTAAAAAGGTGGTGATTGATCTTCCTTTTGTAGGTGACCGTTTGTTCGGTGCCTCTATGGAAGAGATCATTAAGGGTCTTACGGGATTTAAGAGTGCATTACTTCCACAGGTTGCTAGGGGCAAGGAACCTCGTCGTAAACATGGTCCTTTCTTCTCGGCTCACAATCGGCCCTTTCGTCTGTCTGGATCTCAGGAAAAGGGTTCGAGATCCACCCATAACTTTGCAGGAGGCTCCAAGAGACCCTGGAATGGTAAGTCCAAAGTGGGCACTTCTGGTTCCGCAGACAAACCTTCACCAGCTTGAAGGGGCGCCCTCACTTGCATCTGGGGTGGGGGGACGTCTTCGTATTTTTTGGATCCGTGGACCTTGCTTATTCAGGATAAATGGGTCCACGAGTTGATCAGTTTGGTTACAAGATCGAAATTTTATAAAATTAGTGTCACGCAAAAATAAAAATCTATACCAATGTGACTGTAATGTTAATGTATTTTTGTCTGCCCTAATATTAAACTATTATAGTTGATGTGTTTATACTTCCAATTGTTATAACATAAATATTAAAGTGCATACCATATTAAACCGTCAATTGGTGATGTAATCAATTAAAAAGGATTGAAAAGTTCTAAGTGCTAAATCAATAATCAATATATCAATCTTCAATAAAATGTTGTACTACAAAACTGTGCTGAATAATTGATCTCATGTAATGTGACAATCAATAATAAATAGGTGCAAACAACTTTAAAATATCAGAAACAGTCCATAAAGTATTTAAAAATGATGAATTAAAAATAAGTCTGTGATATTAATTAGTGCCAAGTGATTATGAAATGTCCTCTATATGTGCTCGAGCCACCTAATTTGTGGCAGTGTTCCCGACCAAAGTGCGTGACCAATGTGTCACAGATTCTTGTCACACCGTGCACCCCCTTGTGATTGGGCGCTCACCGCATAATAAGAACAATAAGACCCAAATGCAGAAAGTGGCTCCTCCTGGAAGTCAGCTTTTGTTACTTCCAATCAGACCCTGTTGCTCAATGTGATCACCTTCCACTATATGTCGCTGGTTCTCCAAGCGGGTAGTAAGTGTACCATGCAAGAAAATAGCTCGAGATAGTGCTTATATCTTTCACAACTTTTATTGCAAATTAAAAAATAGGCTGTCTCACTCACATGTTATGGTGCATATATGCACCTATAGATCGCCATTCATAGTGTGCTCAATAACATCCGGATACCGTCCTGGTGTAATGGGAGCCACCTCGGCTTTGTAATCCTCCTAGCTGGTCTGCCTGACAGTCTCACCGGTGACCGGCGTAGCGCTCCGTCCGTCCTTGCCCTTGCCCCTCCCCTACGCGTGACGACACAAGGGACCACGTGTCTTCCTCAGGGGGATTTGATTGTGCGACACTAATTATATAAAATTTTGGCACTCTGCACTTTCTGAGAAGTGAAGTGTTTGCAGCACTACATAAAAATCAAAGATAAGGAGGTTGCTCGCAGGACTTATCTTAGATTTTGGTTACAAGATCGAGTTTTCGGTCCTTGCCTCCAGCAAGGTTCTTTCCTTCCAACTTACACCTGTCTCACGAGTGGCTACAGGGCCTCTACGGAACAGTGCAGGACCTGTTAGCACAAGGAGTTATTGTGCTGGTTCCAGAGTTGGAACGGTTTTAAGGTTTTTATTCAAACCTGTTTACAATTCCCAGGAAGGAAGGCAAGGTTCGTCCGATCTTGGATCTCAATGCTCTAAAACACTTTGTGCGGGTTCAGAAAATTTGGATGGAGTCCATTCGCCCGGTAATAGCTTTCCTTCATCAAGGAGATCTTCTGGCCTCTATCGATCTCAAGGACACTTACCTTCATATTCCAATATATGTCGGGCATCAAAGTTTTCTTCATTTTGCTGTGGGCAAAAAACACTATCAATTTGTGGCATTATTTTTTGGTCTCGCCTCAGCTCCTCGGGTGTTCACAAAGGTTTTGGCCCCAGTGTTGGTCTTCCTGGGCTCTAGAAGCCGACTTGGACATTACTGTGCGAACTCTACTGGAGTTAGGGTGGACACTGAATTTTCAGAAATCGCCACTGACTCTGTTCACCAAGCTCGACTACTTGGGTCTGACGCTGGACTCGAGCGTCAGCCCGGTTGTTTCTTCCTCAGAAAAAACTTCCGAAACTACAGGATGCGGTTCGGCTCCTGTTGTCCAACCATCGGTCGTCACTCAGGACTTGCATGCAAGTGCCAGCTCTGATGGTTTCCACCTGTGAGGGGGTTCTGTTTGTGCAGTTCCACACCAGACCTCTGCAAAGAGAGATTCTGACTAAATGGAACAAGGATCCAGTCATTGGACAATCTGATCCTGTTGAGTTGGGGTTCAAGGGAGTCTCTTCTATGGTGGCTCCACACCCGGCCCTGCGTCTGGGAAAATCCTTTCTTCCCCTGTATTGGACTGTAATCACCATGGATGCCAGTATGTCCAGATGGGGATGTGTCTTGGAAGTGTGTTTGGCCCAAGGTGTCTGGACTCGGGAGGAGCCCATGCTGCCAATCAACATCCTGGAAATTCTGGCGATCAGACTTTGTCTGTCTCAATAGACGGATCGTCTGCAGGGACGCCCTATGCGGATACAATCAGACAATGTCGGTGCTTCAAAAGCCTCCCTTTGAAAATATTTGAGAACTTCCTCTGCTCACTATGTCGCATAAGGTGGCTTTCTTAGTAGCTATTACTTCAGAATAAAGGGATTGCAGTCATTCTGGTGGTACCAGAGCAGCATAAAGGGATTCCAGTCATTCTGGAGGCACTAGACTGGCCTCGTCAGTCTTGGTACGCAGGTGTGGTAAGGTTGGTAGCAGACATCCCTTGGAAACTTTCTCTCAGGGAAGATCTTCTGTCTCAGGGACCAATCTTTCATCCTGCTTTACAGTCACTGGCTTCAACGGCCTGGCTATTGAAAACCAGGTGCTGAAGGACAGAGGGCTTTCGGAGTCTGTGATTCCTACATTATTAAAAGCTATGAAATCTACTTCTAGGAAGGTTTATCATAGAGTTTGGAAGGCGTACATTACTTGGTGTGAGTCTCAGGGGGTGTCTGCCTGCTCATTTTCTGTGTCTCGCCTGTTGGAATTTCTACAATTATGTGTAGATCAATGTTTGGCACTGGGCACTATCAAGGGCCAGATTTCCTCCTTGGCTTTATTTTTCCAAAGGCCGTTAGCGGCGAAAGTCTTGGTTCACATTTTTGTGCAGGGAGTTCGCCATCTGGCTCCTCCGGTGCTATCCCTGGTGCCTCCGTGGGATCTCAATTTGGTACTGTCTGTGCTTCAAAAGCCTCCCTTTGAAAATATTTGAGAACTTCCTCTGCTCACTCTGTCACAGAAGATGGCTTTCTTAGTAGCTATTACTTCTGCACGCCATGTGTCGGAGTTGGCTGCGTTGTCCTGTCGGTCACCTTACTTGGTGTAATAGGGACAAAGTGGTGTTGCGACCCTGTCAGGCATTCCTTCCTAAGGTTGTCGCAGGGTTTCATTTGAATGAGGATATTGTGTTATTGTCCCTATGTCCTAAGCTGAAACATCCTATGGAAATTGGCTTATATTCCTTGGATGTGGTAAGGGTGATTCGGGTGTAGCCGGCAGTAATTGAACCGATTTGAAAAATCTAAATCTTTGTTCTTACGGATGGAACTCATAAGGGGAAGGCCACATCTACTGCGACCATTTCCAAGTGGATCAAGCAGACAGTGGTGCAGGCCTATTCCTTTAAGGGTCAGGTTCCTCCTTTCCCTGTTAAAATGCATTCTACAAGGGCGCTTAGTGCTTCCTGGGCCTTCCGTCATCAGGCGTCAGTGGTTCAGGTGTGCAAGGCGGCTACGTGGTCATCTGTACACACATTCACAAAGTTTTATAAGGTGAATGTACTTGCGCCTTCAGATGTGGCAGTTGGCCACAAAGTTTTGCAGGCTGCAGTTGCAGAGGCTTCCGCTTCTTGAGGGTGTAATTTTTTCCTGGTGGTGAGCTCCTGTTGTTACTAGTTGAGCTCCTGTTTTTACCTGGTTGGCTATGTCTAGCCTTATTGGGAATTCTGCGTATTGCTGCATTTTTTTCCCACCCCCTCATATTGACATATTGCTTTGGGACATCTCAATGGTCTTAATACATGGAGCTGTGTCCATCAATGAACGAAAGAGAAAATTTAATTTTTGTCTTACCGTAAAATCCTTTTCTCTGAGGTTCACTGTCGAACACAGCACCCGCCCCTCTGTTGGTTTGAGTTATATGCTGTTCTGACACTGCTTGTTACAAACTGAAGTCCTATAGCAGGAAGTGATGGTATACCCTCTGGGTCTGCCCCAGGGGCATAACCAAAAAGGCTTCCACCTAGTCCTACTCCTGAAAAGAGAGCAGCATAAAGCCCATGGTCTGAAGACATGGAGCTGTGTCCGTCAGTGAACCTCAGAGAAAAGGATTTTATGGTAAGACAAAATCTATTTTTTTCCCATGTAGTGGGGCTGTGCCATCACTGCATCGGTTAACTGCTCATTTTGTCTAGGGATGATAACAGAGCCTTTACTCACCCAATCCTTCGATCCTCCAGAAAACGGCACTCCCCCACGTCCAGTTATGGACTGTTCCTGACATATACACGTCCAGAGATGGTCTATGGGCATGATGATGTCAGGAACAGTCCACTATGCAAGACCATGGGACTGTGGGGGGGGGGGGGGGATTGGGCAGGAGCTGAAAGGAATGGTTTTGCACTAGAAGGATCAGAGAATTAGGCAAGTTAATCTCAGCTCTCTTAACCCCTAGAAAAAAACTAGCAGTCAACACGTGCAGTGCAGGCACATCCCCACTGCATTGGGAAAAAAAATTGCCCGGAGTTCAGCTTTAAAAATCTTTCCAGGAAGCATGATACCACCAGCTTTAAGTTCAGCTTTGAAGGCTAAACAGCCCATAGACAATGTGATTTTCTTTGAAACAAATTGCTCGATTACCCCATTAATACAGGTATTGTTGATGGGGGAATCACTCCTGCAGCGCTATTGTGTTCTGCCACCTGGGGAGCCTTCCTGGTAGGCTGTACGCAATAATTACTGCTAACAGCTATAGCCACTGCCAATAATCACATGTAAAAAATCCGACAGGCTGGTTGTACTGGGTACAACCAGTCTGAGCATAGATGTATCCAATCTTGTCCTGTCCTTGCTGAACTGGATGAGATTCCATCCATCTATAGCTTGCTTAAGTCCACAAAAAATATAATTGCACAAACATTTTCTAGAACAGAATTTATTATTATTATGCATTTTTATTTGCAAATTAGACTGCAAAGAATTGCAAGCACGATCAGTGGTGCAACGTGCCAGACTCCTGCAGACTCTTCAGTTAGAGGAAGTGTCAATAGACTATGTAGTGATTACCACATTTGTATTGCATTGAGAACTACAAGTCAGTCTGTCATGGTGGCAGAGGGGCGACATAGTTTATTCATTCCCAGAAGAAATTTTAAAAGAGTGGGGGCAGAGGGGCAAAGGAGACTACTGTGTTTGGGGGCAGAGTACTTTACTGTGAGGGGGTGATGTGAAAGGGGGCAGAGGACATTACTGTGGGGGCATGAGGGGTGGTTGAGGGGAAGGAGAGCAGAGGATACTACTGTGTGTGTGTGTGTGTGTTTGGGGGGGGGAGGATTGGGAAGGAGGGCAGAAGACACTACTGTGTGTGGGGGTGGGGCGATGTGAAGGAGGCCAGAGGATTCAACTTTGGGGGGAGGTGATGTGAAGGGGGGCAGAGAACACTACTGTGTGTTTGAGGGGAGGGTAATGTGAAGGGGGGGGGGCAGAGGACACTACTGTGGACTAGGGGGGGGGGCAGAGGGGCAAAGAACACTACTGTGGGGGAGGGGGGGCAGAGTACATTACTGTTAGGGTGGATGTGAAGGGGGGCAGAGGATACTAGAGGGTGGATGTAAAGGGGGGCAGAAGATACTAGAGGGTGTGTGTGTTGGGGGGAGGAGGGGGGTGATGTGCATGGGGATGAGGACACTCCTGTGAAGGCAGGACTGTGGTGTGAAGTCGGGGATCTTGATGTGAAGAGGAGGAAGCTCTGATGTGAAGGGGGACTGTTATATGCAATGGGGGGGGGGCCTGGGGAAACTGATGTAAGAAAAGGATTGTGATATAAGAGGGAAGGAGGGCTGTGATGTAAATGATCTCAGTCATCGCACAAACATGTAACATAGACCTCTGCTGCAAGAAAATGACAGCAGATGGGGGTGTAAACATTCTGTTGCTGCGATACATTGCTTTGGGGTGACGGCGAGAATTAAACCCCCTGACACATTTGGTGGACAAACTGCATGCAATGCATGCAGTTGTGGCGCAGTGGTGCAGGCCAGAGGCGTAACTAGAATCTTCAGGGCCCCGATGCAAGAAACCATGAAGGGCCCCCCAGACCCCTGGCCGGGGCCCTTCCCTTCAAGCCCGGGGCTCTTCCCACTAATCCTGGGGCTCTTTACTCTCATTGGCTCTTTACTCTCATTGCATGGCCTTTTATTATGGTCCCGCATCAGGATCCTTTCACAAGTTCTGCAGTGGGCCCCCTTCCTGCAATCTTGGGGCCTCCCCACAGTGGTGAAATGCCAGGGCCCGGTCGCAAGTGTGACCTTTGAGATCCTAGAAGTTCACCCACTGTTTTGCTACCGGGCCCCCTGGAGCATGGGGCCCGGTAGCGATTGCAACCCCTGCAACCCCTGTAGTTACGCCCCTGGTGCAGGCATTTAGGGGTAACACAGGTGGTTAGAAGGTGATACGCCGCAGATTGTTCTTTAAGGGCTAATGCTAGTATTAACGAGGATTTAGCACATGGCTCAATGTGTGATAATAAAACTTGGTTCATCAGAAAAGGAAATGTTTCAGGCATTAATAACACGTGAAAGGTTTGCCTGTCTGATAGTAAATGTTTCCCTTGTCCACACCTAATTCATTGATATTTTTCAGTGTGTGAAAAAGTCAGACTTTCCACCTGGTACACGCTGGTAAACAGCTAGCTTTGTTGCCAGTAATGTAACATGAACAATATTGTACTTAAAGTGACAATGAACTACAATAGTCTACAATAGAAGAGGTTGTATACTCACCTCTGTGGTGACCAGTGTCCTCTACCTTCCCACCGTTTCAGTGCTGCAGCCTCCAATACTCTCTCTTCGGCATTCCACACTTGCACCGTTGTTCCATTATTTGATCCCCCCATTACTACAAGACATAGCTGTAATGTAGAGGTGGAAGGATGGAACCACAAAACACTAACTCTAACATTAACTCCAATGTTAACTCCCAATACTTACTAAGACAAAAAAGACCAATCTCCTGCTCTCAAGAGACGTGTACTGGCAAGACAATCCACGATCTTCAGCTGATCCAATAATTGCATCGGCTTTGCTGCCCCCTGCTGGCCGGGGAAACCCAAAGCAAATATTGCAAAAACAAGGAACAGGGGGCACACCAACCTATTGTATTACCATTGTGATAGCTTTATTTGTAAGACAGGTGTATACTCACAAACAACATCAGCAATAAGGCCCATCAAAGTCCACAATGTACTTGAAAGCAACCTGGTCACCTAGACAAGTCCCAAGGATGAGAAGACCTTCGAAAAGGCTAAAGATTTTCCAGGGAGTTCTCCTCTTCTTCAGAGCCGACTTTGGATAATGCATAGGTGATCTTTATATAACATACAAATCATATCAAATAATGCCCCAAATAGGCTAATCCCATTCATGGGTGAGTATAAAAAAATAGAGTTGCCCATGTTTTCGCAGGACATGTGACTCAAAACCGCAACACAACACAGGTGGGTTTTTGAGGCATTCTTTTTTTCGTTATTGCCACGTTTTTAATGCATTTAAATCAGGAGGTACATTTTTGGTGTGGTTTTTTTTTTTTACCAAACATGCACCAAAAATGCGGCAAGCAGGCTTTTTTACACTGCAACAGAAGCGCAACGCCCCCGTGTGAATACATACAGTATATGGAATTTAAAGGAAAGCATTGTTCTTGAGCTTTTCTGGCGCTTTCTTTTTTAATGCAAAAGCTCCTCAGTGTGAAAGCAGCCATAGGGAAGGTTATAACCCTTGTCAGTTTTTTTTTTTTTTTTTTCCAATTGGAGAGATTTCCCTTAATTTCCTGGCACACAGCTAAAACAGGAAGTGAGAGGAAATCCCTCCAAAGTGAGGGACTCCTGGGGTGTCACAAGGGTCACCACAACTAGTGTCCCCATTGAAATCCTGTTGTGGTGTCAACCCAAAATTTGGGATTTACTTTTACTTTCAATGATTAGGACAGGACAAATAGAGAGGGTAAATCTCTCTAGTAACGGGTACACAGACGTTAATAAAGATTCCTCTTCACTCTATCCCAAACTAAACCAAAATTTGTTGCCATTAGTGTCACTTTAACCCCCAGAACTGGCAACCCATAGCATTACCCCTAACACATTAAGCCCCTGACAGACAATCTAATGGTGAATTAAGATCAGAACCTAAAATACAGGATATGATCCTTTGCAAAGTCTGCTGGAGAGCAGGCCTCCCGCTGTGAGACCATACCTCCCACCTTTCCAATATCTGAAAGAAGGAAACATTTTAGTTTCCAAATTCATACCATATGAACTAAAAACATGTTCTTATTGCCGGGAAATAAAGTGAGAAGGAAACTCCCCAAAAGGGATACAAACAGCAATAAAAGCCCTACGCTATTGAAGAAATTGGCTGGAGTCCCACTTTAAAGCAGAACTACACTGTATCTGAGCACCACAAACCAAAAACACTGTTCAATTCTTTTTTAATATTCAAAGCAAACTCCGCCATCCAACAATACTTTATTATGCTGAGAAATCACTTTGAAAAACAATCACTTAGCATTTCTGAACGTGGCCATCTTGAATAAGGCAAATTATTCATGTAGCATTTATTTTCATGGAATTAATCTACCCTTAGCTCAGGCATGCAGGCAGAAGCGTGTGCTTAGTTGAGAAAACTCCTCCTCCCCTCCTAAAGACTCCTGGGATGTATGACATTAATTGCCCACACATGCAAATCAAGAACTGAAGAAATGTTTAAAAAAATTGAAACAAGTAAATGTGATACACAGTGCCTTGAAAAAGTATTCATACCCATTGAAATTTTCCACATTTTGTCATGTTACAACCAAAAACCTAAATGTATTTTATTGGGATTTTATGTATTAGACCAGTGATGGCAAACCTTGGCACCCATAATGCTCATGCACTCTGCAGTGTAGTTGAGCATCATGGGAAATGTAGTTCCAAAATATCTGGGGTGCCAAGGTTCGCTATCACTGTGATAGACCAACACAAAGTGGCACATAATTGTGAAGTGGAAGGAAAATGATAAATGGTTTTCAACATTTTTTACAAATAAATATTTTAAAAAAGTGTGGCATGCATTTGTATTTAGCCCCCCTATGTCAATACTTTGTAGAACAACCTTTTGCTGCATTTTCAGCTGTAAGTCTTTTTGGGGATGTCTCTACCAGCTCTGCACATCTAGAGAGTGACATTTTTGCCCATTCTTTTCAAAATAGCTCAAGCTCTGTCAGATTGGATGGAGAGCATCTGTGAACAGCAATTTTCAAGTCTTGCCACAGATTCTCAGTTGGATTTAGGTCTGGACTTTGACTGGGCCATTCTTACACATGAATATGCTTTGATCTAAACCATTCCATTGTAGCTCTGGCTGTATTTTTGGGGTCGTTGTCCTGCAGGAAGGTGAACCTCCGCCCCAGTCTCAAGTGATTTGCAGAGTCTAACAGGTTTTCTTCTAAGATTGCCCTGTATTTGGCTCCATCCATATTCCTATCAACTCTGACCAGCTTCCCTGTCTCTGCTGAAGAAAAGCATCTCCACAACATGATGCTGTCACCACCATGTTTCAAGGTGGGGATGGTGTGTCCAGGGTGATGTGCAGTGTTAGTTTTTTGTCACACATAGCATTTTGCTTTTAGGCCAAAAAGTTAAATTTTGGTCTCATCTGACCAGAGCACCTTCTTCCACGTGTTTGCTGTGTCCCCCACATGGCTTCTCGCAAACTAAACACGGGACTTCTTATGGCTTTCTTTCAACAATGGCTTTCTTCTTGCCACTCTTCCATAAAGGCCAGATTTGTGGAGTGCTAGACTAATAGTTGTCCTTTGGACAGATTCTTCCACCTCTTGGCTGCTTCTCTGACTACTGCTCTCCTTGCCCGGCCTGTCAGTGTAGGTGGACAGCCAGGTCTTGGTAGTTATGCAGTTGTGCCAAACGTTTTCCATTTTTGGATGATGGATTAAATAGTGTTCCATGAGATGTTCAAAGCTTGGGATATTTTTTTATAACCTAACCCTGCTTTAAACTTCTCCACAACTTTATTGCTGACCTGTCTGGTGTGGTCCTTGGCCTCCATGATGCTGTTTGTTCACTAAGGTTCTCTAACAAACCTCTGAGGGCTTCACAGAACAGCTGTATTTATACTGTGATTAAATTACACACAGATGGACTAATTTACTAATTAGGTGACTTCTGAAGGCAATTGGTTCCACTAGATTTTGGTTCCACTAGATTAGATCCACACTTTTCAGATATTTATTTGAAAACATTTTGAAAACTATTTATCATTTCCTTCCACTTCACAATTATGTGCCACTTTGTGTTGGTCTATCACATAAAATCCCTTTAAAATACATTTACGTTTTTGGTTGTAACATGACAAAATGTGGAAATGGTCAAAGGGTGTGAATACTTTTTCAAGGCACTGTATCAGAGATCATACACATCATAGAGCAAACTATCCACTTACTAATGCTAGCAACATAAGGATTAAATAATCAGTGCTGATTGAGAGAGTGAAGTTCCACTTTAAGTACAAGAATCCTATTTTTTTTTTTTTTTTTTTTTACTGAAACTTTTGAGATACTTCATATTTGTATGAATAAAAAAGGACATGAAAATTGCATTTCTGATTTTATTACCAACTGGGGGTCAACGGTGTGCCAATATTATTACAGTTTTTTCTTGTTTTTTGTTGAGTCTATTTAGTTTATATGCTACATAAAATTATTTTGTGTGTCCAGTTACTGGAAAGTCATTGAACCAGCAAAAAGTTTGGAAATCTCCCCCAAAGGAATTCTCTAACAGGAAGCCAAAGTGAAGAGATTTCCTTATTTACTTACTGACATAGTAAATGGGAGAGTTAGAGGTCACATTTGACAGTAATTATGTTCTACTGCTTGTAATTTAACTACTGGAGCAGCATTCCGTATTTGGTGATCATCCAGAGCTGTCTTTAAATATATGTACTTTAATCTTCAAAGTGATACGCTCTTCTATTACTGAAGGAATTGTGATAGTAACTGCAGGAAACATATGCAGCAATGTATATACTGTACTCCAATATATGCAGAAATGTAAATACTATACACCAAGATATGCAGCAATGTATATACTATACACTATTCTTCAGCTAAACTCAAATGTATATACACAGTGCTGTATTTTGGCCTAGGCCAACAAGGCCCAGGCCTAGGGCAGCACTTTGCAGGGGGGCAGGAAAAAAGCCACCCCCTCCACCTGGGACTATTGGCCACTGATTGCTAGAGCCGCCTCTCTCGCCCTCTCTCTCTCTCTCACCCCCCCTCTCTCTCTCTCTCACCCCCCTCTCTCGGCCTCTCTCTCTCTCACCCCCCCTCTCTCTCTCTCTCTCTCTCATCCCCCTCTCTCTCTCTCTCTCTCTCTCTCATCCCCCTCTCTCTCTCTCTCTCATCCCCCCTCTCTCTCTCTCTCATCCCCCCCCCTCTCTCTCATCCCCCCCCCTCTCTCTCATCCCCCTCTCTCTTTCTCATCCCCCTCTCTCTCTCTCTCTCTCTCATCCCCCTCTCTCTCTCTCTCTCTCTCATCCCCCCTCTCTCTCTCTCATCCCCCCCCCTCTCTCTCATCCCCCTCTCTCTTTCTCATCCCCCTCTCTCTCTCCTTCAATTTTGGAGGGAGTCACATTTGTTAAAATATACAGCAGTGTAACAATAGCCATAGCAGGCCGTCTATGCAGATGCAGCCATTGTTCAGACGCCAAATTTCTACCTGACTCCTTTGATTTTCTGGGTGCAAGGATGTTGAGCTTCAGGGGGCCAACAGGGACACCCACTGGTGTGAATTTTGCCTGGTTCATTCAGTGTATGTTGCTTTGGTAGAGTAGATTTATTGCCCACAGAGCTTCTGGTCATCCTGGCAAGCACTGAAATTAACCCTGTATGCCTAAAACTGTTTTTCTCAAACTGTACAAATCTCAGTTACTTCTCAGCTTAAAACAGCTGAACCCCCCTTCCACAGTTAAAGGGCTGGTTCACACCATGAGTCTTACAGGAACACGCTGTGAGCTTTTGTGTGATTCACATGCGATCCGGTTGCAGTGGGATTTCAGCCTATTCATTTGAATGGGCCGAAATTGCACTGGACCGTACAAAAAGTGCACTACTTTACAAAATGCACAGCACAGAAGTACCATGTGATCTGGTGCAGGCAGATACACTGCTTTGGCGACCTGCGTTTGAGGTGTCGTTAAATGAACACTGACACCTGCTGCAAATCGTAAGTCCTGTGCGTTTTGAACGTGGTGCGGGATACACACATGAAACACGGGCTTCCTGCACTGCGTTCTAGTAGGAACTGGCCCTAAAGAAGCTTAGAAAATGTATGTGCAGGAGAACAAACAATTATATTATATAATAAAAATATTTGGATGGTCATTATTACAAGTCTTGTCTTTCTTTCTTTTTAGGGCTTGTTTACACTTGCAGTCAGAAGGTGGTAAAAATGAGCAATTGAGTTGTGTTTTACCTCCCTCAACAGCCCCCCTTAAGCTGCAAAGGCAGCTGGACAGGGTTGTACACATGGCTCAGTTGCAATGCCATGCTTTGCAGACACAACAAAGATTATATCCCAATGTTGTGTTTGGCCGACATTGCCGCTGCTGATTACAGCTCATTCAAGTAAACAGGGCTGTGCCGCAACTGCCATGTAACTGTGTGCGATGCACATGCTTGCGGAACGGGCTTTACAGGGTTAAAAAAGGCAATGAGAATGTGACATATCACCACTCATCAAACACCTCTGAATAGCAATCCACCGCTATTCAGAGGGGTTCTTCTAGCTTCTTTCCCATATGTTATATACTGTGTATTTCCACATCGCTGTGCTCCCTTGGTGAAGTACTGTCAAGAGGCATTACATACCAGAGACGTCTTCCTGCAACCTCTACTTTACAAAAACTTGGGTAGTTAGGCTTCTTGTCCAATGCATTTTTTTTACAGCACAGAGCACACGTTATTATTTTACAGGATTTATATAGCACCAACAGTTTGCACAGCGCTTTACAACAAGAAGGCAGACAGTACAGTTACCATACAGTAGGAATCAGAGGGCTATGCGCATTAGAGCTTACAATCTAGATATCAGAGAGCATACACATCACAGAGCAAACACAGCATTGAGCATACATATTACAGAGCAAATACAGCATTGAGTGTACACATCCAAGACATACACAGCACAGAGCATACATATCAGTGAGCATACACGTCACAGAGCAAAGACTGCATAGAGCATATACATCACAGTGCAAACACAGCGCAGAGCGTACACATCAGAGAATATACACAGCATAGAGCTTACACATCACAGAGCAAACACAGCACTGAGCAAACATATTACAGAGCATATACAGTACAGAAGATACATGCACATCAGGGAACATACACAGCACAGAGCATGCACATCAGGGAACATACACAGCACAGAGCATGCACATCAGGGAACATACACAGCACAGAGCATGCACATCAGGGAACATACACAGCACAGAGCATGCACATCAGGGAACATACACAGCACAGAGCATGCACATCAGAGGACATTCACAGCACAGAGCATGCACATCAGAGAACATTCACAGCACAGAGCATGCACATCAGAGAACATACACAGCACAGAGCATGCACATCAGAGAATATACACAGCACAGAGCATGCACATCAAAGAACATACACAGCACAGAGCATGCACATCAGAGAATATACACAGCACAGAGCATGTACACCAGGGAACATACACAGCACAGAGCATGCACATCAGGGAACATACACAGAGCATGCACATCAGGGAACATACACAGAACAGAGCATACACATCAGGGAACATACACAGCACAGAGCATGCACATCAGGGAACATACACAGCACAGAGCATGCACATCAGGGAACATACACAGCACAGAGCATGCACATCAGGGAACATACACAGAACAGAGCATACACATCAGGGAACATACACAGAACAGAGCATGCACATCAGATGACATACACAGCACAGAGCATGCACATCAGAGAATATACACAGCACAGAGCATGCACATCAGGGAACATACACAGCACAGAGCATGCACATCAGAGAACATACACAGCACAAAGTATGCTCATCAGGGAACATACACAGAACAGAGCATGCACATCAGAGGACATACACAGCACAGAGCATGCACATCAGAGAATATACACAGCACAGAGCATGCACATCAGGGAACATACACAGCACAAAGTATGCACATCAGGGAACATACACAGCACAGAGCATGCACATCAGAGAACATACACAGAACAGAGCATGCACATCAGAGAACATACACAGCACATAACATGCACATCAGAGAACATACACAGCACAGAGCATGCACATCAGAGGACATTCACAGCACAGAGCATGCACATCAGAGAACATACATAGCACAGAGCATGCACATCAGAGAACATACACAGCACAGAGCATGCACATCAGGGAATATACACAGCACAGAGCATGCACATCAGAAAACATACACAGCACAGAGCATGCACATCAGAAGACATACACAGCACAGAACATGCACATCAGAGGACATACACAGCACAGAGCATGCACATCAGAGAACATACACAGCACAGAACATGCACATCAGAGGACATACACAGCACAGAGCATGCACATCAGAGAATATACACAGCACAGAGCATGCACATCAGAGAACATACACAGCGCAGAGCATGCACATCAGAGAACATACACAGTACAGCATGCACATCAGAGAAAATACACAGCACAGAGCATGCACATCAGAGAACATACACAGCACAGAGCATGCACATCAGAGAACATACACAGCACAGAGCATGCACATCAGAAGACATACACAGCATAGAGCATGCACATCAGAGAACATACACAGCACAGAACATGCACATCAGAGAATATACACAGCACAGAGCATGCAAATCAGAGAACATACACAGAACAGAACATGCACATCAGAGGACATACACAGCACAAAGCATGCACATCCGAGAATATACAGAGCACAGAGCATGCAAATCAGAGAACATACACAGCACAGAGCATGCACATCAGAGAATATACACAGCACATAACATGCACATCAGATGACATACACAGCACAGAGCATGCACATCCGAGAATATACAGAGCACAGAGCATGCAAATCAGAGAACATACCCAGCACAGAGCATGCACATCAGAGAATATACACAGCACATAACATGCACATCAGAGAACATACACAGCACAGAGCATGCACATCAGAGAATATACACAACACAGATCATGCACATCAGAGAACATACACAGCACAGAGCATGCACATCAGAGAATATACACAGCACAGAGCATGTACATCAGAGAACATACACAGCACAGAGCATGCACATAAGAGAACATACACAGCACAGAGCATGCACATCAGAGAACATGCACAGCACAGTAGAGCATGCACATCAGATAATATACACAGCACAGAGCATGCACATCAGAGAACATACACATCAGAGAACATACACAGCACATAACATGCACATCAGAGAACATGCACATCAGAGAACATGCACAGCACAGAGCATGCACATCAGAGGACATACACAGCACAGAGAATGCACATCAGAGAAGAGAACATACACAGCACATAACATGCACATCAGAGAACATACACAGCACAGAGCATGCACATCAGAGAACATACACAGCACATAACATGCACATCACAGGACATACACAGCACAGAGAATGCACATCAGAGAAGAGAACATACACAGCACATAACATGCACATCAGAGGACATACACAGCACAGAGCATGCACATCAGAGAATATACATAGCACAGAGCATGCACATCAGAGAACATACACAGCAGAGAGCATGCACATCAGAGGACATACACAGCACAGAGCATGCACATCAGAGAATATACATAGCACAGAGCATGCACATCAGAGAACATACACAGCACAGAACATGCACATCAGAGAACATACACAGCACAGAGCATGCACATCAGAGAACATACCAAGCATAGAGCATGCACATCAGAGAATATACACAGCACAGAGCATGCACATCAGAGAATATACACAGCACAGAGCATGCACATCAGAGAATATACACAACACAGAGCATGCAAATCAGAGAACATACACAGCACAGAGCATGCACATCAGAGGACATACACAGTACAGAGCATGCACATCAGAGAACATACACAGTACAGAACATGCACATCAGAGAACATACACAGCACAGAGCATGCACATCAGAGAATATACACAGCACAGAGCATGCACATCAGAGAACATACACAGCACAGAGCATGCACATCAGAGAATATACACAGCACAGAACATGCAAATCAGAGAACATACACAGCACAGAGCATGCACATCAGGGAACATACACAGCACAGAGCATGCACATCAGGGAACATACACAGAACAGAGCATACACATCAGGGAACATACACAGCACAGAGCATGCACATCAGGGAACATACACAGCACAGAGCATGCACATCAGGGAACATGCACAGCACAGAGCATGCACATCAGGGAACATACACAGAACAGAGCATACACATCAGGGAACATACACAGAACAGAGCATGCACATCAGATGACATACACAGCACAGAACATGCACATCAGAGAATATACACAGCACAGAGCATGCACATCAGGGAACATACACAGCACAGAGCATGCACATCAGAGAACATACACAGCACAAAGTATGCTCATCAGGGAACATACACAGAACAGAGCATGCACATCAGAGGACATACACAGCACAGAGCATGCACATCAGAGAATATACACAGCACAGAGCATGCACATCAGGGAACATACACAGCACAAATTATGCACATCAGGGAACATACACAGCACATAACATGCACATCAGAGAACATACGAAGAACAGAGCATGCACATCAGAGAACATACACAGCACATAACATGCACATCAGAGAACATACACAGCACAGAGCATGCACATCAGAGAACATACACAGCACAGAGCATGCACATCAGAGAACATACAGAGCATGCACATCAGGGAACATACATAGCACAGAGCATGCACATCAGAGAATATACACAGCACAGAGCATGCACATCAGAAGACATACACAGCACAGAACATGCACATCAGAGGACATACACAGCACAGAGCATGCACATCAGAGAACATACACAGCACAGAACATGCACATCAGAGGACATACACAGCACAGAGCATGCACATCAGGGAACATACATAGCACAGAGCATGCACATCAGAGAATATACACAGCACAGAGCATGCACATCAGAAAACATACACAGCACAGAGCATGCACATCAGAAGACATACACAGCACAGAACATGCACATCAGAGGACATACACAGCACAGAGCATGCACAGCAGAGAACATACACAGCACAGAACATGCACATCAGAGGACATACACAGCACAGAGCATGCACATCAGAGAATATACACAGCACAAAGCATGCACATCAGAGAACATACACAGCACAGAGCATGCACATCAGAGAACATACACAGTACAGCATGCACATCAGAGAAAATACACAGCACAGAGCATGCACATCAGAGAACATACACAGCACAGAGCATGCACATCAGAGAACATACACAGCACAGAGCATGCACATCAGAAGACATACACAGCATAGAGCATGCACATCAGAGAACATACACGGCACAGAACATGCACATCAGAGAATATACACAGCACAGAGCATGCAAATCAGAGAACATACACAGAACAGAACATGCACATCAGAGGACATACACAGCACAAAGCATGCACATCAGAGAACATACACAGTACAGAACATGCACATCAGAGAACATACACAGCACAGAGCATGCACATCAGAGAATATACACAGCACATAACATGCACATCAGAGAACATACACAGCACAGAGCATGCACATCCGAGAATACACAGAACACAGAGCATGCAAATCAGAGAACATACACAGCACAGAACATGCACATCAGAGGACATACACAGCACAGAGCATGCACATCAGAGAATTTACACAGTACAGAACATGCACATCAGAGAACATACACAGTACAGAACATGCACATCAGAGGACATACACAGCACAGAGCATGCACATCAGAGAACATACACAGTACAGAACATGCACATCAGAGAACATACACAGTACAGAACATGCACATCAGAGGACATACACAGCACAGAGCATGCACATCAGAGAATATACACAGCACAGAGCATGCACATCAGAGAACATACACAGCACCGAGCATGTACATCAGAGAACATACACAGCACAGAGCATGCACATCAGAAAATATACACAACACAGATCATGCACATCAGAGAACATACACAGCATAGAGCATGCACATCAGAGAATATACACAGCACAGAGCATGTACATCAGAGAACATACACAGCACAGGGCATGCACATAAGAGAACATACACAGCACAGAGCATGCACATCAGAGAACATGCACAGCACAGAGCATTCACATCAGATAATATACACAGCACAGAGCGTGCACATCAGAGAACATGCACATCAGAGAACATACACAGCACATAACATGCACATCAGAGAACATACACATCAGAGAACATACACAGCACATAACATGCACATCAGAGAACATGCACATCAGAGAACATACACAGCACATAACATGCACATCAGAGAACATGCACAGCACAGAGCATGCACATCAGAGGACATACACAGCACAGAGAATGCACATCAGAGAAGAGAACATACACAGCACATAACATGCACATCAGAGAACATACACAGCACAGAGCATGCACATCAGAGAACATACACAGCACATAACATGCACATCACAGGACATACACAGCACAGAGAATGCACATCAGAGAAGAGAACATACACAGCACATAACATGCACATCAGAGGACATACACAGCACAGAGCATGCACATCAGAGGACATACACAGCACAGAGCATGCACATCAGAGAATATACATAGCACAGAGCATGCACATCAGAGAACATACACAGCACAGAGCATGCACATCAGAGGACATACACAGCACAGAGCATGCACATCAGAGAATATACATAGCACAGAGCATGCACATCAGAGAACATACACAGCACAGAACATGCACATCAGAGAACATACACAGCACAGAGCATGCACATCAGAGAACATACACAGCACAGAGCATGCACATCAGAGAATATACACAGCACAGAACATGCAAATCAGAGAACATACACAGCACAGAACATGCACATCAGAGGACATACACAGCACAGATTATGCACATCAGAGGACATACACAGCACAGAGCATGCGCATCAGAGAACATACACAGCACAGAGCATGCACATCAGAGAATATACACAGCACAGAACATGCCCATCAGAGAACATGCACAGCACAGAGCATGCACATCAGAGAACATACACAGTACAGAACATGCACATCAGAGAACATACACAGCACAGAGCATGCACATCAGAGAACATACACAGTACAGAACATGCACATCAGAGAACATACACAGCACAGAGCATGCACATCAGAGAATATACACAGCACAGAGCTTACACATCAGATAATATACACAGCACAGAGCTTACACATCACACAGCACAGAACATACATATCAGAGAGCATACACATCACAGAACATACATATCAACACAGAGAACAAACATAGCACGGTATACATATTGGAGATCAAACACAGCACGGTGCATACATATCACATACTGTATCTTCTTATAATGTCTCCAGCAAATTTATCACTATAAAAGTGCAATGAAAATACCGGTTTTAACAGATCACTCTGTCACTGGCTGGATGAGTGAGGCATCTTCTAAAATAGGCTGGTAGTTTCATTGACTTCTGTCTATATTGGCCCTAGTATGTGCATGTCTGAATGTGAGATAGGGACCTTAAAGTATATTTTAAACTTCTTGAGGGCAGGGACTGATGTGAATGTTCAGATTGTAAAGCACTGCGTAAATTAGTACCACTATATAAATACCTAAATAAGTAGATAGTCGCTCCCTCAGTGACCAAAACAGTACAGAATGTCTCTCACCAGCGAGAGAGTCCTGCTTTACTTATCCTGCCACATAGGGGGCAGCCTGTGGGTGAGTATTCATGTGCCATATCCTGCATAGAAACAGCAAGTGTGACATAGGTCTAAAGGTGGCCATAGACGGTTCGAATCTCGAACGGTTTAATAGTGACTAGCTGATATTCGATCCATCTATGGGCAGGCTGATTGCTGTTTGTATCCAAGTCGATCCATCGATTGACTTAGGTACAACCAGAAAGTGTGCTTCTTACCTGCAATTATTGCCAGCGGCAATAGCCACTAGCAATAATCACTGTGTTCTCCCTGCAAGGACGGCTCCCCACAGCCCCTGCCTCCCACAGGGAGAACACAATAGTTCCATGGAAGGAATTCCCTCATAAACACTGACCTGTAGTTGCATGAAATAAAATTGGACCATCTATGGCGAGCTTAAGAGCGTCCTGAGGAAACCGCAATGAATACTCAATGAATACTCAGTAGCCCCAAGCACTGTTGGGAGGGGGGGGGGGGTTGTTCATATACAGATACCGACTTCATAGTTGCCAACATTTGAAAAAAAATTCCAGGAACACTTTGCAGCACAGCTATCAATTACTTACCACATCCACTTCCCTGAAGCTCCGCCCACTCCACATAATTAATCTCCGCCTACTTATCATCAGATCATAGGGTCTACTCACTAAATAGAGAATTACAGGAAATTGAAAAGAGAATTTGAAACTTAAGGCCAAAGTAGCAGAGTTAGAATAATTCTCCCATTCAGTTGCACTACTTCTGCCTGAAGTTTAAAATTCTCATCACAATTCCCTGCAATTCTAAAGTGTCAAATGTGCTCAGGTTTAACCATACAAAAAATGTAATATGTAAATATAAATAAAGTGCAAAGTGTAAATAAGTACGATAAATCCTAATTATACTATCTGGCATGTCGGCCAGCAACCATTTTGTATGGGCATGGGCTGCCTGTAATGGGCATTTATTGGCAGCCCGATTAACGGGCGCTTGCCGAGACAATGTAAATTACCCGGGACAGGCTCCTATTTGCCAGGATTGTCCCCGTAAAAACTGGACAGTTGGCAAGTATGCGACTTTAAAAAAGTAATGTTATCTGTATATTTTTGTGTTATTTTACCCCATTAAGGTGGTGGTGGTGGGGGGGGGGGCATCATCCCTTCATATTGGGCCACCCAAGAAAAAAGCAATAAAAGTATCGGCTGTGTTATAGTTACAATCAATATTTTGCTCAAGTTTTTTACATTGAATGAAGTAAATGAAGACCTGGCATAATTTTTGAAGCAGCATCCTACTACATGCACCCCTTAATAA
Organism: Pelophylax lessonae; assembly: GCF_965119305.1. Taxonomy (NCBI): domain Eukaryota; kingdom Metazoa; phylum Chordata; class Amphibia; order Anura; family Ranidae; genus Pelophylax; species Pelophylax lessonae. The sequence goes on along the minus strand of NC_138769.1, from coordinate 118,310,561 downwards.
CCCATGACACCATTAGCTCATATTTTCAACAGTATTTAACATTATTTTCTTGTTTTTCTTGATGGCAGGGTTAGGCTTGATGCATTTCATGAATACTTCTTACTTCTTCTGGAGCCTCAAAAGATGCTTATGAACAGATCATCATGACATAGATAAAAGAGAGCCAGAACCTATGTTAAAACATTTACATATACGTTTGGTAACACCAGTGACACCCTGGGGAAGCAGAGAGGGTTGGATATGGCATCCCAGGGTAGGGTAACCGCGTTAAAAAACTGCCATTTAGGGACACCCCCCCCCCCCCAAAAAAAAAGAGGATACCGTATTTTGGGGCGTATAAGACGACCCCCCTACCTTTCAAGTTAAAACATAGGTTTTGGGCTATACTCGCCATATAAGACTACCCCTCTTCCGAAGCAAAGCAAGGCAACACCATATACCATATACGCTGAGCATAAAAATCCCAAAGGTAATTAAGTAAGTGTAATCTATGAAAGCCCTGGCTGTCTGTGCCCTATTCATCTGCAAGGTACCGTAAGTACCGTAAATGTATTCTCTTATAAATCTCCAAGGTATTATAAGTAAGTATTACCGGTAGATGTATAATATTCTCAAGGCGCTGGCTGTGTTGAAATCCTGTACCGGTATACCGTATGTACCGTAGCTTTGGCTATATACAGTATACCGTGCTGAGCCAATCACAGTGAGCGGTATATTCCGCCTCTCTGACTCCGCCAATCCGAGCAGGCTTTGCATTCAATAATAGAATAGATTGCTCACCGTGATTGGCTCAGCGCGGTATACTACGTAGCCGAAGCTACGGTACAGTATACCAGTACAGGATTCCCGCACAGCCAGCACCTTGAGAAGACTATACATCTACCGGTAATACTTTTACTTACAATACCTTGGAGATTTATAAGAGAATACATTTAGGGTACCTTGCCGATGAATAGGGCACAGACAGCCAAGGCTTTCATAGATTACACTTACTTAATTACCTTTGGGATATTTATACTCGGCGTATAAGACGACCCCCCCATTTTTGGGGGATTTTTTTGAGGTTCAAAAGTCGTCTTATACGCCCAAAAATACGGTACTTTTTTTTTTTTTTTTTTGACAGAAGCAAACAGTGGTCACCAGTTTAGACAGGTGGTATACAATGTGCAATTCTTTCTTCATCACTGTCCTCTCAGTTCCCTGTGTCACCTTCATCACTGTCCTCTCAGTTCCCTGTGTCACCTTCATTGTCCTCTCAGTTCCCTGTGTGTCACCTTCATTACTGTCCCCTCAGTTCCCTGTATCCCCTTTATTAGTGTCTGCTCAGTTCCCTGTGTGTCACCTTTATTAGTGTCCCTTCAGTTACCTGTGTCACCATTATTATTCTCCCTGTGTCACCTTCATTACTGTCTCCTCAGTTCCCTGTGTGTCACCTTTATTAGTGTCCCTTCAGTTCTCTGTGTGACCATTATTATTCTCTCAGTTCCCTGTGTGTCGCCTTAATTAGTGTCCCTTCAGTTACCTGTGTCACCATTTTTATTCTCTCAGTTTCCTGTATTACTGTCTTCTCAGTTCCCTGTGTGTCTCCTTTATTAGTGTCCCTCAGTTCTCTGAGTTGACTTCATTAGTGTCTCTTCAGTTCCCTGTGTGTCACCTTTATCACACCAGTCCTACTGCAAGTGCAAGTCACTCCCTCTGTCTGCATGACGCCAGGTGCTGGAGATGAAGAAAGTGAGTTGAGAAGGCAGTGCAGAACTAGGCGCAGGCCTCACTCTCGGCCTCACTCTGAGAGTCTGTGACATCTCTGATTGCTAGATGCCAGGCTGGGGTGGTCCTAGCAACCAGTTCAGGCAATATAGTTAGTAGGGTGGCTGTGTCCATTTCATTGCATTGTGCCCGGAACCCAGGATAGACCTGTCATTTGCAGGACAGTCCCAGGCAATCCAGAACACATGGGCACCCTGCCCCAGGGTGATGCTATACAGTATCAGTGTTACTTTAGCTTATCTTTCGACAATATAGTTTGCTTTCAGCTGAAATCTGTAAGTTTTCTTTCCTAGGTATTTTCCGTATTTGTTTTCTTATGCTTGGTCAGGTCACAAGCAGTCAAGGTCACCTTGTCTTTACATACAGGCAACTATATAACAAACAAAGGAAAGAGCAGACGGCAGCTCGTCATAAGATATTCTGATTATAAGGAAAAAGTGATCTATTGTTTGAACTGCTTCGGTTCTCCATGAGTTGTAAAATGTTTATTTTAAAATCTTGATGTTCTTAAAATTTCCATTTTCTCTGAAAGGGTTCCGTCTTTGTATATAATGTTGCTGCTATTTTAAACAATCGGGAATACAAAGCTGAATAAAACATCATCACTAGTGATATATAAATATACTGATGTTCTCTGTGATGTCTAAGTGATGTCACACAAACGCCAAGGAGCCCTTTAAATAAAAAGAAGCCAATTTTTAGTTCATTTTTTTTCTCATTAGTTTATTTTAAAACATTCAAACATTATAACACCATTTCCATCACATTACAAGGTTTACATTAACCAAATGAGGCTGTAATCGTAAAAAAAAAAGTTACAGGAAGTATATATATATATACACACACACACATATATATATATATATATATATATATATATACACACATACATATATATATATATATATATGCACATACACCACACACGCACACATTAGACTACCAAAAGTATTAGGACGCCTGCCTTTACACACACAGGAGCTTTAATGGCATCCCAGTCTAAAGCCCAATACACACGAGTGGAAATTCGGCCGGGAATTTTCGTCCGACGACCGATCTGCCGATTTTCAGCTTGTTAGTATGGTGCTCTCGACAACCGACTCCGACTTTTCGGCCGAAAAAATCCTGGTGTGCAGGCTATAAAATTTTTGTCCTCCGTCAAAACACGTCCGATTTTTGTGCAGTCAGTACAGATTTCGATGGGGAAAAATCTTATGAGCAAGACTAGGCGTGCTCAGAGATGAAAGAACACATACAAAGCAATCCAACACATGACATCACTTCTGAAGTAGAATTCTGTCGTGTGGGAAAATTCGTGTGCAGTCTAGAGCACATTCCAACAAACAGACAGCACTCTGGACAAAAGACGGACGACCGGACGGCGGAAATTAGTTGCGTGTGTACGAGGCTTTAAGCTGGATACACACTATACAATTTTCTTTAGAATTCCTTAAAATTTACCAAAACCATATAATATGAGGTCAAACATAAACACTTTCAATTTGTATGCAATCAGACAGGCTCTTGCACTACATAGTTGACGGTAAATCTAAATGAAATCAAACAACAAAAGTTGTATAGTGTGTACCCAGCCTTATAGTCCGGAGGGTTTAATATTGAGTTGGCCCACCCTTTGCAGCTATAACAGCTTCAACTCTTCTGGGAAGGCTGTCCACAAGGTTTAGGAGTGTGTCTATGGAAATGTTGACCATTCTTCCAGAAGTGTATTTGTGAGGTCAGGCACCACTGTTGGACTAGAAGGCCTGGCTTGCAGTCTACACTTTAATTCATCACAAAGGTGTTCTATTGGGTGCAGACCAGTCAAGTTCCTCCACCCCAAACTCGCTCATCCATGTCTTTTTGAACCTTGGTTTGTGCACTGGTCCAAATCATTTGGTGGAGGGGAGATTATGGCGTGGGGTTGTTTTTCCAGGGGTTGCAAAAATGTGTTGCATTCAGAACAGTAAATAAAATAAAAAGCCTGGGCGCCATAAAATGTTGCAATTTTTGGCAAATTCGATTTGGTCACTTCAGCGAAATAACCGAGCTTGTTTGATAAGCCAAAAAACCTTTTAGGCTTTGTGCACTTGGGTATTTTACAGCATGCTAATTTGACATCTATGCACACTGTCTGCATTTGGGGCCATGCACTTGCACCTGCATGTATGTCTAATTGGGATCACTGGCTGTCTCTGTGCAGCTGCTGCATTTCAATGGACATAAATTAGACTGCCTGCCTGCATGGGGATTCATGGAACACCTGTGCATCCCCATGCAGGTAAACATGGTCCTCGCACGGGTGAACGCTGTAATATCGCTGTGAACGAGGCCTTATAGTATTGTAATGTCATTTGTATCAATAACAGTAGCACAGTGCTATATTAACAGTATCATAATGCTACTATAGAACTAGGTATAACAAGAGATATTGACATTAGCAGATACAGTAGGTTTTAAAAAAGGAAAATCTTATGAACTGATGCGCTGTATATATGGATAGTTATACTATATATTTTATGTTTTTTTTTCTATAAAGCAAGTAATAAAAAAACACGTTTAGGGGCATTCTTCGGTTTTTTTTAAGCTTCTGAACAAAGCTCAGTATTAGCCAATGTGCCCATGCACATGGGGAAGTTAGATTGATTTTTTAGAGCAGTGGTCAGAAGCATAAAAAAATAAAAAAACTGCCCCAAATGTGTGTATGCGCATAAATTAATTCCAGTGTTCAGAATATATGAGTATTCCAGCCAATAAAATTAGTTTGCAGGCATACCCTTCTAAACAACATGCGCCTGTAAATGCTTGTGATTACGTACCAAAGCAAACATTTTTCTAGGACTTCTGCATAAATGCCAAAAACGCCCCTTTTTATTGGTACCGTTTTTTTTTTTTTTTACTAATCTGAATGCCTTTCAATGGGCCTGTACACACAGGCGCATGAATACCAGTAAACTAGCACCACGTTTAAGGCTGAGTTCACACATATACAAATTGGATGCGAGTTTCCAATGCGCATGACAGGAGAGTGTGACCGTTTCTTAATGGAGCCAGCTCACACAGCTCCAGGACAGCCGTGGTCTGCATTGAAGGGTCCTGTGCGTCTTCTGGTCCAATTCAAGTGCGAATTCAAGCAAAATCTCAGACCTGATTCACACCTGAAATGGTGAACAGGGACGCACCGGACCCTTGCTGTGAACCACGGCTGCAGCATATGTGAATGAAGCCTAAATCAATAAAAGAAAAAAAATTACTAAAATCTGCATTTATGCACGAATATCAAAATACAATCCTAAAGAATAGTTGGACTTTAAAGGGCCAATATGGGAGGGATGGTCACAAATAAAGCCAGAATATTCTCATATTAATAACATATTTATTCAATCACAGGAATAAAAGAAAATTTACATATAAACATATATAAAAAAATTGTAGGAACATGCTCCCTGTGGGAACGTTGACACAGTATACCAAGTAGGTAACAGTAGTCTCTGTTAAGCACAGTCTATAGGTCCCCAATAAGCCGACGCGTTTTGCACCAAGGATTCCTCAGGGCCAAAGAGACCTTGAAGACCATTGTTCTACAAGAAAATACATACAAAAAAAATATAAAGTAAATACCTACACATTAGTTACATATCCAGTAATATTTAGTGGATATGACAACATCTTATTTATACAAATAAATTGTTACTAACCCCATGAAGTCAGGGGAACGAATGCACGAATACCAGTGAGCATCTGTGTCTGCACATAAATCACACCTTCCTTGTTGTAGATTATGTATGCGCTAAAATAGTTTTTTATATGGCAGTAAGATCTGGTGTTCAAACATCAGTACTGTGTGCAAGGACCCTTCTATAGTGGGTGAACACTACAGTGACTTCATATCAGAAAAAAGACAGGACATCAAGCGGAGTATATATAACACTGACTTCCTCTGACATTTCAGCCGCTGTCCATAGATAAAACAGTTGAATGCTCTATCTATAGCCCGGACAGTGACAAAGTGGAAAAAGGAAATATGTTCACAGATAATGCCTGAACCAGCCAAAACCAGTGAAAAATTCTAAACAAAACTGCTCGTCCTAATGATTCCTCCTGAGGATGATGTCAGATGGGTGTTATGGTGTTCTGCAGATTTCAAACTTAAAATCACAGCAAACTTTTCCTACGCACGTCCCTGACCTGATTAATGTGACACCAGCTTAGCGTGGTATTCGGTGGGAAATGTTCTTTCCGGGGCTCACAGATGTTGAGAATAGCAATTAGGAGAGACTGCTGCATGTACCAATTAGATAACAGTGCAGCATGATAGATTGCAGCATGATAGATAAGTGGTTAACAAACTTCTAGTCAGTGGCGGCTGGTGCTCAAAATTTTTGGGGGGCGCAAACAGAAAAATGTAATAGGCATTGCTTTGCAGCAAAAAACGCTGTAAAAAATTGCGTGACTTTGAGGTTGCAAAAGTGTGAAAGGGGCCTTCAGTAATTAACCACTTAAGCCCCGGAGGATTTGGCTGCTAAAGGACCAGGGGTTTTTTTGCGATTTTTTACTGCGTGACTTTAACGGACAATTGCGCGGTCGTGCGACGCTGTACCTAAACGAATTTGACGTCCTTTTTTTCCCACAAACAGAGCTTTCTTTTGGTGGTATTTGATCACCTGTGCGATTTTTTGATCACGCGCTATAAACAAAAAAAGAGCGTAAATTTTGCAAAAATAACAATATTTTTCACATTTTTTTATATGAAATTCCCCAAAAAAAAAAGTAAAAATCAAAATTTTTTAACATTTTTCGGCCAATTTGTTTTATGCTACCTATGTTTGGTAAAAAAAATCGCAAAAAGCGTATTTTGATTGGTTTGCGCAAAAGTTATCGCGTTTACTAACAAAGAGAAAGATTTTTGTCATTTTTGGTGTTTTTTTTTTAACGCGTAATGGCGGCGATCTGCGATTTTTTTTTCGGTACTGCGACATTGCGGCGGACAGATCGGACCCTTGACTGACATTTTTGACACTTTTGGGGTTACCAGTGACATTACTGCAGTAATCAGTGCTATACATATGCACTGTTACTGCAAAAATGACACTGGCAGGGAAGGGGTTAACTTTATTGGACAGGGAGGGGTTAAGTGTGTCCTAGGGGCGTGCTTTCTACTGTGTAGGGACATTCCTATTGGTGTAAAAGCAAAGATCAACCGTTCTACATAGTAGAACGGTCAGATCTTTACTTTTACACAGGGAGAACTGACAGGCAGCTTGTTTACACAAGCTGCTCTGTCTTTCTCCCTTCACAGGAGCGATCGCAGTGTGACTGGCGGACATCGAGTCCGCCGGTCACACGCACTGACTTGCCTGTGAACGAGCCGCGGCGGGCGCGCGCCTCGGCGGGCGCGCACCCGCCCGCGATAGGCTCGCAAGTCAGTGACAGGCGAGTGACGTACCGATACGTCACTCTGCCTGGCCGGGGCTGACCGCCGCAGTATATAGTCGTGCGGCGGTCGGCAACCGGTTAAGGTATAGTGTGCCCCGTTTCAATGCAGAGAGACCAGCATGCCCCCTTTCAATGCAGAGTGACCAGCATGCCCCCTTTCAATGCAGAGTGACCACAGTGTGCCCCCTTTCAATGCAGAGTGACCAGCGTGCCCCCTTTCAATGCACAGTGACCATTGTGCCCCCTTTCAATGCATGGTGACCAGCGTGCCCCCTTTCAATGCACAGTGACCAGTGTGCCCCCTTTCAATGCACAGTGACCAGCGTGCCCCCTTTCAATGCAGTGACCAGCGTACATGCCCCCTTCAATGCACAGTGACCAGCATACATGCCCCCTTTCAATGCACAGTGACCAGCGTGCCCCCTTTCAATGCAGTGACCAGCGTACATGCCCCCTTTAATGCAGTGACCAGCGTACATGCCCCCTTCAATGCAGTGACCAGCGTACATGCCCCCTTCAATGCAGTGACCAGCGTACATGCCCCCTTTCAATGCAGTGACTAGCGTACATGCCCCCTTTCAATGCAGTGACCAGCGTACATGCCCCCTTCAATGCAGTGACCAGCGTACATGCCCCTTTCAAAGCAGGGACCAGCGTACATGCCCCCTTCAATGCAGTGACCAGCATATATGCCCCCAGTGCAGTGACCAGCATACATTCCCCCAATGCAGTGACCAGCATACATGCCCCCAATGCAGAGATCAGCGTGCGTGCCCCCTTCAATGCAGTGACCAGCATACCATTCCCCCAATGCAGAGATCAGCATGCGTGCCCCCTTACTGGAGCAGCAGCGGCGGCGAGCGGCTTCTCATCAGTCTCTCGGCGTTGGCTTCTCCTCGGTCCTGGCGGTGTGTCTCCTCCAGTCCTCCCGCTCCCGCCTCCTCCTTGGCCAATGGCATGGGGTTTGCCTTGTGGCCAATCATGAAGCGCGTATCGGACGCGCTTTCTGATTGGCCAGGAGGAGGATCGGTGTGACAATAGCGAATTTTCATTCGCTATTGTCACACAGTGGGTGGACTCGGGAGGCACTGCTCTGCGCCCCGGGTCCACCCTTTGCATCGCCCTCTGGCTCTAATCAGGTGATGCCCAAAAAAAAAAAGCCCCATTGAACTCCATGCCTCCGGCGCCCCTGCATAAAGATTAGGGGGCCGAACGCATGGATGGGGGGGTGGCGCCCCTGCACCCTCAGTCCACCGGCCGCCACTGCTTCTAGTGCTTTGGTCCTGGCTTCAGTTTCCGGTTAATGGCAGGGCTAGATTTACCAAAAGAGCTCATTTACATCTTTACATGCATTGCTGCCTGTGGTGCCTCGCTTCGGCAGGGCATATACTAAAATTGGAACGATACAGAGAAGATTAGCATGGCCCCTGCGCAAGGATAACACGCAAATTCATGAAGCCATTCATTTTGAAAGGCACCTCCGAACACTAAGCCGATACACATTTGTTGCAGCCTACAGCAATGAACCGTGCTGCGCTGTGTTACAAATTGTATTACACGTCCATTGGAACATTTTGGTGGGTTGGCAGCCCAACATTTATATATATATATATATATATACACACACACTGTATATACATTATGTTGCTGTCCCTAAAGCAATGCATGATAACATGTGATATAACACATCAGAGGCGTAACTAGAACCTTCAGGGCCCCCGGTGCAGGAAACCGTGAAGGGCCCCCTGGACCCCTGGCCGGGGGGCCTCTTCCCTTCAAGCCTGGGGTTCTTCCCACTGATCCTGGGGCCCTTTACTCTCGTTGCGGGGCCCTTTATTACGGTCCCGCAGTGGTACCCTTTCACAAGTTCTGGGGCCCCCTTCCTGTATTATTTTTTATCATTGTGTTTTATTTTTTTACAATGTCACTGACTATGACTCTGTCCATTCAGAAAAAGAAGGAGCTGGTAAATTACATATTTACCCATATTTACCGACCCCCTTCCTGGTTCTCTATTGTGACACATCCCCTGCAGCAGCCGGCAGGAGAGGGGAGGGAGCACAGTGGGGGGGGGGACCAGGGGAGCACACAGGGGCCCAGAGACAGCAGAACACAAGTGAACTGGATAGGAGGAGTCACGGGGGCAGCATACAGAGGAACCAATCTTCTCCATTTTCCTCCTGCAGCTACAGGAGGAAAAAGGAGGACAGTGATTACTCTATATGCTGCCCCCACCGCCCCTCCTATCCAGATGTACAGGGGGAGCCACACAGGCCCCCTGGAGCATGGGACCGGTTGCAATTGCAACCCCTGCAACCCCTGTAGTTACGCCCCTGTAACACATGATAACACACCTCGCAAATGTGAAAGGACTGGTACACATGATGAGATTATCAGACAAATGTTTGTCCGTTTGTTTTGCATGCTAGTCTCATATCAGGAATAAAGAGGTTATTAACCACTTTAGCCCCGGAAGATTTTACTGCTCAATGACCAGGCCACTTTTTTCAACTTGGCACTGCGTGACTTTAACTGACAATTACGCGGTCATGCAATGCTGTACCCAAACAAAATTGACATCTTTTTTTTTCCCCACAAACAAAGCTTTCTTTTAGTGGTATTTGATCACCAATGAGCTTTTATTTTTTGCGATATTAATAAAAAAAGAGCAAAAATTTTGAGAAAAATTGACATTTTCTACTTTGACTGTTAAAAAATATCCAATATATTCAATTTTTGTCATATATTGAGGCCAAAATGTATTTAGCTACATGACTTTAACAAAAAAATTCTCAATGAGCGTATTTTTATCTACTTTAAGACCGGAAGATTTTACCCCCTTCCTTACCAGGCCATATTTTGCGATTTGGCACTGCGTTACTTTAACAGACAATTGCGCAGTCGTGGGACCCTGTACCCAAACGTCCTTTTTTTCCCCACAAATAGAGCTTTCTCTTGGGGTCATCTAATCACCTGTGTGATTTTTAATTTTTGCGCTATAAACAAAAAAAGAGCAACAATTTTGAAAAAAAAAATAACATTCCCAAAAAAAAATTTAAAAATCAAATTTTTTTTAACATTTTAGGCCAGTTTGTTTTCTGCTACATGTTTGTGGTAAAAAAAAAATTGCAATAAGTGTATTTTGAGTGTTTTGCGCAAAAGTTATTGCGTTTACTAACTACAGGACAGATGTCATTTTTTTTGTTTTGTTTTTTTTACTAGTAATGGCGGCGATCTGCGATTTTTTGCGGGACTGTGACATTGCGGCGGAAAAGACCGGACCCCTAACTGACATTTTTTACACTTTTGGGGGTACCAGTGACATTGCTACAGTAATCAGTGCTAAAAATATGTACTGTTACTGTAATAATGACACTGGCAGGGAAGGGGTTAACACTGTTGGTGATCAAGGGGTTAAATGTATGCCTCATGCTTATTGAAGTGTGTGTGTGTGTGGGGGGGGGTTCTGTGACACAGACAGAGATCGCAGGTTCAGCTATGCTGAATCCTGTAATCTCTCCCTGTCTATCACAGATAAGATCCGCCTGCTTTGTTTACACAAGCAGGCAGATCTTCTCACACTTTCCCTGACGATCGGGGAAGAGAGGCGGCAATCGCCATCTCTCCTCCTGCGGCCCGAATCCCGCTGTGTCTAAACACAGCGGGAGCGCGCCACCGAGATCACTAGGAGTCCAGCGACGTAGGTCTACGTTGCTGGACCCAGGGGAGCCGACCTGCCGCAGTAGTATTACTGTGAGCGGTTGGCAAGTGGTTAAAGTTACGAAAATTCTCATACGACAGAATAAAAATTTAGAAGTGATGTAATGTATTGTAGTGTATTTGTATTGCATTTCCAGACAACAACTGTACTGATTAAATGAAAATCACATGATCTGGTATCACAGAGAAACATTTTTTTGTCCTATCAGATAATTTTGCATGAATTATTGTGATTGGCTCTCGAAAGCTGTGTACTAACAATCAGATTATCGTAAGATCGCTTCAAATTTTTCATACGATTTTCTGATTGTGTGTACGGGCCATTAAGCTCAGTAGGCCAATGTCTGTAGATTACAACGCCAAAGAGGTCGTTTTTTCCTGTATAGTAATAAGCCACAGGTTTTCCCATGTAGGCCGAAACTGTTGCTTGATATACTTGTAGACAAGGTGATCCAAGCTGATCAGGCCCCGTTTATTCTTATTTGTAGGCCACAACACAAGGTAATGCATGGCAGAAAATACTGCAGCGGTAAAACAATGGAATGTGCTGGGGCCCTAAGGACTCCTTCACACCAGTGTGCTCTGGTAACGCTGTGGTAAATGCTACAATAAATGCAAAGGATGCACTGCGATAACTGCAGTGGATGCACTGTGGTTCCAAAGTTTCTGGATGGCACCCCAACCCAGCTTCCCAAAGCACCCATAGTGTTGGGCAGCACTGATGAAAATTCTGCATGTATGATTTTAGGTCTATTGTGCTATGGAAGGCAGCCTACTGAAATGAATGGGCTGCCTTAAAGCAACACACATTAACACACATTGCCCCATGCAATAACATGTATATGTTTAACACACTGCAGAGGCTTGAGCTGGTGTAAATGGGACCTATAGGTTGTGTACCTTCAACCTCAAATGATAGACCTTGTAATATAAACCAAAATAAAAAAAACATAACAGAAGGCCAAGCAGCTTCTGCCAGTATTGGCCTTGGAGCGTGTGTTTGAGCAGTGTTTCTCAACCTTTTTCAGTCAAGGCACCCTTTAAAATTATGGACATTCTTGAGACACCCCATTCTAAAGTGTAAAAAAATGAACCTAAAGCTTTTACATAAAAAAGTAACATCCACACACATAGGTCACCCGATGTTACAAATGATTTATAATTCTAAAGCAAATACACCTTTGCACATGGGTACTGACTAGTATTCCAGAGTTTCTTTTTTCTCTTGGTTTCTCTCCCTCACTCAGCCAATGTGACCCCAAGTGGTGATGTCGAAGGGCAGGGGAATAGCAAACAAGGATGCTGTGCAGGTGCCTGACGTATAAAGTGATGACATCACTGGTTGTTAGGATGCCGGCAACTGAAAGGTTGTAATGGTGCACCATAAAAACCTGTGGCTTTGTGTAACTAAAAGGCAGGCTTCAGGAATTTGCTGACTTGTATACAAATTTTGGGCAATTTTTTAGCACATTGCCAAGCAGTGCCCTCTTAAGAGCATTATAGGCCCCCGGGCAATGCAGTGCACTGGGGCCCTGCCTACACAATCACCCACGAAAAAAAAATGCAAATTATTGATAAGGCGATATTTATTGGTACAGCAGTGCCAGGCTAACGACAGCTTCCAAGTTTGGCCGCTGGGTCCAGAGAACACACATAGGGATGGGAGTTAGACTCGACTGTCCTGCGTGTGCCTGTTGCTGTGGAGGTGGACAGGCATTCCTGCTGTTGTGGGCTCCCCCTTCAAGGCCCAAGTGACCTGACAGCAGCGCAGGGCCAACAGGCGCTTGTCACCTGCTAAGTTCGGTGGCGGGATACACACGGGAATCGGGATTAATGCTTGGCTGGGGATAAGTCGCTGGGCATGTGGGGCCTGCTGGGCAAGTGGGGCCCCCGGGCAACTGCCCAGCGTGCCCATTCGGTAAGATGGCCCTGTTGCCAAGGCACTCTTGAATGAACCTGAAGGCACCCTAGTTGAAAAAGGCTGGTCTCGAGCTATTGCGAAGACATGAAATTGTTGGCTTGTTTAAAGGTCAGTGATGGGTTCTGTATATTTCATTTATGGTTATAGGTGTGGAAAGGACAAGGGCCCTTTCACAGATTTTTATGTGCATTGTACCACGTGTTACCAAGCCTGCTAACGTACAGTGTGCTTGGCATTTTGTTGTGCGTTATCATTTATTTTCAATGGTACCTTGACCGTGCACTTTTGGTAATTTTTATGGCCCCATTAAGAGCCTTCTGTTGTGCAACATATTGAGAGCCTGCTGAAAACGAATCACTGACAAAACAAAAAACATGGATCATATGCAGTTCTGTAATATAGTATAAAATAGAATGGGACTTTCCCTCTCAGGATGGTTTACAAGGATCTTTTACATGCACCCAACTTATTAGTAGCTTTGTGTAGAATTCACAGCGCACAGAGACCATTCTTGATCGGAGTGGAGGATTAGTAAGCAGTTCCATTGAGTCCAATGATAAGCACGTAATGTGATTTCATGGCTTGAACATAGGGGGAAGGTGCCATCATGAGCCTGGGACCTCCAGTAGGTGGGGGTCACTGGTGTCCTGTGCACCCCCTGTAGTGACTCCTTAGAGAAAACTCTAGAATTGCACCAGAATTGATGAGCTTCTTCTATAGAAAAATGCTGTGTGAAGGGTGCAGATATTTGTGCTCACTTTTTAGAACTGAAGTTATCTTCACCACACTCCAGTTTGAGGTTACTCATGGTCCTAAATTAGATGTAACCTCAATCATTAAAATGTTATATAAAAGTTTAGTGTTAAGTCATTTTCAATATTTTAATCTGAAGCTTTCAAAAAGCCCAACTGAGTAACTAAATGATCCCTTGAAGTTGGGTTTATTACTTGTTTTGGCCTAGGGCAGCCTCTTTCAACCTTTTTCACATGAAGGAACCCTTGTAATAACTTTCCGGGCTCAGGGAACCCCTGCTGATAATTAATATATCTACATCTCCCTGTACATTAGTGTGATGGTCAGTGGGAAGAATGCTCCTTACACTTGTGGTGAATAAGAAGAACTACCCATTACAGATAGCTAAAAAGATCAATGGTGTCAGTGGGAATTCTTCTGAGAGGCAGAAATTGCCCCTTACTCAAAGTACCCCTAGAAACCTTTGGAGGAACCCTATGGTTCCACGGAACCTGGTTGAGAAAGCCTGGTCTAGGGGAACAAAGTGAAGATGTACTTACCTGATCTGTCCTGCAGCTAGACTGGTCCCTGCAGCTTCTTCTACCCCCATGCTCCAGCAGTTTAAGGGCGTGATGTCATCAAGACCAAGGCAGGGACCAAAACCCTGCATTGGATGTGATGATGCCAAGGGACAGTCCAGCACCAGAGCATGCGAAAGCGCTATTTACCAGGGGAGTGAAGGATCAGGTAAGGGATACGGATTCTCCTCTCCCCTAGACACGATAAGATATTAATCCTTAATATCTGTTGGTCCTTGTTCAGGGACCTGCTATAAAGTAACAACGTTCTCTCTGTGTTCCAGTTTCTGATGGTAGTACAAGTTGCCATTTTTGTACACATTATATAGACATGGCCCATCATTTTTGACATAAAGAAACCTTCCCTGACAAATACCATGCAGCCATCACTGGACTGCGTGAATGTAGACAAGTAGCTGCAAAGAGGCTACAGAAGATCAGCCGCACTGAGATGCAGTAAAGGATGAAAACAAGTGAAAGCAAGAATTTATTTAAAAAGATTGAAAATGGTTACAGTCAGGGCCATGGTTGCCCAACATGAGCCTTCGTCTTGGGCTGGGTCCGCCATCTGTTGGGCAGGCAGCTTGCAGAGGGGCAGTGGGATGCTGGAACACAGAAAGTACTGAAAGGACACACATGCTATTGTCATTAGGGTGATCCCCACTTCACAGTACAAATGTAGTTCTGGTTGGATAGAAAAAAGAGGTTATAGTGCCCCCCTGCCGCCCACCAGAATTCTGACAGGACAGGGCTGTCCACATGCCACGATCATGGCAATTTAAACTCGGACTAGCAAGTTTGACAGGTGGCACTATGCACTGTGGTCGCGAGCCAATTGCTTGGCTTTCAGTTGCGGCATGGTCCTGCAATCTAAAATTGCTGTTCACCATTAAAAAAGTTTTCAGAAGGTGTCAGTAGTGCCTCCTGAACACATGGAAACCGCTGCTATATCCCTCTCTGAAAAGCAATCCACTGTGGATTGCTTTTCAGAGGGTGATAAGCATTACTGCCTGTCTGAAAGAGCCCCTATTGCCACTGTCACCATTGATGAGGATTATTTTACTCTGACACACTTTTTTTCAGCATGCATTGACTGCAATAAATTGTACAATACAATATGATACATGTACATTGCAAGCTAATGCAGCAGGACCAACATTTTCTGTGCAATAACTTTAAATGGGCTGCCTAAGCTGGTGCAATGCACCTACGCATTAAATCATGCTGCTGCGGTACAGCCCTCTGGGACTATCATTATCATGTTGATGACCACTGAGTTAGGGTTCACATCTACTTTAAGCAGCTTTAAAAATTCACCAATGATGTCAGAGCATGCTGCCAGTCTTGTTTTGGAATTTTTTATTTATTTATTTATTAACTTGTTTCCTGATTCCAGTATTTTTTTTTTTTCATTAAAAACTGAAGTTTGAGAAATTTTGCAATGGTTCTTATGCCTCGTACACACGATCAGATAATCGTACGAAAAAAAATTGCTTTCAAATTGAGCGCACAATAATCTGATCGTTAGCACACAGCTTTTGACAGCCCATCACTACCTTTCATCCGACAAAATCCGAAGGGACAAACACGAAAACTTTTATCGTTCGATAGCCTAGTGAACAACAATCGTTTAACCACTTGCCGACCGCCCGCCGTAGTATTACTGCGGCAGGGCGGCTCGGCTGCGCCCAGTCACATAGTACTATGTGACTTTGTGCACGTGGTGTCGTGGTTGGACACAGCGGGAGGCAGGCCACGGGAGGAGCGGCGGCGCTTGCCGCTGCCCTCCCGCGATCGTCTGAGAAACCGAGAGAAGACCCGCCTGCCAGACAGGCAGGGAGAGATCTCTCTGTGCCTGTCACAGAACCCCCCCCCCCCACACACACGCAGTAAAGCCCCGTACACACGTACCGATCGTCGGCCGAACGATCGGCCGTCTTTTGTCCCCGGGCTGTCGGTGTCTGTTGAAAAGTGCAAAAGACTGCACAAGAATTTTGTCCACCGACTACAGCCGACTGCAGAAGTGATGTCATGTAATGGTTAACTTTCCTTGTGTTTTTTCTTTTCTGAGCATGCCCAGTCTTGCAAATCTGCTGTTTGTCGGCCGAATTCTGTACTGACTGGCGAACAATCGGCCGTTCTGGTGTCGGCATACAAAAATTTTCATGCTTGCAAGACAGATTCTTTTTGGCCGAAAGTGCGCTGTCGGCTTTCGGAAGCATCATACTAACAAGCCGAAAATCGGCCGATCGTTCGGCGGCCGAACATTTTCGGCCGACAATCGGTACGTGTGTACGGGCCTTTAGTAAGCACTTTAGGAATACATTTAACCTCTTTGATCACCCCTAGTATTAACCCCTTCCCTGCCAGTGTCATTTATACAGTAACAGTGTATATTAATCATCACTGATTACTTTATTAGTGTCACTGGTCCCCAAAAAGTGTCAAAAATGTCAGTTAGGGGTCCGATCTGTCTGCCGCAATGTCGCAGTCCCGCTAAAAATTGCTGATCGCCGCCATTACTAATAAAAAAAAAGTCCAAAAATCTATCCCGTAGTTTGTAAACGCTATAACTTTTGCGCAAACCAATTAAAATGCGCTTTTTGGGATTTTTTTTTACCAAAAATATGTAGCAGAATACAAATTGGCCTAAACTGGTAAAATAATTTAATTTTTAAATTTTTTTTATTGGGAATGTTTTATAGCAGAAAGTAAAAAATATTGTTTTTTTTCAATATTGTCGCTCTTTTTTTGTTTATAGCGCAAAATCTAAAAACCGCAGAGGTGATCAAATACCACCAAAAGAAAGCTCTATTTGTGGTTAAAAAAAAGGTCAAAAGGACATTGTATTTGGGTACAGCATCGCACGACCACTCAATTTTCCGTTAAAGTAACGCAGTGCCGAATCGCAAAAAATGGCCTGGTCATTAAGGGGGTAAAACCTTCCGGGGCTGAAGCGTTCGCTAAAAATCGATAGACAAAGACCACGCATGATCAGAGACACGAAATTAACCCGGAAAAAGCCTGGCTGCCATTGTTTTTGTTTTGCACTATCCGATAGGTAGCTACGCAACCAGAAAGCTTTTCCAGAATCATCCGAAAAAAATCATATGGTTTAGTACACATTGTTGATTTCGATACTAGTATCATGCAACAAACCATAAGTCGTCTGATTATCTGATCGTGTGTACGAGGCATAAGAGAAGAGATTTTATCATCCAGCATCAGTTGTACGGCATGCAGTGCAGTCCTCCCCCCCCCAGCTGCCTGCAGTGCCTCTCATTGGCCTCTATGCGGCCTCCATCGCATGTTGAGTCACCTCTATTCTTAGCTGATTCTACAGCCAGCCTGGCTAATTAACTGCATAGCCCAGCCTCTCTGTGCACTGTATTGTAATTAGGTAGGAGGGATGGCCAGCACTGCCCTGACACAGGCACACAGCTCCCAGTGCTAGAAGGACGCAGAGTTTCCTATGTGTCACAGCACTGACATTACAAAGGTACAGCTGCAGAAGTGACTTGGAATATGTGCCTGATCACAGCCAGGGCAATGTCATAGGTGTGACCGCTCTCCTGGACAATGGGGAACCAGCCTGCCAGACCAGAGGAACCAGAACAAGGTATGTGGGTTCACATGGATGTGGACTGTATAGGATCTGACCCTGTGCATGCATTTCTAATTGTATCCCAACTTGTGTCCATTGTGAATCCTTTGTGCAGCCCTGGTAAATGTATGCAGGGAGCATTCCATTCAACGCCGTCCTAAAAGCAGCATTTGTGTGCACACAATGAAGGGGATCCATTGACAGGGAGCCGGTATGTGTGCTGGGTGCCTGTCACTGATTATCTTTCTGCAGCTGGAAAGTTTGAACCCTGCCCTTCTAATGTGCTGCTGCTGAGCCGGGGACTGGGAGCGCCCCTTAGTATAGAATAACGAAGGTGGGCGCACCGAGGATCTACAGCAATTTGTTTAATGAATAGAAAGGTAAAGGTCCTCCTGGGTCTGCTGTGTAATTAGACAGATGATACCGCGCACACAGCACCTGTTATGGGATATTCAGTCCCATCCTAGTTCAGCCAGTGTCACGGTATATTCAGGCTGGGAAGGTGTAAGGTGTACAGCGTCGCAAATTGTTGCTCGCCAGTACAGTTGCTGATATTTTAAATACATTTCTGGGGTCATATTTAATGTAAAGTGGTATTAAACCCAAAAGCAACCATTTCTTATATTGCAGCTTACCAGTTGTTAGATGTGATGGTTGCATTCGTTTTCTCTCTTTTTTTATTTTTTATCTGGTGTTCCAGTTAGACTGAGTCTCTCTTGTTTTTCAAAAGAACAAGCTCTCTTACAAATGTATCAGTTACAGGGATGAGGAAAACTATTTAGCACTGAAAGGGGTGCTTACAATGAGCAGTTTTATTTATGTAAAACCTTTATGGGCCATACACACTATAAGATTTTCTGAAGACTTTTTCCTTTAGATTTACCAAAACCATATAATATGAGGTCAAACCTAAACACTTTCACTTTGTATGCAATCAGGCAGGCCCTTGCACTACATAGAAAAGGTAAATCTGAAGGAAAAAGTCTTCAGAAAATCTTAAGTGTGTATGGCCCTTTAGGCTGAGTTCGCACTTGGAATGGATGCGGCTCACAGCTGGGGTCCGGTAAATAAATCTCTGTTCTCCGTTTCAGAGACCAATCAGGCCTGAATTTTTGGCTCAAAACGGAGCCAAACACACACAGGACCCCTGTGCAATTTGCTTTGCAGACGCCCCCGAGATGTGTGAACCGGCTCCATTGAGAGCCGGTCACAATCTCCTGTCATGCAAATTGGATGTGGAGAAACTCACATCAAATTCGCATAAGTGTGAACATAGCCTTATCCCAAAAGGAAAAAACGGCTTGCTATAACTCCTTATAAAGTGTGAGTTGGAGTTCAGCTTTAGTTTGTTATGGTATCTAAATCTGCTAGTAGATCTAACACTCCCCTCCCTGAAGACTGACAATGCTGCTGTCCAAAAGTGCCCTTGTGCTTTTTCATCCAGAGTGGAGGAACTCTAATACAGAAGGTGTGTTGCTGGCCAGTTCACTGCTCAGTGGGGATCGATCCGCCGATCCCCGTTGAGCAGGCAGATGACAGCTCTGTGTGCGGAGAGGCAGGTGTCAGAGACCCGCTGCTCTCTATGGGGAATCGAATGAGAGCGGACCGCCTGTCCACTCTCATCCGATCCCCTGGATGGATGGAAAATAGGGTTTCCATCCATCCTGCTTTCACGGACGGGATTGGATGCGGATGGCAGCGGGTGTCAGCGGACATATCTCTGCTAACATCCGCTGCCCCATAGGGATGCATGGAGGATCTGATCAGATCCGCCTAAAAAACTGACAGGCGGATCTGATCGTGTCGTTCGTGTGAAAGGAGCCTTAAGGAAAAAAAAAAACAAATGCAGCCACCACATCTAATGATTGGTAAGCTGCGATATAATCAATTTTTTGTTTTGTGTCTATTACCACTTTAATGCATATGCTGCCTTAGAACACTGTAGGCCACAGTGTTTCCTATTAGAAGTCTGCTGGATAAATAAAAAAAGATACAAAAATATACATTAGAACACTTATTCTCAAATATGTTATTAAAGGTATTTATATGCAATCAACCATTTACACATTATTCCCTGCCATCAAGGAGCTTACAATCAATGTACACAGTTTCTAGGGCCAGTTAGGCTACTCGAGTGTCCTTCGAGTTTAGAAAGAAACTCGCACAAGCGCAGAGTGACTATGCAAACTGCACGCAGATAGTGTCCTGGTTGGGATTTGAAGTGAGGACCCCAGTGCTGCAAAGGAGGAGTGCTAATGACTAAACTACTACACATCCTAACCTAAATAGATCCAAACCCTATGTGTTATGGTATCTAAATCTGCTAGTAGATTTGTGTCCCGTGATGTGCTACAAGAAAAAGATTTTACAGGTAAACTGTAAGAAACATTCCAATTTTCTTTATCGTACATCACAGGACACAGAGCAGCCATAATAATTACTATGTGGGATGTCCTAAAGCAAAGCTCTTGAGGGGAGGTAGACACAATCACAGAAACTGCCACCTGAGAAGGACTTATTCTGCCGCCCGTAACATACTGTGGCCAAAGCAGTATCCTCAGTGACTTTGATATCCATCTGGTAAAATCCTGTGAATGTATGAATGAAACACCATGTAGTGGCCTTAAAGACCTAAGCCACTGACACCTGATGACAGATGGCCCAATATGCCCCCACACACCTGGTAGAAAGAGCTCTCACCAAAAAGGGTTGGGGACCTTGCCCTTTCAATCTATAGGCTTGAATAATTAACTGGCGAATCCAATGAAAAAAAAATGTTAATTTGGATGCCTCCTGCCCTTCCTGGGCTCTGCTGACAGCACAAACCAGGATACTTGACCTGCACTGACAATTCAAGTAAATCCTGACCGCATGAACTACCTCCAGAGTATTCAGCGATCCTACTCCTGCCAAATGAGGATTAGAAAAGAAAGGCAAGGCACTCCCTGAAGCCGGCTTCCAGGCGCTCAACAGAGCGGAGGTAACAGGACTCAAGACCATTGGGTCTAGCTGGACTGGAAGTGTCCAAGGCTATGTACCAAGCCCTCCTGGGCTAATTCGGCTAACATGATTGTTACCACCTTATTGTTATTGTTACCGCCTCCCCGGATTTTTCGCAAAAGATGCGGTAGAAGTCGGCACAGAGAGAAGGGTTCAATTAGGGAGAACTGGTCCCTGAGGTGTCGACACCCCTATTTCCAGTGGGACTCCCATCCCGGACACAACCTGTCTAATTTTGTGTAGAACTTGGAATCCAATAGATCCACCTGCAGAGTTCCCCAAAAATTGTCTCAGGAAGCAGGGACCATGTGGTCCCGGCATTAGTTGCTGATGATTGGAAATCCCACTGTCGTTTTTCTATACCTGGAATATGTACTGGGGACAGAGCCAGCACCTGTCGTTCTGCCCCAGACAGACTGTGGTTCCCTTTCAGAGTTGCACGACTTCTGGTGCCGCCCTGGTGGTTGATTACATGCCGCTGTAAAGGCACTGTCGGATTGAACCTACAACTGGTTCGTTCAATAATCTAGAGCAAGGTGTACTGACCAAAAGTTTCAACATATCGATGGGCAGTATTCTCTCCTGTGGAAACCAAGTCCACAGAACTGTAGCCACCATCAAATTAACTGGAGCGACTTGCCTCAGTGGTTATCTTCCAAACCCCTGAAAGGAAGAATTTTGCCCTCTCTAGATTCCGAACCATCAACCACATATTTTAGCTCTGCAACACCCCGGGAACAGAGCCCTCTGACAATCCAATGCTTGGATCATCATGTTCCAGACAGAGGAAATGATTCCCTACAAAAAAAACTTAGGAGTAGGACTTGCCTTAGTGAACATGCTTTAACCTAGATACAATTTCCTCCTGCAGAAATGTATGGAAAGGTAACCTGAAACCGGCTGCTTCCTTCGCAAAGATTATTAGGGTATACCGAGATTGACACCCCCCGCAACTTCAGCAAGTCCAGCACCAGGGCTTGAGGCTTTGCGAACCCTAGAGAGCTGTGGCTAGCTCGAAGGGCTGAGTCATAAATGGGGGGGAAAAAAAAGACTTTCTATTGCAATTGCAGAAACCTTTGATGAGCCTGGGATAAACTGGCACATGAAGATATGTGTTATGACTATGGACCCCGAATTCTACCTCTTGCAGAGAGGTCATCACTGAACATACCGCACCTATCTTAAACAGAAGGATGCCCAGCAGCTTGAGATCTTAGGATAAAACTCATGTCCCCATTTGGTTTTGGAACTGCTACCATTCAAGTGTTTTACAATAATGAGCCCATAGCTTATGCTCTAAGAGCCAAGGCAAAAGACTGATGACTCTGTGGCAGACCCAGAAGGTACCAAGAGATGTACATAACCTAGCGGGTTTCTGCCAGCTAAAGATGGAAGGACCTACCTCAGAGTCTGTTCCTCTGGTTCGAGATACTCTCAAACCACAGCAGCCTCAGACGCCTCCCTCACTCAGGAGAGGAAAGTTTACAGAACCTGTTACTTCCAGGCAGTCCCATCTAAGTATTAACCGGGCTTGATCCTGCTTAGGCTCTGATCAACGGCGATCAGACATGTTCAGGGTGATGCGGCCGCAGTCCATCTGGCGAAAAATGAATGAGTCAGGAAACACTGCAATGCCAAACACCACAGTGGCTCAGATGTACCTGAAACCACTAGACATCGGGAGATGTGGACACCGCCAGATCACTGAATCTGAAAGCGGTGCACCTGCCTCCCCCGGCTGCCTCTCCCTTCTGGAGCCATTTTACCTGGTATAACAGGTAAAAAATGTAGCAACTTTGTTAGCCAACACCCAATTTGCAGTCCCCCAAGGATAGAGGCCCAAAACAAGGTTGGTCTACCATTGTGCTACCCCGTAAGTATGTAGGCACCTAGGTATGCCAATATGCAGGTATATAAGTATTCTTGCCAATCATGCATTTATGCTTGCAGTTCATGGCAAAAAGAGAATATATGCTTGCAGTTCATGGCAAAAAGAGAATATATGCTTGCAGTTCATGGCAAAAAGAGAATATATGCATGCAGTTCAAGGCAAAAAGAGAATATATGCATGCAGTTCAAGGCAAAAAGTGAATACATGCGTGTTCCTGCAAACATGAAAATGCATGTCCATGCAAACGGCCACTTGTGGTCTCCATCAGGTTTGTGTATGACAGGGTGACAGCAGAAGAGCACTGTTGGGAGGTGGTGCCTAAACAAGGACCTTCATGGCAGGATCACCAGAAATTCTTATTGGTTCCTCCATTCACATATTCTGTTCTGTTGTGTTGTGGTGTGTTGCTGTTCAATATCCTGTGCATTAATATGCTTTGTAAAAACGTAGCCTATTTATTTCAAACAGGCTGCCAATGCACTATAACGCAAGTTTAAAAGAGAAGTAAGGGTTTTTTTTTGTTAATTCACAGTCCGATGCTGCATCTGACCCCCTTCAGCTCTAAGACTGAGAACTGATCAAACAAACATCACTGATCTGCTGCCCCCCCTGTGCTTACTGGAGTGCTGGGCTTTGGAGGGGGTGGCTCGCTGAGCCGGGTGCCGGTGGGTGGATCCTGACCATATGTTGCGATCTTTGCTCAGCCTGGACCGGCTCTGTGATGTCAGCCAGCAGCGAGCTTCATCCCGCTGTCTACTGAAAAGGGGTCATAGGAGTGTAGAGCAAACTGTACTCCTGTGATCCACAGAAGAAGTACAGCCAAACAATCTTTGGCTGTACTTCTCCTTTTAATGCTGCATTCAGACAGGCCCCTCCCATACCAATTCCCCCCCCCCCCCACCATCCCTCTGTCATTGATCCCATCCCTCCACCACCATCCCACCCCCCCATCATCCCTCTGCCACTGATCCCATCCCTACATACCCCCCCCCCCATCCCTCTGCCACCGATCCCATCCCTCCATCCCATCCCTCTGCCACTGATTCCATTCCCCCAGCACCATCCCTCTGCCTTTTGATCCCATCCCTCCATCATCAACCCTCTGCCACTGATCCTATCCCCCCCCCCCCCCAACACTATCCACTATTGTGGGAGGTGCAGGCCACACAATGTGCTGGACAGCCGGCTTGCACGTTTATTTTTTGTGTTGTTGTCAGACAGGTACAAGGGCCAGAGTGGGGGCAGGGATTTGGGTACAGGGCAGGTTGTATGGGGCCCTGTGATTTCTATTGGCAGCCCTGGGCAACAACATGGTATTTTTCCTTTTTGCCCCTTTTTTAACTGTGAGACCTTGTATCCTTCATTTGCAGATACTGCTTATATCTGTGGAATGGAGAGTCCATTGATATTGATGTGATGATGTACAGTAGTCGTGTCTGTCTCAGGATGATTTGACAGCAAATGTCTGTTGCTGCTCATTGTAATGTAAATGAACATGTGAATCCCTGACATGTAACAGATACCGGGTATTGATCGCTTGTTTATTGAATGAGATTGTCCGTCTTACAAGAGGTTACGAGCTAAAGTGCTAAACGTTGCAGAAATATGTTTCACAAAACAAGATGTGACTTATCGTGCAGAACTCTGCAGTCCTATGCACCAAAATCAAATACCCTAGAGGTCTACATACTGTCCCTGCTTGCCTTGTTATTCGCATCTGAAATGTACTGCTTAGTTATAAAGTTTTGTGACTTCCGGGAGCACGCTGAAACTGTTTATTTCTAAGATTGTGTGTGTGTGTGTGTATATATATATATATATATATATATATATATATATATATATATATATATATATATATATATATATATATATATATATATATATATATATATATATATATTATAAAAAGTATAGTAAACTGAAAAATAATATAGCATGTGCAGTTGCTACACAAACCATATTGTGATGAAATGGTATTAAAAGATACCTTTCTTTTTTAATTCTGCAGTGCTTTCATTTTCTGTAAAATTCAATGCATATGGCAAGCTGGAGGCATTTAGTACACCTTTGGTGCACATTATGCCTCCAGATATATCATTTCCTGTTTGTGTGATTGGCTCATTGATTTCCCCAGAAGTCTGCACTAAGATACAAGTCAGGTTTAAGGCATCCTCCAAAGCAAAATGTTTTTTTTTTTTTTTTTTGGGGTTAGATACTGCCAAAGGATTAATTATTTCTAAAGGGATGCAGACCCTGTAACTGCCTTCATTAGGACACTGCAAGTGCATCAGCTGGTTAATTAAAGTCACTCCCATTCAGATTCACTCTGCAGACAACAAACTGTTTTTTTTCTTCAGAGCAGAAAACAACTGCAACAAAGTTTGTTAAAGTGGTTGTAAACCCACTTTAAAGACTTTTACCTATAGGTAAGCCAATATTAAGGCTTACCTATAGGTGCTATAAATATCTCCTAAACATGCACCGTTTGAGATATTTACAGTGCGTGCAGCTGATGACGTCATCGGCGCATACGCTCTGAAGGAACGGCCACCCGTGCTGTTCCTTCAGAGCCCTGTGCTGTGAAGGGCGGCTCCCACACGCATGCGCGGGAGTGATGTAATCGCGCCTCCAGCCAATCAGATGGCCGGAGGATGCGAACCAGGAAGCAGGACAGCTGAAACATGTCGGCCGTCCTGTCGCTGAGTGGGTGGCACTGCGGGGGCTTCGTTTTAAGGTAAGTACTTCATAATGAGCTACTTTGCGATTCATACTAGCTCATTATGCCTTTGTCTTTACAGACCAGGGTGAGCTACCAACAGGATGCCATAATCCAAACTATATACGAGGAAAGAGGGAATGTCAGTTGGAGAACCAACTAAACGTAACAAAAAAACTGGACTTTAAGAGCCGGTTCACATACAGGCGACCCGACTTGCCGGGGCGACCTGTGAAGTCGCGGTGCACAGTGCACACCGCGACCTCCGAGCGACATGCACGGACTTCATATCATTGAAGTCAATGCAGGTCGCTCCAGGTAGCCCCAAAGTAGTACAGGACCCTTTTTCTAAGTCGGAGCGACTTGTGTCGCTCCTATTAGAACGGGTCCTGTGCTAATCTATAGCAGGCGACCCACGGCGACTTGTATAGATATGTTAACACAAACAGTATCTTACTCTACTGATTTTATATCATATGTCCGTAAATACAGGTCGTATCTCATGAGCCTATAACATTTGCTTAAGGTGTCTCATTTGTGCCATACGCATATTGGAAAAGGTTGGTTCATGTTTACTAACACACATGCATATATAATATACATTTGGCTAACTATGTTAGGACACCATTTTGTATGTTGATATGTATTAGTTACTAATTTATTGTTGTCTCTTTACCTTAAGAATTGTCCTGATTCATTTTTGTCCTGATGAAGCTTATCGTGAAACGCGTTGACCTCTAATCAGACAGACTCTCCAAGTCAAGTATTTGTTGACTGTTAATCAGATAAATTCTATAATACTTATACATTTGTATATTGTTGTACTGATATGGTGTGTGGCTATTTTCCATTTTATGATGTAATGAACTTTATCGCTGAGTGCGGAGGTCCTTTACCCCCTGCTTTGTAATTTTAGATTATGTTTAATAAAAATAATTTTCTTTTAAAATTCTATGTATTAAGTCTATCTTATGATGTGCCTTTGAAAGTCCAGTTCTTTTGTTATGTTTAGTTGGTTCTCCAACTGACATTCCCCTTTTCCTTTCGTCTTTACAGGTTTTTTTTCTCCCTCATTTTCTTTCAGAGGATTTACTTCCTCTTTAATGTCCCTGCAATGTATTGTACATTGATCACCCATTGGGGATTGTTTTGTTGAGGGAAAAAAAAAAAGTGAAATTATTCCCTCACTAAAGCATATAGTAAAACTTTTGGGGATAGATTAGGAAATCCTCAAGACCCTTTTCAGTTTTTTTACCATCTGTTTCACATTGGAAATGATTACCTTCACTTCCTGTCCCATAGAAATCTGAAAATAAGGGAAATCCCCCTCTTTGATGGTTACCACTGGAACAAGTGTCCTCATTGGAATAGCTTTTCTATTGTTTTTTTTTTTTATCTGTTCTGGTGACAGATTTTTTTTTACTTTCCCCCTTACTTTCTGTACCAGGGACAGTGGTGATCAGGATACATAGAGAGGGTGAATCTCGACATAGACAGCAATAAAAACCTGACAGTGGTAATAATCCTTCCCTACGCTAAAGCTAAAAAAAAAAAAATAATAATTAATAATGGTTTTTGTTTTAAATTTATTGAAGGTCAACAGTGGCAGACTCCCATGTTCCTCTTTGCAACATGATATCTGTTAGCTGATGCTTTAATAGCTGAACTCGTTTTGCTGCTACTGCCTTGTGACTTCCTCCATCTGGCAGTTTGAGATGTTCTCTAGCCCCATTTACATTTTCAAATGAGGATGTTAGCGGTTACCTGCGGAGCCTCAATGGGGATTCCTGCAAACAGGTGAAAGAGGGAAGTCCCAATGAGAACAATAAGAGCCTCATAGCCCCTGCAGCTGTTTGCGTCCGTATTCATGTAATCACTTATTGCACTTTGGGTTAGGACAGCCTATTTGTTTTAACTGGGCTGCCAACACACCACAATGGATGAAGATAATGTGCATTCTAGTATGTTGCGGTCTATTGGAGTGCCATTCCCAATGAGTGCCGCAAACCTACAGCAGGTGCATTGCAGTAATGTGATTGGGCCATAAAAGTCTTTCAGTATCTTTATATAAAGTCCAAACTTTTTTTTTTTTTTTTCTAGTTTTAGATCATGTGGGGAAGTGTTACAACCATAGTTGTGTTTTTTAAAAATTTTTGTCCCCACTAGAAAAAGCCACCCTCTCTATTTCTCTTGATAACCATTATCCCAGAGACAGAAAGTGACGGGAAATCCAAAAGGTTTCCATTATCACTAGGACAGAAGGCGAGGTGAACTCTTCTAGTGGGGAAAATATTTTAATGACAGATATCTAAGAGGGGATTTCCCTTGACTTAGGAGAGATTTCCTGTTGCGTCTCTGAAATAGGAAGTGAAAGCCAATCTCAACAATAATAAAAAACATAATGAGTTTTATCTATTACCTACTTTATCCCAAACTAAAAAGTTTTGGTTTTAGATGTATATTTTACATTTAAACTAAAATACATAATGTACTGACCTAGTGCTACCTGTCTACTACAATATAAGTACATTGTGAGGTGGGGGAAGGTTAACTTAGGGTAGAGGTAACATGAAGGTTGACATTCTTACCGCTTTAAAAGAGAACCTCAGCTAAATAACAATTGACTTTTTAAAGATAAAATAAAAAGCAGCTTTTTGCTGCAATACCCACCTTTACTCTGTCCCCGGCAATCATTTTTCCTTTGAAGGTGTCTGCATTCTTCTGGGTTGAATAACAGCCAGAATACTTCAACCCACATCCTCTGAGCCTACGTTGTCATGGACCCGTCCCCAGTCATCAGCATGCTTTTTGTGCTGCTTCTTCCTGTCCCACTCTGAGCTGTGCTGTACAGGGAGTGCAATAGGCTAATACCAGGTTGTTGCTTTATGTAGACCCAACACAAAAAGTAATAGGTTGTGTTCAACGTGCCCAGTTCACCCCAACGCGTTGCGTTATTGGTGTACTCAAGGAAAAATAGAACATGCTGAGTCTAGTTCCTCCTGTTTTGAACTGTATTGTAACTGTATTGTCTTCCTTCACATTGTAAAGCGCTGCGCAAACTGTTGGCGCTATATAAATCCTGTATAATAATAATAATAATAATTTCAGATCAGTGCAACATGCTGCACTGCAAATACAAATTAAGTACTCTGGCTCCACTGTGATTAAAACATAAATAAAATAACATTGATACCAATGCAATCATTAAAAAAAACTGCACGTTGACTCACACTAAACATAAAACACATGGTGTGAATCCAGCTTTAGTAAATCAGCCTCCATGACAGAGGCTAAATGACAGAGGTGTAACTAGGGTTTTTTGCACCCTGGTTTAGGTAGGATGAAATATATGGTGGCCTGATTCAGTAATCGGCCACTCAGCTAGATTTCCCAGGCATTCGTTTTTATCCTCTCCAATCCGGTATTACAACCCAGGTTTCTATTATACCCTGATGGGACAGCTGCCCTCCTCAAGGTCATGTGTGGTGGTATGCTTGAATTTTGATCACCAGGTACACTTTCTCCCTACTAGACCTTATTGAATGAAACTTCTTAATACTAAATCCCTTCTGCCTGAGGAACTGGTAATTTTGTAACTAGAATGGCCAGTTTGTATTGTATCTGATTTCTTTAGTTGTTAATACCATGCTATTTCTGTGAACAGTTTTCTTCCATAATATAAATAGCTCAAGTTGGAATGGGCATACTTGCTACATTCTGCCTAGACATTATCACCAAATAGGACATTAACTACTGACGTCCCCACGTTCTCATAGCCTTGAGGTGATGGCCACCAGCACTTGACAATGACTGAAAGCAAGCAATCAGCCAGCTCATGGACCAAAGTGAACAGTTAGGTCAGGTTATAGAGCCTCATAGGA
Source organism: Pelophylax lessonae (assembly GCF_965119305.1). Taxonomy (NCBI): domain Eukaryota; kingdom Metazoa; phylum Chordata; class Amphibia; order Anura; family Ranidae; genus Pelophylax; species Pelophylax lessonae. Next base: position 118,281,315 of record NC_138769.1, on the reverse strand, counting down.
TGGGGAAAGCTTCCGCTCCACCTTCTCTCTTCACTGAACCTATTGGTCCACTCTTACAGTATATAGAGCTTGTGGCATGATTGGCCAGCATAGGATATCTGTGTTCCATATTGTATCTAGCTTTGTCTATATAAAACCTTTTTGTGTCAAACTTCAGAGAGTTTGAAAACTGTCTTAAAAACTGTGCAGATTTTAGAAACTGGAACATACCTTTTTTTTATTATCTTTTTGGTAGAAACATTCTGATCTGCACAGCACACATGTTGTGATTTTTGAATGAATGTCGAAGTGGCAGGCTTGGCTCAATGTAGGAACACCGATCAGCAAATCGTACAAGAAAGGTGGCAGGATCATCATGGAATTTCCAGTTACAGCAGCAATACAGTATCCTCCGTATGTGTTAGAACTGAGGCGTGGACACTGAAGAGCATTCCAAAGTGTAGATCAGAAACTAGTGGTGGCCATAACAACAAATGTGGCTTGAGGATAGAAAGACGATATGAAGAGCAGATGGAAGTGAAGAGTACTGTTATAGAAAAATGTCCTGCCTGGCCTGAACATTATTGCTGTGGACCTAAATACCCTCTATCATTTGTCAGTTGTGAGTTGTAGTTTTCTCCTTTGACAACTAGAAGGTGTGGTGAGTGTGTATATAGAAAGTATATGATTAGCAGGAACAAAGAGCTTGTAACAGAGATGCTGGGGATGCCAGAGATTATGTAACTCACTTTTTTGCTTTTCTGGAACTCTATTGCCTGCTAAAGCTGGCCATACGCGATTTGTATTTCAATCAGTGGGTGGCCCTGTTGGCCGCCTCTGGCTCAACATCCTTTGCCCGGCAAAACTTTGGCTGGCTCCAATAAGATGCAGCCATTGCATGAGCATTTTGGCAACTGATGGGGCCAACTTTCAAAATACAATAGAACCAATAGAGGCTTAATTTTTTTTGTTGGGTTTACCTGCAAACTTATTTGTGTAATCAATGTTGGGTAGCAATTTCAGCTGGTACAATTTTTATTAATTATTAATACATATACAGTAGCAATATTTTCTTATATTTACAGCATGGTTGAGCAAATTTATTTTGCACTTTTGTTTATTTTTTGGTCCTGTTCTGGTTGATACCAGAACAGTAATAGAGGGGAAATCTTCTAATCGGGATACTAATTCTGGTGACCCCGGTGATACCCTGGAATTTCCTAAGTTTGGAGGGATTTCCTCTTATTTCCTGTTTTGGCTATGGGACAGGAAGTGAAGGGAAATCTCAATAGGACACAGATGGCAAAAAAACTGACAGGCAATATAACCCTCCCTTACTCTATTCAAAACAAAAAAAAATTTTTTTCCTTTAGTTCTAAACCCCTGTACAATGTTGCAGTTTGTGCTCCATCCTTTACTTCCTGTCCTATACACATTTTAGGAAAGTACGAGGAAATCTTCAGATAAAGGAAATCTCTCTTAAGCCGGTGTTCTAAAATTTCATCGAACCCGTGAAAATTCCCGACCCTCGTCACTTCCGGTGACACTACGTCCCCACCAGCTGGTGCGAGCCCCGGTGCGCATGCGCACAATACATTTTCCAGGTCCGATGAAATTTTAAGACTTCGCGAACAGCTGACCGAGGGGAGGCGGGGCTGAGGCACCGGGTATGTGCGGTCCACCAACTCCACTTCCGGGTCTATGCGTTCCAGACATAGATCTTTTTTTTGTTGTTGTTTTCTTTTCTATCATTCCACACATTTACACACATTCCCTTTACTTCAATGGAACGGAAAGGCGGACACTCTTTTTTTTTTTTTTTTTTTTTTTTTTTTTTTTTTTTTTTTAGCACATACCAACACACTGTGCAGGGGTCCAGAAGCACTGCATTTCCCATGATGCAATTTTCCCTTTTCTGCTTAATATAAATACTAATTATGATTACGATGAATATTAAACATTTTTATTATTTCTCTCGATGTGTGTAAGGGAATGTGTGGAATGATAGAAAAGAAAACAACAACAAAAAAAAGATCTATGTCTGGAACGCATAGACCCGGAAGTGGAGTTAGTGGACCGCACATACCTGGTGCCTCAGCCCCGCCTCCTCTCAGTCAGCTGTTCGCTAAGTCTTAAAATTTCATCGGACCTGGAAAATGTCTTGTGCGCATGCGCACCGGGGCTCGCACCAGCTGTCGCACCAGCTGGTGGTGACGTAGCGTCACCGGAAGTGACGAGGGTCCAGAATTTTCACGGGTCCGATTTAAATTTTAGAACACCGGCCATATACGGTTCCAATCTCAGCTGGTTCAGCAAGGACTGGTGAGATTCAAACTATGATTGTATTGGGCTTGCACCCCCCCCCCCCCACCTCCTGCTGGGAGAACACAATAGCATCTCCATTGGAAAATTTCTCTCCTCCCCTTCAATTTTGATGATGGCAGTCACCAGGAAAAAGTGAATCTTTTGATCAAAGACAAATGCTCTAATACTTCTCTACTTACCAAAACTAGAAAAAAAGTTTGAGTTTTAGATACACCTATTTGTAGTGTGTGTGTGTGTGTGTGTGTGTGTGTTGTGTTTTTTTTTTTTATGAAGAGGTCGCTTTGGGTTAGCAGCTTTTAGCCATGTTGTCTGTATTTCAGTGTCGATGTCTTTACCCCTTTCACCACAGTGTGGACTTGCGCCCAGAACGATCAGTTTAAGCTGTTTATTAATATTTAAGTAACAGGTTTGACTCTTTGGTTTTGTTGGACGATATTCCATGGTGTTGTATTATATAAACAGTTTACTTTGTAGGATGGACCAGCTAAGGAACAATTATCCTTGCTGACATTATTCTTTGAAGAGCAGTACGGTTCTCGGAGGTATTGTTTATTGTCTCCCGTACCTTTCCATTTACACATGATGCAGCTTATTTACTTACTTGGATCTTGGCTTGGTGAAGATAGCAGTGTGTCTACAGTGCATTGACACATGTTTTGTTAGCATCTTGGAAAATATGGTATTTCCTTTTCCCGATCATTTCCATGATGTCACCAGATTCCAGAAACAGGTTTTTGAAGTTGTTCTTGTTTTGGATAGTCCAAATACCATAATGTTGTGCTTTTTTGTTATGCCAACAAAAATGTATGTTTTAAAGTGATTGTAAACCCTCACCTCTTAAAACAACCCATTCAGGTTAAATAGTAATGCAAGGAAAAACATTTGTGTATAGATAAAAAAATAAATATATATGAATACCCTTTTTCCCTTTTTTAAAAAGTGATCACATTCCCTCTGCTCTCAGCTGCATATTTTCCCAGGGGAGAAACAGTACACCGAGCTTCCCAGGTGAAAGGCTGTGCAGGGGGGATGTGTCAGGAAAGGCCAGATCATTGAAGGAGAGCACACCGAGTTCCTAGCATAGCTAGAGAACTGACCACGGTGTGTTCTCCTGCTTACTGTGGTCTATTTTGAAAAGCAAAGCAGAGAGACTGGCGAGAACACCAGAGATTTCACACAAAGGAAGCAATACAAAGAGAACAGGATACCTTTTCTTACAAATACATGGTACAGCAAGCACATGTCAGGCAAATAAATTATTGTGTTTACATATTCTTTAAAGTGGTTCTAAAGCCTCAAGGTTTTTCACCTTAACGCATTAGGGTGAAAAACCTTCTGTGCTGCAGCTCCCCCCTAGACCCCCCTTTTCCTAACCTGAGCCCGATCCGTTCCAGCGTTGTTCATGAGCGCAGCGGCTCCAGCCTCTGTATCTCTCCTTATTGGACAGATTGATAGCAGCAGGAGTCGTTGACTCGCGCTACTGTCAATCCTGGGACATGGGAGCAGGGGTGGGGCCGAGTCCCGCTGTCTGTGTCAATCAGGACTTGGGAGGGGCTTTCCGTGGGGGCACCCGATGAAGACAAGGGGCCTGGAGTGCCGGCAAGGGACTCCAGAAGAAGAACATTGGGGCTGCTTTGTGCAAAACCATTGCACAGAGCAGGTAAGTAGGTTTGTTAATTTTATTTAGAAAAAAAAATAGAAGGTTTACAACCACTTTAAGGAAAAAAGGTCTTCTAATTTAAAAATTAAAACTTTGTTTTATAATTAGGAACTATTGCAAACAAGAACATGTAACCATCTAACATTGGTACCAAGTCATTTCAGTCAAAATAGCATATTGGGCTAAAGCGTAATGAGTAGTGAGTAGGCAATGTAACAGCTTGCTTACTCACTACTTTAGTTTTTTTTTTTTTTTTTATCCAGACATTGCTGTGTTACACCAGACTCTCCCACATCCTTCTGTAGACAATCCCATGATTCTGGAACACCTCTTCCTGTGATGCTGGAATATCCTCCTTGTTGTCTTTCACATACAGAAAACCTAATTGTTTAAAACTGAACTCCAGGATTGTATTACATTTTCCTTTAAAAAGAAGTGTTTTTTCTTTCAATTAATTACGTATATCTAAAAGTCTGTGACAATGTCAGTGTTAGTCAGAAAACACAGATGCCTAGTGGCTGGCCAGAGGAATGAGGCAGGCCAGTATCAGCTCATAATTTTGTATTTGGATAACCTGCCAGTTGTGCAGATTGGAGGGGCAGACTGGGAATCTCTGGCTCGTCAATCAGCCCCCCCCCCCCAGTCATAGGTTGAACAGTGCATCCTCAGTCTTCTTATTGCAGAATAGTGGGGGACATAATTACATTTCCATTCGAGAGTCTCTGTCTCCTTCTGCATCGTGGCCCTGGGGCCAATCTTCCCCTGAAGGGAATGATGCATGCCACTATCAAAGCCTTGGACCAGATGAGGGCACTGGTGGAGCCTGGAGCATCTGAATTCTCTCCAGGCCTCCTCCCTGTGGCGGAATCATCGGTTCGCTCATCTTCACTCTATACCTTACCCTGTCATCTGAGCATCAAGGGGGGTCAAGATGCTGGGTGATGTTATGTCCGGCGGGGAACTTTGACCCTTTGACGCCTTGAAAGCCAGATTTCACCTACCTAATTCTTACCTGTTGCGATACCTTCAGTTGCGTCATACTTTTCTTGCACAGTTTGGCTCCTCTCGCATTGAGCTTAAAACTTCCATGCTGGAGACTGTTGTGCAGACTGAGGACTTGAGGAAGCTGCTGTCGGAGCTATATAAGGAGCTGTTTGTCGCCCCTCCTTTGGCAGTGCATAGGTGCAGGGAGGAGTGGGTGGAGGACGTACCGAACTTGGATGGAGATGATTGGGATGACGTGGTGTTCTCTGTTTACCTACCTGGTTTCTGCTAGGGATCGTTTAATCCAGTTTAAAATCCTGCACAGAATTTACTACACGCCTGCTCGGCTGGCTCGTATTTTTCCGGGATCCTCTGCTGAGTGCACTGGCTTGTTGCCGGCTGTTCTTGTGTTTTTGTGTTCGCCCTGCGTGGCGACCTTGTTTTATTGTGTCTTTCTTGTTTAAAATTAATAAAAAGAAATTTATAAAAAAAAAAAAAGAAAATTACATTTCCATTCATAGATGTGAATGTACAATATATATGTAAATGTGGGGATGATGAGGTACCTGGCGCTGCCCTAATATAATTATAATTACAGGTAGTATATCATATATGTGGGTTAGGCTCTAATATATATACATACATACATACATACATACATACATACATACATACATACATACAGTGCAGTGCAGTGTATAAACCAATAAATTATGCAGATAGTAAGTTGATCCAAAAAACAATATTATTAAAGTGACTTAGTGCAATAGATCAGTGCGCATAATTTTCATAAAATATACGTGCGCATGTGCAGCAGTGATGGGTTGCACCAAATGGTGCTAACAGTGATATCTCAAACCAATAGTAAAAAATAGTAAAAGTGATATAAAATTCATAAACTGCTAGTTAATATCGATAATAAGTGAAATATATCAAATAATAAATAATGGACGGTATAAAAAGATTAGTGAGAAAAAATATTTTTGAGAAAAATATATAAGAGTGATAAATATTATCCGTGCAAGTGATAAAAATTAGCTGTGACAAGAAAAAAATGTGTATGACATATATGGTAAAAAATATATATATAGATCTCTGGCGGTAAAAAGTTCAATTGTTTGGGTGAATAAAAATTGAGTTCATATAAAATCCATATGAAAGTGCAAATGAGGGTGGGCTATTGCGGTATTCGGCTCCGTGGGTGTTTTCCGTGGTGCTCCGGGTATAAGGGTGCCGGGTGTGGAAACAGTGCTCCCTTAGTCCCAACTCTGCCCGCACTCACCAGAAGCTTTCACCCCTACAGGGGTAACCAGCGTGTAAGACCTGAATCTGTTCCCTGGTCCAGGATGGTCCCATAGGCTGATCCCTTTTCAGTAGCCGTATATACCGTGTATATTATATGCCCCTCGTGCTCATAAGCCGTGGGTCCAGGGTTCCATATAGAGGAAGGAAAGCTCGTATAGTGAAGTGCCGTTTTGAATAAAAATCCACTTTATTGATAAAAAACAATGTACTCACATTTTTTGACAAACCTAGGCATGGAAAAGTATAGGGACCGCAAGACCCTCTTTGGCCCTGCTCCCATATCCTCTTCACTTCTTTCACCCTGAGCCTGCTCCAACCTAACTGACACTATTGTTTCGGTCATATTAAATGATTTAGACCACAAGTATTGCAGTGAAATAACAAGTTTCCTGCTTTTTAATTTGAAATAAAAGGGTATACTAACAGAATTAGAAATAATGCAGCAATTACCAATAATGTAGATCCTGAGTCCCAAACCAAAGATTTGAATAGGGTTCAGCACTCAGGATCTGGAACACAAGCCACACATATATAATGTAAGTAGATACATATATACTAGAGGATTGTGTTCAGTAACAATGAAGACACATTTAGGTTTTAGTGATTAGAGAGTGACCGCAAATTAAGGTTAACCACACTTATAAGATTACTGTGAAATGAACAGTATAACTACTACCTGAAAATCAGAGTGCACTCTGTGTACTAACGGGGGCCCCCTTTATACTGAACTGAAAGAGTCTCCTGGAGAGTGAGGCCTCACTAGTCTTCGCCGGCAAGGAATCCTCAGTCAATCCAAGGAAAGTAATTGTAATCCAAATAAAGGTAATTGGTAGTTATAATCCCCAAAGTAGTCAGTAATTGTAATCCACAAGGATGAATGCGACACTGGTCTGAATGCTTCTCATCAGGCAGACAGCCTAGTACTGGAAAGGGCTTAAGGCCTAGTTCACCCACTTTGCACTAAGTGTAACGGCAGTGTCCAGTGGTAATACTATCAGTCAGTGTAGCCCTTCTATCCAAACAGTTCGGCAATCCTGCCCTGGCTCAGTCTAGGGGTGTGACCGATATAACTATAGATGTAGATGCTGGATGTCTCTCACCCAATACTGGGAACTCCGCTCCCCGCTTCAACCAGGCCCTGCTCAGCGACTCTCTCGGCCCGTCAAACGTCCTTCCGCTCGGTCACGCTACTGAGGTTCCTCCGCATATACACCGCCCGCCTCAGCTCTGGTGTCCGCCACTAGGCCTCTGGCCTACTCCTCTGCGATCCGCAGCAGCTCTTTCCCTTCTTTACAGCACGCTGTCCTTGAGGCAAGAGAGCGAAAATGGATCCCGCCTCCCTTTATAAAGACACTCCCAGCCGGCTCCGTGGGTCACATTGCTCCCTGGGAGAAGAGTCCCTTTACATAGCAGTCTATGGTCCTGGCTGCTCCCGAAACTACATTTCCCATAATTCAAAGTCACTGTCTTTGCAGAGCTTTAATAACAAATACAGTTTGAACAATACCAGCCGTGTGACCAGGCTACATATATGTAAAGCGCTGTGTAAAATGACAGCACTATATAAGTAGCTGTAATAAAATAATAAATTAGAAGAGAATCCCTAAGGAGCACAACTCCTGGCTGCAGTGGAGAGGGTGTAGCGACTATTGGCCTTTATGAAAAGGGAATCAATATGAGTGAGATCTAAAAAGGAGAATATAGGGGGCTAATTATTCATTGGGTCCTGAAAAAAATTAAAAGGGTAGGATATCTAATGTGTAAAAGTGGTTTCATTTTTCTGTTCAGAATTAGGCTTTTAAAAAAAGGGCTAAGACTAAGATAGTTTGCACAACCACCAATCAGAATAAATATATTTGAACAGCATTTGAAGGTGATTATTAATACAGGAAGCAGAGAAAGACAATGTTTGGCAAAAGCTTTAGAACAGGGGTGCTCAAACTGTGGCCTACTTAGCCCTCTGATGTGGTCCATGACCTCAAACCAGAGAGTGCCTATGCTATGGGATTGTTGGTTGGCAAGCTCAGATCATAATTAATGGGTTGCCCAACCACCATCCCAAAGTGCATGGAGCTGGCAGCAGAGGAAGTAGGCGGCCACGGAGGGAGCAGGATCCGCATAAGCCGGTGCTTCCTCTGTAGCTTCTGTCCAAGTTGGAGTGATACCAAGTGCACTTTGGCTGGTATCTTTCTAGCAGCCTGGAGAGCATTGCCAGCAGAGGATGGAAGAGGAAAAGGTCAGTGTAGTAAACATATACACTGCTCTTTTGCAATGGGCATATTGGCACTTGTAAAAAAGGGTTATTAGGCTGCTTCCACACTGAACTTCCCTGTGGGTTAGCTGCCCTGAGCCATGGACTTCTATTGTATGCTGCAGGTTAGGTGCACTTTTTGAAAGCGCACCAAAACTCATGAATGCAGGACTTTTGGTGTGGTGGGGGCCATACAAACTACTGAGTACCATTTTGAGTTGCTGCAATGAAATTTCAGCAAAATGGACTAGCCTGCTGCATCATTTTTTCACTTTGATTTTCGGGTTGTCTAAATTCAGCCCTCTGTAGTTTGATGATTTTCATTTCCATCAAACGATGTGGCATCCTTTCGTTCCTAACACATTACCCAGTCCATATCAATATAGATATCCAGCATGTTATTGTGCCCTATTGAGATTTGATGTATTTTCAAAGTGTTCCTTTATTTTTGTATAATGTACTGTCAGTGCCTACCTCCTTTTAGGTATAATGTTAATATTATCCTTCAAGTAATTGTTTATGTAACCCTTACATTTTACATGCTTGCTGTATCTTATTTTAATTTATGTTACCTGCGTTTACTTCTGTTATGTATCCTCCATTGCCAAGCTATTAGGAGTAAGGAGCTAAAGTCCAGTGTAAGCTCCAGGTTAAGGCTTGGAGCTTACACATGTTCTCTTTCCACCTGCATATAAAACCTTGGTTGCCTGAGTCGCCAGTTGGGCAGCAATACCAATTATTACATGGGAGCAAGGAGTTTTATGCTCCCCATGCCAGGTATTTTTCTGCACTCGTGGTAGCGGAGTGAAGGAAAGGTGAGTATCCGCTGCCCTTGGAGTTGCTATTCAGTGAACCTTTTGCTTTGCCTGCATGTACTCTATGCCCAAAAGAACATTGAAAACAATGTAGATTGCCTTTAATGGGCAACTGGCTACAAGCTATACGCAGTAAAAAAAAAAGAAGGTTTTACGTAACTTTTTGGTCAGTGCTAAATATTGGGGACAAACCTTTAAAACATTCTGTCATTTGATGTACAGTAAACCCCCCTCCATTGCGGGGGTTACGTTCCGGATCCAGCCGCGAAAAGTGAAATTCCGTGAAATAGAAAAACCCTATTAAAATGCATTGTAGGCATGATTTTTTTTACTGTCACTGTACGTGTAGAAGCATTTTAAGGTCTTTAAACACACTTTTAAAACAATATAAACTCATTTAAACACATAAAAGATACTTAGAGACAGAGCAAGAGCTATGAAAAACACAAAAATCTTTCATTTTTAATGATTTATATAGTAAAATAACATTACAAAAAAAAAAAACGCGAATTACCGGGACCGCAAAAACTGAACCGCGATGTAGCGGGGGATTACTGTATTTCATGTCTAGAATTATTCCTTTAACATGCTCAGTCATTTCAAACTCTTTATTTTTCATTGTAGAATTCCCTTGTATCTCTAGGGGAAGGCTAACTACACATATGGCAGAGTATAAACTTTGCCCTGGTTACTTTAATATCTACAGGCCTGCTCTGTCCTCTAAATCAGCCTCCAGAGTCACAAACTACTGTTTAACCCCAAACACATGTTGGAGAATTTACTCTTTTGATGATTGTCATCTTTGACATTGGAAGAATTGTAGTGACTTATGTGACATGAGTTGGGTTTTCTGAAGACAAAATCTGATGTCTGATGGGAGATTTACGCAGGACTAGGAGAAGTGGCTTTCCAGAAATCATTGTCTTTCTTAGCAACCATTCGAGCCTAGATACAGCTATTCCGTGGGTTTTATGTACGCTTAGACATGACATTTAAAGTTCTGGCTAGCCAGCTGTGACACACTGTTGGTGGCAATTAGACCGCAATGTAAGCTATTGCTATGCCGTGAAAAGACCAGCAAATCTAGATTAAAGTTCACATTCTATATTTTATGGAATATATAGAATTCTATATTAGTTTCATAGAACTGAAGTTCTTTCAGCAAAAGGTATTCTTGTTAGATTAATTATTTTCCAGTCAGTGTTCAAGCTACCACTGATGAGCCTTCTTTAGTCAATGTGCACATCGGTATATATGTTCACGTACATTGACACATTGAGTTCAAATCTAGAATTTCCTTGCAAGGTCTTAGGCTCTGGTCAGCATTCATTGTGCAGATTTGAATTGCTCTGTCACTGTACAGCAGTACAGATCTTTCTATTTCTAGGATAAAGTCTGTTCTGAGGTCTGTCCGATTCCTGTACACAATGAAAGCAGTGACTTATAATATTCATGACCGTGTAGCAGGCAGAGACATCACTGCGATTGGAACTATCTTGCAGACTGTCATTTGTTTAGGCACATCTTTCATCACATAATCACACTGTCTTTACAGCTTTGTGAGCTATCAATCATTGGTAATTTTATGTTCATTTTCTGATATAGGTTCTCCTGCATTGTATCATGCAATACAGATTTTTTTTTCTATCAAACCATGAGCACATGTGTAGGAATTTTGGCATTACAGAGCATAATGAAACCTACTGGTAGAAATTTCTTTACTTTTTAGGGCTGCATGTCCAGCAACATGTTTACACAAAGCACTGCAATGCATAGATTTTAATAAACTGTTATTTTGTGACACTTCAATAGAGTTAAAAAGAGAAAAAAAAAGTAAACAGTGCAATGCAACAGAACAGTATCTCACAAAAGTGAGTACACCCCTCACATTTTTGTAAATATTTTATTCTATCTTTTCATGTGACAACACTGAAGAAATGACACTTTGCTACAATGTAAAGTAGTGAGTGTACAGCTTGTATAACAGTGTAAATTTACTGTCCCCTCAAAATAACTCAAACACACAGCCATTAATGTCTAAACCGGTGGCAACAAAAGTTTGGGCCCAAAAGTGCCAATATTTTGTGTGGCCGCCATTACTTTCCAGCACTGCCTTAACCCTCTTGGGCTTGAAGTTCATTAGAGCTTTGCAGGTTGCCACTGAAGTCCTCTTCCACTCCTCCATGATGACATCACAGAGCTGGTGGATGTTGGGAGACCTTCCGCTCCTCCACCTTCCATTTGAGGATGCCCCACAGATGCTCAATAGGGTTTAGGTCTGGGGACATGCTTGGCCAGTCTATCACCTTTACCTTCTGCTTCTTTGCAGTGGTCATCTTGGAGGTATTTAACACACCTGCTCCCCATTCACACATTAAACCTTGTAACACTAATAAGTCACATGACACTGGGGAGGAAAAATGTCTAATTGGGCCCAATTTGGACATTTCCACTTAGGGGGTGTACTCACTTTTGTTGCCAGCGGTTTAGACATGAATGGCTGTGTTGAGTTATTTTGAGGGGACAGCAAATTTACACTGTTATACAAGCTGTACACTCACTACTTTATATTGTAGCAAAGTGTCATTTCTTCAGTGTTTGTCACATGAAAAGACGACATAATAAAATATTTACAAAAATGTGAGGGGTGTACTCACTCTTGTGAGATACTGTAAATTATCCACATTTTATCCTGTTATGTATAGAATAAAATGCTTAGTGTATTTAAATTTCAACAACTAACTTTTCCCTTTTTCTTTTCTCCTTTTTTGGTCTGTTTTATAAATATAGCAATGATAGCATTTTATTATATATGTTTAAAAATTGCAAACGTTGTGCACTCTTATTTGCACTGAAACCCCCAGGCAGGGCTATCGGCCCCGCTCAGTTCACTTCTGCGGACTAGAGAACCCCACCCCATGTTAGTTATGAGGCCCCTTTCACACTTGTGTGACTTGTCCTGCGACTTGGGACTGTAGAGTCGCATGACAAGTCATACTCCATGATTTCCAATGAATACCGTTCATATATGTGCACAAGTCACAAAGACTTCAAAGCAGTCCCTGCATTACTTTGGCCCAACGTTGATGCTTTTTGAGGTCTATAGACCTCAAGATCACACAGGCATTGCATCAAGTCTAGTCAAAATAGCAGAAAAAATTGTGGCGACTTTTAGGTCACACAAGTGTGAAAGGGGCCTAAAGAGAGGAGGTGATGTTCTTTGCTTTGGTAGCTAGAACTGTAATTGTAAAGGATTCTATGCATTAATATAAATAAACTTTCTTTGTGCAGCAGCCCCCCTAATACTTACCTGTGCCCACCTCTATCGAGCTATGTTACAGGAGAGACTTGGCTGCCCAGGACTCTCCCTCCTCATTGACTGGGACAGCAGTGGAGCGCCATTGGCTCCCGCTGCTGTCAATCAAAGCCATTGAGCCAATAAAGAGAGACAGGGCGGGGCCTAGGCGTGCCTCTGTGTCTGAATGGATACAGGGAGCTGCAGCTAGCCTCTGGTGCCCCAATAGCAAGCTGCTTGCTATGGGGGAACTCAATAGGTGGGAGGGGCCAGGAGCACCGAAGAGGGACCTGAGAAAAGGAGCATCTGGGCTGCCCTGTGCAAAACAACTGCACAGAGCAGGTAAGTATAACTTTTTTTGTATTTTTAAGCAAAAAAAAAAATTGACTTTAGTAACACTGACATACTCTGCTAGTTCTAGGGAATTGAGACAATTTTTTTTTCCCCATGAATTGAGTTTAAGGAGTGATGCCAGACAATTCATATTAGCTGTATAATTGACTGCTCTGCCTCTGATTGGCCTGAGACCTTAGAAATTAAAATGAAACCTTCAAACTCTTTTTTGTTTTTACAGAACAGTCTTTGGTTTCAAAGACCTGAAATGGCCAAAATTGATATGATGTTCACCAGATGTAAGCAAATTTGAGGGGGGTTTAAAGCAAACCTGTCATTACAATCAACAAAAGACACAAAGTTCAGAGATGGAAAGCAGGCACATCAATTGCCTACACATGCATTCTGATACTTGAGGCAATGCTCCTCTGCTCTTCAGATTCCCCCTGAACACCTCAAACCCCTTTCTCCTATGCAAAATATTCATACCTTTTTTTAAAGGCTTCTGCTATTATAACAATAATTGCTATATCTAAAGGTTACAACACACACAAGCATTTACGACTATCTAGGAAAACTGTTTTCCTCCGAAGCATCCTTACATATGAAGAATATACTGTATGAAGGCCTCTCTAAGTTTTCTAAAAGGCAGGACTCATTAAAAATATTACCTTCATACTGATAGCAGAGGATAGTGCGTTTGCTGGGAAAGTTTGCACTATCTGGACTTGCTGGTGGGAAAATAGCAACTCTTCCCGGCTCTCCTCAATTACTTTCTAAGCTGAATTTATTAATTGCATGTCTTTGGGCGCTTCTTTAATTTTCTGTAATTTCCTTGAATTTTCTTAAATTTTCCTAGAGTACCCTCTAGAATTCTTGATGTCTGGACTTAACTGTGCTTGGGTCCTTCTTGGTTGCATAAGTAATGCCCTCACAGTTCCCTTGCCCCCATTTTCGTCATTGATATTCTTGAGTTTGCTTGCACTTTGTTGATATTTAATTTCCCAAGGCCTCTTTGGGAGTCCTGGAGACCCCACATTAACCTCACACTCCCTGCTGATTGGAGAACCCACATTAACCTCACACTCCCTGCTGATTTGAGAACTATTAAGTCTGATTCAGAGGGTGTTGTCAGACCTCTGCAGAGAAACCACTGATTTCACATGCAGACCAATAATCTTGGTTAAAATTCTCCAGCTTATTCCTCCAAATGCCTAGAAATGTGTATATTGATTTCTTATAGAAGTAGAAATTCAGGAAAATCTGTCATAGAATCCAGCAGCTGTGTGTGAAGTCTCTCATAGGAGAAGCCACTTCCCCCTACTAACGCATCCCATACTTAGTTTAATTGCAGCACAGTGTACGTATATATAGCTGCAGCCATGATCCTGGTACCATTTTTAGATCCAGTGATTGCCTCAACATTTTTTCCTTCATACTGATAGCAGAGGATAGTGTGTTTCCTGGTAAAGTTTGAACTATCTGGACCTGCTGGGGAGATATAGCAACTCCTTCCAGGCTCTCCTCAATTACTTTCTAACCTTAATTTTATTAATTGCATATCTTTGGGCGATTCTCTAATTTTCTCTAACTTCCTCTAAGTTTCTTAAATTTTCGTTGAGTACCCTCTAGAATTCTTGATGTCTGGACTTAACTGTGTATCGGTCCCTCTTGGTTGCATAAGTAATTCTCTCACAGCTCCCTAACCCCCATTTTTGTCATTGATATTATTGAGTTTGCTTGCACTTTGTTGATATTTAATTTCCCAAGGCCTCTTTGGGAGTCATAGAGAGCCCACATTAACCTGTTCAGATTATATTTGCATTTGGCTTTCCCTTTTTTTTTTTTTTTTTCTAGAGAAACCTCTCTCCCCAATATCTCTAGCGTCTGCGTATTTTTACTATGAAAATGGATATTACATGCCAAACAGTTGTAACCTATTTTTTGAAAGCGGTAAATGAAAACTTATTTGACCATAAAATATTACCACCAGCACCTGATGTTTTTGGGTGATTTCCATAAAAATTAAACACAAGCACCTTAAAACATCCTATTGGATCTAATACTGTCCCGACAGGCACCTACATTCGGCATTAGATTGCTTCCCCGCTGAAAGGACTATGAAATCTGCCATCATTGCATTTTAAACCCGGGCCTTGAAAAGCTAAAAGTTTACTTTTGTTTCATGTTTGGTGATAAGGGTTATCCTTTTCCCGTCTTTTTTCAACCCGTTTTCCTTCATGGCTGGAGAGGGGAAATTCCTTCTTCGGCTGTTGAGAAGTGTCAGGATCTTGTTTCCAACACAAAACAAATAACCACCTTTCAGGAACATAGCAGTTGTAATGAAAGCTGCCAGTTTTGACAATGTGTTGTAAAACATCCGCGTTTTAAGTTTTAATTACATTCAAACACCCCCAGTTCAGCTTATCATCATTTCCTCCCTAGTGAAAACCGTGTGGTGTGTAGAATCTGTTTTCTGTTATAAAGCAGGCGTAGAAAACTTTGGCCTCCTTCAGGAGAACTTTGCATGTCATATAATACATGTGTGTGTCCCTGCAGGGCTGACAACCCCTTGGCCAATGCCAAGAGACAAAACTAAATTTGTTGTTAATTTGCTCTTGTTCTGTGGTATATTTGAACAGGCTCTTCAGAAACATGACATAACCTAAGTCTAACAAAGAATACCTTGCATCCTAATTACCAAAAGCAGACTACAGGTACATTCTGTTGTTTAAGTGGCACTCAGGCACACCCTGGCTCTGCATGCAGGTATAATGTGGGAGCCTACATCCCAATCCATCTTTTAATGTAAATCATTCCAGGTGCTACAGAAACAAAACTGGTTTCTGTAGAAAGCAGCCACAACCTACAGAGTAGAAAAGCCTGTTCCTTGGCAACATCATGCTGCAGAAAAGGACCCTTGCTCTCTGTGTGGAAGCAGTGGTCTTTCTAGAATAGTATGACACACCCCCTGCTGGATCAGACCTATAGCTTTGCTATTGGCAGTGCTCACAATCCCTGCTGATTGGAGAACTATAAGTCTGACTCAGAGGGTGGTGTCAGACCTCTGCAGAGAAACCTCTGATTCCACATGCAGACCAATAATCGTGGCTAAAATTCTCCAGGTTATTCCTCCAAATGCCTAGAAATGTGTATATTGATTTCCTAAAGAAGTAGATTCAGTAAAATCTGTCGCGGAATTCAGCAGCTGTGTGTGTGTGTGAGAAGTCTCTCATAGGAAAAGCCACTTTCCCATCTCACACATCCCATACATAGTGTAATTGCAAGCCATGATCTGGTACCATTTTTAGATCCATTGGTTGGCTCAACATTTTTCTCCTTTTTCATGTCCTAATTCAGTAACAATTGAGTACTGTCTGGGATACTCACTTAATAAGCAAACGCAAGGCAGAAGTTGGCATGAGTTGTGAAAGTAGTGAATACCAAACATAAAAACCTGATGTCTGTTTTTCTCTAATGGCGCATTACTCAATGACACCCAATTCCTGAATAGTCAGGATGAAGCCTCCTGCACATGAGTTCGATCTGAAAGTCCTGAATCCAGGAAATTTCTGCAGACAATAGCCGATAAGGCATCTGTGTAAACTGCTTAAATGTCTATTAAGAAACCCAAAGTACTCCCAGTTTAGCATCTGTGGTTCACTGAAATATTTCTGTTTCTATACATCCAGTGCTGATACAATATCTTTCGAGTTCAGATGTAGGTCACATGAATGTTGTTTGGCAGGAAACTGAGATATTTATGGCCTTTCAGTCATTTTTGGCCTATGTTATGAGATTGTAGTGTAATTTACGTATGGTCCAGAGCTGTAAAATTGTGGCTTTTGGAAAGTCACTGAAAAAAATGCATCCGGTACCTGTAGTTTTGGCTTGTGCTCCTACAGTTTATCAATGTCCAGTTCCAAAGCTGCAGTCTTTGGTCATCATAATGTGATGCCAAGCCAGGACTTTGCTTGTTGTGTGCAATGAGCCATTCGGGCTGACAGGCATGTTATATTAGTAGCTGTAGTTCTAAAGACGCTTTGGACAATATTGTATGTATCCAGATTTACATAGCCCACATTTGGCTTTGGGTTACAGCTATTAAAACTAAGAGATTTATGCATTCCAACTTCCTGAGTTGAAATAGGGGGATGTATACAAAAGGCACACCTCTGCCATACCTTCAGTTACTGGGGCCATGAAGAGTTTTTATACGTCAAAATGATTGGTTTAACCAATTGAATGACTTTTTTAAATCACAAATGCTATAATTTAGAAAATAATATGGAAGGTTTAGTGCAGTATAATACTTATTTAACCAGCAAATGCTATTAAAAAGAAGGGAGAATACACTTACCTTTCTGGTGGACCATTTCTTTGAAATGCTGTGCCTTTGCTTCTCCCCCGGCTGTAGCAGGTATTCTTTACTTTGTGGTTTAGAGAAAACCTGCTCCATTGCCACAGACTGTGGTTCCTACTGCCAACTCATATGTCACTACAGGAGGTACAAGCCGACAGGTGAAACCATACCACGATGCGGGAAGGACCAGTATTTATTTGACCTGTTTGACTGGTCAAATACCTGCTGTGGTTATGGGAGATGCGAAACAGCTGCATTTTAACAAACAGGCCAACTGAATGGTAAGTATATTCCCTCTTTTACAGGGTGTTGAGGAAAAATCCGATTTTGGAGTGATATTTTGGATTTCACTACAGTGTTGCTCACAGGTTTGGCCGGAGACCTAAGGAAGCAAAGCCCTGCCTCTAGCAAGATGGCAGCCTCTAATCAAAGGTACAGAACAAAGCATGGAAAATCAGTAATGGGGGAAAGGTCAGCTGCTTAGAGACTGGTGACTAGACCTTTGGTCTCTCCGTGCCTTTACATCCTCCAGAGTTTAGTTCCTCTATATTAAGTGGTCATGGCTATATATTATATTGTAAAAGTGCTCCTTTAGAGCAGTAGAGAGAGGTATTTGAGTCAAGCTGAAGCCTTCTAGTAAATCAGTAATTTCCTCTAATTTACACTGCCTTACTTTGCAATAGTATACACAAATCCTCCCTTGTTACATCAACTCTAGTATAGATTGTGTGAATCAAGTCTGTGTAACCGTTGTGAAGTTGGCTCGAAATCAGTATCCTAAAGGCAAGCAACCTAAATATTGTAGAGAATTAAGTCCTTTTTCTTTTTCAGAAAGGATGGTGGCCATATGTAGAGAAAGTACAACGTATGTTCCTAAGCGTTCTTGTTCGCAGGATTAAGGACTATGAGCGGCAGTGTGCGGCCATGCGCGCCCTTATTTCCTCATATTTAATTTAGCTGATGCTCGGTGAGCTGGAACCATATTTCAGGCAAAGTGCTCTCCACTGCTTCATAATGTAGCCTGTGTGAATCATGTCATGTTATTTAAAGAGGAAGGAGCTTTTTACCATCTTGCTGGTCAATCACTGCATGTGCCCCAGATTACCCGGTCATTACATGTTTGTATTGCAACTGTTTAGTGTATTTTTTTGGAAATTGTTTTAGCTGATTAAGATAGAAAAATTACAGACAAAGAAAACAAAAAACTTGGTTACTCGATTCATCTATCAGTTGGGCTAGCTATTTGTGGCTCTGATTTAGAGTCTGTATGCCAAAAAACATTCTTCGTCAGAATGTTAGCCCCATGAGAGAGGAATGTTCCAGTGCCATGTGTATGCATTCTACTGTCAGACCATATTCCCTGCAAAGGTCTCCCAGATTGCTTTCACCAGTGTCTGATATATGCATTAATTCATTACTCACAGGCTGATAATCAACATATTCTTAAAAGATACTGCTTTTCATAGGAGGCTATTAAAGTGAACCTACATTTAAAATTTCAAGTTTGACAAGCACTCAAACCACGTGGTCTATACGTTTTCAATATCTCACTGCCTGCATGACATAATACATGCCTTCCATCTACATGTTACATATAAGCAGGAGATCCCTTCTATATTTATCAGGTAGAGGCACAGGCTTCTGGTGAGCTCCAGATCTGAAAGTAGCGTAGACTTGCTGAAGGAGTGAAGGCAATATAGACCTGTAATTTTGTCTTCAGGGCAAACCCAGAAAGGTACAGTGCGTACATACATTGGGGTTGATTTACTAAAACTGGAGAGTGCAACATTTGGTGCAGCTCTGTATAGAAAGCAATCCGCTTTTTTTTTTTTTTGGCAAAGCTTAATTGAAAAAACTGAAGTTAGAAACTGGCTACCATGCACAGCTGCACCAGATTTTGCAGTGTCCAGTTTTAGTAAATCTCCTCCATTGTGTGCTTCTATCTACCAAGTCCGCGGCCAGGGCCTCCCAGAACTCCTATGCTTAGACAAGTTTTGTCAAAGTTGGTATTTCCATAGGGCTAAGCATGGTGCCTCTCCCCATGATTTGGTGCCCTACCCCCTTGGGCCTACAAAACCAAAAAGGAATTCCCCTAGGGGTGGGACTTTTTAGGCACCAAAAATATGAAAAACAACCAATTATATATATATAAAAAGATCAATTCTTTATTAATTCATACAAAAAAGATAAAAGCATGGAGGCAAGCTGTAAAATACTTCACATCTGACAGTCGAACTTAAGACCACACGACCCCTGGGTTGTTACCCAACGCGTTTCGGAGTCTATTGGAACTCCTTCCTCAGGGGTACCCTTGGAGGGTGGTCTGTGGGTGATCAATACATAACAAATTAGTTTCAACATTTTACATATATGATTATCCAGTACATTGAAAAAAATGTTTAACAACAACTTACATAGTTCACTGTGGTGATAAGTATGACCCCCTTGGGCCTGGTGCTTATAGACGGTCTGAACCATGGCAGCTATGGACTCTGAACACCGGCATAATTTGTTGGGATGTAAAGAGTTTTTGGTTCGAATCTTGTCTGGATCAGCAAGAACCGACTGAGATTTGAACCATTAACTGGCAGGCTGAATGTTCTAAGTTGATCGATTAAATTGGGTACAACCAGCCTGCTGGTGGTACCTGCAATTATCGCTAGCGGCTGCTCTAGCTGCTAGCAATAATCACTGTCTTCTACCGGCAGGGAAGGTTTCCCTCCCCTGCCCAAGCCTCCCTGCGGGGAGAAGACAATTGCCCTGTCAGCACTGTCTGTTTTGATGGGGAAATCTAGCATATTATTTTCCTACAACCCATGATTGCAGGAAAGAAATTTAGACCGTGCCTTAGAGTTTTGGCAATAAAACGTGTCCACCCTTCCTATCTAAGAAAGTGTGTGTGTGTGTGTGTGTGTGGTTGATGTCTAAGCTTATGCTGGCGATATACGGTACATCAACGCTTAACCTGACTTTCATTTAAAGCCCGAATAATCCTTCTGATTATTACCGTGATAGAGAGTCTGGCTGCATTGACAAAAAAAAAATATATGGGTGTCCTCAATTTTTTAAAATTATTTCTCACTTTTTACTTACCGCAGCAAAGGGTGACAAAACCCTCTTCTGACAACATGCTGGAGAGCTAGACCTCTGCTAAATACATGGTTAATAATTGCACCCCAGAGCACCTGTCCTTTTTTTGACAACGCAGTACACCACAATGCAAATTTATTGCAATGCAGGGGTGTGAAGCTGGCCTAGATTAAAGGACTGCACTTTACATGCAACTGCATTATTGAAAAACAACCAGTCCTGCACCGAGATATCAGAACTGAGTTCTCAGTATTGACCATGGGCGGTCTGTTAGGATAGACCGAATCGAAGAGCTCTGCTTTTATGGTTTATTTATGATAGGATTAAAAAATAAACAGCTATAATAAAAAGTTCTGGTAATGTTAGTATTGTTGTACATTAAGCCCATTTATATGGAAATCGCTGCTTTTTATATTGAAACAAAACCAACCAAATCGTTGTTCGGTGGACAAAGATGTCCTTTTCAGCCAGCCTGCCTTTAGAGAACATGTCAGTCATTGCTATCTCACATTTGTATGCAGATGAAATCCACAATGGGATAATGCGTAGTATGCAAATGAAGTGTGATTATTGACATGATTAATTAAAAACAGTCACTTGGGCCTCAGGCCTCGAAATTCCTTTTTGGTGATGAAGTTATTAGGAGGGGATTTTGGAATAACTTGTTTCTTGGCAGTGGTACAAGGTGACTCTCCAGCTTTAAAGTGAATGGACCTTATCTGTGTGACAAAAACACGCTAATCCGGCCTTACAAGAAAGTAAATAAATTAGGAGTTTTCTTTCTGAATGTTTGTGATAATTTGATACTTATCACTGATCTAATAATTATCTCTCTATACAGACAGAGCAGAAAATTTGCCTGGGCAAAAAAAACAACCCACATGCAGTACATTTCTGCAATTAATGTTTTTGGTTCTTTAGGACTCATTTACACCATATTCAGTCAATTGCAGTTTTAAAGGATTAGTTTACCTTTAGCTACATGTTACATCCGCAGAGGGGTGTGGAGTGTATGGAGGTGGGGAGTATGTACAGGAGAGGGGTGTGGAGTGTATGGAGGTGGGTAGTATGTGCAGGAGAGGAGTTTTGAGTGTATGAAGGTGGGGAGTATATACAGGTGAGGGGTGTGGAGTGTATGGAGGTGGGGAGTATGTGCAGGAGAGGGGTGTGGAGTGTATGGTGGTGGGTATTATGTGCAGGAGAGGAGTGTTGAGTGTATGAAGGTGGGGAGTATGTACTGTACAGGAGAGGGGTGTGGAGTGTATGGAGGTGGGGAGTATGTACAGAAGAGGGGTGTGGAGTGTATGGAGGTGGGGAGTATGTACAGAAGAGGGGTGTGGAGTGTATGAAGGTGGGGAGTATATACAGGTGAGGGGTGTGGAGTGTATGGAGGTGGGGAGTATGTGCAGGAGAGGGGTGTGGAGTGTATGGTGGTGGGTATTATGTGCAGGAGAGGAGTGTTGAGTGTATGAAGGTGGGGAGTATGTACTGTACAGGAGAGGGGTGTGGAGTGTATGGAGGTGGGGAGTATGTACAGAAGAGGGGTGTGGAGTGTATGGAGGTGGGGAGTATGTACAGAAGAGGGGTGTGGAGTGTATGGAGGTGGGGAGTATGTACGGGAGAGAGGGGTGTGGAGTGTATGGAGGTGGGGGAGTATGTACAGGAGAGGGGTATGGAGTGTATGGAGGTGGGGAGTATGTACAGGAGAGGGGTATGGAGTGTATGGAGGTGGGGAGTATGTACAGGAGAGGGGTGTGGAGTGTATGGAGGTGGGGAGTATGTACAGGAGAGGGGTATGGAGTGTATGAAGGTGGGGAGTATATACAGGTGAGGGGGTGTGGAGTTTATGAAGGTGGCTAGTATGTACAGGAGAGGAGTATGGAGGTGGGTAGTATGTACAGGAGAGGAGTGTATGGTGGTGGGTAGCATGTGCAGGAGAGTGGTGTGGAGTGTATGAAGGTGGGTAGTATGTGCAGGAGAGGAGTGCGGAGTGTATGGAGGTGAGTAGTATGTGCAGGAGAGGAGTGCGGAGTGTATGGAGGTGGGGAGTATGTACAGGAGAGGAGTGTGGAGTGTATGGAGGTGGGGAGTATGTACAGGAGAGGAGTGTGGAGTGTATGTAGGTGAGTAGTATGTGAAGGAGAGGAGTGCGGAGTGTATGGAGATGGGTAGTATGTGCAGGAGAAGAGTGCGGAGTGTATGGAGATGAGGAGTATGTGCAGGAGAGGAGTGCGGAGTGTATGGAGGTGGGTAGTATGTGCAGGAGAGGAGTGCGGAGTGTATGGAGATGGGTAGTATGTGCAGGAGAAGAGTGCGGAGTGTATGGAGATGAGGAGTATGTGCAGGAGAGGAGTGCGGAGTGTATGGAGGTGGGTAGTATGTGCAGGAGAGGAGTGCGGAGTGTATGGAGGTGAGGAGTATGTGCAGGAGAAGAGTGCGGAGTGTATGGAGGTGAGGAGTATGCGCCAGCTGTCCAAAGGCCCAAACACAGCTGGATTTGGGTCTGATCGGGTCTCCCATGTAGAAACCTGGAAGCAATGTCATGAAATCACTTCCGGTAACTGAAGCCTTAGAGCCCATTCACACTGGGACGACACGACTTGGTGGGGCGACCTGTGAAGTCGCGGTGCACAGCGTGCAGTGCGACTTGCAGGGATTTCATATAATTGAAGTCAATGCAAGTCGCCTCCAGGTCGCCCCAAAGTAGTTCAGGACCCTATTTCTAAGTCGGAGCGACTTGTGTCGCTCCTATTAGAACGGGTCCTGTGCTAATCAATGGCGAGCGACCCACCGCGACTTGTCAGGCGACCAAGTTGCCTGACAAGTCGTGCTAGTGTGAATGGACCCTTAAAGTCCCTAGATTTGAAAAAAAATTATAATATTTAAAACAGCCAAACTTGGCGTTTTGAATGCTTTTAAGTGCAGAGGAGGGGTCTTGGGGTCCTTTTACTAGATAAAGAGTGCAGGGTTGCGAGATGCGCTACGTACGGAGTGTATGCAGACCGCAAAGGGGGAGGTGCTCCCCCTGTGTACTGTGCGTGCGGTTCTTTGATAGAGCCGCACGTTGCCTGAGGGTGCCAGGGATGCAGGCTGAGCAGAGGGCGCAAAAATCTGCTAACGCTGCCAATTGGTTGAACCCCTTAGTACATCCCTGCTGCCCCACCTGATAGATAGTCCTGATGTACTTTTTGATATTCTTCCCCTCGCTCTGTGCCTAGTAGATTGTGATGATACAGCTCCATTATAAGCAGAAAAAGATGGAAGCGGATTACGCTCAATACTTTCCTATGGTGCTTCTCACATTCACTGCGGGGCTGATTTTTCCAGAGCTCAGAGATTAAATCATGTTGTACAATGTCTGTCTCGGTTAGCAGGACAAAATCCACACATAAATATCATTTTAAATAGTTGTATAAAAAAAAGTTTGTCAGATCAGTGACTTTTATTGATAACTACATTTATAAGCCTGTGATAAATAAATTTATATGTCTCTCTATATCTCTGTCAGTGAGTATTTAGTAAGATTAATAAAAAAATTTAGAATACACTTACCAGAACTTAATGGGCCAGCCCTGATTCCGTGGAGGGAGAATGGGAGGAACTGGAGCAGAGAAAGCTGAAGGGGAGGAGTTCTGATCGGCTGGAGAGGCGGAGCTGGATTGCAGAAGGCTGGAGGGGCGGGGCTCTGAACGGTTGGAGGGGAGGGGTTAGGAGGAGGTAGATTGCAGAAGGCTGGAGGGGCGGAGTTAGGAGGAGGTAGATTGTAGGAGGGGCGGAGTTCCGAACGGCTGGCGGGGCGGAGCTGGGGAACTAGATTGTAGAAGGCTGGATGTACGGATCTCTGACTGGCTGGAGGGGCGGAGCTGGGGAACTAGATGGCAGAAGGCTGGATGTACGGATCTCTGACTGGCTGGAGGGGCGGAGCTGGAGAACTAGATGGCAGAAGGCTGGAGGTACGGACTCTACAGTGCTATTCTGTCGAGAGCCAGGGGAGACCGCGAGGGGGAGGTGCTCCCCTGTCCTGTGTACTGTGCGTGCGGTTCCTTGATGGAGCCGCACGCTGCCTGGGGGTGCCGGGGGCACAGGTTGAGTGGAGGGCGCACAAATCTGCTAACACTGCCGAATGATTTTTGCGCCCCCCCTTGTCCTGCGCCCCTGGCGGGCGCCAGTCTCGCCAACCCCTTGGTACGCCCCTGCTCTGCCCCCACAGTGGCGTCATTTATTCACAGAGTTCTGTGAATAGATGAACTACAAGTCCCGTCTTCCACCGCAGCAGACAGCTTGCAGTTCTCAATGAAGTACCAGGCAGGGCACTCATTAGTGCCCTCTTAGTTTACTGACACTTCCTGCAGCTGAGTAACTGTCTGCCCATGTGGAAGTACAGGCAGACAACTGTCAGGATTCTCTACAGGACCCTGGCATTGCACCTGCGATCTACTGTTCTATTGCAGTGTGTTTGAATTACAATGTGCATGTGCTGCAGAGAAGCAAGAAACTTTTACCTTGACATAGGTTTGAAGGGCTGGTTCATGCCAGATGCAGTCTGGTGCATTTTTAATTTGCATCAAATATGCATGCACAGATTTCCATAGTACACCAGTGCTGTCAGTTCCAGTGCAGTCAACAAAAGTAGAACATGCTGCATTTTTTCTGTAAGGGATGCATCTGAAATGCAAAAAAGCACATGTAAATATACCTAACATTCCCTGGAATAAAAATGGTCAAAATAGAGGAAAAAATGCACTGGAAGGAACTGAAAATGCCTCAAACACATGTACATGCATATGCAACGCTCCATAGCATTTTATATAGGCGATTGGAAGAATAATACTTTTGAGTGTCACTTGAGTGATAGCTCTTTTGGGAATGGGAGTTCACATCCAAGATGGTGACACCCAGCAGCAGTCTTGAAGCTTTTAGATGTCTGCATAAGGGTGGCATTGACAGATTAAGAAAAAAAAACATGCATGAAATACAATAAATGCACATATAATTTTATGGAAAATTTTTTGTTTAATTGAATGGTCTGGCGACAGGATCTTTTTAAAATGCTGCAAATAACTACTGAAAAATAACCACCAATGCTGCCTGAAATCCAGTGGGATCCTTAGTTCCTATAGTAAGGTGACAACTGTATCTCTGCTGCACTGAAACTCCAAGTCATGTTGACAACCCTGTCTGAGTTTTTCTCTGCTGGATTACACAACATTTGCCTCTCTCCTCCTATCCATAAGGATCTTGCTGGATTTCAGGCAGATCAGCAGGTGTTTTTTTGCTCTTGCAGCAGACAGGGACAAAACACTGAGAAATGTACACGTATTCCAGAGATTGTAATTTTTTTTATTTTTTTCTTTGCCCAGACTAATTTTAAGTGTAATAGGTCCATATCTGTAGATGGCAGAAGCAAATAGATGGATTTTTCATGTGCAGACATCTGCCACACATTTTGTTCTGTACAAATTGAATCATCTCAAATATGAGCTTCTTACATACTGGTAGAATATTCTGTGCTTGGTTTAGGACATGAAGCAAGCCAGCTCAGGAGAAAGCTGATTGTCAAGGATGGATTTTCCCATTGATCACTATTGTTTTCTATATAGGCGGGTCAGTGCCCTCCATGGTTTTTCTGCTTCCTTTATAGGTACAAACAAATAAGTTTACACAATGCAGACTCCTATGTTTGTACAAAGATCTTTTGAGGTTGAGTTGTGCATGCATGATCGAGGCCGCTCCAGCAGACGTCGATGACGAAACGCGTAGGGCGGGTCCATTGCGTCACAGCGTCACTTCCGGTTTTGAGATTCCACCGCCGTGGAACGTGGAAGCTTCCTGGCGAGTACTACTGATCCGAGGCAGCTATCACGGTTTCACACAGTGAGTGGATGCTACGTTCTTTCTTTATTTACACGATCTGATACTTCATGAGGCTCCCCTCTTCTTTCTCTCCATATGGAAACACGCCAACTGGTGCTTTGACTGTGGAGGGGGACCCCTGGAGATCCATCCTTGCCTAAACTTCCGTACAAGGCAGGTTGTATTTACAGCGCGACACCTAGTGGTCACACGGGTGATTGCAGCTGACATTTCATTTCATTTTTTATTTTTTTCATTCTAAGGGATTTTTTCCCTGGTAACACTTATCACTTCCACCTCACTGATTTGTTCTCTACTGGCATGGTGCACTTTCAGCAGTAAACAGTGCCAGGAATATCACTAACACTTGAGTTTATTTCTACACTGGATTGATTTTTATTATTTGTATATCACAATAAAAACACTGTCTATGATATTAAATTTATTTATTGCACTTCAGCACTTTCTGGGTTTTATTTATCACAGATTAGGATATTTGATCTTTTCTGACTTGAACCCACTTGATATACAGCATATATATTATTTAAACCTTTTTTTTGATTTTATGGGACACCCCTTTTATAATTCTTTAATAGTGAATGTATGCACTTTATCTCTTTTAATTGCACAAAGGTAGCGCCGTTTACAACCTCTCTTTGCACTTTACACATATCCTGACCCCTCTTGGGGTTTGGTTGTTGGCCGCTTACACCTGTCAGTCTCTCACGCTTCACCGCACACTCCATAGCGCTGGTCATTTTTTGCCTTTACATGATCGAGTGTAGTCTGCAGTTTGTTTGATGCTTTTTATGATCTTAAAGTATTTGTGAACCCCTTCTTTGTAAATCAACCCGTTCAGTTTAAAATAGAAATGCAAGGAAAACCGTGTGTGTGTGTGTGTGTGTGTGTATATGTATGTGTGTATGTGTGTGTGTATATATATATATATATATATATATATATATATATATATATATATATATATATATATATATATATATAATATATCTTTTTTTTTTTTTTTTCCTTCTTTTTTTAAAAGTGATCATATGACCTCTGTTGTTAGCTGCAAATGGGCTCAAAGAGGTGAGAGTCGTGACTGCAGAGGGATGTGTCAACAGGAGGCAGAGAAACCGCAGCATGCTGAACCTTCCCAGTAATTAACTGTGCAGGGGGGTGTGTCAGCACAAGTCTGACTCCTGGAGTACTAACAGGCTGTGCTCCCAAATGGAATGCAAAGAAGAAGACTGATCACGCTGGGGTGGATGTGCTTCCATGCCTAGCATGGTCAGTTTGAAATAGGAAAGCAGAGGGACTTGCAGGATCACCAGGTACTCCACAGAAGGGAAGCAATACAAAGAGAACAGGATACTTTTTTATTTAAGTACATGGTACAGCAGATACATATCAGAAGTATGAAATGTTGTGGTAACCTACACTTTAATTGATAAGAACCATCTGAAAAAAATGAAAACACTTGCTTCTTAGTGCCGGTTCACACTAGGGCGACCTGTGAGGCGACCTGGTCGCCTCACAGGTCGCCGTAGGTCGCCTTCCATAGGGAAGCTGCGGACCCGTTCTAATAGGAGCGACACAAGTCGCTCCGACCTAGAAAAAGGGTCCGGAGCTTGTTTGGGGCGACCACCATAGACTTCAATGTTATGAAGCCTGTGGCGGCTGCTCCGAGGCCGCGGCGCGCTGCTCGCACCGCGACCTCGGAGGTCGCGGTGCGAAGTAGCGTCGCTGCAGTGTGAACCGGCGCTTACAGTATATCGTTTCTACAAAGTGTTAACTGACCTACATATGTAAAGAAATAAAATCAAGTTGGGACCTTTTTAAGTGGTCAGGAACAAAATTACAAAAGAAAAAACAAAGTGCTGCTACAATTAAAGCCTGATTCCATGTGATGAACAGAGAGAACAGGGAAAAGTTTAAAATTTTCTCAGGTTTTTTTTCTGTCTGTGACCCCCATCTGGATGATTTTTCCCTTATTTCCTGTCCCTATGACAACCATATAAAAATGGTTGTGTGTGTGGGGGGGGTGCAGATGTTATTGACACAGTAAGGCACAGACAGAAGTAAAAGCTTGTCAAATGGCCTGATTGAATTGCAAAAGGATGCATACAGAACTGATGCATGTGGCCATTAAAAGAATACAGGTAAATGTTACAAATCCCCCCCCCCCCCCCATAAGAACTTCCAAGAGTAAAAAGTGAGTACATTGAGATTTGATTTTCCTGTGATGTGACTGGCTCTTTTTAAAAAATGATTGTTTGTGTTGCTGCTGTTTTACTTGGTAAAATAATTAAATCCATACTGAGCAATGATATGTAGTTGCTGATGATTCCTGTCAAAAGATAGTTACACTGAGTAGTAAACCTGTCCCGGTGTCATAAAGTTAAGTGAGACCATTAGTCAGATGTCTTTGTGTTCAGAGTCCACTTCTCCTTACAGAAGAGGGTGTTGGTGGAATGACTAATAGTCCGTAGACATTACAATTGTATTTTGCAATGGGAATCTCGGTGTTGTGATGAGGAACTAAAATAAATCTTTAGCCAAGGTCTATATGACAGTTATGTTAATGACGTATTCTGTGACAGAGCTCTGGAAGTGTCACAGGAGAACTTTCTGCAGGATAAGTACTTGACTGACACTTTCAATGTCATGAACTTTGTGCTCTGCAGTGACACTTTTATAGGTCAGTCCTATCATAGGGAGCTACACCGCAGATATTCACAAACCTATACAGGGTTTAGGCTCTGTACATAATTTACTTAGCTCTCATGCTGTTTGTGTGATGTGACTGCTTTGACATCTTTTTACCTGTTAAAGTGAAACTAAACCCATCAATTTTAACAGTTTCAAAAACTGTTACAATCCAAGCATGTCTGTCACATTGGATGTGCTCTGAAGCAAACTGTCAAACCATTAAATGACTGGAGTCATAACTGATCACATGTACAGCACCATGGCAGTTGAAGATGAAACCAAGGCCAAGTTGGCAGCTTCCTTGACTGAAAACAATGGGAGGGTTCTACTTTTATTATTAAAGCGGTAGTAAACTCCGCTATATGACTTTTATCTACAGGTAAGCCTATAATAATGCTTACCTGTAGGTACAATTAATATCTCCTAAACCTGCACGGTTTAGGAGATATTAAACCTGCATGCAGCCACTGACGTCTGCGGTGCGTGCGCTCTGAAGGTTCGGTGGACCTTCAGAGCTCCTTGCCGAATCTTGCCGGAAAGTGAAACTCTCACGTGCATGCGCGGGAGTGACGTCCTCGCGGCTCTGGCTACTCACAGCTCTGGAGCCGCCGAACCAGGAAGAGACGCCGAGGGAGCATGTCAGCTCCCTCAGCGTTGTCCAGACGACCGTGCCGGGGCTTCGTTCTAAGGTAAGTATTTCATATGCATACTAGCTCATTATGCCTTTGTCTTACAGGGGTTTTTTTTTTTTTTTTTATGAGTATATAACCTCTTTTAAGTAGCACTAATGCCTAGTACACTTGATGAGAAAATTAGGCAAAAAATACCGCTTTCAGAACGATTGTCCGGTAATCTGTTTGTTAGTACACAGAGGGAGAGCCAATCATGCAAAAAAAGGGCCAAGCAGGACAATTTTTTAACAAAACAAATGCTTTTCATATAATTGGTACAGGATTCGTCTGTAAAAAAAAATCGGAAGATCAAGACCACGCATGCTCAAAAATGAAAGAATACAATACAATGCAACACATTACATCGCTTCCGAAGTTGTATTCTGTCGTAAGAGCATTTCTGTAACTTTAGTAACCTATTGTTTGTTTCTTCTTCTTTTTTTTTTTTTATCAGAGCGAAAGTTGTTGTTTGAAAGTTGGTGTTCCAAAGCACTCAAAAGATGCATGGAATAAACCTATTGGTTTTTTGATATACTATATGCAAAAAAAAAAAAAAAGATTGATCATCTGTCCAATTTTCTTATTATACGAGGCTTAATAGAGCAATGTAGCTCTAACTGGGTTTCATCGACTCCAGTTTTTGCTGTAGTGTGTGACATTAGAGCGTTTTGGTACTGAAATGCTAATTTCGAACTTCAAAAGATGTTTCAGATAACAACAAATCAAAATGTTTTATGGCTAAATGTATTTGGACTCTCTCCGATTTATTTAGCTTGAGTGTAAGGGCACAGGCAATACAGCGTACAAAGACATTTTATTGTCCACTTTGAACCTTGGGGCATCAGTTTAGTGAAGACCCTTTTTTTGTTCACGCATGACTGCGTCTTTGTGTATATAGCCAGCTTTATAATGACATTGTTTGATGAATTTTGGTTTGGAGGAACTTGAGTTGCATGCAAAGAAACCTGGCCTCAACCCTACTGATCACCTTTGGAAAGAGCTGGAATGCCAATTGTGTGCCAGGCCTTCTCTTCCAATATCAGTACCGGATCTCACATATGCTCTTTTGGCTGAATTGGCATATATTTATACAAACACACTCCAAAACCTTGAGGAGAGCCTTCCCAGAAGAATGTTGGCGGTTACATCCACAAAGTGGAATGTGATGTCCAACAAGCTCATATAGCTTTCATCATATAGTGAGTGATATATGTATTATTGCTCAGTTTTAGCAAGGCATTGACAGGATCTCCTCACCCATTTGTATAGTCATATAAACACGCCACTACCAAGGCTGGACAACATACCTAGGTCCTCAGGTTTAACCATTGTAGCAGTGATGGGGGGGGGGGGGGGTTGGAATTTTCTTCCTGACCACAAGTAGGGCAGTTAGATACAGAGATGCAATTTATCCTGGGAATTGCTTATACATAGACATGTCAATAGGTTCCTTGATAGTTTGACACCTCCTGCATGTTAAAGCAGAACTTTACACATAACTGCTTGATGAAAAATAATCTTCTTTGGCAAGGAACTCTACATTTATAATGATGCTACCAAAATTAGTGTGTGCTGTAAATTGCCTCCAGCATTGCTCCTGTTTCTTCTTGCGTGATGCTGCTATATTGCTAAAGCCCCAGAGCCCCTGAGCAGCAGTAAATCTTTAGGCTGTCAGCAGATCTAGTAGTTCTGATTTGATGCATAATATCAAAAAGGGAGAGCAACTAAGCATGTGCAGAGCAGGGTGAGACAGCGTATATGTCTGGATTTTAGACAGTATAAGTACTTAATATATGTTTCCTTTATAGTACACAATTTCCCATCAGTTATTTGCCATTGCCAAAGGTCACTATTCTATATGATTTTAAAGTTAAATATTCAAAAGTAGGTTCTTTTAATTTTGTATTCCTCTGGAGTATAAGATGTATAAATGAAGCTGAAGAGTGACATTTATTATTCATTAAAATATTTAGCTCAAAGTGATGTCAAGATATAGCTTTTAGCTCTGCTTCTGGCAATTAAAGGGGACTCATGAGGGTTGAAATATGGGATCTGTCACTGCTAGCTTTATTCGCATGGTGCAAGCTGTCAGTCTGATCCTGGTTTTATTGCTATGTGAGCCACTAATGTGTAACAGGTATGCAGGATGGTAGAACAGACTTTTTAAAATTCAATGGCTGCAAGCTTATTTTAGGCTAGTGAATCACCAGGTAGCAAAGGCAGGAGGAGGATGGACAGTCCTTGGGCTTGTATCTTGATTTCAAACAATCTGAGCAACCATAGTACTACCTCTGGCACACACAAGGATTGTGGCACTAATTATGGTCCAGATTTGTGAAGGTCTTCCATATTAACGCAAAACTCCATGCAAATGGGGGAAGTTCTGCTTCAAGTTCTCCTCCTCTGCTCCTGATTGTGAAATGGAGCTTTTGGGGAGGAGGGGGAGACGATCATTCGCCCGATATTCTCATAATGTGTGCCAGGCTTTACCTATTCTCAGTAATAGCTTTAGGATGTATGTACAAATAAACACAAATGCCTATGTGCCTTTACTGGAAATCATTGCTCCATAATTGTGTTTTTAGTATTTTTTCTGCCACCCTGCGTGGGGAGCTGTGTTTGTGGTGTGTGTTTTTTCACTTTCTTTTATGGAAAAGGGTTTTCTCAATACAATTTTGATTTAAAAAATTCCTATACATAACAATATTGGGTACATTTATAGATTTCAGAGGGCTGGTAATGAGCGTAGTTTGACTGCCCTCAGCGCAATCTCTAGCACTGAATCAACTAGTAAACTTGGCTGACACATCTCTTGGCAGTTGGTGCCCTCACTCCACATTTATAATATATATATATTTTTTAATAGAAAATAAAAAAACTCTTGGGCCACAATTTGCAGCTGCACTAAAATATACCCTGAGTTCAGATCCTTTCTTGTATTGTGTTTTACTGAAAATTGCACAGCATACTGAAGCTAATTCTTTAAAGTCCAACTCCAAAATTAAATCCACCTTTTCCATAGGGCCCTTTTTTTTAACTCCTACATTTTTTTCCATTGGTATTTCAGTCCTGTCCCTCCACTCTTCCTCTGGTGGTGAGAGTACTGTGGTGCTGCTCTCTGCAGCATTCTCCTTTAACCCCAGGTTGGCCTAATGATGTAACCCCTAAAGTGTGTGCTGGACTCCTTGCAAGTAGGTTGAATGTCGATGGACATCATTCAACCAAGAAGGGGACTGGGGTTGGATGGATTGGGGAATGGTGAGTACTGCAGGGGGATTTATATTTACTGGTGCAAGGCAGTTCATTTTCTTTTAATGTATGCCAGACTTTATTACTGGAGGAAGGAGATTATGATCCTGTATAAATGTGTATGTATGTTTAAGTTGAAAAATGTTTAACATTTGTAGAGAGCTTGTATTCTGGCTTTAGGTAGAGGGTGAAGCAGAATGTTTTTCGTGGTAATTATTGCTGTTTTGGCTTTTTTTGGGGAGATTCACCTTTTACTGTTTTCATGGTGACCATCGTCACCAGGCCAGAAATTCATGAAAAATCCAAAATTATTATGGGTGTCACTAGAAAATGAGTGGAATTCCTCTAGTAGGGACACCTGTTCTGGTGACAACTGTCAAAGGTGTCATACCCCCTTACTTGTAACATCTGAGGGACAAGTAGTGGCAGGAGATATACCCAATGGGGACACAATCATCAATAAAAACTTGCCTGGAAAAGAAGTTAAAGTGTTGGAGTTTAACTTTAATTTGCTGCTACAGCTTTTCTTCTAAAAGGCAAGGCCCAGAAAGTGCCTGATCATTCTACCAGAACAGGAGCTCATGGACTGGAAGATGTTCATTGTTTAACCAAAAATATTATTTACTAATGCTGTGAGAAAAAAAATGTGTTAGAAATTATTTCCATCTCATGATGGACCACCCTGAATTTTTACTGTGAAATTAAGGTGTGTTTAATTGGCTGAACACTTGCATTTAAGGTCATGGTGGTTTCGCAGGGCTTTCCACTTTTTTTTTTTTTTGCATGAACGCCAGGAAAGCACAGCCCTATGGATTCCAAATGGATTACAAGTTTTAATCCATTAAAAGGACAAATAAAAGGCTAAAATAAGTTACTTTATCTAAAAGGGCCAAATGAATCCTAACCTGTATCGAAAATAAAACCTTTTGCGATATTTTTTTTGTAACTTTCCTGGGAAGCGTATTGTTTTTATATTAGCTGACATTTTAGCAAATAGAGGCTTTAGAATAGCAATAAGCCGTATGAGTGTGGTTGGGAAATTGGAGGCAAAGATCCATCAGAAACAGATAATCTAAAATATATAATGTATTCCATAAAGTACTTTTCAGTATTAGCTGTTATTTAAATAGCACTGTCCATTTACACAGCGCTTTACATATTGTATATTCACATCAGTCCCTGCCCCCAAGGAGCTTACAATCCATATAAAAATGTATACATACTAGGGCCAATTTAGACAGGAGCCAATTAACCTAGCAGCATGTCATTGGAGTGTGGGAGAAAATAGGAGTGCCCAGAGGAAACATATGCAGGCACAGGGAGATGCCATGCATACAAATTGATTTTTGGAACACTTTCACATTTAAAATTTGTGTTTATCTATCCGTTTAAATAGATAAATAATGGGCAGGGTATACGAATAGCATCTAATAATCTGTACTTTAGCTGAGAATGTCTAAAACTGTGGCCAAATCTCAAGCCTACCACTGCATAAAACTGCATATGATTAAGTGGCCCAAAAAAGGCCACATAGATGCCCAACAGTTTCACAATAAGAGTACCAAGATGCCTTCTCAGCAGTATAGAAAGTAATCATCCAGGTTTAGGATGTCTGGTAGACATAGTCCATCCCCTCTTGCCCATTTTTTGAAACCAACCTCTGAAATCCAGTGTGAAGTCTGGATTTTTGGGGGCTCTTTCACACTGATACAGAAGGGCTGTCCGGGTTTTCCCATACATCTGAGCATTTACATCTTTACAGGGATGGATGTATGGACCTGGACACATCTGCTGCATCTGTCAGCCTGTTCTTATTCTTCAACAGGCTTCTGGCTGTGGCTTTTTGAAACCCCTGTGCCTTCAGGGAGGATAAACATGGCCTCTCTTTAAGCTGTAGGGGTCTCTTCACCCATGTGAATGAGCTTTAAAAGAGTATATCTGGAGAAAAAACCTTAGAGTTTTACAAACCTTAAAAGTCAGAGGACCTTCAATATAATAAAGACATGATGAGTTTTCTTGCTAAGGTTATCAGCTGTTTTACTATTCTGTATAAAGATTCCCCATTGCTCAGTACTCTTTCCCAATTAATGCAAATTTTAATATTCTTAGATTAAACACCAGCATTAGTTTCATTAGTTACTGTTGTCTTGGAAGTCGAAGCCCAATAACAGTCCATGCAGAGCACCAACAAACACAATCTGAAAATCTCCAAAATTAAGTTAATTTTAAAGGCATCTACAGTCATGTTAATAAAGAAAGTACATCCCATAGAAAAATGTTGACTTTTTCAACATGTTTGAACATGCAAACATTATATCTTAGTTCAAATAGTGCTTACAGATACAGGTGTTGTAGTGGAACAAATGACACAAAGAATTAACACTGTGTTTTAATGCTCATAATCTAAATTAATGAGAATGCAGATGAAACATGGTACACCCTTACATTTGGCACTACTTCAAATCCATAAAATAAAATCTTGAAATTTTTATTAGGTACTAATGATTAGAACTTTTCTTTTTTAGCATGCATGCAGAACTTTCTTTTTTTAAACCTCAGATATTTAGGGACTGGTATTTTCTTTGCTCTTGATGTGTATGGTGTCATTCTACCAAGATCAAAAGAGCTCTAGAAGGCCCTCAGAAAGAAGGTTGTGGATGCTTCCTAGTCTGGCAAGGAATCTGAAATAATCACTAATTTATTTGAAATCAATGATGCCACTATTGGCACTTTTCCACTGCAAGTACTGGCTCGGCTCTACTCGGCCCTGCTTGGCCCGGTTTGCTTTTCCACTGCTGGTACCGCATGGTACGGTTTGGTATGGTTTGCTTTTCCACTAAAGTAGTACTAAAGTTAAGTGGGTGGGATAACAACAATTCTCTGACCGATCAGCGGCTATTAATAACTGCATGCAAACGATTGTGGGATATGGTACCGGTATGGTACCTCTTGGAACCACAATCGAGGTGGTACTGTTTTAGAGAACCGTACTGTTTGGTTCCATGTAGTGGAAAATCACCGCCGTACCGTACTGAACCGAACCGTTCCTACACCATACCATGCGGTACCAGCACAAAAGCAAACCATTCGGTTCCATGCAGTGGAAAAGCACCATATGAAAAAGAAATCTACAAGTGGAATAGGTAAAAAAGGAAGGCTGTATTAGCCCCCTTTTCCTTATGGGATAGCGGCAGGGGCAGCCAGAATTTAATTAACCTTTTATTAACCTTATTTCAGACATAAAGCTTTCCCTGAGGTAAGGGTAATTTGACCTTTCTACTCTGGGATCAGTTAGGGCTCTTTCACACGGGCGTTCCGTAGGTCCGTTTTTCATCCCATCCGTTTGCGGATGAAAAACGGACATAATGTATCTCTATGTAAATACGGATGTCATCGGATGATCATCCTCTGACATCCGTTTTTTGTCAGTTCAGTTCAGTTCAGTTTTTTTGAACGGAGGAGAACCCTATTTTTTCTTCCTTTCAAAAAACGGAACTGAAGCAAAAACGGATGTCAGTGGTGTCATCCGCAGACATCCGTATTTACATAGACATGCATTATGTCAGTTTTTCATCCGCAAACGGATGGGATAAAAAACGGACATGCGGACCGGATGACACAAGTGTCATCCGTGTCCGTTAGGCTTCTTTCACACGGTCCGCCTCCGCAGGCGGATCCGTGTTGCTCAGCGGGGATCGATCCGCGATCCCCGCTGAGCCGGGCGGATGACAGCTCCGTCTCCGCTTGCAGAGCGGAGAGGGAGGTGTCTCAGCACCCGCTGCCCTCTATGGGGGATCGGAGGAGAGCGGACCGCTTGTCCGCTCTCATCAGATCCGCTCCGCTCCGATTACTGAACGGATGGAAAAATAGGGTTTCCATCCGTCCAGATTTCAGCACAGGATCGGATGCGGATGGCAGCGGGGGTCAGCGGAGGTGACCTCCGCTGACACCCGCTGCCCCATAGAGCTGCATGGAGGATCCGATCAGATCCGTCTAAAAAACTGACAGGCGGATCTGATCGGACCGCCCGTGTGAAAGAGCCCTTACAAAAAAAAAAAAAAAGGACCTGATCGGGCAAAAAAAAAAGGAACGCCCGTGTGAAAGAGCCCTTAGCCTTTCTTCCCGCTCAATTTAATCCTGTATCTGGGTAGTTTTTTAAACAGATGTAGTCTTCCTGCCCTAATTGAGCCTGTTTCTCGGGAGATTTTGGCGTGAGCCCCGCTTTCCCGCTCAAATCTCCCGCCTAGATAGCTCAGCCAGTCCCATCCAGTTCCCCTTTAGGGCTATTTATGTGGGACCCCAGCGGCTCTGACTCAGCCGCCTTATTAAACGGAGCTGTGGTGTTCCCCTCCCTCCCCTTTTGTTGTTTGTCGCGGCCAGTTATTATTTATTGGTTAAAGTGTCGCCTTTGTGTAATGCTTAGGTGGACGTTAGTAATTTTCTTGTCAAGTTGATGTATTTGGTTGGATAAATGTATTGAAGTTCATGTGTTGTATTTTCAACCTGAGCCGTAGTGGCTAGGTTGTTTTCAAGTGTGATGTGTAATATTTTGAAATAGTTTTTATTTAAATTTATTATACCAATAATAAAACGGCCGCGGCCTATTTATTCCAATCCAATGTTGTGTTTGTGTTATTTAATTTAGGCAAGCTAATTCAGGTATAGTCATTTATCACACATACTGCCTGCTATCCCATAGGTTTTAGGTGTCTGCAAGTTTGTCCATGACCGCCCAGCAAATTCAGGTCAAGAGCTGAATGTTTGGGGCTAAATGAAGTCCCTAAGAACCCGACAATTTAATTGCAGGATTTGCTGTTATTGCAATAGTTCATGGCAAAGTGCTTGCATCTACAATCAGAAAGAGATTATACCAGTTTACTGTGCATTGGAGGATTGCTAAGTAAAAGCAACTGCTGTCCAAAAAGCACATTATTGAAGGCCTCTTGAATCTCCTTTAGGTAAGGGAGCCTAGACTGCTGGAAGCATGACATCACTGTGGACATGAACCTAAAAGAGAAGTTAAGTGGTCCCATTATAGGAATGGCTATAAAGACCTGGGGTGACTGGGTGGAACCTGAACTCTGGGACAGGTCCAACTGCTCTGAGGAGATTCAGCTGTCATAAGAGTTTTAAGAAAAATTGTGTAGCTCCAAAAGTGAATGAACAACAATAAAATGTGAATAATGTGTTATAAATGAACAACACCTTAAAGTAAAGTCCAAAAAAGTACTAAAGGGAAAAATAATTATATATACAAGTCCAATCTTGAATGATAATCAACAAAAAAGAACTAATATAGAATTAAATGCACAGTCCCATGATAGGATCAGCCAGTGGCGGTTTTGGGCACGGGCGAACGGGGCAGCCGCCCGGGGCGGCATCACGTGGGGGGGCGGCACTCAGCAAACCTGGTGGAGGGAAAAAAAAATCATCTGTGCTAGCCTGTGCCGCTAAGCGGTTTTCTATACCTGCGCGCCCCTGCTGCTGAAGAAGCCGCTGCTGCACAGAAGCTGAGCTGAGCGAATCATTCATGTAGCTGTTTACACTGGGAAAGCTATCTGAGCCGCCCGATCGCGTCCTGCCAACCGATGACATCATCATCGGTTGCTAAGGGGCGGTCTAAAGTCCGCACAGCTTGCTGGGATGCGATACTTTCCACTCTTGTGGGAGTAGCCAGGGAGGCATGTGTACCTGTGTGCAGGGGCGGAGAGCACAGCAAGTGACAGTGCAGCATGCGGACAGGGGGAAAAGTAGGAAGGCAGGCGAGACATCCATTCCAATACTCCACTGACTCCCAGCACCAGCAGCACCCTCACTGTCCTCACAGCAGGCCGGACTTCTGCTTCACCTGCCTGTCAGTGTGCTGCTGTGTGGGCTCTCTGACTCTGCACCACCCCACCCCAGGACTGGAGGAAAGGAAACCCGGGGCACGAGATAGAGGATGAGGCATCTACACAGGCAGAAGCCCCTCCCCACCAGCAGCCTGCACGGACACAGTAAGTACTCCTCTATGGAAGAAAGCCCTGTACTGAGGGGGGCCCTGTACTGAGGGGGGCCCTGTACTGAGAGGGGCCCTGTACTGAGGGGGGCCCTGTACTGAGGGGGGCCCTGTACTGAGGGGGGCCCTGTACTGAGGGGGGCCCTGTACTGAGGGGGGCCCTGTACTGAGGGGGGCCCTGTACTGAGGGGGGCCCTGTACTGAGAGGGGCCCTGTACTGAGAGGGGCCCTGTACTGAGAGGGGCCCTGTACTGAGGGGGGCCCTGTACTGAGGGGGGCCCTGTACTGAGAGGTTTGTGCTAGGGGGTCTGTACTGAGGGGGCATGTTCTGTGGGGTTTGTGTTAGGGGGAACGTACTGAGGGATTTGTGATAAGCGGTCTGTACTGAGGGGACCTGTACTGGGGCCTGAACCCAGTACACAGCGCATTTGTGTATGTGCTGTATGTGTATACATATATGTGTGTGGATGCATGTACTGTATGTGTGTGAGTGTATGTATGTACAATGTATGAAATATATGTGTGTGTGTGTATATATATCTATATGTGTGTATGTATGTACAGCGTGTGTGTGTGAGGGTATGTACACACAGTAGGTGTGCATATTTGTGGATGTATGTATGTTACTTTTGATCCTGACCCCTACACCTTGTATGATCAGAACTGCTTTTCTAAGCTAGCAGGACTGTTTTTTTTAGGGCTCCTTTACACTAGCGGTAGAGAATGCTGCTCCACTGAAAAGCAATCCATTCTCAGATTGCTTTTCAGAGGCATTTACAGACAGTATGGAGGCAATGTCGCCTTTTCACTGCTTGTTTTTCTCCCTATATGCACCACCATTGTGAGTTTATGAAGTTTTGTCATGTTGTTTTTTTTTTTGGGGGGGGGGGGCGCCGGGAGGGAGTCTCGCCCGGGGAGCAATTTAATGTAGAACCGCCACTGGGATCAGCAGCATAAACCTATTGGTAAAAGTACAGAGTTCAGTTCACAGATGTGCACAAAAAGTTGGTGGTGACTTGAAAAGTGAAGAAGTGATCCAGTGCAGTGCTCCAGAATCATCCACTGCACCCCTGTGGAATGGACACTCACCGGAAACGCTGGCTGCCATTACAGCAGCAAACATGCACTCAGTGTAGATCCACCTTCTGTTGTGGGGAAGGCTGTTCAGCAACTCGCACCATCCAGATGTAGCTGTGGTAAATAAAACTCACCGGGAGCCAGATGAAGCCTCCATAGTGTAGTATTTATTGGATGTGCATGTTAAAATCCAAAATAAAATCAATCATAAACCCATATGATAATGGGTGCCGCTACCGACCCAGTATCAGACAGGGGCCTGATGTCAGCACTAATGTCTCCTCCCCGATACGTTTCATCCAATAGGATGTTATCAAGGGGTTTTTGTTAGTTCGAGTTGGCGTTTTTATGTGTTTTTCTTAAAAAAAAGACTTGTCAAAAATTGTTGTGTTTTTATTAACTTTGACTTTTTTGTGAATATGAATATGTACCCCATACCTAATTTACATAAAAAATATTAAACCAGCATTTGTTTTGCTTCCGTTCAGCTGTCAGTGAGGAATCCCACTGACAGCAAATGATTCCAAGTTGTTAAAGCAATAGTAAAGCTTCTTTACTGCTTGCCCACCGTATAACATACATAGAAGGCGGCAAGGTGGCTCTCCTGCGCTGGATCACCTACTAAGTACAAGATCTGGTACTTCCGGGTAGGGGGCCTGCACCGCCTGTGACCCAGCTGTGCTGTGATTAGACCCAGCACATGCCAATCAGCAGGTTCCGGCCAATGGATGACCGCTGGCACCCGCCGATTGTCGGAAGGACACCCAGAACAGAGCTCTGTAAACAAGGTAGAGCTCTGTCCTCTCAGTGGGGAAGTAATGGATTTTCTTTGCCTGCAAAGCAGGGAGTAAAATCCATAATTTCCCTTAGTAAAAGAAGTACACCAAAACACTGGCTTGGCACACATAAAACCCTTTAATTGCCCTAGCTGTTAACCCCTTCTCAGCCAATGTCATTAGTACAGTGATCGTGTATATTTGTATTAATGTCACTGGTTCCCAAAGAGTGTCGGTCAGTGCCAGAATGTCCACCACAAGATCTCAGTCCCGTTATAAGTTGCTGATCTCTGCATTAAAAAAAAAAAACAAAGAATCCAGTATATATCCCATAGTTTGTATATCTTTTGTGGAAACCAATCAATATACATTAATTTGGATTTTTTTTAACAAAAATATGTAGCTGAATACATATGGGCATACATTTATGAAGAAATTAGATTTTTTCATTTTTTTTATTGGATATGTTTTATAGCAGAAAGTAAAAAATATTGTTTTTTTTCTTTTAAAATGATCAGTTTGTGGATTAAATACCACCAAGAGAAAACTCTATTTGTGGGGGAAAAATGATATATACTTCATTTGTTTATAGTGTTGCATGACATTGCAATTGTCAGTTAAAGTAACGCAGTGCCAAAAAGTAAAAAACGGCCTGGTCATGAAGGGGGGTAAATCTTCCGGAGGTCAAGTGGTTAAAGTAAACCTTTCATTAAATTTACAAGCGCATAAATTTAATCTCTGTCATGCCACAACATTCAGAAAATCTCTACCTTTTTATCATTCTAAAACAATCCATAAAGTGATTCTAAACTCCAATCCGTTCTTTACCTTAAAGTGGAAGTCCACCCTAACACTAAAATCTCTAAATCTACTGGTATCGACAATCTAAGACTATCCTATCTAGTCCTGTAAAGAAGAAATCGCTATACATACCTTTTCTAAAGCCGCCCGGGTCCGGTCTCCATCAGCGAAAGCTCTGCAGAACAGACAGCCAACAACGGCTGGGAAATGAATGGCAAGTGACGTCACCCATAGACTTACTATGGGGCTTCTGTTTTTGGCTGCCTCCTCTGCACCCGCCTCCACAGAGAAGCCGCCGCTGACCGCTCACCATGGGACCGGAACAGCTTCAGAAAAGGTATGCACTGTATTGCAATTTTTTCTTTACAGGGCTAGATAGGTTAGTCTTAGACTGTGGATGCCAGGAGATTTAGAGATTTTAGTATTAGGGTGAACTTCTACTTTAATGCATTCCCTGCACTAGGGAAACCCCCCCCCCCCCCCGCTACCTTTCCCCCACCCCAATCCCTAAATACTTACCTGCTCCAGCGCTGTCCTGACTGCCGCACCGCTCTCTTATCTTACTAGTCTCACCAGAGATATGACTTCCTCTGCTATCAGCCAAACTCGTGTGAGGAGGGAACAGGGTTGTGGCTTGCCAGCGCTGTGTGTGCCTATGGACTCACACAGCCTGGCTCGGGAGCGTGCCTGCACGGGAGCTTTCTTAGCTCCTGGCTTGCAGAGTGGGCACTCAGAGGAAGATGGAGCGGACAGCACAGGAAGGGGACCACCAAAAAGAAGGTAAGGGACCGCTCTCTGCAATATCTTTTGCACAGAGCAGGTAAGTATAACATCTTTTTTTATTTTAAGAAAAAAAAATGCCTTTAATCTCACTTTAAGCTCCAGTCTGGTGACTTTGCCTAGGCTGTCAGCATGTCATGTCATCTGCTGCTGACAAGGGGAATGATTTTCTCCCAGTGATCAGATTGCAACATTTGTAACTTAATAAGTTACAAAGTGGAAAGCTACATCAGAGGCTGATCTGTGGACATCAGGACATCAGATATTTTGTGACAAAGAACTGCCAAGAACTACACAGGCAACAGGATTTACATATTTGCATATTCTCTGAGCTAACATCTCGGTTTGTTTCTGTGAAAGATAATAAATACCTATAAGTGTTACATACATCGTAGTTGAGGTTGAATACAGACAACAGTCCATCCAGTTCAACCTGTGCAGGTGTGTGTGTGTGTGTCAGTGACTTATTTTGTCCCATACCCCTGAATGTTGTGATCTGTGACATGCACATCCAAGAGTCTTTTAAAAGTAGCCATACTCCCCACAGTTACCACCAATTGTAGAAGAGAGTTCTACGTTCTCACCGCTCTTACAGTGAAAACCCCCCTGTGCAACTTAAGTTAAACCGCTTCTCCTCTAATCTTATTGTATGGCCACGTGTCTTCTTGCACTCCTTGAGACTAGATTGTTTTTTTCCTATGCTGGGATCTCCATTGAGGTGATTGTAAATTGCTATCATGTCCCCTCTCAGGCGTTTCTCTTCTCAAAGGAGAATAAATTCAGCTCTTGTAATCGCTCCTCATAATTCAGGCCCTCCAATCCCCTAATTAGCTTAATTGCCCTTCTCTGGACTCTCTCCAGTTCCAGCACCACATCCTTTCTGAGGATTGGCAACCAGAACTGGACAGAATACTCCACATGTGGTCAGACCATTGTTTTATAAAGTGATAGGATTATAGATTTATCTCTGGAATAAATCCCTTTCCTTATGCATGCTAATATTCTGCCACCTTTGGCAGCTGCAGCTTTACATTGCATGCTATTGCTTAGTCTATCTTCTACTAAGACTCCCAGATCTTTCTCCGTTTTTGATTCCCCCAGAGGTACCCCCCCCCCCCCCCCCCGAGCATATTTTGCGTTTGTTTTTAGCCCCCAAGTGCAATATCTTACATTTCTCCACATTAAACCTCATTTGCCATGTAGTTATTATGTTCAGGTCATTCTGTAAGATTTCTATTTCTTGATGAGAAGTTATTGCCCTGCCTATGGGATGGCAGGCAGGAATTCCAATAAATATAACCCATTAACCTGTTCCCGACCACCCGCCACAGTTATACGACAGCAGGCAGCTGCTCCCAGGCGCTCGTGAGCACGAGGCTAGGGGGCGAGCGCGCGCCGCCAACGGCACGATCCCGCCCCCGCTCATCAGCGGGGAAGCCAATGCAGCGGACAGGCGGCTCCGATTGCTGCCTGACACCCACGATCGTTCCCCACTGAGGGAGAAGAACGGTCCGCTGTTGTAAACACAGCGGACCATTCTTCTCCCTGGAATGATCATAGAGCCCATGTGATCCGTTTATATAGGATCACATGTCTCTATGGTCATTTCAGAAGCCACGCCCCCCCACATTTAGAATTACTCCCCTAGGCTCACATTTAACCCCTTGATCGCCCACAATGTTAACCGCTTCCCTGCCAGTGTCATTATTACAGTAACAGTGCATATTTTTAGCACTGATTA
The DNA here is from genome assembly GCF_965119305.1 of Pelophylax lessonae. Taxonomy (NCBI): domain Eukaryota; kingdom Metazoa; phylum Chordata; class Amphibia; order Anura; family Ranidae; genus Pelophylax; species Pelophylax lessonae. The sequence continues at coordinate 118,237,260 of NC_138769.1, read as the reverse complement.
CTGTTGTAATGTCACTGGTCCCCCCCAAAAGGGTCAAAAATGTCAGTCAGGGGTCCGATCTGCCCGCCACAATGTCGCTGTCCCGCAAAAAATCGCAGATCGCCATTACTAGTGAAAAAAAAAAATGACATCTTCCCCGTAGTTAGTAGACACAATAACTTTTGCGCAAACCAATCAAAATACGCTTATTGCGATTTTTTTTTTTTTTTTTTTTTTTTTTTTTACCAAAAATATGTAGCAGAAAACAAATTGGCCTAAAAATGTAAAAAAAATTTAGATTTTTAAAGTTTTTTTTTTTTTTTGAGACTGTCATATAGCAGAATGTGAAATTTTTTTTTTTTCTTTCAAAATTGTCGCTCTTTTTTTGTTTATTGCGCAAAAAATAAAGCTCTATTTGTGGCGAAAAAAGGACATCAATTTTATTTGGGTACAGCATCGCACGACCTTGCAATTGTCCATTAAATAACGCAGTGCCGAATTGCAAAATAGGGCCTGGTCAGGAAGGGGGCAAATCCTTCCGGTTAAAGTGGTTAAATATAAATCCATAAATATCAGTTATTTATGAATAACACACCAGACATTGAGTTGGATAAATAAGGCCATGGCCGTTTATTATTGGTTTCAAAGAATTAATAAATAAACACATCAATTAAGAGCTGGTTCACACTACCACTACCAGAAAGTCGCCCCGTGACTTGTTTAGAGACTTGTTTAGAGACTTGTTTAGAGACTTGTTTAGAGACTTGTTTAGAGACTTGTTTAGAGACTTGTTTAGAGACTTGTTTAGAGACTTGTTTAGAGACTTGTTTAGAGACTTGTTTAGAGACTTGTTTAGAGACTTGTTTAGAGACTTGTTTAGAGACTTGTTTAGAGACTTGTTTAGAGACTTGTAAGAGACTTGGAAGAGACTTGTGCACTACTTTGAAGAGACAGGCGACTTTGTCTGTGGGGAATGCCTGGCTAATCTCTTTCTTCTTCCTGGAAAGTCTGATAACAAGTTGTGTCAATTAAGCCCCCATTCACACTAGGGCGACTCACGAGGCGACTTGTGTCGCCCCAGGTCGCTTGACATGACCAAACCAATGTAAATGAATCAGTGCCGTCTTAATTGCCGCTATTAAGGTCGCTCCGACTTCAGAAAAGGGTCCTGTACTACTTTCAGGCGACCAGTGATCCGACCTGTCCCATATACTTCAATGGGAGTCGCCTCCTTATCTTAATTGAAGCGACCTGTAATCCGACTTGTCATCCGACTTTGCTAAAAAATGGCAGTGAACAAGAAAAGAGCATAATTTTCTTGCAGGCATTAGCGGTCATTTTTTTAGGCAGGCATGTCATTTTTTGGATTTCGTTTCTGGGGGGTCTAAAAAGTGTCCCTGTCAAGTTTCAGCTCTGTAGCATGTCCAGAACCCCTAAAAAAAAATCATTTTTCTTTTAATTTTTTGTAGTGTCTTTACCAGCTGTCTTTTATTCTTGCAGGCATTCATCAGCGGTCATTTTTTTAGGCAGGCATGTCATTTTTTGGATTTCGTTTCTGGGGGGTCTAAAAAGTGTACCTGTCAATTTTCAGCTCTGTAGCATGTCCAGAACCCCTAAAAAACAGCATTTTTACTATATTTTCAGGAATACGGCTTCTCTGCGGCTGGCTTTTTTTCTTGCAGGCATTTAGCGGGCATTTTTTTAGGCAGGCATGTCATTTTCTGGATTTAGTGTCTGGGGGGTCTAAAAAGTGTACCTGTCAATTTTCAGCTCTGTAGCATGTCCAGAACCCCTAAAAAACAGCATTTTTACTATATTTTCAGGAATACGGCTTCTCTGCGGCTGGCTTTTTTTCTTGCAGGCATTTAGCGGGCATTTTTTTAGGCAGGCATGTCATTTTCTGGATTTAGTGTCTGGGGGGGTCTAAAAAGTGTACCTGTCAATTTTCAGCTCTGTAGCATGTCCAGAACCCCTAAAAAACAGCATTTTTACTATATTTTCAGGAATACGGCTTCTCTGCAGCTGGCTTTTTTTCTTGCAGGCATTTAGCGGGCATTTTTTTAGGCAGGCATGTCATTTTCTGGATTTAGTGTCTGGGGGGTCAAAAAAGTGTCCCTGTTAAGTTTCAGCTATGTAGCATGTCCAGAACCCCTAAAAAAAATCATTTTTCTTATAATTTTTTGTAGTGTCTTACCAGCTGTCTTTTTTTCTTGCAGGCATTTAGCGGGCATTTTTTTAGGCAGGCATGTCATTTTTTTGTATTTAGTGTCTGGGGGGTCTAAAAAGTGTACCTGTCAATTTTCAGCTCTGTAGCATGTCCAGAACCCCTAAAAAACAGCATTTTTACTATATTTTCAGGAATACGGCTTCTCTGCGGCTGGCTTTTTTTCTTGCAGACATTTTACGGGCATTTTTTGGGTGTCTTTGGAGGCATGTGCTTCTTAAAAATTATAGGAAAAAAGCTCTTTTTTTTTTTTTACGTTTGCACTGCACACATGGGAAAAAGGAAATATGTAAAAAAAAAAACACAGGAAAAGGAAATTAGGTCACAAGACATCAGATTGTGATTGGCCAAATAAAAAGTTGCCTCGCGATTAGGTCGCGTCAAAGTCGCGCTAAGTCGCGCCAAAGTCGCGCCAAAGTCGCGTCAAAGTCGCGTCAAAGTCGCGCCAAAATCGCGTCAAAATCGCGTCAAAGTCGCGCTGGAAGCGACGCTACTTTAGTGGTAGCGGCAGTGTGAACCAGCACTAAGATAAGGAGGCAACTCCCATTGAAGTATATGGGACAGTCGGATCACAGGTCGCTTCAAAGTAGTACAGGACCCTTTTCTGAAGTCGGAGCAACTTCAGTAGTGCCAATTAAGACGGCACTGATTGATTAACATTGCTTTTGTTATGTCAAGCTACCTGGGGCAACACAAGTTGCCTCACAAGTCGCGCTAGTGTGAATGGGCTCTAATCGTAACAACACTTTAACAACCTAGCCACTACGACTCAGGTTGTATAAACACCGGTTTTTGTTCAAAATATTTTTCCAGCAATACATACAAATATAATAATAATATTCAAACTTATCATAACACTTTATTCCTCCTTTGCATCAAACAAAGGTGGCACTACCACTTAAAGCGGAGTTCCGGCCTATTTTTGCAGCTTTAGTGATTCCTGGAGTGCTCGCTATGCTGATCAACAATTGGGCATTTTCAGTTTTTTTCGGGGGTCCCTTACCTTATTTTCAGGGCATTTTTGATTGTACTTCCTCCTTCTCCCCCCTCTGTGGCCATGGCCAATGACATCACTTCCACCTTTGCATTGCATCCTGGGAGCTGTTTGTCATCACTCCCTGGAGGCTGGAATCAGGAAGAACTCCCAGAACACTCCCTGGAATCAGGAAGAAGGACACAACAGATTACACTGCGGCTTCAGATGCTCACACCAAGATGGCCGCGCTCAGACAGCGTTTTTAAAAGTAATTTTGACTAAAATCCAATACTATACACCTTGTAAATATGAGAATAGCGGTTCTGTAAAGGGCAATGGATTAGTATTAAAGGGGTATTTTTAGTTAAAAAAGGTATTTGAGGCCGGAACTCCGCTTTAATAATTTGGCCACGACAAACCAAGGGGAGGGAGGGGAACACCACAGTTCGGATTTCTTAGGCGATTGACCTGAGCCTGTTGAAGCACCCCCTTAAATACCCCAGAATAATATTCTGGAATAAACCGGTGGGCTATTCAGGCGAGAGAAAAGAGCGGGAATGGGGCTATCTGACCTCAGGAAAGAAGTCGGCTACCTAATCTTCCCAGATACAGGGCTAAAAGTACGGGAATTTTGACCGGGAAGGAAGCCACTTGACCTTAACAGAAAAAGGTCAGCTTGACCTTTTCCTCAGAGGTATAGCATCATTCCCCTCAACAGCTAACTGAGTTTAAAACTATCCTAATATAACCTACTCCTGACGCCATCCCATGGCAAAAAGGGGTGATAAAAGCTCCCCCTTTCACCCCATTTTTGTGCCTCGGCAAAAACTGAGATTGAGGTAATGATCCCGTCCTCTATGCTTTTTATGAATAAATTGAACAAAATTGGTCCCAGGACTGAGCCTTGGGGGACCCCACTTACCACTCCAGACCAGTCTGAGTACCCGTTATTTATCACCACCCTTGGACACGCCCCTGTAACCAGTTTTCTATCCAAGAACAAACCTTGTGGTCGATGCCTGCAGACCTTAGTTTGTAGATTAAGCGTTTGTGGGGGACTGTGTCGAATGCCGTTAGCAAAATCCGGATATACCACATCCACAGGTCTGTCCCTATCTAGCTCACAGCTCACCTCCTCATAGAATGTTAACAGATTGGTTTGACAAGAACGTCCCTTTGTAAACCCGTGCTGATTACTACTGATGATAATAGTTACCTTTACACATTTCTTGAGAAGGATGCACTTCATGTATTTAATGCTAGATCCGCCTAATCTTTTCTTCACACTAAAAGTCATAACTGTTTTTGCACCAGCGGCGTTTTCTGTGTTGAATTAGAGATTCAGCATGTGCTATGATGTTTATTGAATCCTCTGGCGCATTGCTGTTAGGTCATTGCACATTGAACCACTCCTTTTAATGTCACACACATATGTGAATCATCAGGGCTGGACTGAAATTGCCCATCAGGCAGAGACCATTAGGAATGTTTCACCGATGTCAATACTGACTGAATAATGCTATACAAGAACATGGTTTTATCTATATACTATAAAGTGAGTAATTATTCTCCTCAGATCCACACTCTGTCAGGGAACACATACATGACATACAGACATGCTGCATGACTACAACACACTGTACCGTGCCACACCGCAGTCTGTCATTATGGAACGCTTCAATAAAGTAAAAAATATAAAAGAAGTAAACCTTTCCTTGCGTTGTAACTACACATCATACTGCCCCTACACAACGTACACCAGCGCACACGCATTTTACCATGCTGACTTCTAAAAAATGGATGTGTAAGGTTCTCTTCATAACCACTTCAGCCCTGGAAGGTCCAGGACCAGGCCATATTTTGCGTTACGGCACTGCGTTGCTTTAACTGACAACTGCGCGGTCATGCTGTACTCAAATAAAATTGACTGGACCCACTGATTGGCTCCCGCTGTGTCCAATCACAGTGGGAGCGTGGCTCCGGTGGGGGGTGCGCGCCCCTAGAGCCTTTGTAAGATATCCCATACAGGTACGTTATTTCGCGCTTAAGGGCCTCCCTGGCGCAGTAAATGTACGTGGGCGGTCCTTAAGTGGTTAATTGATCATTATAGAGCAGTGTTTCTCAAACTTTTTTGTCTTGTGGAGCACCAAAAAAGATCTTTAATTCACCGGCACACCCAAAAAGATTTAACAATTTTTGTGGTGAAGAACTTCTTTTATTTATACATATTCATTTAATTATTAACCACTTACCGCCCGCCCAATGACTATTTCCGTCTGCAGTTTAAATCTAAATACCGGGTTTATGGCAGCAGATAGCTGCCATAACCCCGGTATTTTTTTAAACGGCGGGCGGTCGGCTTTCAGGTGAGGGTGGTCCCAGGGATCACCCTTACAGTGCGGTGGAAGAGGTGCCCCTCCCGACGCGTCCCGGCCGTTTTCCCCGCTTACCGGCCCTGCCAGCAGTGGGGAAAACGATCCGTCCCGGACAGGAAGTTGAGTGAGGGCAAGATGGCCCCCCACTCGACTCTTTGGTCTTGGAGGACCGGAGCGACGTCAAACGTTGTTGCCTAGCAACCGGCTTAAAGAGCAGATTTTTTTTTTTTTTTTTTTTTTTTAAACCATTTTTTTTTTCTTTTTTAGTGTACTTGTGAGATCCGAGGACTTTTTGACCCCAGATCTCACAATATAGAGGTCCTGTCATGGCTATTTCTATTACAAGGGATGTTTACATTCCTTGTAATAGGAATAAAAATGATCAAATTTGTTTTTATTTTTTTTTAAACTGTGATAAAATAATAAATAGGGGGAAAAAAAAATTAAAGCGCCCTGTCCCTGTTGGCTCGCACGCAGAAGCGAACGCATATGCAAGTCCCGCCCACATATGTAAACGGTGTTCAAAACCACACATGTGAAGTATCGCCGCAATCGTTAAAGCGAGAGAAATAATTTGAGCCCTAGACCTCCTCTGTAAGATATATATACTGTGTGTGTGTGTGTGTGTGTGTGTGTGTGTATGTGTGTATGTGTATATATATATATATATATATATATATATATATATATATATATATATATACACATACAGAGGACTTACAGAATAAAATGGAGATCGTTGCAATACTTTGTCACACCGTATTTGCACAGCGGTCTTACAAATACAAACGCAATTTTTTTTTTTTTTTTTTTTTAAATACACTTTTTTTAAAATAAAAATAAGAAAACAGCCCATTTTTCTTCTTGAATGTGAAAGCTAATTTTACGCCGAGTAAATAGATACCCAGCATGTCATGCTTCAAAATTGCGCACACTCATGGAATGGCGACAAACATTGGTACTAAAAAAATCTCTATAGGCTACTATTTAAAGTTACAGAGGAGTTCTAGGGCTAGAATTATTGCTTTCGCTCTAACGATCACAGCGATACCTAACATGAGTGGTTTGAACATGGTTTACATATGTGGGCGTGACTTGTGTATGCGTTTTGCTTCTGTGCGCAAGCTCGGAGGGACAGGACGCTTTAATTTTTTTTTCCTATTTATTTTACCTTTTATTTTTACACTATCCCTTTAAAAAAAAAAAAAAAAAATGTTTGGTCACTTGAATGTTAACATCTTGCCCTCACTCGACTTCCTGCCTGGGACATGGACGGGCCGGATCGTTTTCCCTGCTATCGATGTCTCCGGGAAAACGACCAGGAATCGGCGGGATGGGGTCACCTCTCCCGCCGCCCATAAAAGTGATCCCTCGGCGAATCCGCCACTGGGACCACTTTCATGTAAAGGGGACTGCCCGCCCTGTAAGAAATACCGGGGTTATGGCCGCTTTCTGCTGTCCTAACACCGGTATTTAACGTCAAAATACCAACTTAAAACTGTGGGGGGCGGTCCAGAAGTGGTAAATTAATGAGAAACGTTAGTCCAGCATAGGAAATTGCCTATAGCCTAATATTTGTTTTTGCCCCATTTGCACAGAATAAATGTAAATACGCTTTCACTGTGCAAATCCCTATGCCCATTTTTTATAACTAGACCCGTAGATGTTCAATACTGTTATATGATTGAAATCCGGCCTGGACTACAAACGTTGCCGTCATGTTGCACAGACCCAGAAGGTAGACGGGTACTAATCATAACTACGACTATCATCTTTTATCATTGACATTATTGAACACATCCCTGCACAGTATTGGCTGCGTTCTCTGCTTGATTGTGTTGAAATATTGGTATTTCCTCTGGATTGTTCTTGTGGAAATGCTTCATGTGTTGTTTTTTTCTTTTACCAATGTGTTTGAAAGTTTTTTATTTTTTTATTAAACTGAGCTTACAATATGTAAGTCATTTATACAAAGTTTAATGCTAACCACAAATCTCATGCGAGGAGCATAAAATATACTTTATAATACTAATGTAGTGAACACTTCTGGACCTGGAGATTTTCCCCCTTAATTTCAGTTGCACGGTCGTGCGATGCTGTACCCAAATAAAATTGATGTCCTTTTTTTCCCACTAATAGAGCTTTCTCTTGGTGGTATTTGATCACCTGCGCAATCTTAATTTTTTTTGTGCTGTAAACAAAGAAAGAGCGACAATTCTGGAAAAAAAAAAAAAATTGTATTTTTCAATTTCTGCTATAGAACACCCCCCCCCCCCCCCCAAAAAAAAAAAAAATCACATTTTCCAATATGATAGGCTAATTTGTATTCTGCTACATATTGGGATTTCTTTTTACCAAAAATAAGTATATATTGATTGGTTTGCGCAAAAGTTATCGCGTCTACAAACTTGGGGAAAGATTTATGTTATTTTTATTTATTTATTATTTTTTTTTTACTAGTAATGGCGGCAATCAGCGATTTTTAGCGGGACTGCAACATTGTGGCGGACAGATCGGACCCCTAACTGACATTTTTGACACTTTTGGGGGGACCAGTGACATTACTACAGTAATCAGTTCTAAAAATATACACTGTTACTGTAATGACATTGGCAGGGAAGGGGTTAACTCAGAGGCAATCAAAGGGTTAAGTGTGAGCCTAGGGGGTGTTTTCTAACTGTGGGGGGGTGGGCTTGTAATATCAACCCAGAGACCTGTAATCCTAAATAGGAGGACCACAGGGGCTCTGTGTTGATACCAGAGAGAACAACGGACTGCTGTGTTTACAACAGCGGACCGCCGCTTTCTCTTCACGGGGAGCGTTCGCGGGGGCCCGGCAACGATCCCGGCTGCCGGCCCCATGCCTCGGCTTCCTCGCTGTTGAGTCGGCCCACAGGAGCGTTGCTGCGAACCGCTAAACAGGCACGGCAATTTGCGGGAATCTGTCGACCTGCTGTTGTATAACTGTGGCGGCTGGTCGACAAGTGGTTAAATACAATGAAAAAAATTTTTTTTTTTATCAGCTTCAGTTAATCTGTGTTAAATATAAACTTTAGGCAACAGAGCAGGAGGACATTCTCACGAGGATCCAAGAACTCTTATGCCCCATACACACGTGCAGATTATCTGAAGACTTTTGTCTGCAGACTTACCAAAACCATATAATATGAGGTCAAACCTAAACACTTTCAATTTGTATGCAATCCGGCAGGCCCTTGCACTACATAGAAAAGGTAAGTCTGCAGACAAGAGTCTGCAGATAATCTGCATGTGTGTATGGGGCATAAGACTGGCCATACACTATACGCAAAATCGGACGAAATTCTATTGTTTCGAACATTTCAAACTTTCAGCCCTGAAAATTCAATTGAAAGTTTTGAAAACTTTTTATTGAATGACTCCCTCAAGGAACGCCCTATGGTACTCCCCTTTGCTCCTCCCCTGCTATTCACAAAAAAAGGTTATGTAGGGAAGTAACTGGAGGGATGGAGGAGCTGGGCCAGCACAGACAGTAATTGGACAGTCCCAAATGAGAAGCCTATCAGAAGGAAGGGGGCTAGACTTGGGAATCGACTCTTGAAGTAGATAAAACTGAAATCCAGGATAATAAATACAAGAGGCATGTGTATAGAGTGTGCTTTGTGTATTCCCTCCAGATCTGTGCAGCAGCTTCCTGTAAAAAAAAACAAGTCTCTGATGCTTCCTCTCCTTGTACAGGGGGACTGGTCTCGTCTCTGCCCTCATCTGTATTTTTCTGCAGACAGCCTGTAGTGGGTGGGACCTGCTGGGCCCCTCCCACAGCACTGCTCTCTGAACATAAGGGCAGCACAGTGATGATGTCACTGCTACTTTTACAATCCAATATCTGTCTTTGCAAAGTTTTTTTGGTGCTTAAGTCTTTTGTGGATTTTTATTCTGCCAGGAATTCATCTTTCAATTCTCTAGTATGTTCAAAGACACATTGGAAGTGAAAAAAAAAAAAAGAATTTATGGAAATAAAAAAAAAAAAAAAAAACACAAATAGGCATTTAAAATTCTTGATTTCTTTTCTGTGCTTTTACCTGTTGTGGGTGAGAGTGTCTCCCATTGGTCAGCCTCCTAAAATTGCTGTCTTTACATTCTGTGTGCACCTAACAGGCAGAATTCCACAGAGTGCTCTTTTTATAGATTGAGATATATCCAATTCAATTTTTTATCTTTACAGCACTCCCCCCCCCCCCCCTCAGCCACCCAGATTTTGGTTGTGGTGACTTGACAGTGACTTACACCTGATCCTCCAAGTGGCGGAATGGAAGGCCGGTTTTTCTCCCTAGTCAGCGATTTATTATTCTTCAATAAAGAATGTAGCTATAGAGATGGTAGTATTGTGGAGGCCCGGCCTAATCGCTCTGCACCATCTTGCGGCAGACAGCGATCAAACATGAAGTCATGACTCAGCAACACTTCTATTTATTCAGAGTAAATACAACCAAACTCCCCAGAGATTTAACTCTTATGGGAAATCGCTGGACTGCTGAGTTATCAGGACACTGGCAGAAATGAGAAGCTGTGTGACATTACTGACCAGTTATAATAACAGTTCAAAAATAACGGCACGTACTGTAATTAAACCGCTGAAAAAAATCTGCAAGACAATAGCATAATGTGCTAGTATCCATTGCATACTTGCACATTACGAAATACTTACCTTAGAACTAAGCCCCCGGAGCTGGGCGGCTGACATGTTCCCTCGGAGTTTCTTCCGGGTTTTGCAGGCTTTGGCACTGTGAGTGGCCAGATTCACAATGTTGGAACCCTCTGTTCCGGTGTTTTGTATATTGTGAAAGATGATGTCACGCCGAGTAAATAGATACCCAACATGTTACGGTTTAAAATTGAGCACACCCACGGAATGGCGACAAACTACGGTCAATAGAAACCTCCATAGGCAACGCTTTAAAAAATTTTAACGGTTACCAGTTTAGAGTTAGTGTAGCTCTTTTTTTTTAAACTATTGCTGACACTCTGGCGATCGCGGCAATACCACACGTGTGGTTTGAACTGCGATTTTATTTGCGGTGCGACTTCCATATACGTTTTCTTTCGTGCGCGAGCTAACGGCGACAGGGGCGGCTACATTTTTTTTCCTATTTATTTTATTTTTATTTTTTTAATCTTAACACAGGTTTAAAAAAAATAAATAAAAATCTGATCACTTTTATTGCTGTCACAAGCAATGTAAACATCTCTTGTGATAGCAATATGCAGTGACAGGTACTCTTTATGGAGGGATCGAGGGTCTAAAAGACCCTAGACCCCTCCACTACACTCCCATGTATTCAAAACACCGAAAACTGCATTTTTGAATACTGTCACTTTTTGAATCTGCCGCCTTTAGCAGCAGAGTAACCCGGACGTGATGTCATGGACGTCGCCTCCGGGTTACGCATCCGGCTTTGATCGGGACTCCGTCCAGCCGGCGGACGTGCCGGCTGGGTGCTCGGGACTCCCGGTGGGACGGGAGACCCGGCAAAACCACGGAAGGCGGCGGGAGGGGGGGGGGGGGACGTCCCCTCTCGCTCACCAGGGTAACGATTAAGCTGGTCCCGAGCCGCATCTGTCGTTACTGCCAGAAAACCAACCGTCGGCTCTAAAAAAAAATGGTACCGGGGTGATGCCTCTAGCTAGAGGCATCACCCCGGTACAACCACTTAAAGTCAGCTCACGTAGCTCTACGTCGCTAGATGTTAAGTGGTTAATTTTACCCACAGGTAAGCCTTATAGACTTACCTGTGGGTAAAAATCACCAAGCCGGGTATACAACCGCTTTAACTACTTGCCGACCAGCCACCGATGATATATGGCGGCAGGTCAGCAGGTTTCCACAAATACGGCGGTTCGCAGGAGCTATCCTGGGGGCATGCCTGAGGCGTGCGCCTGACCCCATTTGCCACAGGGAAAGCTGATGCAGGGGGCCAGCGGCCGTGATTGCCGCAAGGCACCCGTGATTGCTCCCTGTGGAGAGAGAACGGCGGTCTGCTGATGTACACACGGCAGACCGTTGTTCTCTCAGTAATCAACACAGGGCTTCTATTTAGGATCACAGGTCCCTGTGTTGATTCCACAAGCCCATCCCCCTCACAGTTATAAAAAAAAAAACCTAGGCTCACATTTAACCCTTTGACAACCCCTTCCCTGCCAATGTCATTAGTACAGTAACTGCTTATTTTTAGCACTGATTACTGTAGTAATCACTGTCACTGTTCCCCCAAAAGTGTCAAAAATGTCAGTTAGTGGTCCGAACTGTCCGCCGCAATGTCGCAGTCCCGCTTAAAATCGCTTATCGCTGTCATTACTAGAAAAAAAGAAAATGACAAATCTTTTGTCTAGTTTTGCGCAAACCAATCAATATACACTTATTGGGATTTTTTTTTACCAAAAATATGTAGCAGAATGCAAATTTCCCTAAAATGATGAAAAAAAGTTTGATTTTTAATTTTTTATATTGGGAATGTTATAGAAAATAAAAAATATTGTGTTTTTTGCTTTTTTTTTTTTTTCAAAATTGTCGATTTTTTTTTTTTTTGTTTGTTTGTTTATAGCGCAAAAAATAAAAATCACAGAGGTGATCAAATACCACTAAAAGAAAGCTCTATTTGTGGAAAAAAAGGACGTCGATTTTATTTGGATACAGTCTCACATGACCGCACAATTGTCAGTTAAAGTAACGCAGTGCCGAATTGCAAAATATGGCCTGATCATTAAGGGGGTAATTCCTTCCGGTCCAGAAGTGGTTAAAGAATGACTTAAGAAATAGAATGCAATGAGCCTTTTTAATTGGAATCAAATATGTTGTTTCTGTTACCAGGTTGGCTGATTCCATCTGAAATATTATGGGAAAAGACCCACAGGAGTTCAGAAAGATGGAGGAGGGGAATAGGCAAACTGCAGTGTATCCCAAACAAATTTTATTAATAACAAAATTGTGGGATCAAAATACAAAATTAAAGCAGGCTACACTCAAGGGTTAAAATTATTATGACAATGTTGTCACACAAAAGCACTCGCCCGGGTAGAGCTACACACCACATGTACATGTAATGAGAGGTTAAGTGTGTTGAAGGTTACGGTGATATGGGATCAGGTAGAGGGGAGTAGCAGGGAAACTCAGTGATGTCAGCTGGACTCCAGCTATATAAAAATCAATGTGGACATCTGCTCTCATCATTCACCTATGATCCAAACATTGTGTGCACTTCAGATCAATAAATGCATTGCATACCTTCGCCAAACTTGTATGGCTTAAGCACCTCCAAAATGCCAGTCCCTGTCTCCTGTGTGGTCATCAGGGGCATAACTACAGGGGTTGCAATTGAAACCGGGCCCCATGCTCCAGGGGGCCTGTGCGGCTCCCCTGTACACCTGGATAGGAGAGACAGCGGGGGCAGCATGTAGAGAAATCGCTGTCCTCATTTTTCCTTCTGTAGGTGCAGGAGAAAAATGGAGGAGATTGGTTCCTCTGTATGCTTTACCAGCTCCTTCCTTTTCTGAATGGACAGAGTCATAGTCAGTGCCATTGTAAAAAAAATAAAATGATAAAAAATAATACAATTAAAATACCAAAAATAAAAACTATTGACACCAGTGGGTGAACTTCCAGGATCGCAGAGGTCACACTTGCAACCGGGCTCTGGCATTCCACCACCGTGGGGAGGCCCCAAGATGGCAGGAAGGGGGCCCACTGCAGAATTGTGAAAAGGTCCCACTGCGGGACCATAATAAAGGGCCTCGCAATGAGAGTAAAGGCCCAGGATCAGCAGAAAGAGCCCCAGGCTGGAAGGGAAGGGCACCGACCAGGGGTCCGGGGGGCCCTTCATGGTTTCTTGCACTGGGGCCCTGAAGATTCTAGTTACACCTCTGGTGGTCACAGTGTAGAGAGCACAGCTGTGGGGACAGGCGGATGGAGCAAGGGGGTTCCACTCCCTACACCATGGTGAGTAAGGCTCTTTAAGAGAGACTATGACAGGTGTCCCAGGCTGGGAAGTATGTAGGATGGATTACTTACAGTTTGTGTATCTAATTTGCTTCACCGCACTTCAGGGGGGATCGTTTCAGCAGAGGTTGCCATTGCTAAAGGTAAGTACATTACCTTGCCCCAAGCGTTACTGCAAATTGCAAAGATCCTTCACACAGGGTCTTCCTCACAGCCACGCAGGGTATGCTGGGAGCAAGAGAGCCTCGGTCAGCTTGGCTGATTCCATTTAAGACCCTTTCATTTTTTATTTACATATCCAAGACTGTGGACTAAGGACCAGTTCACACCACAGGCAGTCCAGTGCATTTTTTTCTGCATCAAAAATGCATGGATAGTAGATTATAAGGTTTATACTGGCATAGTTCACACCAGTGCCGTCAAATTCAGTGCGTTACTGTTCCAGAAAAAAAGTAGAACATGCTGCAGTTTTCTGCACTGAACTGTACTGGAATGCGGTAAAACTAAATCGGAACACACCTAAACGCACCAAAAACACACTGGAACACACGTGCTTATTTAGGGTTGGTTCACGCCACCAGATCCGTTCCAGATGGGTTTTTGGCACATTTTTGTTGCATTTTCAGATGCATTCCAGGTGCTTTTTTTCTTCTTTTCCTGTTTTTTTTTTTCCCACTGTACTGGGGTCCGGTGGAGTTTTGATGCCTTCCAAGTGCATTCTTGTGCGTTTATGATGTGTTTTACCGTGTTCCAGTACAGTGCAATGCAGGAATAATGCAGCATTTTCTACTTTTCTCTGGAACTGGAAAGCCCCGGAAATGACCACACTGGTGTGAACTATGCCATTGGAAACCATATAACCTTTCCATGCATTTTTACTGCAAAAATAAAAACGCACCGGACTGCATGTGGTGTGAACTTGCCCTTAAGGTGAAGAAAAAAGAGGGAGAAAAAAAGAACTGGAACACGATCAAAAATGCATCAAAAACGCACATGCAGAAAAGCATCTGGAATGGATCCAGACAACGTTTCTATGGTGTGAACTGGCCCCAAGTCTTAATTTGTAATGAAAGGATACCACTGCCTCTAGTTACAGACAAGCACAGAAATAAGGCTTGTAAGACATCAATAACCACTGACACTATTATTTACATTAAAGTCAGCTTAGGCTGGCCATATATGGAATTAATTTTAATCCATGTATGGGAACAATGGTTGTACAGAAGTCGATCTACTGATTGATGTCTGTACAACCACCTTGTAAGGTTTTTCCTGATCAATCAGTGCTGCCAGTGTACCTATTTTAAGGCCACTCTGGGCCGGACACAGGACCTTCCCTTTGTCAGCCAGCAACTGCTGGAGATAGGAGAGCACACTATGGCCACAGCTGGTTATGCCTAGAGCAGTGACAGCACCTATAGGCCTTAATGGTCCATACATTGTTGACACTCCTTACTCTCCCCTACTATCCCCTACTGTCCCCTGAATGGGTAACAAGTGTGTTAAATTTGGTGTTATCGCTCTCACTCTCTCATACTGGCCACTGGAAGTTCAACATGGCACCTCATGGCAAAGAACTCTCTGAGAATCTGAAATAAAGAATTGTTGCTCTACATAAAGATGGCCTAGGCTATAAGAAGATTGCCAAGACCCTGAAACGGAGCTGCAGCACAGTGGCCAAGACCAAACAGCGGTTTGCCAGGACAGGTTCCACTCAGAACAGGCCTCGCCATGGTTGACCAAATAAGTTGAGTGCAGGAGCTCGGCGTCCTATCCAGAGGTTGAAGGTTGCTGCAGAGGTTGAAGGGGTGGGGTCAGCCTGTCAGTGCTCAGACCATACGCCGCACACTGCACCAAATTGGTCTGCATGGCTGTCTTCCCAGAAGGAAGCCTCTTTTAAAGATGATGCACAAGAAAGCCCACAAACAGTTTGCTGACTAAGGACATGGATTACTGGAAACATGTCCTGTGGTCTGATTTGACCAAGATAAACTTATTTGGTTCAGATAGTATAAAGCGTGTGTGGCACAACCAGGTGAGGAGTACAAAGACCATTGTGTTTTGCCTACAGTCAAGCATGGTGGTGGGAATGTCATGGTCTGGGGCTGCATGAGGGCTGCCAGCACTGGGGAGCTACAGTTCCTTGAGGGAACCATGAATGTCATGTGCTGTGACATACTAAAGCAGAGCATGATCCCCCTCCTTTGGAGACAGGGCAGCAGACGACCACTGCCTTGCTAAAGAAGCTGAGGGTAAAAGCGGTGGACTGGCCAAGCATGCCTCCAGACCTAAACCCTATTCCCCTCCTTTCGGAGACTGGGCCCCAGGGCAGTATTCCAACATAACGACCCCAAACACCCCTCCAAGCCGACCCCTGCCTTGCTAAAGAAGCTGAGCTTTGATGTCTCCAGACCTAAACCCTATTGAGCATCTGTGGGGCATCCTCAAACAGAAGGTAGAGGAGCGCAAAGTCTCTTACATCTGCCAGCTCCGTGATGTCATCATGGAGGAGTGGAAGAAGATTCCAGTGGCAACCTGTGAAGCTCTGGTGAACTCCATGCCCAAGACGGTTAAGGCAGTGCAGGAAAATAATGGTGGCCACACAAATAATTGACACTTTGGGCCCAATTTGGACATTTTCAGTTAGGGGTGTACTCACTTTTGTTGCCAGCTGTTTAGACATTGATGGCTGTGTTTTGAGTTATTTTGAGGGGACAGCACATTTACACTGTTATACAAGCTGTACACTCACTACTTTACATTGTAGCAAAGTGTAATTTCTTCAGTGTTGTCACATGAAAAGATATAATAAAAGATTTACAAAAAGTGAGAGGTGTACTCACTTTTGTGAGATACTGTGTGTGTATATGTGTGTATGTGTGTATATATATATATATATATATATAATATATATATTAGTTTTTATATAGTATGTGTTTAAGTTTCAAGTTTCCTCGTTAAGCCCCATGGGAGTTTTTAATGAGTATTTAATGAGAAGATCCATTGTGTCTCCTGATCACACAATTTCTTGTATCTTTCTGCTTTATGAAATAAATTTTGGATCTTTTAATGATCCAGACTTGTAAACCATCAGTAGATTTTGCATGCACATCTCTAAAATGTGGGGGTACACTATTTTTTATATATATATATTTATAAAATAGTTAAGTGTATACATTACTTTCTTAAACAGGTTAGTGAGCATAGGAAGGGGGAGGGGACAGTTTTAAGAGTGATTGCGTTTAGCCTGTAATTCCACTTTAATGTATATCTCAACCAAAGAACAAATATATATGGAGCCAAATCTGTTCATGTGCTGACAAGAAGGATGCTGATAGGAGAAAGTAGAGTGACAGAGAGATGAGCTCATCACTGTCCTGCTTCTCCTTTCACTGTCCAGTCATATGCTGAGGCGGGTCCAGGATAACTAGGCTGAAATGATGTGATTTCCTTTATGATGCGAGCCACCAGAATGAGGACCTCTAATAGCAAAAGAAGTACTGCAAGGGAAGCTGTGGATTGAAAGTAAATATTTCAGCAAAACCTGGTTTTGTTATTTTATCTTTTAATGGGCTATTTTTTGACTGGAGTTCTGCTTTAAGCCTTTCACAGAATGGACCCTGCTACAATGGCTGTGCACTCAGTGGTGGGAAACCATAAGGAGTTTAGTGAGTGAGAACAGAAGCTCTGTGCAGTTCTCTTGTGCTCCTCATTGGCATTCATCCCACACACCAATTCCTGGAGTGCCATGATTTTTCTTTATCCTAAAGAATTTAATGTCAGAGTTACTGCCTATAAAAGTGTATCACATTAGAAATGCTGCCCGTGACTCTGCTGTAGTAATTGGCTTTCATTTTTATAGCTTGCCGTTTACATTCCTGAGCTGACTTTGAAAATCTTTAAAATAAGTTTGGCATTGTGAGTTAAGATGTCTTATTAGAGTAGAAAAATGCACCTTACTGCCATCAAATCCTCTTCAAATGCATTCAGGAAACAATGGATGGGCTGCCATTTTATTGGCACAAGCAGCAGAGAATCTCCAGCAGAGGATTTCAGCATAGGAAGGTTAGTGTGCAGCAAAAGGGTTTTACATTGACGTTTTAATCTTTGAGGGTTTCTGTAAAGGTTACAGTGATGATCTAAGTGAGGGTCGGGTTTTAAGGACAGTAAATATGAAGGTTGGAGTGAGACTTAGGGTTATGGTGGGATCAGCATGAGGAATACAGAGAAGCTTGGGTTTGGAGTTACAGGAAGAGTCAGTGTAAGGGTTACATAAAGTGCTTAAAGTGTAAGTTCACCTTTTCAGAAAAACTGAATGCTGAACTGATACCCTACAGCAGGGATCTCCAAACTACGGCCCTCTTGCTGTTGCGGAACTACACATGAGGCAATGTAAAACTGACATTCACAGACATGATTAGGTATGATGGGAATTATAGTTACTCAACAACTGGAGGGCCATAGTTTGTAGACCCCTGCCCTACAGCCTAAACCTACTAACCCCCCCAATTTTCAGCTGTACTTACTATGGGTAATGAGCAGTGACTGCCCACGCAGCCGGTGCAGCAGTCCTGGGAATTGAAATCTCTGCTCTTTTCCCTCTTCTTTCTACAGGGCTTCTGGGATGGATGAGAGCAATTCTGCTTGGTCAGCGCCAGCACAGAGAATCGCTCTGATCCTTCTCAGAAGCCCTACAGAAAAAAAAGGGGAAGAAGAGTGGGGGGTTTCATTCCCAGAACCCCTGCACTGGCTACGTGGGGACTGACAGCTCCTCATCAATGGGGGTAAGTACAATGGTGACTTTGGGGGGGGGGTGTGGAGGGTGTGGTGTTCACCTTTTCTGAAAAGGGAACTAACCCTTTTATAAAGCATATTTCCACGTTTGCAGCCAAATTGAGAGAGCACATACCTTATTTTTGTTACCCCATTCACATGGCATAACCCAGAGAAAAAATAATAATTGCAACTTAACTTTTTTAGATTCTCTATTCTGGACTCTCCAGCTAGGAAAATCCTTGGAAGTTGTCTGTTTATGAGGGGGCTGGGAAGCTGTGTTTGGCATAATTAACGCTAGGGGATGACTGGTTCTGATGACCCTGGCTCCTTGGGGGTGGTGCCCCATCCTTTCTCCCATCCTCCCTCCTTTTTCTCCAAGACCTTTACCCCCAACCCTTTTTATTCTATCTGTGCACAGACCCTGTTTTAAACTTCCCTCTGTGATTTGGCAGATCTTTTCTGGTAGTTGGAGGGTATCTTCCCTCAAATAAGACTGCCTCCAGGACAACCTAATCGGAGGGCTCCCGGCATTTATGTACAATCGTTATGCTTTTCTTGTTGCCACTTGTGAATGCCTCAGTCTTCCACAGTACGTCTCAGAGTATTGGTTGTTCTTATAACGCTTAATACCGATTGTATGTTATGCAGAGTTACCTTTTTGCACATCTTAAATAAAAAAAAAAAAAAAAAAAACAATGGGGGAGATTTACCAAGACTGGTGCACACAGAATTTAGTGTTGCTGTGCATAGTAACCAATTCTAAATTGAGCTTGTTCAAATAAAACCCAGAAGTTGATTGGTTAGTATGCACAGCTGCACCAAATTATGTGTGAACCAGTTTTAGTAAATCTCCCCCTCTCTCTGTAGTGTGCAGGTAGATGTTATCAATTGTAACTAGATTTAAGCACTGCCTGTCCTAAAAAAAAAAAGGGTAAAGTTGTAGAGGACAGACTTGAGACAGGGTCCCTAATCTTGTTCCAAAAAACCTTGCAATTAGCCATGACACCTCCTCCTAAAAATTATGATATATATAGAAAAATAAATAGGCATGTTTGTGAATGGAAACACATAAAAACACATAGTGGGGGTTTCTCAGATTTCACTGCTGAAATGGAAATACATTTTAAGACCCACATAGGAAGTCTTAGGAGCCCCAAAATGGCTCAAAATTTGAGCTGTGGGAGGCCCCACAAGCACCAAAATCAGCCACACAGTGACTGCATCCATTTAGACAGTCCACTGTTTGGTTGCGCCGTTGTATTTTGGCAGCCGGCAGTGGAGGTTCCTCCAGTCATGCTGTTAGCGTGGATGGGCAAAAAATAGCTGAAGGGCTAGAGAATAGCTGAAGGGCTAGAGAATAGCTGAAGGGCTAGAGAATAGCTAAAGGGCTAGAGAATAGCTAAAGGGCTAGAGAATAGCTAAAGGGCTAGAGAATAGCTAAAGGGCTTGAGAATAGCTAAAGGGCTAGAGAATAGCTAAAGTGCTATTCTCTCGTTCAGCCAACATGCTGAACTAAAAAAAAAATTGAGCTATGTATATCCAGTTTTAGGGTACAGCATCACTCTCTGTAGCGCGAGCGCTACAATGAAAACGAACAACCCTTGTATTCTTAAAGCTGTAGTAGTAGTATTTTAATGCATTTACAGAATGAAAACTGTAGCTGTTTTGCTGGTGATGCACAGATTCAAGCCAGCACAGTAAATCTGAATTGCTGTCCACAGATCTCAGAGAGATGCTGCACAGGGTCTAGCTATTACACAGATAATATACTTAGTCCAGCTGTGTACATATGTGTCCTTCATATGGAGAGCAGCTGCCTATTGATGATAAGCTAGAGGTGATTGTAGTGATGATCCTCAGCCAACATGTGTTATGAAGAACAGCTGTTGGTAACTGCTGACAATCTCTGATCGTGTTTCCAATTCAACAGCACCAAACCTGTGACATCAGTTCTCCAGCATTCATTCCACCTCCTATTCTTCCATCCTCACTTATAGGACAATGCTTGATACATTCCCGTTACTAGCCCAACTTGGTTGTAGGGCATCCAGAATAATTCTAGGGTCAATATCCACATATATACCATGCATGTACTGGAGCTGCATTCCACCAGACCCTGGAATAGTGGGACAAATGTTATCAAAGATATTACCCACAATATAAGGTTGTCGTCATTTTAACATGGAACTCCTATAGAACAGGGAAGGATTATAACCTGTGTCCCCATTGGGGAGATTTTGTCTTTGTCTTGAAGAACCAATAAGAAATCAGGGGAAATCTCCTTAACTGCTTCCGGACCGCCCCACGCACATATACTGCAGCAGGGCAGCCCTTTAATGTGAAATCATGTACCTGTATGTCTTTTTTTGTTCCTGGGTCTGGGGCGCATTGACAGGCAACATAGCCGCCTGACAAGTCGCGCTCCATTCAGTGCAATGGAACCATTCTAATTGGAGCGACTCAAGTCACTCCAACTTAGAAAAAGGATCCTGCACTACTTTAGGGGGCGACTTGCATTGAATTCTATTAGAGAAGTCGTTTGCAAGCCACGCTGAAGTCGCGCGGCACAGGGCAGCTTCAGAGGTGGGCGACTTTGAAGCCGCCCCAGTGTGAACTCAGCCTTAGTGTGAGATTTGTCTGCTGCAATGTCGGAGTCCCATTAAAAATCATGGATCACCGCTATCACTAGTAATAAAAAAAAAAAAATGTAAATAAAAATTCTATAAATCTATCCCATAGTTTGTAGACGCAATAACTTTTGCGCAAACCAGTCAATATAAGCTTATTTTGATTTTATTTTATCAAAAACATTTAGCAGAATACATATTGGCCTAAGTTGATGAAGAAATATGATTTTTTAAATTTTTTTTTTTTGTATATGTTTTATAGCATAAAGTAAAAAATATTGCTTTTTTTTTAAAAAAAATTTATCGGTCATGTTTTTGGTTATAGCGCAAAAAATAAATACCCCAGAGGGGATAAAATACCACCAAACGAAAGCTCTAATTGTAGGAAAAAAGGACATCAATTTTATTTGGGTACAGTGTCGCACGACCGTGCAATTCTCAGTTTAAGTAACGCAGTGCTGTATCGCAAAAAATTGCCTGGCCACGAAGGGGGGGGGGGGTAAACCTTCCGGAGCTGAAGTGGTTAAATTGAAGGGAAATCCCTTCTATGACAGTGAACACAGAAACAACTGTTTCTATTGGCAGAGTTTTCCTTTATTCCTGTTCCAATGACAGCTGTCAAATATTTAATTACTCCCACATTCTCCCCTCATGTCAAGCTTTTGGGGCAGGAAGTGAGGGTGAACTTCTCTGGGGACGCAGATTGCAGTAAGAAGTCTTACATTTTTAGAATACTTGTAAATGTGTTCAGAGGGTTCCATCTGGCTTCAAGCATACAATTTTATTCACCACTAAGTTTTTGTCAAACATATTACAAGTGATGCAACCGCATGAGCTAACCATACAAAAATAGGTCCAGATGTGTCCTGCAAAGGCACTGCACTATTGGTGTGGCAGGAGGCAGGCGGCCCTTTACATGGGCTTGCTCTTTTCTAATCCATGCAGGAGATGTTTTGACAGGGCTGGCCCAAGGCATTGTGCTGGAAGAAAAAGACAAAAACAGGGACACACGACCTAGTGCATTACCACTAAAACCATTTATTAAAATAGTAAAAGGTATAAAATATACTCACAAAACAGGTGTGAACCCCCTTCCTCAGACCAAGAAACGCGTCAGCCCAGCCATAGCAGCCTCATGCGGTTCACTGCATGCTATCCAGCATCACACAGTGCCTTGGCCACCTTGGAGATTTCATATTGATTATGTCGATGTGTGTAATATTCACACCTGTTTTTGTGAGTATATTTTATACGTTTTACTATTTTAATAAATGGTTTTAGTGGTAATGCACTAGGTCGCCCCTCTTTTTGTCTTTTTCTTCCAGTTTGTATCGGATGCCCATTTAAGCCCATTGGAAACATTCCTCTTCCATTATACTTCACTTGAGCGCAGGAGAATTAGACTATTCCAAGGCATTGTGCTGCCTGGGTCCCAGAATGAAAGGCTTCACCCTACCCCCAGAAAAAAATCATGCCCACCAAAAGGCCCCCACATCCATTATTTTAGAAATATAAGATTTCTAGGCCACCACCCAAGAAGACCCAATCTGCCCTGCGTGAGATGGAGTGCGCTGATGTCTGATGTCATTGTGCACACCACAATCATGCAAGGGACGTTCCCCGGAGGAGACATTCCGCCTCCTCATACTCATCAGTTTGCACTACGGGCAGCAGTATGAGATGGGGATATGCCACCCGTAAAAAGGCCACAAACTGATGACACACAAAACTGCTGGAAAAAAAATCTTGGGAGTCAATTTGCTGCCCCTCTTTAAGTGCCGCCTGGGTCCAATGGACCCAGTGGGACCCATGGTAGGGCCGGCCCCTGTGTTTTGAGTATGCACATCTAGAGGGAAGTCAAGGATACTTAAAGCTGGGCTCCATTTATGATCCTAATTGCATACTGACATTGGTTCAGCTTGTGCCAAGCAGCTGCCCCACTACATGCTTACCACAGAGGGTTGCTGGTTGAGCATTCCCTAATTTAAAGAGGTGGAGAGTATGTTACTGTCCCACTCTTCACCACTCCCAATGAGAGAATGCCTTGTTATATACACTCACCGGCCACTTTCTTAGGTACACCTTGCTATTACCAGGTTGGCACCCTTTTGCTTTCATAACTGCCCTAATTCTTTGTGGGTAGATTCCAGGAAGAGTGAAAAACATTCCTCAGAGATTTTGGTCCATACTGACATGATAGCATCACACAGTTGCTGAAGATTTGTCGGCTGCACATCCATAATGCGAATCTCCCGTTCCACCACATTCCCCCAAAGGTGCTCTAATGGATTGAGATCTGGTGAGTTTGGAGGCCATTGCTTTATCATTGTCGTGTTCAAGAAACCATTAGTGAGATGATTTGAGCTTTGTGACATGGTGCATTATCCTGCTGGAAGGAGCCATCAGAAGATGGGTACACTGTAGTCATAAAGGGATGGACATGGTCAGCAACAATACTCAGGTAGGCTGTGAGGTTTAAACGATGCTCAATTGGTACTAAGGGGCCCAAAGTGTGCCAAGAAAATATCCCCCACAACATTACACCACCAGCCTGAACCGTTGATACAAGACAGGATGGATCCATGCTTTTATGTTGTTTTCGCCAAAATCTGACTGGATCAGCAGTTTTTTAAATACTCAGACCAGCCCATCTGGCACCAACAACCATTCCAAATTCAAAGTCACCTAAATCCTTTGTCTTGCCCATTCTGATGCTCGGTTTGAACTTCAGCAAGTCATCTTCACGGCATCTAAATGCCTAAATGCATTGAGTTGCTGCCATGTGATTGGTCGATTTTATTAATTTTTGTTACCAAGCAATTGAACATGTGTACCTAATAATGTGGCCGGTGAGCGTAAAACAAAAACACAAGGGGATGTGTGGATTTTGGCAGGGCCAAATGAGTGACCTGTGTGGTCAGTATACAGGAGGGCAGCTACTCGGCACAGAACTGGAAGATTGCGGCTATCGATCGCTGTAGTAGTGCCAATACTATAGTGATTGTCAATTTTCATAGCAGTCCCTCAGATGTGATATGCATTCTTCCACTGGTCCAAGCTGATCCAATGTATGCAATTAGGATCATACCTGGAATTCAATTTTAATATATGCAGCAGTCTGGTGCTTACTTGCATAGCTTGGACAAATGGCAGGGATTATTTGCTGTTTCTAAGTTTTATTTTCTCCGCACAGAAACTACCGTAATAATTATGCGCAGTTCCCCATGGCAACCAATCAGATTCCATTTTACTATAGTGAAAACAGCTGTAAGTTTTCTGATCTTTATGGAAGACTGCACTTTGCACTGCAGGTTGCTTTTTTCCTTTCTCTGTCTCTGGCGTGAAGAATCTTCCGTTCGCCGACTTATAATAGTTTAATTGCCGCTCTGTTTTATTCCTTAATCCTGGAATTCTCCAGCTGTGGACGTCTAACTTTCTGACCTGCATGAGTGGGCTGTTGGCTGTGCGTTGAGTGTCCTTTGCTATCTTTCCTTTCTAATAACACTACTTGCTTTGTATTACAGCCTACCGGGGTTCTGCACCAGCACAGACTACTCACTGTAAGGATTTGGACCCAAGTCTGATTTTTAATATAGAAGCTTTTATTGAAGCATTGTCCTTCAGATATCCTAATTTAAATATGAGGATTTTTTTATGTAGATCACCCAGAATATGGTTCAGGGTCTTTTGCCTATTTCTGGTATTTTTTTTTAGCAAGCATATATGCATTCTATTCTTGATCGTGACCAAGAAGAATGTTGTGAGAGGTGACGTAAAGTTTTGATATCGCGGTGTGTTTTTTTTTTATAGTGGCCAAGAAAATGTTCACCTAATTTGTTTTGCTCTTTGTTGAATTTGTAGACTTTAGAGGCCAAGGATGGACAAAATAATGTAGAATAAATGTAAGAAGTTTGTAGTTTTCTAGGTGAAATGTGATGATAGTTGTCCTAATCCCCCAGCTTTTTTGTAATACATTTAGTTTAATTCAATCTCAGTTTCAAGCCCTACTCTGGGCATAGCTTACTTTATGGATTTTTTAAATTCACACAAATAAGATCCTTCTATTTTATCACTTTAGGAGCCCTCTGAGCTCTGCTGAATGCTCCTAGTATATACAGTGGGGAGAAACACTTCCAGAACCTTCCTGCATCCGTGTCTGTGAATGACACCTGTGATATTTGTGCTGTGCTGTTTGAGTGTCTCACATCGCATGTGATTCGCACCGCACTTCTATGCAAATCACATGCAATGTCTGTGAGATGCAAATTCAGCCATACAGATTGCATGGCTGAATTTGCATCTCATTGGTACCAAAGTCGCACAGGACCCTTTTTTGGTCTGCACCAAAATCAGATCGCATAGGTGTTCACACCTATGCGATCCGATTTCTGTCCGAACTGACAGTTCGCACTGCGATATGCAAACTAATCTGGGGGTGTCGTTTACGTTGTATTGACACTCCCAGCAGTTTGCATATGGCAGTGTGAACTGCCTGTGAGTCGGGTGCAATGCAGAAACCCGCAGTGGATTCGCAGCGTTCCTGCATCGCACCAATGTGAACTGGCCCTGAGGGCGAAGGGCAGAAAGAGCAAAATCAGAGATGTGCTCAGAACAAATGTTTACAGATCTAATCACTGCTAGTCAGGGATTTTTTTCAGCTGGAATTTGATGAAACTCAGTTCCACCACCTTTGGCTCAGGTCCTCTGCTCCCTGCTCTCCACTATCAGTCATAAACACAGAAGTCTGGCTTCCTGTGTTTTCCAAGTGCAGTATGGGGAAAAAGGAGATGCCCGTGCCTGGGGTGCAGTGTGAATGCTGACACTCCCACTGGTGGATCTCCCTGCAAGTTAGAGGCAAAGCCATCTACAGTGAGGGGAGGTACTAGTGAGATGTGGATGGAGGTAAAAAGTTAAAAATGAGATGTGGAACTAAGCAGCTGTGGAAGAAATCTGAACTCCTGAACTCTACTGTATATGTAGCACACTTCCGAACTCTGCATGTGGCACACCCCTAAACTCTGCACTCTGTGTGTAGCCCCACGAACTCTGCACTCTGTGTGTAGCCCCACGAATTCTGCACTCTTTGTGTAGCCCCACTGAACTCTGCACTCTTTGTGTAGCCCCACCGAACTCTGCACTCTTTGTGTAGCCCCACTGAACTCTGCACTCTTTGTGTAGCCCCACCGAACTCTGCACTCTTTGTGTAGCCCCACCGAACTCTGCACTCTTTGTGTAGCCCCACCGAACTCTGTACTCTTTGTGTAGCCCCACCGAACTCTGCACTCTTTGTGTAGCCCCACCGAACTCTGCACTCTTTGTGTAGCCCCACCGAACTCTGCACTCTTTGTGTAGCCCCACCGAACTCTGCACTCTGTGTGTAGCCCCACCGAACTCTGCACTCTGTGTGTAGCCCCACCGAACTCTGCACTCTATGTGTAGCCCCACCGAACTCTGCACTCTGTGTGTAGCTCCACCGAACTCTGCACTCTGTGTGTAGCCCCACCAAACTCTGCACTCTGCACTATGCCCCTTTAAGACCCTCCCACTGTTAGTGAAATTTTGACCAGTTTTGGGAAGGGGTTTTGGGGGGGGGGGTCGTGGTTAAGATCCTGCACCTTTTTTGCACCTTTTTTCTGAGGAAAAAAAAGCCCTGCTGCTAATGTAAGTCAGCCTAATGCATTCTTCTTTACATTGGAATGCAGTGCGGGAAACCTATGCTTCATGTGCGTTCAGAATGCAGTGGGAGATCTGCTGCAAGTGTCAATATAATTCTAACAACACCCCAAATGTAGATCTCAAATGAAGTGCGTTTGCCTGCACCGGATCACATGGTACTGCAGTTTCATGCGATCCAGTGCAGTGCGTTTTGAAAAGTAGTGAATGCGCTACTTTTGGTGTGATTCAAATGAATGTTCTGAAAATCACACTGCACTGAGTCGCACACAAACATGTGTTCCGCGGGCGAAGATCACGTTCCTATTCGAATCAGGTGTGAACCAGCCCTCGCTGCTGTATCGTGTGATCTGGTTGCAGTGCATTTTTCAACAGTATTGCATGCAGCACTTTTGGTGGGATCCAGTGTGATTTCAGCCCATTGAAATTAATAAGCTAAAAATCGAACTGAACTGAGTCGCACAGGAACACGGCATGTTGCTATGTGACTCAGGTGTGAACAGGCCCTCACTGTTGGAAAACATGAAACATCTGTTTTTTATTTGAAGTTTACAATGTGGTCGGTCTAATGTTGTAGAAATTTTAATGTACTGATAATGAAGACGAAACACATTAGGTAATAGTTTTGATTTTTATTCTAAATGTGATATTTATGTGCATATACTGTGGGCAGCATGGTGGGTAAGTGGTTAGCGACCCCCCTAGCAGCATTAGGGTCATCTGTTTAAATCCCAACCAGCCTGGAGTTTACATGTTCTCCCTGTGCCTGCTTGGGATTCCTCTGGATACTCCGGTTTCCTCCTACACTCCAAAAACATTCTGATAAGATTTATGGGCTCCTGTCTAAATTGACCCTAGTATGTATGTATGTGAGTTAGGGACCTTAGATTGTAAGCTCCTTGAGGGCAGGCATTGATTTAAATGTACAACATATATGTAAAGCACTGCGTAAATTGACAGCACTATATAAGTACCTGTGATAAATAACTTATTTTCTTGTTTCACTGCAGGTGGGGCCTCAGCTACAAGGAGGACTGGTATACCAACTCCCCGAGATCTGCCAACACCAATAGCAAGAGATAGGACAGCTCTACGGCCTCCAACCACTACTACATCTAAAAAAACACTACCAAGTCCTACATCTCCCAGTGCTTCTACACCTGCAAAGAATATCCGTTCTTCCCCTAAACCTAAACATGACAATGAATCGAACAACCCTTCTGTGTTGGAATCACATGTTAAAGAGCTATTGGCCGAAGCAAAAACAAAAGATTTTGAAATTAGCAAACTTCGGAGTGAACTGCAGAAATGCAAAGAAAAGGAATGTCCAAGCCCCGACATCCCATTCAACCTGGAACCATCCACAGAGGTTCAGCTGACAGAAGGTACAGACCCTGAAGTATTGTTAAAGACCCTTCAGGGTAAGAACTTATTTTTACAGAAAGAGCTTGCTCTTTTGCGTCAGGAAAATGAAGACCTAAAGCGGAAACTGCACAGCTTAGAGCAGTCTCCTCTTTCTGATACTATAAGCAGCAATGGAACTGATAGCAGTATCCTATCAGCTTCCACCCAGGTGACAAGCACAGGGAGCAAGGTGAAGAGCCCTTTAACAGAAGAGCCTGAGAACAGCCATTTGCTTGCCGGAGGAAATGGTCTTCCTATATCTGGTTCATCAAGTAGTGATGTCACTAAAGCCTCCCTTTCTCCTGACTCTGATTTTGAGCACTTAGCCGATGTGCCTTCTAGACCTGGGTCATCTGGAAGTATTCCATGCCAAGGCTCAAAATGTTCGACTAGTGGTAGCTCCCCAAATAACATTAGTGAACTCTCTGTAGCCTCGTTGACTGAAAAAATACATAAGATGGAAGAAAACCAGCATAGTACTGCAGAGGAACTTCAAGCAACACTACAGGAACTCTCTGATCAAAATCTAATGGTACAGGAGCTAACATTAGAAAGTGAAAAGCTTGTGGAAGAAAAATCTTTTCTGGAAACAACCCTACAGCAGCAAAGACAAAGGGCAGATCAGCTGAGTCAGGAAAATGAGAAGTTGATGGCCCTTCTCCAAGAGAGGGCAAAGACAGAGCAAACACAGGTTCAAAGCAAACTTGCAGAGTTAGAAAAGAAATACTCAGAGCTTGTGGAAAAGTCTCAGTTTGAAAGGGAAAAATTGCTCAATATTCAGCAACAACTAACCAGTAGTTTGAGAAGCCTCGAAAAAGAACACCAGGAGGCTCAGGTGATGATAAAAAGACTGAAAGAAGAAACTGGAAAATTTCAAAGTCTCCTGGAAACTGAGAGGAAAGAGAAAAGTGGTATCGCCAAGACAGTGGAAGACCTAAAAGTCACCATTGAAGGTTTTAAAATTGAAGGCAGCTGTTTAAAGGCTCAACTAGATGGTGAGCGCCAGAAAGTAGCTGAGATGACAGCCATGGGAAACACCCCCGAGAACTCGGAGGTTCAAGAAATGCTGAATTCTACTTACAAGGAGAAAGAACATCTAGAACTGACATGTTCCGAACTTCGCCAAGAGCTCTTAAGAGCCAGCAGTGAAGTTAAGCAGTTACAGTGTCTTCTGGCTAAGGTCTGACATCATTTTATGTATTTGTTTAAAATATTTTCTGGTTTTAAAATATTATTTGCATGCACTTGAAATGCATATTTGGGCTCAGATTTTCTAAAAACAAATGGTCCAGGAATGCTTATGTTTTTGATGATTACTTTGGCTCAGGTAGGAAAGACTTCTGCCTAATTAATGTGGTATTCAAAGGTAAAGTTTTACTAAACCCAGGACCCTGCATTCACTATATCTGGTCTCCCACAGTACACAGAACATGGAAATGCAATAATTTTAGTAAATATAAACTGCTAAATACCTTTTCTCATCAGCAGTATATAGCAGTCTTGTGACATCTATCAGTGTCTTGTTAAAGCTTGTAGGAGGAGTTTTAATTCTACTCAAACTGTTCCGTAAGGCTGCAGGACCCCCAACCCTCTGTCTGAACAGTGTTGATTGGCCCTGTGCTGATTACATGCACCCTCCACCCAAAAAAAAAAAGCTCTCTAGCTATACACACAAAACTGAGCATGTGCAGAGTGCCCCCAAAGCTCTGTACTATCAGGAGAAGGATTAGGGACAGCAGAAGAAGGGGAGAATCAGGGAAGACAGGATCAAACAGCCTTTTTACACAATGCACAAGAGTAACCCCTTGGGTTCCACAGTGAGTATAAAAGGCATGCTTAACTGCATATACTCACTGATTTTACTGTTGTTGGTGTAGGAACACTTTAGGATTACAATTTTCTTTTAGTTTTTAACAGAATTTGGGAATGTTAAGACCATTGTTATGTTTTATTGCTGTCTGCATGGCCCCTGGGGAGACTTCTTACTTCTTGTTTTGCAGAAACTGACAGTAAAAGAAAAATCGTTCTATTGCTGTCCCCACTTGGAGATTTCCCCTTCCTTCCTGTGACAACAAAAAAATATTATAAAGCAGAAAGCCTGACAAAAAAAACCTGAGGCTATAACCCTTCAACACTCATTTGAAAATGTGAAAACAAAGAATCTTCCACTTTTTAACAAAATTATCTGAAAGATAAAAAAAAAATCTCTAAATGAGAGCTTTAAATGAGTTGCTAAAGGTGACTTCATGGTATGGATTTTATTGTAAGTATGTAAGTATGCATATGCCATACGTGTGGGGCAGCTATGGAAGTTGACAATCATGGTATTAGCCACTGCTATTCCAGTGATCGCCACCGTGTTCCAGGTCCTGTGCCAATTGGATGCCCTTCTGTATAGTGAGCACAAGGGATCACTCGCTCGGCATGGAGGCCATTCACAGAACGCCTTGCATTTTTCTCACTGAATACAAGGTTGGAAGAGGTGGAGAGGTGATGTCACCTTGTTCAAACAGAAAATGCTTTGCATTTATTGATAAAAAAAAGCCAAGGATCCAAGGAAGGACAGTGGTGCTCATGCAGAGAAAGAGACCCCTGGGTTCACTGTGCAGCAGAAGGTCCGCTTTTTAGCACTGAACCCAGAAGATCGCAGTGATCACTGTAGTAGCAGCAGCAACGACTTTAGTGATTCTCTGCTTCCACAGTGGTTCCAGTGGACCCTTTGTACTATGCAAAAAAAAATGTATACCTGGAATTCAGCTTAAGGCTCTCTAAATATAACTACACTGATCAAAATTATAAACGTAACACTTTTGTTTTTGCCCCCATTTTTCATGAGCTGAACTCAAAGACTTTTTCTGTGTTCACAAAAGGCCTATTTCTCTCAAATATTGTCTAAATCTGTGTTGGTGAGCACTTCTCCTTTGCCGAGATAATCCATCCACCTCTCACAGGTGTTGCACAGGTGTGCCTTAGGCTGGCCACAATAAAGGTCACTTTTAAAATGTTAATTTTTACTGTATTGGGGGGGGGGGGGGGGGTCCGAAAACCAGTCAGTATCTGGTGTGACCACCATGTGCCTCACGCAGTGCAACTTCTTCCCATAGAGTTGATCAGGTTGTTGATTGTGGCCTGTGAAATGTTGGTCCACTCCTCTTCAATGGCTGTGCGAAGTTGCTGGATATTGGCAGGACCTGAAACACGCTGTCGTATACACCAATCCAGAGCATCCCAAACATGTTTAATGGGTGAGTATGTTGGCCATGCAAGAACTGGGATGTTTTCAGCTTCCAGGAATTGTGTACAGATCCTTGCAACATGGAGCCGTGCATTACCATGCTGCAACATGAGGTGACTGTCGTGGCTGAATGGCACAACAATGGGCCTCAGGATCTCGTCATGATATCTCTGTGCATTCAAAATGCCATCAAAAAATGCACCTGTGCATTGTCTATAACATATGCCTGACCATACCATAACCCCACCACCACCGTGGGCCAATCCACAACGTTGACATCAGCAAACCGCTCACCCACACGACACCATACACGCTGTCTGCCATCTGCCCTGTACAGTGAAAACCGGGATTCATCCGTGAAGAGAACACCTCTCCAAAGTGCCAGACGCCATCTAATGTGAGCATTTGCCCACTCCCATTGATTGACCCCGATGAGGATGACGAGCAGGCAGATGCAGATGAGCTTCCCTGAGACAGTTTCTGACAGTTCGTGCAGAAATTCTTTGGTTATGCAAACTGATTGTTGCAGCAGCTTGTCCGGATGGCTGGTCTCAGATGATCTTGGAGGTGAAGATGCTGGATGTGGAGGTCCTGGGCTGATGTGGTTACACATGGTTTGCGGTTGTGAGGCCGGTTGGATGTTCTGCCAAATTCTCTGAAACGGCTTATGGTAGAGAAATTAATTTTAAATTCACGGGCATTTGCTCTGGTGGACATTCCTGCAGTCAGCATGCCAATTGCACGCTCCCTCAAAACTTGTTTCATCAGTGGCATTGAGCTGTGTGATAAAACTGCACATTTTAGAGTGGCCTTTTATTGTGGCCAGCCTAAGGCACCCCTGTGCAATAATCATGCTGTCTAATCAGCATCTTGATATGCCACACCTGTGAGGTGGATGGATTATCTCGGAAAAGGAGAAGAGCTCACTAACACAGATTTAGACAGATTTGTAAACAATATTTGAGAGAAATAGGCCTTTTGTGTACATAGAAAAAGTTTTAGATCTTTTGAGTTCAGTTCATGAAAAATGGGGGCAAAAACAAAAGTGTTAGGTTTAAAATGTTGTTCAGTGTATATTAGTTTTGTCTAATTTGTTGTAGCCGAGGGGTTTGCAAGTTAAGTGATCTAAATTAGAAATCCAGGCTTATGTTTTGTCTTTTCCTATTATGCTTTTAATCGTGCATTTCGGATGGTGAAAAATAGTTAAACCAGCAGCCCCCCTGTTCCAAGTATCTGATAGTAGTGTGAAGTGAGTGAAGATTTCATATACCGCCTGCTGGAAAAGTAAGTATTCTGCTCCTCGAGGTCTTCTTGTTGTAACTTTTTTTTTTCAGATTAGCAAAAGTCAGGAAAAAATGTATAAATTAAACTTGTTAGACAAACATTTTTTGAGTTTTGTTGATCGATGTGAGTTCTATCAAGAATAGGTCTGTTCTGCAAAAAAAAAAAAAAATGTCAGCAAATTATGTTACCTGCGCTATTGGCAGCTGTGTAGTGCAATGTACAGTACAGTGGTAACTCAAAGTGCTAATCAGCCAGTCGCATGGCAGCAACTCAATGAATTTAGGTATTTAGATGTGGTGAAGATGACCGAATGGGGAAGAAAGGGAGTTTAAGTGACTTTAAATGTGACATGGTTGTTGGTGCCAGACAGGCTGGTCTAAATATTTCAAAAACTGCTGATCTATTGGGATTTTCATGCACAACCATCTCTAGGGTATACAGAGAATGGTCTGAAAAAGAAAAAAAATCCATCCAGTGAGCTGCATTTGTGTGGACGAAAATGCCTTGTGGATGTCAGAAGAGAATGGGCAGAGGTTTGAGATGATAGAAAGACGACAGTTACTCAAATAACCACTTGTTACAGCCAAGGTATGCAGAATACCATCTCTGAACACACAACACATTGAACATTGGGATACAACAGCAGAAGACCACACCAGGTGCCACTTCTGTCAGAACACGAAACTGAGGTTACAATTCTCACAGGCTCACCTAACTTGGCCAATAGAAGATTGGAAAAATGTTGCCTGGTCTGAGGAGTCTCGATATCAGCTGCAACATTCAGATGGTAGGGTCAGAACGTGGGATAAACATGAAAGCATGGATCCATCCTGCCTTGTATCAATGGTTCAAGCTGGTGGTGTAATGGTGTGAGGGATATTTTCTTGGCACACTTTGGGCTCCTTAGTACCAACTGAGCATCGGTTAAATGCCACGGCTTACCTGAATGTTGTCGCTGACCATGTTCATCCCTTTATGACTACAGTGTACCCATCTTCTAATGGCTCCTTGCTGCAGGATAATGCACCATGTCACAAAGATCAAATCATCCCAAACTGGTTTCTTAAACATGACAATTAGTTCACTTTACAATGGCCTCCACATTCAATAGATCTCTATCCAATAGAGCACGTTTGGGATCCGGTGGAACGGGAGAGTCGCATCATGAATGTGCAGCCGAAAAATCTGCAGCAACTGCCTGATGCTATCATGTCACTATGGACCAAAATCTCTGAGGAATGTTTCCAAAACCTTGTTGAAACTTTGCCAGGAGAATTAAGGCAGTTCTGAAGGCAAAAGGGGGTCCAACCCGGTACTAGCAAGGTGTACCTAATAAAGTGGCCGGTGAGTGTATATTGTACATTCACATCAGTCGCTGCCCTCAAGGAGTTTACATTTAAAGGTCCCTAACTCACATCCATTCATACACTAGAGCTGTACAATTAATTGTTAAAAAATCGCAATCTCGATTCAACCCCCTCACGATCCTAATTCGCCAGTTCCACGATTCACACAGTGCAGAGCTGTTCTCTGCTCACTCACGGCTGCAAAAAAAAAAAAAAAAGCTTCTGGCAAATGTTTATCAACATTGCTAAGCACTGGGAGATGACTATAAACAAATTATCATTTCATTCTCTTACATCAAAGGAACTTCGGTCTGTAAGGCTCCATTCAGTGCCGGGTCACACTTGTGCAATGTGGGAAGGCTGCGAATTTGCAGCCTTTTCCCGCATCGCAAACGTACCCCTGGCAGTTCACACTGCCATATGCGATACACAGGGGGTGTCAATGAAATGTTAACGACACCCCCAGTTTGATCTCATATCGCAGTGCGATCTGACAGTTCGCACAGGATAGGATCGCACAAGTGTGAACCACTGTGCGATCCGATCCTGATGCGGCTGGAAAAATGGGTCATGTGCGTGTTTGGTGCGGATACAGTGCGAATTCAGCCATACAAAGTGTATGGCTGAATTTGCAGCCGCACCTCCGATCGCATGTAATGAAGGAGCAGTGCGCTCTGAATTACATGCGATCGGCGCACACGCTATAGTGTGAACCGGCACTCAAGGCATTTTGGATCGTGGGCAGAATTGCCGCGATTCTATCCGCGATCCCCAACCATTGCAAGTCGCGGGAAGCCAATGTAAATCCTGTGATTTACAATGGCACCCCAAATGCTGCGCTATTTTGCCGTGATTGTCGCCCGACGATTCACGGTAAAATCACGCACACAGAATCGCGGAACACCTGTCGCCCAACAGAAGTACAAGAACTTCTTTTTGGCGACTAGGCATTCCGTGATTCTCTTTGCGCGATTTTACTGGCAAGTCTGCCCGTTATCCGAAGCGCCTATATGTAAATGGAGCCTAAATGAGGGCAGTTTATCAATTAAAGACTGAGCCTTTTTCTGACATTTGTTGCTTACAAGTTAAAAATCAGTATTTTTTTTCTAGAAAATTACCCCCAAACAAATTATATATTTTTTTTTTATCAGAGACCCTAGAAAATAAAATGGTGGCCGTTGCAATATTTTATGTCACTGTATTTGCGCAGCAGTCTTTCAAACGCAATTTTTGTGAAAAAAATACACTTTAAGGAATTTAAAAAAAAATGAAAACAGTAAAGGTAGCCCAATTTTTTTTTTTTTTTTTTTTTTTTTTATAATGTGAAAGATGATGTTATCCTGAGAATCGTGATCTTTATTCGAAGCAAAAGCAAAAAAATTGTGATTCTCATTTTGTCCAGAATTGTTCAGCTCTAACATACACACACCAGGGCTAATTTAGACAGGAGCCAGTTACACTACAGTTTCTGCATGTCTTTGGAGTGTGGGAGGAAACTGGAGTACCCGGCGGAAGCTCACACAACCACTGGGAAAACATGCAAACTCCAGGCAGGTAGTGTTGGGGTTGGATTTCAACCAAAAACCCTAGTGCTGCTAGGTGGAAGTGCTAACAGCTTAGCCACTCTGCAAAATATCCCAGGCGGCATCAGCTTCCACCCAGCACCTGGAGGGGGCACACCATTGGAAAGCTAGCTGCAAAAACTCAGTAGAGATATCCGCCTCCTGATGATATAAAGAAAGAAGATGGCACCGCAGGACCCGGCATTCAGTGGCGGAGCAGAAAAAAAGTTAGGTTTAAATGCAAAATATACACCAGGAAGGGTGAAGTTGAAGCACTACTTTAACTGCTTGCCGACCCCCGGCTGCATATATACTGTGGCAGACGGGCCCAGCTGCGCGAATCACTGTACCGCGGTCCGTGGGAGCGATCCTGGTTGCCCGCCCCCCCCCATTACCCAGTTGGGAAGCTGATATACGGGGCCGGCGGGCATGATTGCCGCCGGGCACCCGCGGTCACTCCTCGTGGAGAGAAAACGGCAGTCTGCTGTTGTAAACACAGAAGACCATTGTTCTCTCAGGACTCGGCACAGAGCGCCTGTGATCCTCCTATTTAGAATCACAGGTCACAAGCCCATCCCCCTCAGAGTTAGAAAACACCCCCTAGGCATACACTTAACCCTTTAATCGCCCCTGAGTTAACCCTTTCCCTGCCAGTGTCATTATTACAGTAACGGTGCATATTTTTAGCACTGATTTATTGTAGTAATGTCACTGGTCCCCCCAAAAAAATGTCAGTTAGGGGTCCAATCTGTCCGCCGCAATGTTGCTGTCCTGCTTAAAATCAGTGATCGCCGCCATTACTAGTAAAAAATAAATAAATAAAAATTACATAAATCTATCCCCTAGCTTGTAGACGTGATAACGTTTGTGCAAACCAATCAAAATACGCTTATTGGGATTTTGTTTACCAAAAATATGTAGCAGAATACAAATTGGCCTAAAATTATGGAAAAAATGTGATTTTTATTTTTATTATTGGGAATG
Organism: Pelophylax lessonae; assembly: GCF_965119305.1. NCBI lineage: Eukaryota > Metazoa > Chordata > Amphibia > Anura > Ranidae > Pelophylax > Pelophylax lessonae. Next base: position 118,200,843 of record NC_138769.1, on the reverse strand, counting down.
TTATATAGCAGAATGTGAAAAATATTGTTTTTTTTTTTTTTTTTTCAGAATTGTCGCTCTTTTTTTTGTTTATAGCGCAAAAAATAAAAATCGCACAGGTGATCAAATACCGCTATTTTTGAGAAAAAAGGACATCAGTTTATTTGGGTACATCGCTGTACGACTGCGCAATTGTTCATTAAAATAACGCAGTGCCGAATCGCAAAAAATGGCCTGGTCATTAAGTGGGTAAATCCTTCCAGTCCAGAAGTGGTTTTATCGCTTGCTATTAATAATCCATGTATAGATTGAACCTCAGTGTTTTTTGCCTCATCTTATTAAAGCGGAGTTCCGGGCACAAAAACTAATTTTTTTTTTTGTGCCCCTCCGCTAGGAATGCCTCACCTGAAAAGGAATTGGATAGTTTTTTTTTTTTTTTTGTTTACTTGCCTTGCAATTAAAGATCGAAGATACTCACCTCAGAGTACTTCCTCCCTCGGAGCCGCGGCTCACCCCGTCACTTCCTGCCTCGCTATGATTCCTGGGAGCTGAACGTCACAGCTCCCAGGAATCAATGCGACGGCACCGGCCCCGCTCGTCATTCCCCTGCTAAACAGCTTCTGGGCATGCTGTGGAGGAATGCGGCGCCGCGCCGGAAGTGACGAGAGGGGCCGGTGCGGCGCATTCTGGGACAAGAAGACGCGGAAGAAGACACAGAAGAGGACCGCGCCAGCTTCACCTGCCCACAAGAGAGATGGAAACGCTGTGGAAGAAATTTTCTAAGTAAGTATTTCTTCTTACAGGTAAGTGCGAACCGGGACAGATCAGAGGCTAGCCATTGTGGAATGTGCTAGCCCTGACTGTCCCGGGGGTATGTTCATTAAAAAATGACTTTTGTGCCCGGAACTCCGCTTTAAAGTCATATACTAGAAGTAAAAAGGGAAGTTGTTGCTGTTGTGGATTGCAGCAGTAAACAGAGCCATATGTACAATGATTTTTAGAGTCACGTGTCCATTCTCACTCCACATTTATGTAACTTCAAGTATAAAGTAATAGGAAGTCATAAAATGGAACATGGGGAGTTGAAACCACAATAATGCTGAATGCTGAGTTTGGCTAAGGTTTATTTCATCTTATAACCCAGGTGTTCATTCTGAGACAGCTCTGCTTGTACCAGACCAGAAATCCATGTGTGGGGCATGTCTGCTGAGATCCCAGTCCCAGGGGTGGTCAGTGAGTGGTGAGGGTCAGCCAGGGGAAGAAAACAGGAAGTGGTGGGCAGCTGGCTTTGGTTGACTAGAAGATCAGTGCCAAACACGGCACCCCCTGATGTTACAGGGTCACTGAGCTCCAGATGTGAATGGAAGTTTATGAGGTGAGTCGAATACAGTAGAATGGTTTGCCTGATGTACTGGAGCCTTGAGGGAAATGGTAGAATTATTTAATTTTGAGATTTAATGGGAACCTGCTGTACAATTTCAATTTTGTTATGCCTTCGTCCAATTTTTCTCTCCCTGTTGAGGATTACACACAGACGTTGAGTGGACTGTTCTACTGAGCCAATATAACACATAATATAGAAAATAGTATTAATTAGTGAAAAGCTGAAGTGTTACCAGACCTGTAAAAAGTCTACAAACACTTTTGTGTAGGACTACAAACAACACAAAGTTTGCTGCCGCAAGGGAACCACCTCTACAAAATCCAGAGCACTGGGCGGCTTTCAGACCTTGCCTATCCCCAATACATAAAGTAAATCTCCAGTAAATGAGCCGCTTCACTCTCCTTGCTGAACCGAAAGTTTATTCTAGAAAAAAGTATCCACAAATTATTAACAAGGGAACCTTGATGTGTTTCTCTCAAGGTGTTTGTAAACCCTTAATAACTGTATACCCAGTGGGGTGACTGGCCTTAGGGTGATACAGAGATGAACCACTTAAGCCCCGGAAGATTTTACCCCCTTCCTGACCAGGGCTTTTTTTGCGATTCGGCACTGCATGACTTTAACGGACAATTGCGCGGTCGTGCGACGCTGTACCTAGACCAATTTGACGTCCTTTTATTCCCACAAACAGAGCTTTCTTTTGGTGGTATTTGATCACCTGTGCGATTTTACTTTTTGTGCTATAAACAAAAAAAGAGCGTCAATTTTGCAAAAATAACAATATTTTTTCACATTTTCTTTATATGAAATTCCCCCCAAAAAAATGTAAAAATCGAATTTTTTTAACATTTTTGGCCAATTTGTTTTATGCTACATATGTTTGGTAAAAAAAAATCGCAAAAAGCGTATTTTGATTGGTTTGCGCAAAAGTTATTGCGTTTACTAACAAAGGGAAAGATTTTTATCATTTTTATTGTTTTTTTTTTGAACGCGTAACGGCGGCGATCTGCGATTTGTTTTTTTTTTTTTGCGGTACTGCGACATTGCAGCGGACAGATCGGACCCTTGACTGACATTTTTGACACTTTTGGGGTTACCAGTGACATTACTACAGTAATCCGTGCTATACATATGCACTGTTACTGCAAAATGACACTGGCAGGGAAGGGGTTAACTTTATTGGGGAAGGAGGGGTTAAGTGTGTCCCTAGGGGCGTGATTCTAACTGTGATTGGACATGGCTACTGGTGTAGGAACAGTGATCAAGGACCTACATAGTAGAACCGTATGATCACTATTCATACACAGGGGAGAATGACAGGCGGCTTGTTTACATCAGCCGCCTGCTTTTCTCCCATCACGGCGGACGATCGCGAGTGACCGGCGGACATCGGGTCCGCTGGTCACACGCACGGACTTGCTAGGGAACGAGCCGGGGCGGGAGCGCGCCTTCGCGGGCGCGCGCTCGCCCGTAATTGGCTCACTAGCAAGGGACAGGCTAGTGACGTATATATATACGTCACTTTGCCTGGCTGGGGCTGACCGCCGCCGTATATAGTCGTGCGGCAATCGGTTAAACAAATCGTCTCACATAAGCTGTACCTGTTTATCTGCAGTCTTCTTTGCTCTATAACCATTCAAAGTCGAGAATTAATAAAGCTTGTCTGAGCTTTCAGAAAACGGGGGAGGAGAACTGAAGTTGCACACAGATTTCTGAGAGCTGATTGGAGGCAAGGAACACACCCCCTGCACACAGGAAGACGGCTGAGCTTGTCAATCTGCTGAAGCTGCCTCCCCTGTCACTTTTTTTTTATTTATTTATTTTTTTTTTATACTTTTTTTTTTTTTTTTTTTTTTTTAGATTTTGTAAAAGGGAAATTGCAGACAAATAGCCACCTGAGAAAGTCTAAATTGACGAGAGATACATAAAGCATTCAGCAGATCATACATACATACATGAGAATATGAACATTCCTAGAGCTACTTACATATAAGTAGGGATACTTCTATATTATTTATTAGGAATACAGTGAGGCAGAACGTATCAAGTGAGAGACAATTTCTTCATCTCTCAGCTATTTGATTGTGATCAGCATAACCGTTGAATACGTTGTAAACACACTAATATAACCTTCTTAGACAATGACTTGGTATATGAAGAACTACTTGTCATTAGGGCTTGGAACCCAGCGTCCAACTCCAAAATGTCTCCAGTAGCACAGGAAGAATGCCAGTTATATTTCAGCATATAAGCGGAGTAACCAGATGGGTAGGTACGTGAATCAATACTTTTGCCTTTGGTATCTCTAGGAGCGTAAAACATTTCTAGGGGATAAAAGAGGAAAGAAAAAGGAGAGGAAATAGAAGACGAGGAAAAGAGGGGGGAGGGAAAAAAAAGAGGGGGTTCATAAGGGAAAAATGGTAGGGTATGCGGTTGAGAGGAGGGTGAACCTCTGATCTGAAAACTTGACTACAGTTATAACAGAATTATTGCTCCTCAAACGTCCATCACAACTTGTCACCTTTTATCTCTTGGTGTCAGGAAACCTTGTCAGAAGTGATTCATACTGATAGCAGAGGAACAGTGAGAAACAGTGGGCAGGAATGACCGTTCTCTTATTTGAGACAATTACAAACTATAAAGGCATATGCTTTGTTCATATTTCATGTCTGAGGTTTACAACCACTTTACCGCTGAGTACTGGAATAGTACTGCGGCAGAGTGGCTCGTTCCCGTCTGACGACGTAGACCTACGTTGCCAGACTCCTCCCCTGTAGGCGGCGCTCGCGCGCCGCCGGAGGCGCTCTCCCGCTGTTTTCATTCACAGCGGGAGTCGGGCCAGGGGAGGAGCAGCGGCGATCGCCGCTGCTCTGCCCCGATCGTCGGGGATCTAGTGTGGAGATCCGCCCGCCTGTGTAAACACAAGCGGGCGGATCTCCTCAGTGACGGGGAGTGACAGATCGGAGTGTTCAGCATAGCTGGACATCCAATCTGTCCCTGTCTCACACAGTCACCTCCCCCCCCACACGTCAGTAAGCACCAGGCATACATTAACCCCTCCCTCTCCAATAAAGTTAACCCCTTCCCTGCCAGTGTCATTTTTACAGTAACAGTGCATATATATAGCACTGATTACTGCAGTAATGTCACTGGTACCCCCAAAAGTGTCAAAAATGTCAGTCAAGGGTCCGATCTGTCCGCCGCAATGTCGCAGTCCCGCAAAAAAAATCGCAGATCGCCGCCATTACTCGTTAAAAAAAAAAACACCAAAAATGACAGAAATATTTCCCTTTGTTAGTAAACGCAATAACTTTTGCGCAAACCAATCAAAATACGCTTATTGTGAATTTTTTTACCAAACATAGGTAGCAGAAAACAAATTGGCCAAAAATTTAAAAAAAAATGGGTTTTTACATCTTTTTTGGGGGGAATTTCATATAAAAAAAATGGGAAAAATATTGTTATTTTTTCAAAATAAACGCTCTTTTTTTGTTTATAGCGCAAAAAGTAAAAATCGCACAGGTGATCAAATACCACCAAAAGAAAGCTCTGTTTGTGGGGAAAAAAAGGACATCAATTTCGTTTTGGTACGGCGTCGCACAACCGCGCAATTGTCAGTTAAAGTCGCACAGCGCCGAATCGCAAAAAGTGGCCCAGACGTAAGACAGCAAAATGCTCTAGTGGTAAAGTGGTTAATCAAAAAGCCTGGTGCTTACAATTAAGCAATTTGTGCAAAATGGATCTAGGTTCCCTTGATGATATCTATCTATTTGTGGAAACCTTTTTCTACACCAAACCTACAGTCAAGCAAGGAGAGTAAAGCAGTTTCTTTTCTAGGAATTCTTCCTGTGTAAGTTGGCTTTCAGACATAGCATAGAAGTCTTTAAACTTTTTTAGTTTTGGATAGAGGAGGGTAGAGTTACATTTTCCCAAGAAATGCATAGAACATTTGTCACAGGGATTCATGGGCTGGAATAAAACATTGTCCAAATGTCTAACCCTTCTCCACCTTGCTAAAAATGTTTGTTGTTTTGTCTTGTGTCCTTGTTGGAGATAATAAATGAACAACCCAGCTTAAAACGAAAACTGTAAAATATTTCAGATTACCAATCATGAGATGTGGTGGCTGCATTAGGTTTCTTCTTTTAGCCTTTTTTCCTTCTGTTGTCACCTGGGCAGTAAGACACCTCCTGTCTTAGGCTGGTTTCACTCTATGGAGGAGCAATGGAGCCATCCTTTCATAGCAGCATTGTTGTAAAGAGGGTAGTCTTAGATGGACTAGTAAATTTAGATGGACTAACTATTTGAAGTGCCTACACTCTGGATTAAGGAGCAGGGGGGGGGGGCAACTTTGGACAGCTGCATTGTCACATCTGGGGGGAGAGAAGTGTGAGATGTACTAGCAGTTTTAGATACTCTAACAAATGGAAGCCAAACTCCAGCTAACACTTTTGAAGTCCTATTTGTGCAACTGCATGTGAATAAGAGCCGGTCCACACTAGCGCGACTTGTCAGGCGACTTGTCAGCCTGACAAGTCGCGCTCCCTCGCGGTCCATTGACTGCTACAGGACCCGTTCTAATAGGAGCGACACAAGTCGCTCCGACTTAGAAAAAGGGTCCTGTACTACTTCGGGGCGACCATAGACTTCCATTATGTGAAGTCCCTGCAAGTCGCTCCGAAGTCGTGGTGCATGGGAATGCACAAGTCGCCCCCGAAGTAGTAAAGAGTGATGTCGCCTCAGTGTGAACCGACTCTAAAGGAGAAATAGAAAAGGGGAGAAAAGTTATCTTTTCAGTCTTGTTTATATTGCCTGGAAAGATTAGGAGAACCACAAGGTTTTCAATTTACATCTCATCTATTGTGGGAAGCAGCCCCAGCGGCTAGTAGAACCACATGGTCAAATGGTCCATTGATGATTTACAGCATTTTTCTAATGTTGCAATTTTTGTACTTTTTTCATGAATCTAAACATTGCTAAAGTATCTAATAACAGCCAGTCATAATGCTGTTCTTGGTGACCTTCATTAAACTGAAATTTGGTAACTGTACTTTTTGATTGATTTTATTATTTTTTGCACTCTAGTTTAATGAATTAGCTCATTTGTGGCTTATGTCTGTTACTGCTCAACAGGGAATATTAATATCTACTAAACACTTATAAAGAAAAACTGTACTGAGAGAAATAAAGGAGGGGGGGGAGGTGCCATACCTGACCTCTTGAAAATGATAGATCCATGGCTATCTTTGACTTCATTATTTTGAGCCACTGGCCTTCATGCAGCAAGCAAAGTCATAGCTCCTCATCTAAATACTTGTGGATTAGTGGTGCTATGAAGACACTGGATCAGCATAATAGCCAGAAGACTAGTGTTTTCAGCAGGTTTCCCCCACTATGGGAGAAAAGTTTTCTTTTGCCACAGAATTTCAGGAACGTTTGTGTTCTACTAAAACAGATTTTTCTCACCCTCTCGCCCTAGACTTCAGAAGCACTTGACAAGACATCCAGCCAATCTGTAAAGTTAATTGACAGTTGATATTCACTCTGCTGCCTGCTTGGCATTACACTGCCTCTTATAGATCAAGAAGCGCCTAATCCAAGATCTGTTGGGTCACACATTGCAGAGTAAAGCCTATTTTGTAGAGTGCAGGGGCAGGTCTCAAACGTGAAGCCTAAAAAGCACTAAACCAGTAGTGTTGCTTGTTCAGGGGTATTAAAGGAGGGTATCAAGGCCCACTAAGTGTAAGATGGAACGTACACAGGGCCTTTTTTTTTTGCTGTTAGCAGTGAACAGAATGAGGGGGCACAAAGGGGAGGGAAGTATAAAATAATGTGGGAGCCAGCTTTAAAGTAAACCTGTGATGTTCAAAACTATGGCGCTTCTGGTTACCCAAATAAGAGAAAAGGCCAAAGGAAAGAAGTGATGAATTGTAAAACAGTCACTGTAGGTGGTGGTTGCTGCTCCCCTGGACCAGGTCCTGAGTAACCTAATGCACATACAGTGCCTTAAAAGTATTCATACCCCTTAAAATTTTCCACATTTTGTCATGTTACAACCAAAAACGTAAATGTTTTTTTTTTTGGAAGTTTATGTGATAGACCAACACAAAGTGGCACATAATTGTGAAGTGGAAGGAAAACAATAAATGGTTTTCAAAATGTTTTACATATAAATATCTGAAAATTGTGGCATACATTTGTATTCAGCCCCCTTTACTCGCATACCTCTAACTAGAATCTAGTGGAACCAATTGCCTTCAGAAGTCACCTAATTAGTAAACCAGCCGTCCACCTAAATTGACAGGCCGGGCAAGGAGATCATTAATCAGAGAAGCAGCCAAAAGGCCCATGGTAACTCTGGAGGAGCTGCAGAGATTCACAGCTCAGGTGGGAGAATCTGTCCAAAGGACAACTATTAGTCATGCACTCCACAAATCTGGCCTTTATGGAAGAGAGGCAAGAAAAAAGCCATTGTTGAAAGAAAGCCTAAGAAGTCCTTTTGTTCAGTTTGCGAGAAGCCATGTGGGGGACACAGCAAACATGTGGAAGAAGGAGACCACAATTTAACTTTTTGGCCTAAAAGCAAAATGCTATGTGTGGTGGAAAACTAACGCTGCACATCACCCTGGACACACCATTCCCACCGTGAAACATGGTGGTGGCAGCATCATGTTGTGGGGATCTTTTCTTCAGCATGGACAGGGAAGCTGGTCAGATGGGAAGATGGATGGAGCCAAATACAGGGCAATCTTTGAAGAAAACCTGTTAGTCTGCAAAAGACTGGGGCAGAGGTTCACCTTCCAGCAGGACAACGACCCTAAACATACAGCCAGAGCTACAATGGAATGGTTTAGATCAAAGCATATTCATTTGTTAGAATGTGACTGTCAAAGTCAAGACCTAAATCCAATTGAGAATCTGTGGAAAGACTTCAAAATTGCTTTTCTCCGACGCTCTCCGTTCAATCTGACAGAGATTGAGTTATTTCACAAAGAAGAAAGGGCCAAAATGTCACTCTCTAGATGTGCCAAGCTGGTAGAGCCATACCCAAAAAGACTTGCAGCTGTAATTGCAGCGATAGGTGGTTCTACAAAGGATTGACTCAGGGGGGCTGAATACAAATGCATGCCACACTTTTCACATATTTGTAAAACATTTGGAAAATAATTTATCATTTTCCTTCAACTTCACAATAATGTGCCACTATTTGTTGGTCTATCACATAAAACACATTTACATTTTTGATTGTAACATGACAAAATGTGGAAAATTTCAAGGGGTATGAATACTTTTTCAAGGCAGTGTATGTAAGCAAACGAGAGAGGGTGCCACCATCTAAGTTTAAGCTGTTTATTAACTTAAATGGATAATGGATGGAATCAACGTGTCATTTGTGTGGATGAAGTTATCCATGGGGCAGCAGAGATAGTCAGGCAAGCGGCAGTTGGATGCAGAATTTGGCCGGGAAATTGCTGGATGGAGGGAGAAGAGGAACTGCTGTGATACTTGTAGCTGGAAACGCGGGCCTCCAGGGCAGGCTTGATTGCTTGTTGTCCAGCAGTTCTGCTTTTTCCTCCATCCAGCCGCTTCTTGGCTGAACTATGCATCCACCAGCCGCTTGCCTGACGATCTCTGCTGCCCCATAAATTACTTCATTCACACGAATGGCATGCTGATTCCATTGATTATCCAGCGAGGGCAATACTTTAGATTTTATGTTAATAAACAGCTTGCACTTAGATGATGGCGTCGTCTCTAATTTGCCCTGTTTGGATAAAACACAGGTTTACTCTTCTGCTCCAATTAAATCTAAAAGAAGTTTGGTTGGAGTTGTTGTTTTAAAGACAAATATTATATACGTTAGTATTAATCGTTATAATTAGATGAGTATAAAGCAGCTGCTGATCTTATCACAAGTATTAAATGTTTCCTTCATATGACATGCAGATTGTCTGGCACTGGTTACATCCTGGTGAGCACATTGTGATGAACATATACTGATACATGATGTAATGCTCTAACCCCTGGGCTCTACATATTTGAGCCGGTTCCACATGTCCTGACGGACACACCTTAATGTTAATGTGCAGAATCTGCAAAGCCTGTGGTATTGTTAATCTTCATGTTGTCAGAATGATTCCTCATCCTGTTCTGCACTGGTACATTCTTTTCTGTCTATGAATATAGAAATGATTCAATAATCGCTTCTGCCAGGACTGCATATCCAGCCTGATAGTCACAGGGCCTAATGATTTATTGAAGCTTGCTGCAAAACACAATAAACCAGTGAAGGATGCATAAAAAAACATTTATTATTTAAATGTCTTTTTCCCTTTTAATTGCATCTCAGCTCAGAATCCTCACAGCGGGCTGAAGATATGGTCCGCTGCTGTCAATGTGAGAGCAGGGGTCTATCAGCAGTCTGACACACCCTCTGAACAGTCACAACTACTGCTCTCCAGTCAGCAGGGATTGTGTGCACTGGGGTGCAATTAAGGAGAAAAAAGTAAAACTTTTATACTTGGTGTTTTTATGTTTTGAAGCAAGCTACAATCATTGGGCTTTAATCAGTACCTATACCGAACCTAAACCTATCAAGGATTATGGGTGGAAGGATAACTTCTCATACATTTATGCTGTTTGATTACCTGTGCTCAGTATGTTTCACAAACAAGTATAAATATATGGGAATAGGTGCGCTGCTATGGTAAAGCGAACGTCATCCGATGTAAAAATAACGTGTAATGTGAATTGCTGCTCCCACCGTGTTCCAGTACTCATACACTCGAAACAATGAATAATGTGTAAATGGGATAGTGGTGCGCTATTCATATGTAGGTGCTATGCAGTGCTTCTTTATTAAGACTAAATACAATTGAGTGACTGTTGCAGCAAGGTGCTTCTTCATTCAAAAAAATAAAAAGTGCTTAGTGCCAAATCCTTCCACCTGCTAGGGCACCTTTGTGTACAATGCGCGCTCACCTGCAGCACAAAGGGTTTGTGCAAAAGAAGTCAATATTCCTCCACCTGAGGGACTCTAAAATTCTCCTCTTATTTCAGTGCACCGGCTCCATGGTTAGGCAAATGAAAGAGGAAATTCCATAGTGCAGTATCCTTTAAAATCTATTTAGCATAATAGTAATCCAGAAGACACATTTATGATGTGTAAAACAGGCGTTGATAAAGCAATCTGTGCTATCCTGTTCAAATCTACCACGATGGAGCCCCGCTCTCTGGCTCCCCGAGTCGGATCGCAGTAAGACAGCGGAGTCTGACGTCACTGACTCCGCCCACTGTTTACATTTTCATAAAGTCAAAAATAAAAAATTCTCTCTGGCAATTGTAGGCGCTCCCTCTTTTAGTGATATGATGGCGATGGCTGGCAGTGTTTGTGGTTGCTTACAGTAGAAACTCTTCTGCAGATTCAATTAACCACTTAAGCCCCGGAAGATTTTACCCCCTTACTGACCAGGGGGTATTTTGCGATTCGGCACTGTGTGACTTTAACGGACAATTGCGCGGCCGTGCGACGCTGTACCCAAATGAAATTGACGTCCTTTTTTTCCCACAAACAGAGCTTTCTTTTGGTGGTATTTGATTACCTGTGCGATTTTTTGATCGTGCGCTATAAACAAAAAAAGAGCGACAATTTTTCAAAAATAACAATATTTTTAAATTTCTTTTATATGAAATTCCCAAAAAACAAAATGTAAAAATCTAAATTTTTTAACATTTTAGGCCAATTTGTTTTCTGCTACATATGTTTGGTAAAAAAAATCGCAAAAAACGTATTTTGATTGGTTTGCGCAAAAGTTATTGCGTTTACTAACTAAGGGAAAATTTTTTGTCATTTTTGTTGTTTTTTTTTTTTTTAATGAGTAATGGCGGCGATCTGCGATTTTTTTTTTTTTTTTTTTTTTTTTTTTTTTTTTTGTGGGACTGCGACATTGTGGTGGACAGATCGGACCCTTGACTGACTTTTTGACACTTTTGGGGGTACCAGTGACATTACTACAGAAATCAGTGCTATACATATGCACGGTTACTGTAAAAATGACACTGGCAGGGAAGGGGTTAACTTTATTGGAGAAGGAGGGGTTATGTGTGTCCCTAGGGGCGTGTTTCTAACTGTGCAGGGATGTGGCTTTTCATGTAACAGCAGAGATCTACGATCCTACATAGCAGGACCGTATGATCTCTGCTGTTACACAGGGGAGAATGACAGGCAGCTTTGTTTACACTAGCCGCCTGCCTTTCTCCCTCTGTAACTGCCGATCGCGAGTGCCCGGCAGATATCGAGTCCGCTGGTCACACGCGCGGGGATCCGAGTGAGCTCGCCCCCTATTGGCTCGCAGGCGAGTTACGTACCGGTACGTCACTTTGCCTGCACGGGGCTGACCGCCGCAGTATATATGCGGTCGGCAAGCGGTTAAAGTAGAGCTATAGGCAAAATCCTTTTTTTTTTTTTTTAATTTAAGATAGAGCAAGGGAAGGTTATAACCCATGTCAGATTTCTCTTTCACCATTTGTGTCCCATTGCTAAGATTTCCCTTCACTTTCTGTTGCATAACCAAACAGGAAGTGAGTGGAAATCCCTGCAAGTTAAATCCCCTGGGGACCCTCAGGTCACCAGAACTAGTGTCCCATTGGAAGAACTAGTAACTAGTATCCCATTGTATGATTTCTCCTCTACTACTTTTCTGGGGACAACCCAAAATATGGGATTTTCTTTTACTTTCACTTTCAATGTTAATAATAAACATGACAAACCGAGAGGGTGGATCTCCTTAATGGGGACACGAACAGCAATAAAAACTGACAGGGGTTCTAATCCCTCTCCACTCTATACAGAACTATAAAAAAAAAAAAAAAAAAGTTTTGCCTTTAGTTCTACTTTAAGTGGAATGATTGAAAGCTTGCTCCTTCCTCTGCATCAGTCAGTAGAAATATAATATAGTTTTGCCCATCCCAGATTTTTTCTTATCTGGTTTACTTCCTCCAATGCAGATAAAAGGTCCACTTCCAGCCTGTTAAGGATACAAATGCTACTGTCTACTCTTTAGGATACCATGCTATAATCCGGGTAAATTTTACTGGGGCATCTCAGCTTGGGTTGTCTTATCACTTGTCCTTTCTCTCTGCCAAACTCCAGAAGCAGTTACAGTGGGCTGCTGGGATCGGGGCTTCCCAGGCTACCTGAGTGGATTTGAAGTTCATTGTTCGTATTGTGCATGGAAGATGACTGTAATGTTAGCTTAAAAACTACAAACCCTTGCTTATAGGCATAGTTGCCAACATTTGAAAAAAATTTCCAGGGACACTTTGCAGCACAGCTATCAAATACTTACCACACCCACTTCCCTGAAGCTCCGCCCACTCTGCATAATTAATCTCCGCCTACTTATCAGATTATAGGGTCTACTTCATAAAGAGAGAATTACAGGAAATTGAAAAGGGAATTGAAAACTTGAGGCCAAAGTAGCAGAGTTGGAATAATTCTCCCATTCAGCTGCACTACTTCTGCCTAAAGTTTAAAATTCTCATCACAATTCCCTGCAATTCTAAAGTGTCAGCTTGTCGGAAGGTGCTCTGCCTCCCCCTGCTGGCGGATTTCGGAGAGTGCACCATGCTGACACCCTGGCTCCGGTGACACGTTAAATTTGCGACAGACGGGAAGAGTGAGCGGGCACCGAGAGAAAGATAAAACCTGCTGCCAGAACAGGGACAGTGTAAATTACCCGGGACAGGCTCCTATTTGCCGGGATTGTCCCGGGGAAAAACGGGACAGTTGGCAGGTATGTATAGGCTAGGGAGCAGGTTTACCTGAGGTAACCTAGGGGTACTAAATATTCAAACCATACTGCCCCATAACACTGTGAGGATCTCTAATAAAATCCTTTCTGTTCACCTACGTTGAAAGAGTTGGTCAACCAAACAGGAAAGGGGTGTAATAACGCTTATGTTTAAAACCATTGTGGGCTTTACATTGCTATGAGGGACTCTGTAACTGTTTATGGCAGCCATAAGTAGGATACTTGTCCATTTGTGGTGTATGAGTGATTGCATATATTTTGTTTCGACAGGTGGAAACAGAGTGCCATGACCTGAAGCAGCTGGGAGACCAGAGAGAGGAACAACTGAAATGTGCAAACCTGAAGCTTCAGGAGAAGAGTTCTGAGAAAGACACGGAAATCAAGGATATGAAGGACACCATTTTTGAGCTGGAGGATCAGGTGGAGCAGCATCGTGCTATAAAACTTCATAACAACCAGCTCATCAGTGATCTGGAAAGTAAGTACAACCTTAAGCAGCTGCTGTTGGGTACAAGTTCATGGGGTAGGCTTTAGACAGGACTTCTTTATGATAGTTAAAAATAGTCTTTCATCAGGCTGTTTCTGCTGATCGGTTCAGAGAGGAGAATTTGTGGGCTTGATCTAAATCAGGGGTGTCCAACCTGTGGCCTAAGATGGCTTTGAATGCATCCCAACACAAAATCATGAGTGCATAGGACAGGGATGGTGAACCTTGGCACCCCAGATATTTTGGAACTACATTTCCCATGATTCTCAACTACACTGCAGAATGCATGAGCATCATGGGAAATGTAGTTCCAAAACATCTGGAGTGCCAAGGTTCGCTATCACTGGCATAGGGCATGTCTGTTAAGGAGATCAATCCTCAGTGATGGAAGGAGGGGGGGGTTAGTTGGCCTCCGTGGTCATAGACTAACTTTATTGGCACACAAAGAATTTAAAACTTACAGGATAGACGAGTAAACAGGCATATGACAGCATCACTTTGGGTCCATTCCTGACCCTGTGGCTGCGTCTTCCTCGGTCGTCCAGCAAAAAGGGAGGGTGGTAGAATAGGCGAGCCCTGCCAGGGAAAGTACTTTCGTCCGAGGCCGCAGTGGAACGCATGCCTCACTTGTGGACCGCGCGGATCGTAGTGCCGTCGGGGGCGGCAACACGTTTCAGAGCATGCGCAATAGTGCTCCTTCGTCAGACCGATCAACACAAAATCATAAACGTATTAATAAATTTTGATTTTCTTTTTTGGAATTCTTTGTAAAAATGGGTTTACACTTTAGTGAACACATGCGGTCGAAGAAAATGTTGACCATGTCTCTTTAGGCTCCATGCACACGGGGCTTAAAAAAAAGGTCTGTTCCCTTGGCAGAAAAAAATGCTCATGTAGAACGTTTTTTGTAAATGGTTTTGATGAGTTTAGGAGAGTTTTGTGTTTTTTATTTGCCAGACAGCTCCAATCAGAAATGCGAACCAGAATGTTTGTTTTTTTTTTCCTGCCTCTAAACTTTGAGCTTAACCGGTTGCCGACCGCCGCACGACTATATACTGCGGCGGTCAGCCCCGGTCAGGCAGAGTGACGTATCGGTACGTCACTCGCCTGTCACTGACTTGCGAGCCCATCGCGGGCGGGCGCGCGCCCGCCGTGGCTCGTTCACAGACAAGTCAGTGCGTGTGACCGGCGGACTCGATGTCCGCCAGTCACACTGCGATCGCTCCTGTGAAGGGAGAAAGACAGAGCAGCTTGTGTAAACAAGCTGCCTGTCAGTTCTCCCTGTGTAAAAGTGAAGATCTGTCCGTTCTACTATGTAGAACGGTTGATCTTTGCTTTTACACCAATAGGAATGTCCCTACACAGTTAGAATCACGCCCCTAGGACACACTTAACCCCTCCCTGTCCAATAAAGTTAACCCCTTCCCTGCCAGTGTCATTTTTGCAGTAACAGTGCATATGTATAGCACTGATTACTGCAGTAATGTCACGGGTAACCCCAAAAGTGTCAAAAATGTCAGTCAAGGGTCCGATCTGTCCGCCGCAATGTCGCAGTACCGAAAAAAAAAATCGCAGATCGCCGCCATTACGCGTTAAAAAAAAAAACACCAAAAATGACAAAAATCTTTCCCTTGGTTAGTAAACGCGATAACTTTTGCACAAACCAATCAAAATACGCTTTTTGCAATTTTTTTTTTACCAAACATAGGTAGCATAAAACAAATTGGCCGAAAAATGTTAAAAAATTTTGATTTTTACTTTTTTTTTTGGGGGAATTTCATATAAAAAAATTTGAAAAATATTGTTATTTTTTCAAAATTTACGCTCTTTTTTTGTTTATAGCGCGTGATCAAAAAATCGCACAGGTGATCAAATACCACCAAAAGAAAGCTCTGTTTGTGGGAAAAAAAGGACGTCAAATTCGTTTAGGTACAGCGTCGCACGACCGCGAAATTGTCCGTTAAAGTCACGCAGTAAAAAATCGCAAAAAAACCCCTGGTCCTTTAGCAGCCAAATCCTCCGGGGCTTAAGTGGTTAAAATTTGCCTGTAATTGTCCTAATGTGCATGGACACCTAGAATAACCTTGAGCTGCTTTTACAGGCAAAACACAAAACTCCTCTATTAGCAGCGATTTTTAAGCCAGTGTGCATGGAGCCTTACTGGACTTTTACAAATTTTATCTTCCCAAAGAAAAGTATCCCACTCTTTACAATCATGCCTTATTCATGTCATCAGTGAGCAGCAAGGATGAAGCACACAGACAAAATGAAAACCAAAATATCTGATGGGCACCTTGAGAAATCATTGAGAATTGCTACTCCATTCATCAAACCAGATATTGATGAGTTAGTTTATCATAAACAGTGTCAAATATTGCACTAGTTTTATATTACTATCTCTCACTTTTATAATAAAAAAAATTACAAAAAAGTGTGGTTTTATTACTCAGGTACATTGCGGGTGACTTACTAAAGGCAAATATACTGTGCAGCTGCGCTAGATCTGAGGAAAAGCTCTTCTGGTTTCTATCATTCAATCATCCAAAAATGTTGTTTTTTTTTTATTTTCCTTGCATGTTCCCCTCCGATCTAGAGTAACTGCCCTTGCAGTGCACAAAGCCCTTTTTGCCTTTAGTAAATCAACCCCATTATCTATATCCGTGATCGTTCTCTTGTGATCTGCCGGGTAGTCGGTCCCTTCAGAGTGCATTCGTTGGTATCGTCACCGGCTGTATGCAGTGTGAATATCTCCTAAACCGTACAAGTTTAGGAGATATTCACTGTACCTACCTAGTTGTAAGCCTTATTATAGGCTTACCTGTAGGCATAGGCGTGCGCACAGGGTGTGCCAGGTGTGCCTGGGCACACCCTAATCACCCTATGTGGCGCAGATTCCCTCTCTTTAGACCCCTAATATTTCACCAAAGACCCCTAATGGGGTTCCTAAAAACATTATAAAAAAAAAAAAAAAAAAAAACTACTGACACCGTCCACTGCCCTACTGACACCAATCTCTGCCCTACTGACACCGTCCACTGCTCTGCTGACACTGTCAGCTTATACACATGCACACAGACAAATATGTTTGAGTTTTGGGGTGCACACCCTAATGCAATAGGCTGTGCACACCTATGCCTGTAGGTACAAGTACCAAAAAAGGGTTTACTTCCACAAGATTGTGTTGATGGGCAGATACTGCCTGCTGTTCTCGGTGACAGGTCTTCCTGACAACAAATGTAAAGTCTCACATAAATATTCAGTATTTACAAAACCTGCAAAATGCTGTTGGCGTGGATAGTTTATACTGATGCGGAAGTACTTTCTGGCATGATAGAGTGACTACTTTTCAGCTCATATCTTACTTTGATACTGCACAGACACTTTAGAGAAACCCCATAGCCCTGACCATCCTACTATCAAGTGAATGCAGATCAGTTGAGTTTTATTTTAGAGCTCCCCCAGGACCTCCAAAACGGCTCTATTGTGCAGTTTATACTCAGTTTAATACATTTGTCAGGACTACAGGAACACTTTGCGGCTGGGTTCACACTGCTGCGATGTTAGACATCGCATGTGATTCGCACCACATTGCGGTGCTGACCACATGTGATGCCTGTGCGATGCAAATTCAGCCATACAAATTGTATGGCTGCATTTGCATCGCATTCTAACCAAAATGGTGCTGGACCCTTTTTTAGGTCTGCACTAGAATCGGATCGCATGGGTTGAAACACCCATATGATCCAATTCCTGCACTATTTGCTAGTTCGCACTGCAATCTGCGAACCGATCTGCGGATGTCATTAACTTTGTATTGACACCCACAGCGGTTCGCATAGGGCAGTGTGAACTGCCTGCCAGAGACATGCGATGCAGGAACCTGCGCTGGATTTGCACTGGTTCTTGTATCACATATGTGTAAACCGAGCCTAAGGCCCCTTTCACACATGCGGACCATTTATTTAATCAGTTCAGTCATGTGAAAATGGATGAAGTATTCATAAATTTTTCATCAGTGCTCATTAGTTTTTCTTCAGTTTATTTTACATTCACTACCAATGCAAAAATGGATGAAAAACTGACCATTTGTCAGCTTACATCCGTTTTTGGTCCGATAAGTTTTTTTAATGGAAGAAAAATAGAGCTTTGATCAACAATTAATAAAAACAAAAGGATGGTGACGGAATGCGGATGTAAACTGATTTAAATGGATGATCATTCATTTACATCCGTTTTTCCATAGAGCTGCATTGATATCCATTTTATATACGTCAACGGATGGATGAAAAACTGAGAAACGGACAGCATGTGTGAAAGGGGCCTAAGGCAGTTCAGATTATTAGCCAGAACTGTGCGAGTTTAGTAGGTTGTATAGCTGAAACAAAACGATCCCTTTAAAAGCTTCAATTACAAGCCAGAACCTTCCACTGATGATAAGCGTCCAGGCAGGAAGTAGTTAGCCATAGCATTTTTTTTTCTTCTGATCTTCAAAGTAGAAAAATAATTATATTTCCTTCTATAACAGAAAAGGGCTGTCCAGTCCTGGGAACCAATCAGCTGTTGTACCTAAAGACAATAAACAATTTGTTTTATAATGAAACAGGAACCTGATTATCCCAGATTATTTAAAGCGGTAATAAACCCAAAGGCTAACATTTATAATATTGACGTTCAAGTTTTCTTAGATGTGATGGCTGCATTCATTTTCTTTTTTAGTCTTCTATTTTCATCTGGTGATCCAGCCAGTAAGTCTAAGTCTGCTGTCAAAAGATTAAGCACTCCAGTAGAATGCATCAGTTACAGAAATGAGACAAACCATTTAATAAGAGGGGTGCTTACAATGATCAACTTTAATAAATTTATGTAAAACCTTTATCTCAGAAGCAAAAGGCTTTTTCTGTAATTTCTTACATAGCATTAGCTGGAGTTTTGCTTCAATTTGTTAGATGTACTAGCAGATTGACATACAGACTGACAGTGCTGCTGTCCAAAGGCTGGGCCGCCGATAAGAGGGAACCATTGGTCCTCCTGTAGGGGGCCCAGACAGCAGGGAAATTAGATGTGGGCAGGATTGAAAGGGGGATCGGGGGGGAGAGGGATTACAGCTCTCTGTAGCAGCTGGAAGCCGGTTTCTCCCCCTCTCCCTCCCGCCAGCTTTCAGCTGCTGCAGAGAGATGCACAGAGCATCATTCGGGTAATTGCCTCCCCGCCACACCGATCCTCCTCCCTGTCCTACCCACATCTGATTCCACCTGCTGTGTGCCAGGCCCCTCTTTCCCGCCGAATGCTGCGGGTACACAGGGGTAGTTTTGGAATGGAGAGCAGGTGAGGGGACCAGCAAATATGTAATTTACCAGCCCCTTCCTTTAGTGAAGGAACACAGGAACACAGGGAGTGATCAATACCAATCACTCACTGTGTCCATGTATAACTGAAGCATAGTAAACTGTTTTTATTAGGCTTCAGCTTATGAATGAATAGGAGCCTCTGTCTCCTGTCCATTTATCTTTAGTGCAGCTGAGGCTGCAGAGAAAGGAATTGAAGAATCTGTGCCCCAAATTCCTTTCTCTGTCTCAAAGGTGAGATGTCAGGGGTCTGTTTGGACCCCTAATATTTTACAGAGCCCTTACCCCCAACAGTGTTCGAAAAAAATTGTAAAAAAAAAAAAATCATTTAAACGAAAAAAAAAAAAATTAATTTAAATTTAAAAAAATATATATTTTAAAAATTAAGAGCTTATTTTCTTGGGTTCTCCTGCCCATACAGTGTGAACGAGCGGTTTATTTGTGCGACTGGAGCCACCTGTTACTCTACAAGGATGCAGCAGTTGTATTAACAGAGCCACAGGTTCTAATATAAGTGTGCAGGTATGGGTGAGTGGCTCCAAATACACACTATCAGTGGGGGGAAGCCATAAACCTGCATCCACACCTGTCCAATTAGGACCTGCGGCTGACTTCATACAGCTGCTGCGCCCCCATAGTGTAACATAGGCTGCCTACGCACAGCTCCAGCCACATTAAAAAATAAAACAAAAAAAACAGACTTTCACTGTACACAGAATTTTATTTATTAACTCATTACATTTTTATCTTTTAGATTTAGCAGGAATTTTGTAAGTTATGTTTGTGTCCGCTAATACTAATAATGATTTTAGTGTATTTTTGGTGAAAATATTGTTTTGATATTTTTGGGGGGAAGCGGGCAATCTGTCAGGCTGTATCGGGCCCCATATTTGTAACCGCAGACCTGTCTAAAGGTACCCCCTGTGTTCCTTTATCTAGAATAGGGGCACACTAACACAGGAGGTGAAACTAAGGGGAAAAACAACCCTAAAAGAAAAACTAAATTTAAAACACATTTTATTTATTTCTCTATTGATTCATCCTTATCAAGGCATAGGTTTCTAATTCCGTTCCTTAGTATTAAATAGTAAATTAAATTTCATTGCCATTATGGTTAGTGACTAAATAGTATTTGCCTGACACAGTTGTGGACCACGGAAAGATGTGGACCAAGACCTGGCTGAGCCTAGACTTTTTTCTTTGCCGATAAACAGCTTGCAGCTTTTCCAGTTATATTCCATGGTGTTTTAGGTCATCTAGGAGGTATAATCCATCAAGTGTGTTCGAATCATTCTCCAATGTCTCCTTCTGGTTGGACATGCCTAGAACGGCTACTAAGGTAGCCTTTTAAGGTGCCCACGTAGGAGATGCTCAGACCACCTTAACCAGTCCTTCCTGAATTGGCAGAGCAGTGCTCTCATATGGACTACTGCGCTTCTCACAACATCCTAAACAGTATTGCATTTTGAGGATGGTGATTTTTATGATGCCTAATGCACAGACAAGTGATTTCTAGTGCTAATTAATCCATGCATTTCATTAGGTATGTCTTTGGTGATCCCATTGGAGGGGAGAATGGACTGTTTACAACTAGCAATATTTTATACATGAAGTCCAGGTGCTAATAAATAAGACCCCCTGTAGAGGGAATAACCATGAAGATACTGTATGTCGCAAGATAAAATTCCTTATGCTGCCAGTCCCAGGCATAGCATGTGGATGCAAAGGAAATGAACAACAAAATTGGACAGAGCACAGGAATGACAATGTGCTATAAAAGGAGGATCAGCTGGCAATGGTCAATAGGGAAATGATGTATTGGACATGTATTAAAAACATGGATTGCAGGCACATTACCACATATTGTCCTGATGGCAGTGAGGGATGACGGATGCCAAATGTCAAATTCCAGGGTAACCCAACACTGTACCTATCGAAGGTGGTATGGATGGCCAGGGGACAGGTGCCACCACGTAGAAGTAAGGTTGGGTTGCCGGACACCGCCAGCGTTTGTGAGAGCCGTCACACTGGGGCGCCGAGGGTAGCGTGGTATCACTTCCGGACACCATGCTACCCTCGGCGCCCCAGTGTAAGGGCTCACGCGCCTGCAGTGTCCGGCAAGGATCACCTTTCTGCTCCAAGGTGGGTCCCCGTCCCCTGGCCATCCATACCACCTCTAATAGGCACAGTGTTGGGTTACCCCGAAATTCGACATTTGGCATCCGTCATCCCTCAATGCCCTCTCCGCCATCCGGGGCCATATGTGGTAATGTACCTGCAATCCCTGTTTATAATGCATTTCCAATAATCGTTTTACCTATGGACCTAGTCTGTATGTGTAGGCCAAACGTGTACCCCTATACTGACACTGTCACACACAGACTCATTGTCGTTGCTGCTTGCGGCCAGTACACCCAAAAGTAATGTTTTAGTTATAGATGGAGTTCTGGGTATCCTCACTGCTCCCCTGCTCCATAACAGAAAATAAAACAGAAGTTCAACTAGAGAAATCTCTTATTGGCCATGTTGCTTGTACAAGTTGAGGACTTCAGTGCCCCGCTAGAGTCAATGAAAGTCCCTGAAGTCATTAGGGCTTCTCCATTGGCTTTGGGTTTGCAGGTCAATATAAATTCAGATAACTAAATCAATTGATGTATAGTGATATGACATTGATGCATTGTGATATGGGTTACATTTTCATATTATAGTTACTTCCTGTGATAGTACCGAAGCTGTGTACTGCGAATTCTTTCCAGCGTTTGCAAACCATTCGCTTGGGAATGCCTCCCCCCACTGGCCAAAGCTTCAAACTGCATTTAGTAATGGCCAATATAACTAGCACATGAAAATTGAAAATTGTTTTTTTATTGTTTAGATAAAGTTGACAAACTGGAAGAACAAAAACAAGATCTGGAGAGACAATTAAAGGGCCTTAACAAGCAGATGAAGGTAATTTTTAGCAAACTTTTTTTTTTTTTTTTTGTCTCTTTACTATTGCATTAACCAAAGGGTACCCATTGTGTTATGCACATAAAGCTGCATGACATCTGTAGTCAGAAATGTAATTTTTATATATGTATCATAAATGGGATTTAAACAATCAATATGGATTTATTTAATAGGGTACTGTAACCTGTATATATTTATAAGAGCTTCTGTTGCATCCTTGACTCTGTATCGTTCTTAAAAAAGTTAGGTGCAGTGTGGCCCCCAAAACAAGATGGTAGCTGCTGATAGGACTAAATGGGTATACAAAGCAACTAATCTTTCTAGGAAGATACAGAGCTCTGGACCAGATGGCATCCACCTACGGATCCTAAAATAATTGAGCTCTGTCATTTCAAAGCCATTGTTTCTAATTTTTAGGGACTCGATAAAGACTGGAATAGTACCACTGGATTGGCGTAGGGCCAATGTGGTGCCTATATTTAAAAAGAGATCAAAGTCTTTACCAAGTAACTATAGACCTGTTAGTTTAACTTCTATAGTCTGGAAGCTACTGGAGAGTTTAATAAAAGACCACATAGATGAGTTCTTGCTGGAAAAAAAATATTTTAGGCAACAGACAGCATGGATCCATGAAAGACGGACAGAAGTTGTCAAACAAACCTGCTTTCTTTTTATGAGAAGGTAAGTAAAACCTTGGACAGAGGGGTGGCTGTGGTCGTAGTATACTTGGATTTTGCAAAAGCGTTTGACACAGTTCCCCACACACAGCTAATGTGTAAGGTAAAGTATACTGGCTTGGAAAGATCAGTTTGTAAATGGATTGAAAACCGGATAAAAGATAGAAATCGGAGAGTGTTGGTTGATGATTCTTACTCTGAATGGTCTAAGGTTATCAGTGGTGTCCCCCCAAGGTTCAGTGTTGGGACCCTTACTTTTTAATATCTTTATAAATGATATTGGGTCTGGGATTAAAAGTACCATTTCAGTGTTTGCAGATGACACCAAGTTATGCAGTGGAATAAATTATTTGCAGGATGTCTCCAATTTACAACCCAACCTCAATGCACTGTTTCATTGGGCAATTATGTGGCAAATGAGGTTCACTATTGATAAATATAAAGTTATGCAATTGGGGGCTAAGAATATGCATGCATCATACATTCAAGCATAGTACAACTGGGGGAATCAATGGTGGAGAAGGACCTGGGTGTTCTGGTAGATCCATAAGCTTAATAATAGCATGCAATGCAAAGCTGCGGTTTCCAAAGCAAGCAAAGTCCTTTCCTGTATTAAGAGAGGCATGGACTCCAGAGAGAGAGATATCATGTTGCCCCTGTACAGATCATTAGTTAGACCTCATCTGGAATATGCAGTTCAGTTTTGGGCAACAGTTCTCAAAAAGAATATCCGGGAACTTGAGAAAGTGCAGAGAAGGGCAACCAAACTGATAAGAGGCATGAAGGAGCTCAGCTATGAGGAGATATTAGAAAAACTGAATTCTTTCTCTCTTGAGAAGAGGAGATTTAGGGGGATATATGATCAATGTGTATAAATACATAAGGGGTCCATATAGTGAACTTGGTGTTGAGTTATTCACTGTAAGGTCATCACAGAGGACAAGGGAGCACTCTTTACATCTAGAGGAAAAAGAGATTTTGTCTAAAAATACATTTCTTCCCAGTAAGAGCTGTGAAAATGTGGAAAGGACTCCCTTCAGAGGAGGTTCTGGCCAGCTCAGTAGATTGTTTTAAAAAAGGCCCGGATTCTTTCCTCGTTGTACATAATATAAATAGGGACTACTGTTTATAGGTAAAGTTGATCAAGGGAATATCCGATTGCCTCTCGGGGGATGAGGAAGGACTTTTTTCCCCTGCTGTAGCAAATTGGATCATGGTTTGCTGTGGATTTTTCGCCTTCCCTTGGTTAAACTGTGGGTATAGGATTGTGTATATGGGATTGTATGGCTGTATTTTCTTTTTTTGTTTTTTATTGGTTGCGCTAGATGGACTTGTCTTTTTTCAACCTGACTATGTACCGTATCTCACAAAAGTGAGTACACCCCTCAAATTTTTGTAAATATTTTATTATATCTTTTCATGTGACAACACTGAAGAAATTACACTTTGCTACAAGCAGTGAGGCAAGGAGTTCACCAGAGCTTCATAGGTTGCCACTGGTGTCCTTTTACACTTCTCCATGATGACATCACAGAGCTGATGGATGTTAGAGACCTTGCGCTCCTCCACCTTCCGTTTGAGGATGCCCCACAGATGCTCAGTAGAGTTTAGGTCTGGAGACATGCTTGGCCAGTCCATCACTTTTACCCTTAATCTTCTTTAGCAAGGCAGTGGTCGTCTTAGAGGAGTGTTTTGTGTTTATGTTGGAATATTGCTCTGCTGCGCAGTCTCCAAAGGAAGGGGATCATGCTCTGCTTCAATATGTCACAGTACATGTTGGCATTCATGGTTCCCTCAATTAATTGTAGCTTCCCAGTGCCGGCAGCACTCATGCAGCCCCAGACCATGACACTCCCACCACCATGCTTGACTGTAGGCAAGATACACTTGTCTTTGTACTCCTCACCTGGTTGCAGCCAAACACGCTTAACACCATGTGAACCAAATAGGTTTATTTTGGTCTAATCAGACGACAGGACATGGTTGCAGAATTCTATGTGCCTAGTTTGCTTGTCTACAGCAAACTGTTTGCGGGCTTTCTTGTGCATCATTTTTAGAAGAGACTTCCTTCTGGGACGACAGCCATGCAGACCAATTTTAATGCAGTTTGCGGTGTATGGTCTGAGCACTGACAGGCTGTCCCCCGACACCCCTTCAACCTCTGCAGCAATGCTGGCAGCACTCATATGTCTACTTTCCAAAGACAACCTCTGGATATGACGCTGAGCTTGTGCACTCAACTTGGTTTGGTTGACCATGGCAAGGCCTGTTCTGAGTGGATTTTAAAAAAGAATAGCGCGCAAATGCAAAAGAAATTACTACCAAATCTGAAGAGAGTCCATAAATAAAAATGGGGGTTTGGTCCCACCATATGGCCATATCGTGCTCAAGCCCACTACTGCGTCAAAGTACCCCATTATCAGTGGGTCCTACACTATCCATGAAAAAGAGATGAATCCAGCCCTTCTAACCCTTGGAGATAACACTCCTTGCTGGGGAAGATGTGCAAATGCACTACAGGGGACTCCTCCTATATCCACTTGATGGTGGACACTGATTGAGTACAGGTGTGTGTGGGGGGTGGGGAGGGCTGCTCAACCTCGATAGTCTGGTCAGACCAAATACATAATAAACAGGCAAAAAATTTGGGGGAGCATACCCATGTATTTCCAAAGCTGCTGCAGCTATGAACCAAAAGACATGTATATTAAAAAAGAATAGCGCGCAAATGCAAAAGAAATTACTACCAAATCTGAAGAGAGTCCATAAATAAAAATGGGGGTTTGGTCCCACCATATGGCCATATCGTGCTCAAGCCCACTACTGCGTCAAAGTACCCCATTATCAGTGGGTCCTACACTATCCATGAAAAAGAGATGAATCCAGCCCTTCTAACCCTTGGAGATAACACTCCTTGCTGGGGAAGATGTGCAAATGCACTACAGGGGACTCCTCCTATATCCACTTGATGGTGGACACTGATTGAGTACAGGTGTGTGTGGGGGGTGGGGAGGGCTGCTCAACCTCGATAGTCTGGTCAGACCAAATACATAATAAACAGGCAAAAAATTTGGGGGAGCATACCCATGTATTTCCAAAGCTGCTGCAGCTATGAACCAAAAGACATGTATATTAAAAAAGAATAGCGCGCAAATGCAAAAGAAATTACTACCAAATCTGAAGAGAGTCCATAAATAAAAATGGGGGTTTGGTCCCACCATATGGCCATATCGTGCTCAAGCCCACTACTGCGTCAAAGTACCCCATTATCAGTGGGTCCTACACTATCCATGAAAAAGAGATGAATCCAGCCCTTCTAACCCTTGGAGATAACACTCCTTGCTGGGGAAGATGTGCAAATGCACTACAGGGGACTCCTCCTATATCCACTTGATGGTGGACACTGATTGAGTACAGGTGTGTGTGGGGGGTGGGGAGGGCTGCTCAACCTCGATAGTCTGGTCAGACCAAATACATAATAAACAGGCAAAAAATTTGGGGGAGCATGTATTTAGATATACATGTTCAGGGTTTGCTCCCCCAATTTTTTGCTTGTTTATTATGTATTCAGTCTGACCAGACTTCTGTGGTTGAGCATCCCACCCCCCACACACACCTGTACTCTATCAGAGTCCACCATCAAGTAGATACAGGAGGAGTCCTTTGTAGTGCATTAGCACATCCATCCCAGCAAGGAGTGTTGTCTCCAAGGGTTAGAGAGGCTGGATTCACCCCTTTTCTATGGATAGTGTAGGACCCACTGATAATGGGGTACTTTGACGCAGTGGTGGGCTTGAGCATGATATGGCCATATGGTGGGACTAAACCCCCATTTTTATTTATGGATTGTCTCCATATTTAATAGTCATTTCTTTTGCATGGTTGCGCTATTCTTTTTTAATATACACGTTGCTTGGTCCATAGCTGCACCGGCTTTAGATATACATGTTCAGGGTTTGCTCCCCCAATTTTTTGCTTGTTTATTATGTATTCAGTCTGACCAGACTTCTGTGGTTGAGCATCCCACCCCCCACACACACCTGTACTCTATCAGAGTCCACCATCAAGTAGATACAGGAGGAGTCCTTTGTAGTGCATTAGCACATCCATCCCAGCAAGGAGTGTTGTCTCCAAGGGTTAGAGAGGCTGGATTCACCCCTTTTCTATGGATAGTGTAGGACCCACTGATAATGGGGTACTTTGACGCAGTGGTGGGCTTGAGCATGATATGGCCATATGGTGGGACTAAACCCCCATTTTTATTTATGGATTGTCTCCATATTTAATAGTCATTTCTTTTGCATGGTTGCGCTATTCTTTTTTAATATACACGTTGCTTGGTCCATAGCTGCACCGGCTTTAGATATACATGTTCAGGGTTTGCTCCCCCAATTTTTTGCTTGTTTATTATGTATTCAGTCTGACCAGACTTCTGTGGTTGAGCATCCCACCCCCCACACACACCTGTACTCTATCAGAGTCCACCATCAAGTAGATACAGGAGGAGTCCTTTGTAGTGCATTAGCACATCCATCCCAGCAAGGAGTGTTGTCTCCAAGGGTTAGAGAGGCTGGATTCACCCCTTTTCTATGGATAGTGTAGGACCCACTGATAATGGGGTACTTTGACGCAGTGGTGGGCTTGAGCATGATATGGCCATATGGTGGGACTAAACCCCCATTTTTATTTATGGATTGTCTCCATATTTAATAGTCATTTCTTTTGCATGGTTGCGCTATTCTTTTTTAATATACACGTTGCTTGGTCCATAGCTGCACCGGCTTTAGATATACATGTTCAGGGTTTGCTCCCCCAATTTTTTGCTTGTTTATTCTGTTCTGAGTGGAACCTGCCCTGTTAAACAACTGTAACGGTCGTGGCCACCATGCTGCAGCTCAGTTTTAGGGTCTTGGCAATCTTCTTATAGCCTAGGCCATCTTTATGTAGAGCAGCAATTCTTTTTTCAGATCCTCAGAGAGTTCTTTGCCATGAGGTGCCATGTTGAACCTCTAATGGCCAGTATGAGAGAGTGAGAGCGATTAACACCCCTGATCCCCATTCATACCTGAGACCTTGTAACACATGACACCAGGGAGGGAAAATGGCTAATTGGGCCCAATGTGGACATTTTCACTTAGGGGTGTACTCACTTTTGTTAACAGTGGTTTAGATATTAATGGCTGTGTGTTGAGTTATTTTGAGGGGACAGCAAATGTACCCTGTTATGCAAGCTGT
Source organism: Pelophylax lessonae (assembly GCF_965119305.1). Taxonomy (NCBI): domain Eukaryota; kingdom Metazoa; phylum Chordata; class Amphibia; order Anura; family Ranidae; genus Pelophylax; species Pelophylax lessonae. The sequence goes on along the minus strand of NC_138769.1, from coordinate 118,172,974 downwards.
ACACTCACTACTTTACATTGTAGCAAAGTGTCATTTCTTCAGTGTTGCCACTTGAAAAGATATAATAAAATATTTACTAAAATGTTAGGGGTGTACTCAGTTTTGTGAGATACTGTAACTATGTAATGGTGCAGCATAGACACTTGGAGAAGAGGATCTGTAAGAACTCTGAATGCTTTGTAGAGAAATACCTTTTTAACCTTTGTTTAAACATTGCCAGTCTGCAAGAGACTTATACTATATTGATGTTTACTGCAGGGCATTAATCTTTGAAAGGGCGGTCTGTACAGAAGTAACTTAATTCTGTTTCAATAGCGTTCATTGAAAATTAGTACAAAAAATAGAAAGAAATGGGAAAACATAAGAAAATGGGGCCTGAAAAACAGCCCATCACAACTAATCAAATGGCAAATATTAGTGCGAATCCGCAATCTAAACGTTTGAGAATGCCAACACCGTAAAAACAATATTAGGCTTCAAGAGTAGTAAACTGGCTATCCTTAAGTCATCAGGAAAAATTAGCATCAGTGTTCTAAACATTTAGGATAAAACCCCAGCTAGTATGCAAATCACAAATTGTTCTTTTAAGGGGACCAGGTTAGACCGAGGCAAGCAAGAAATAGCTACCCCTAAAAGGGTCAAACCCCCCCCCCTTTCCCACCCCCAGCAGCATTAGGAATAACAAGCGGTTTGCATTAGAAATCATCCTCAGAAAATAGACCACAAACAAAAGAAAAGAAAGAATGGGTGAGGGGTAAGTCAGAAGTAGGGGTGGGGGTAAGTCAGAAGAAGGGAGAAGGAAAGAGAAGAGAGAGAAAAGGGAGGGGGCAAAAGGAAAGGGTGATTAAGATCCTTCCTGACCACTCTCCTGGACACCAGAAGTACAGTGCCTTGAAAAAAGTATTCACACCCCTGGAAATTTTCCACATTTTGTTATTATGTCAACCAAAAACGTAAATTTATTTTATTGGGATTTTATGTGATGGACCAACACAAAGTGGCACATAATTGTGAAGTAGAAGGAAAATTATAAATTGTTTTCAAAATCTTTTACAAATACATATCTGAAAAGTGTGGTGTGCATTTGTATTCAGCCCCTCCTGAGTCAATACTTAGTAGAACCACCTTTCACTGCAATTTTAGCTGCAAGTCTTTTTGGGGATGTCCTATTCAGCTTTGCACATCAGAGAGTGACATTTTTGCTCATTCTTCTTTACGAAATAGCTCAAGCTCTGTCAGATTGGTTGTGAGAGCGTCTGTGAACAGAAATTTTCAAGTCTTGCCACAGATTCTCAATTGGACTTAGATCTGGAGTTTGACTGGGCCATTCTTACACATGATATGCTTTGATCTAAACAATTCCACTGTAGCTCTGGCTGTATGTTTAGGGTTGTCTTCCTGCTGGAAGAAGAACCTCCGCCCCAGTCTCAAGTCTTTTGCAGAATCAAACAGGTTTTCTTCTAAGACCACCCTGTAGTTGGCTCCATCCATCTTCCCATCAACTCTGACTAGCTTCCCTGTCCCTGCTGAAGTAAAGCATCCCCACAATGTGACGCTGCCACCATCATGTTTCACGGTGGGGATGGTGTGTTCAGGGTGATGTGCAGTGTTAGTTTTCTGCCACACATAGCGTTTTAGGCTGAAAAAGTTCAATTTTGGTCTCATCTGCCTAGAGAATTTTCCTTTACATTTGTGCGGTTTCCCCCACATGCCTTCTCGCAAACTAAAAACAGGCCTTCTTTTGGCTTTCTTCTTGCCACTCTTCCATAAAGGCCAGATTTGTGGAGTGCACGACTAATAGTTGTCTTGTGGACAGATTCTCCCACCTAAGCTGTGGATCACTGCAGCTCCTCCAGAGTTACCATGGGCCTCTTGGCTGCTTCTCTGATTAATGCTCTCCTTGCCCGTTCTGTCAGTTTATGTGGACGGCCATGTCTTGGTAGGTGTGCAGTTGTGCCATACTCTTTCTAGTTTTGGATGATGAACAAAGCTCTGAGGTTAGTGTAGTTATGATCTTTATTGTTCATTGGCGGTGATCACCCATTTTCTAGCTCCTGGGTGGGCTATTAACAAGCTTGGTTTTGTATTTTCTTGTTTATTTCTAAAACCCAATAAACATTAAAACAGAACAGTGCTCTGTGAGATGTTCAAAGCTTGGGATATTTATTTATAACCTAACCCTGCTTTAAAATTCTCTACAACTTAATCCCTGACCTGTCTGCTGTGTTCCTTGGCCTTCATGATGCTGTTTGTTAAATACGGTTCTCTAACAAACCTCTGAGGGCTTCACAGAACAGCTATTTACACTGAGATGAAATTACACACAGGTGGACTCTATTTTTTCTAATTAGCGACTTCTTAGGGCAATTGGTTGCACTAGATTTTAGTTAGGGATATCAGAATAAATGGAGCTGAATACAAATACATGCCCCATTTTTCAGATCTTTATTTGTAAAAAATTGTAAAACTATTTATCATTTTCAAGGCACTGTAACCTAATTCACTCAATCCCCATACTAGTATATACATTGAGCCCTAAATACTATGATTGGCAGCTGTGGCGGAATGCAAATTGTCACATATTGTGCATTGCATTTCAAATAAACTTTGCGGCTGTCAGCTTGTAGTGTGAACTACCACGGCGCTGTGGAGCACTATGGTAGTTCGTTCATGCTTTCTGTCCGATTGTATCTGCTTACCTGTACTATGTATCGGTACACGGATACACTCACAGGTCTGCAGGAGACCTGCATGGCACTAGAGATCCACTGATCGCTGGTGCAATGCTTTTATAGGCTCCAGAAACAAAAAATAAATGCACATTTCTCTAGCGCTCATTGACAGACGTAGTCCTCGGTGATACACCACCTTCGGGTTATGTTGCCTCCACAGGAGCAGGACTAGACAGGAAATTAAAAAGCTCTGGCCACACCCTAGGGGCAGTCCCAGAGGGTATATCCTCTCTCTCTCTGCCTCAGCAAATCAGTTATTTTCTGTCTAGTTAGGAGTAAGGACCTAGATACCTTGCTGGGATCTTAGGTCCTGGCAAGAATTTTTTCTTAAGGATTTTTTAGACAGCTTTTTTTCTCCAGTGTTCCTGTGAGATCTTCAAGCAAGAAAGCTGAACTGGGCGACGGGCTGGATGTTGAGATCCGGTGGTCACCCCAGTTCAGCCTACGAGCGCGTGCAGGCCATAGCTCCGCGCTGGGTCGGCCGCGACAAAGTCCCATTAAAGGACTGTCCACGCGAGTTAAACGTCTCGCTGAAACGCCAAAGACCATGAGTCACGGCGTCCGTATCGGTCGACAGCCCTCCCGCCCCGGTGGAGAGGGGTACTGTCAGGAGTTGGTGCCCGCCTGGTTCCGGTATGGTGAGTAGTATGTTCCCCCTTTTCCCCTGACGGGTCTTGTGGTGAACGCGGGCCCCTCTCTGTATGGTAAGATAGAGTCCCTCTCTATCCTATAAATGACACAGATCCTCCTACTTTGAGTGTGATTTTATGTGCAAAAAGCCAGGAGGCTTGGTTTGGGAGCTAACAATCTAATTGTATACATGTTAAAAAGATGTAATCTGTGGCATTCTGGGAATCTTACGGTGTTAAGAATAAGCTACCTACCAGTCAGAAGCCACGGACATGTAGACTGCCTTCCTAATCAGATCTCCAGCTATTAGCAGGCCTCCCGAATGGCCATGCGGTCCGCCAGGGCCGGTACCGCCAACCACGCCATATCCCCATGCAGAGAGAGTGTTGTGTGCCCTGCAGCACACCGCTATTCAGTACAGGCCGCCACCATTTTTTTTGCTGGATCGCACGAGCCGCCATTTTGGCGTAGCCTCGTGTCTCCAGCATGGGGGCGGCCATGTTTGAGGTGATCCAAACACCTCGTGGAGCTTGGGGGAGGCGCCGGAAGGCGTGCAGAGGGGCGGAGCCGCCTCCTTTCTTCCTGGGCAGCCAGCCAAAAGACTTCCTGTTTGTCAAGACAGCGCTGTAACCTGTTGCAGTTAAACTCTGAGCATCAAGTGGTGAGCCTGGGGGTCTATCTCTCTCTCTCTCTCGATCGATAGGGATCCCTAGCAGGTAACACTAAGGGGCTTTTGTGGCGCTGGGGGTCTGAAAAAAGAAAAAAAAAAAAAAAAAGTTTTTTATTTTTGAATTATATTATCTAGGAAGTGACTGGAATTACCATGGACCCTGCCACACATATTCCCCCACCTGTTTCCCTCGAGGGGGCCACGGGACCCGCCGGTGCACAGAGTATAGAGTCATTTACAGCAATTTTGGAGTCTATGGTGGCTCGGGTGGAGGCGGCCTGTCAGGGACGGGGGTCAAGGAAGCGACCCCCGCCTACCCCTATACTATCTGACACCTCTGACTCTGATTCAGAGATGGTCACTGCAGTTGCAGGTTCCTCTGCAAGGGCTGTTATCCCAGGTAAAGCCCCCTCAGACAGTGAGGAGGACGCTTCTTCTCCTGCTATAATTCAGGAAGAAGCATTGGTGGACGCACTAGTTGTGGCAGTGCAGGAAACCTTAAAACTTGAGGCTTTACCGGCAGAGGCAACTGAAACAGAGATTCCCTTTGGTACTAATAAGCCCATCAAAACGGTGAAGGTTTTTCCTGTACCTAAATGTTTCGGTAATCAGATTAAAGGAGAATGGGAGCATTCTAAACGTACCTTTACTATTTCCAAGCGTATTGCTAGACGCTATCCGTTTGAGGAATCCATCATTAAGAAATGGACGGTACCACCAGTGGTGGATCCACCTATTTCCAGGCTGAATAAAGCCACGGTTATTCCAGTGGAGGACACTTCGTCCTTTAAGGATCCGGTGGATCGAAAGATGGAAGCAGAGTCCCGCACCATCTTCTCTCTGATAGGGTCAGCATTTAGACCAGTAATTGTTATTGGTCTAGTTTCCCAGACACTTACGGAATGGGCGAAAATGGTACGCCAAGATCTTAGGGGAAAAGATATTCCCCAGGAGACATCTGATTTGATGGAACAGATTATACAAGGGCTACAGTTTATCTGTGACGCAGCCTTGGACACTACTCCCTTATTAGGGCATGCATCTAAGTCAGCGGTGATCCTCAGACGTGTGCTGTGGTTAAAATGCTGGTCAGCTGACCTAGGTTCCAAAAAGACCTTGACTAATCTCCCTTTTCAGGGGAATCGTCTATTTGGGGCCAACCTAGATGAAATCATTAAGGATGCCACTGGGGGCAAGAGCACTTTTTTGCCACAGGCTGCTAAAGCTAAGGGACCTCGCAACAAGCGAGGACCTTTCTTTACCGCCCATAAAGGGCGCCCGGCTGGTACTAGCGGGAAAGGCAAGACTCCTCCAGGAGGGTTCAAGAAGGGCTGGTCGGACAAGCAAAGGACCAACCCAGCCAAACCCGAAGCAAAGGAGTACACAGCCTAAAGGTGCGCCCCCACCCGGTTTCAGGGTGGGGGGACGTTTTCACCGGTATTCAGGACATTAGATCGAGCATCAACCACTACTACCGGTGCGATTCTTCCCTTCCAACATTTAAGTACTACAGGAAGCGGTAGTTACCGTTCCCTGAATAGATCTTTTCCTTTACCTTTTCCTAAGATTAGTCCCGATACCTCACAGGAATCGGATCTGGTTGACCAGATAGGCCAAGTAGCCTCTAGTCGGGTGACTTCGGTCCCTGAGGTTCAACCAGAAAAGATCACCTTTCCTGATAACTATCAGGTATCTGATAAATGTGTGGGAACAGAAAACGACCAGACTTTCTCGGATGGTCGGGGCCAGATACCTCTAGGGACGCCTGGTTCAGATTCTATCAGCGCCAGTGGTCCTAGAAATTCTAGGCTGGCCTCCTCAAGCCGGCCTGGCCGACTTGGACATGTTAGTCGTAGACGTTCCGTGGGAACTTCGTCTCAGGGAGTGTCTGTGGTCTCAAGGACCAATTTACCATCATGCTTTACAGTCGCTGGGTTTAATGGCCTGGCCATTGAGACCCAAGTACTGAAGGACAGAGGTTTGTCTACTTCAGTCATTCCTACCCTTATTAAAGCAAGGAAAGCGACTTCCAGCAAAGTCTATTATCACACATGGAAGACTTATATTGCGTGGTGCGAATCTTTAGGATTTCCTCCACGTACCTATTCGGTGACTCGAATATTGGCCTTTTTACAACAAGGGGTTGAGCAGAAGCTAGCCTTGAGCACCATCAAGGGTCAAGTTTCAGCATTAGCAATCTTCTTTCAGAAGCCTTTAGCTACCAAATCCTTGGTGCGGAATTTCATCCAGGGGGTGCGGCACCTGGCTCCTCCAGTCCGCGCGCCCTTACCGCCTGGGATCTTAATTTGGTTTTGTCGGTTCTACAGAAACCTCCCTTTGAAAACATCAGGGAGATTCCCTTGCTTACTTTATCCCAGAAGGTGGCCTTCTTGGTGGCTATTACTTCTGCTCGCAGGGTGTCAGAACTGGCTGCATTATCATGCCAGTCCCCATACCTAGTGATTCATAGGGATAAGGTAGTACTTCATCCTAAGCCATCTTTTCTTCTTAAGGTAGTTTCAGATTTTCATCTGAATGAAGATATTGTACTACCTTCCTTGTGTCCTCAGCCCAAGCATCATCGGGAACATGCGTTGCATTCCTTAGATGTGGTTCGGGCAATCAGGGTATACCTGAAAGCTACGGAATCTTTCCGTCAGACGGATTCACTTTTTGTGATCACGGATGGCCCCAGAAAGGGTTTGCCTGCATCTGCCGCGACCATTGCCAAATGGATTAGACAAACGGTGGTACAGGCTTATTCTATTAAGGGTAAGAGTCCCCTGTTCCCTGTTAGGGCGCACTCCACTCGAGCGCTCAGTACTTCCTGGGCCTTTCGCCATCAGGCGTCAGTGGTCCAGGTATGTAAGGCGGCCACCTGGTCGTCGGTACATACCTTTACAAAATTCTATAAAATTGATGTGACGGCATCGGCGGATGCCTCATTTGGCCGCAAGGTTTTGCAGGCCGCAATTTGAGGAGACCGGTGGTCTACCTCGAGGGTTTTTTTTCTGTTTGAAAAAAAAAAAAAAAAAAAAAATTTTTTTCTCTTTTTTTGTTGAGTCTCATCATTAAGGATGAGCATTGTAAACTTCTAGTTGGCACCGGTTGGGCCTTCTAGATTGGGATTTGATTTCATTTTCCCACCCCTCAGTTGTGATACTGCTCTGGGACGTCCCGAAGGTGGTGTATCACCGAGGACTACGTCTGTCAATGAGCGCTAGAGAAAAATGGATTTTTGTAAAATCTTACCGTAAAATCCTTTTCTCTTAGCTCATTGACAGACGTAGTCCCCGCCCCTCTGTTTTTTGAGTTGGGTTAAAATCTCTAAAGACTGCTTTTTCACATAACTGATTTGCTGAGGCAGAGAGAGAGAGGATATACCCTCTGGGACTGCCCCTAGGGTGTGGCCAGAGCTTTTTAATTTCCTGTCTAGTCCTGCTCCTGTGGAGGCAACATAACCCGAAGGTGGTGTATCACCGAGGACTACGTCTGTCAATGAGCTAAGAGAAAAGGATTTTACGGTAAGATTTTACAAAAATCCATTTATTTTTACCTGCGTCATATTTCTCAAATCTTTCAACATAAACCGTTATTTTGCGCATTCCATCAGTCAGTTTTCTGTGTTCCAAATTGATAGCTCACCATCAATAGTTTATTGGAAATGTAGTTATTCTGTTTAGGTGACTCTTGAGCATGCATGTTGGCAAGCCATACGGTGGTGTACCCAATGCCTGTACCTTGGACTAAGAATTCTTGCATTTCTTTGGTGGAGTCTATCCCTATAGTTCTGTCACTTCAAGTGGTGTGGTCTGACACTTTCTTTATCTGGGTACCATCATCCTCACAATATTGATGAGATTGATTAAAATAGATAGGATATAATGCTCAAACTTTTGCTGCAATAGAATAAGAGGTGGACACTACTGCTGTGACTTGAGATGATTTGGAGAGCTGGGCTTGCTGCTGCAGTTAGTCCAGAGGAAAGGGCCTTACAAATGATAAATGGAGGGAATTACTTTAAGATGTGAATGTGTCCGTGATATATGGGCCACTCCTAACTCTTTGTTCACACAGGAGGATGCTGAAGAATGGAAGCGATTTCAAGCAGATTTACAGACAGCAGTGGTGGTTGCCAATGACATTAAATGTGAAACTCAGCAGGAATTGCGTGCTGTAAAACGGAGGCTGCAAGAGGAGGAAGAGAGGAATGACCGGCTTCATGGAGAACTAGAAGACATGAAGGGCAGCAGGTCAGACTGATATGTTTACTCTTCTCTTTGTGTTCTGACATTTGTGTCATCACAACAGCATTTATTATTCAGGCTACAGTAACTGTTTCAGTATGTTGCTTAGTCATTGTTAAATCAAAAAAGATAATAAACTCTGCTAAACATCAATGGAGTAAAAAGAAATTCACTAGAGGCAAACTCACTAGATGCATTAGCTCTGAGAAGGGAGAGGAGAGGCATTAGATCAGCTCTGAAGAGGGAGAATAGAGGCATTAGAGAAACTCTGAGATGGGTGAGGAGAGGCCGAGGAGAAGCCTTAGAGCAACTCTGAGATGGGCGAGGAGAGGCCTTAGAGCAGTGATGGCGAACCTTGTCACCCCAGATGTTTTGGAACTACATTTCCCATGTTGCTCAACTACACTGCAGAGTACATGAGCATCATGGGAATTGTAGTTCCAAAACATCTGGGGTGCCAAGGTTTGCCATCACTGACTTAGAGGAACTCTGAGATGGAGAAAGAGAGGCATTAGATCAGCTGTAAGATGGGGAAGAAGAGGCAATAGGTCAGCTCTTAGATCAGCGAGGAGAGGCATTAGATCAGCTCTGAAATAGGGAGGAGCGGCATTAGATCAGCTCTGAAATAGGGAGGAGAGGCATTAGATCAGCACTGAGATGGGTGAGGAGAGGCTTTAAAGCAGTTCTGAAATGGGGGAGGAGAGGCATTAGATCAGCTCTGAGATGGGCAAGAGAGGCATTAGATCAGCTCTGAGATGGGGAAGAGAGGCATTAGATCAACTCTGAGATAGGGAAGAGAGGCATTAGATCAGCTCTGAGATGGGGCAAGAGAGGCATTAGATCAGCTCTGAGATGGTGAAGTAGAGGCATTGGATCAGCTCTGAGATAGGGAAGGAGAGGCATTAGATCAGCTCTGAGATAAGGAAGGAGAGGCATTAGATCAGCTCTGAGATAGGTAAGGAGAGGCATTAGGTTAGCTCTGAGATGGGGAAGGAGGGGCATTATATTAGCTCTGAGATGGGGAAGGAGAGGCATTGGATCAGCTCTAAGATGGGGAGGAGAGGCCTTAAAGCAGCTCTGAGATGGGTGAGGAAAGGCTTTAAAGCAGTTCTGAAATAGGGGAGGAGTGTAATTAGATCAGCTCTGACATGGGTAAGAGAGGCATTAGATCAGCTCTGAGATGGGGAAGGAGAGGCATTAGATCAGCTCTGAGATAGGTAAGGAGAGGCATTAGGTTAGCTCTGAGATGGGGAAGGAGGGGCATTATATTAGCTCTGAGATGGGGAAGGAGAGGCATTGGATCAGCTCTAAGATGGGGAGGAGAGGCCTTAAAGCAGCTCTGAGATGGGTGAGGAAAGGCTTTAAAGCAGTTCTGAAATAGGGGAGGAGTGTAATTAGATCAGCTCTGACATGGGTAAGAGAGGCATTAGATCAGCTCTGAGATAAGGAAGGAGAGGCATTAGATCAGCTCTGAGATAGGTAAGGAGAGGCATTAGGTTAGCTCTGAGATGGGGAAGGAGGGGCATTAGATTAACTCTGAGATGGGGAAGGAGAGGCATTAGATCAGCTTTAAGATTGGTAGGAGAGGCCTTAGAGCAGCTCTGAGATGGGCGAGGGGAGGCATTAAAGCAGTTCTGGAATGGGGAATGAGGGTCATTAGATTAGCTCTGAGATGAGGGAAGGAGGCATTAGAGAAGTTTTAGGATGGGGAGGAGAGCCTTTAGATCTGTTCTAAGATGGGGAAGGAGGAACCTAAAACACCTCTGGACACAGGGAAAAGGGTAGCTTTAGATCAGCTCGAAGGGAGGGGTTTTAACAAACTCTGAGGGAACAAAAAAAGGGGCCTTGGGACCACCATACATGTTACGATTGTCTGTACAATCAAATTTAGATTTATCAAAACTATCTGCAGGCTCTTGTATTAGATGTCAATAGATCTAAAGGAGATTGTACAATCCGACTGTAACCTGTGTGGCGAGCTTTAGAACTGCACAGAAATGGAAAAATATTTTTTCTCTTTCGTTCATTGAGAGGTTCAGATCATCATAATTGTTGGGTTATTCTGCCCCCTACAAGAGTAGAACCCGAGGCAGAAAAAAGTCTGGCTACACCCATGGGCAATCCCAGGGGGTATACTCCTTCTCTCTGCTATAGGCTACAGGTTTTTTTTTTCTGCCTAGTCAGGAGTAACGACCTAGTTCCTTGCTGGGATCTTTGGTCCTGGCAATTTTTTCTTTTTGGATAGAAATCTTTTTTCTCCTGAATTTTTCCGGTGAGATCAATCAACTACCAGACTGGGCGACGGGCTGGATATACCTCGACATGTCGGCCGCGACATAGCCCCACTGGACGGGGGCTGGCCTGCAAATTAAACGCCTGGTGAGGTCGCATACGACTGGGTCTCGGCCCGAGTTGCAGCTTTCCTCTTGGCTGACGGCCCCCCATTTCGATCGAAAGGGGTTCTATCTGGAGCGGTGCTCGTCTGGTTCCTGGTATAGTAATTAGCTGTCCCCCTCTCCCTCTGGATGGTTTTGGGGTGGACATGGGCCCCTTCTTGGAATGGTCAGACCCCCGGGTTCCCCTCCTTCCCATCAGGCACCCCTCCTTTGTCTTCTGTCCCCTATCCTACCTCATCTCCCCCTCCACATATGCTGGGGCTGTTTGGGTAGTTTTATCCACCTCCTGGGATGGGGGCAGGGTGCTATGCTGGCGACGGGGGGCCGGGAGGGTGCGCCCCCAGCGACCGGATGATTGACTGCGCGGGGGGGGGGGGGTGGGTGGGTTTGTACCTGGTGGAGCCCCCTTCCGGCCTGGGTTTGTTCTTGAGGCCTGGGTTCCCTCCTGGGTCCCTGTAAGCCTCGTGGTGCCGTGCGGGGCCACCATTTTGTTGTAGCCTGTGTGTTTCTATACACGGCAGCCATGTTTGTGTCGGCGGCTATTTTGTGATGGTTTGCCATTGAAAATAGCAGCAGCCATAACAGTGGAGCCCTGTGGGCAGTGATTTTGGCTGGGTTGTAAGTCTGGTGGGGCTCTCTCCCTCTCTGCTGAGGATCGCTTAGTGCTTTGTGTCTGGCGACCGGGTGGTGCTGTCAGCGCGGTGGGGGTTGTTCCGTGCAGTGTTTTTACACTTTGTGGGGTCCCCCTGGTGACTCATGGAGTCTTTGGAGCACATCCCCCCCACCTGATCCCCTCTCTGAGGCTGTGCAGCCCTACGGGTCCCAACCAACCACCACTGACAGCGGTCCTGGAGTCCTTTGTGTCCCGGGTGGAGGTGGTCTTCTAGCGACGGGCTAGCAAAAAGTACCCTCTACCTTCCTCTACCTAATCTGTCTCATCAGATCCTAAATCTGACTCGGCCGCTGCGGACGGGGGTCACACTGCTTGGTCTGCAACAATGTGCCCGGAATCCTCTCATAATGAGAATGATTCCTCAATGTCTGCAACCGCTCATGAAAAGGCGCTGGTGGAAGCACTGATTTTATCTGTGCATGAGACCTTGAAGATGGATGATGCAGCTGCGTTGGAGGCGCAGGTTCCCTTTGGCGCTCATAAGCCATGCAGAGGAACAAAGGTGTTTCCTTTCCCTGTCTATTATGACAGAATTGTTGCTAAAGAGTGGGGATGACCAAAGCATCCCTGTAGGATCTCTAAGCGCTTGACTAGGCGTTACCCCTATGAGGAGTCCCTTCTTAAAAAGTGGACTGTTCCACCGGTGGTGGACCCTCCGGTTTCCAGGTTGAACAAGGCAACCATGATTCCAGTTGAAGAGTCCCCGGCCTTTAAGAATCCAGCTGACAGGAAGGCAGAGGCTGTGGCCCAAAATATGTACACTCTGGCTGGTTCAGCACTGAGGTCGGCATTCACCATTGCCCTGGTGTTGCAAACTATGACTGAGTGGGCTAAGCTTTTACGCCGTGACCTGGAAAGAGAACAGCTTTCCTCTGCCTTTATAGGGGCATGTCTTTACTGGTTTCTGGACCCATGGACTTTCCTTGTACAAGACAAGTGGGTCACAAAGTCATTCGGTCTGCCTAAATGATCGAGTTTCGTTCTTGTCCCCCAGCTAGGTTCTTTCCTTCCAACTTGCGCCTGTCCCCGGGTCACTTACAGGGTCTGTTTGGGGCGGTAAAGACCTGTTGCATCAAAGGGTGATTGTCCCGGTTCCGACTTCAGAATGTTTTTAGGTTTTTACTCAAACCTGTTTACAGTCCCCAGGAAGAAAGGCAAAGGCTGTCCAATCCTGGACTTCAAGGTGCTGAACTGCTTTGTGCAGGTTCAGAATGGAGTCCATTTGCACGGTGGTGGCATCCCTGCATCAGGGGGATTTCCTCATCTCTATAGACATCAAGGATGCTTACCTTTACATTCCAAAATGTGCCAGTCACCAGCGCTTCCTCTACTTTGCCGTGGGAGAGGAGCATTATTAGTTTGTGGCATTACCCTTTGGTCTCGCCTCTGCTCCTCGGGTCTTTAAAAAAGTGTTAGCCCCGGTGCTAGCTTTGCTACGCCAATGGGGGATCACTGTTCTTGGCTACTTGGATGAGCTCCTTCTGTGAGTGGAGTCTCCTTCTGCTCTGGTGGAAAACCTGGAGATCACAATACAAACTCTGCCGGAGTTCGGTTGGATTCTGAGTTTTCAGAATTCTGCTGGTGTCTACCTTTTGAGGCGGTTCTGTTTGCACAGTTCCATACAAGGTCCCCACATGGGGACATTCTGAACAAATGGGACAAGACTCTGCAGTTTCTGGACAATCAGATCCGGCGTCGGGGAACGAAGGAGTCCCTGATTTGGTGGCTTCGTTCTCCGGCACTTTGGCTGGCTGGGCAAATCCTTCCTCCCCTTGTTTTAGACAGTGGTAACCACGGATGCCAGCCTCTCCGGCAAGCATTCTGCTTAGGGGATCTGGAGGCTGTAAGAGTCCAGACTATCTATTAATGTCTTTGAAACCCCAAGCGATCAGACTGTGTCTGGACCATTGGACGGATCATCTTCAGGGTTGTCCAGTGCGCATTCAATCGGACAATGCCACGGCCGTGGCTTCTGTCAATCACCAAAGGGGCACAAGTAGTGTCCTGGCAGCTCTGGAGGTCGCCGGCATCCTAAGATGGGCAGAACGATTCGTTACAGCCCTCTCCGCCATACACATTCCTGGGGTGGAAAACTAGCAGGCGGACTACCTCAATCAGCAGGCGTTGGACCAAGGGGATTGGTCCTTCATCCGGAGGTGTTTCATCAGTTCTGTCTCCAGTGGGGCACCTGCGAGGTGGATCTGTTGGCCTCTCGGCTTTGTGGCTCGGTCAAGGGATCCTCTGGCGGATGCCACAGACGTGCTGGTGGTCCCGTGGGGTCAGTATCGTCTGATTTATGCTTTCCTTCCTCTCATGTTTCTGCCAAGACTTCTATGCAGGATTGAGGCAGAAGGGATTCCGGTCATCTTAGTGGCCCTGGACTGGCCTCGCGGGGCTTGGTACACCAATCTTGTGCGGCTGGTCGCTGACTTTTCTTGGAAGCTTCCTCTCAGGGAGGATCTGCTGTCCCAAGGACCGATCTTCCATCCCGCTTTACAGTCGCTGGCTTTGACGGCTTGGCTGTTGAACGGCAGGTGCTGAAGGATAGAGGTTTATCTGAGTCAGTGATTCCAACGCTGTTAAAATCTAGGAGGATCTACCATTGTACGTGGAAGACCTACATTACGTGGTTTGAGTCGCTTTGGGTTTATCCGCTCTCCTTCTCAGTGTCTCGCATCTTGACCTTTCTTCAATAGGGGGGTGAAACAGAAATTGGCCTTGAGTACCATCAAGGGCCAGGTGTCTGCTCCGGCGGTCTTCTTCCAACAACCTTTGGCCACTCACTCCCTGGTGCGTACCTTTCTTCAAGGTGTCTGACATTTAGTTCCTCCAATGCAGGTTCCGTTGCCGCCTTGGGTCCTCCATTTTGTGCTTTGGGTCCTCCGGAAGCCTCCCTTTGAGAATCTTCAGGAGATTTCCCTGCTTACTCTGTACTATAAGGCTGGCCTTTCATTTGAATGAAGACATTGTGTTCCCTTTCCTGTGTCCCAAACATCCAAAGGAATTTGCCTTGCATGCCTTGGATGTGGTCTGGGCAGTTTGGGTGTACCTGGCAGCTACGGGGTTTTTCAGGAAGTCAGACTTTCTCTTTGTGATCACGGATCGGCCTCGTAAAGGGATGTCCGCTTCCTCTGTGACCATTTCCAGATGGATCAGACAGACAGTGATTCAGACCTATTCCATCAAGGGTCAGGTTTCTCCATTCCCTAAAAGGGCGCACTCTACTGGGGAACTTAGTTTCCCTTCTGGGCTTTCCGTCATCAGGCGTCAGTGATACAGGTTTGCAAGGTGGCCACCTGGTCGTCGGTGAACACTTTCACAAACTTGTATAAAGTGGATGTGTTGGCATTAGCGGATGCTTCTTTTGGCCACAAGGGTTTTGCAGGCTGCTGTTGAGAGGACCTGATCCTCTTCGAGGGAGTATTGTTTTGGTTGAGCTCCTGTTGTCTGGTTGGCTACTGTTTAGCCTTGGGAATTTTTTTGCTTTTGGGATTTTTTTTTTCCCCAACACTACGTTAGGACGTCAAAAACGGTTAAGAAGACCTGAAGCTGTGTCCGTCAATGAACGAAAGAGAAAATGTGATTTTTGACTTACCGTAAAATCCATTTCTCTGATGTTCATTGACGGACACAGCACCCACCCCTCTGTGGAGTTGTAATTCTTGTGTCACTGCTTGAGTGCCTATAGCAGAGAGAGGGAGTATAGCCCCTGGGACTGCCCATGGGCGTAGACAGACTTTTTTTCCACCTAGTGTACTACTCCTGTAGGGGGCAGTATAACCCAATGCATATGAAGATCTGAAGCTGTGTCCATCAATGAACATCAGAGAAATGGATTTTACAGCAAGTCAAAAATCACATTTTTTTTTTTAACTATTTGTGGTAACCACAGGAGGGGCTTTAGCTCAGCCCGCAGGAGAGAGAAGGAAGAGCTTTAGAGGAGATTTGAGGCAGATGAAAGAGCGGCCTTCTAACAGTTCTGAGGCAGCCAGAGAATGGGCTTTAGAATATCTTTGAGACAGCCAGATAAAGGGAGCAGTGCTAAGCAAGCCGAAGGACTTAAAGCTGCTGCATTATTCCATGGCATATCTTCTGCCTCAGAAACTGCCCCTTTTTCTCACATGATATTGTTAAAATGTACACATCATAAATACTAAGAATGCCTTCCCAAATTGACAGGGGCATAGTCCCAAAAGAAAACCTGACATGATGGAAACACGTAAGGCTATACACAATTGCTTATTGTGGTTCTCTAAACATTTTTATTGTGGTTAAAGAAAAGAAAGTTGTTGTTTTTTTCTTTGTTTTGTGTGAATGTAAAATATTGCATGCATATTACATATTTGCCACTAACAGTAGGCAGACGGTGCTCATGAGGCTGCTCTCCAGCAAACTGATTTATTGCCATGATTTGAAGAGTCTGAATGGGCTATATTGTTAATAGATATTATTAGCAGGACATCAGATTACAGAAACAGACCATAGAATGAGTATGACAATAACCACCTCCTAACAGGCCTGTATGGGTTTTCTTTAGATAGACACAGTGGTTAAAGCCGGCCATAAATGGATCGAAATATAGCCGGTCCAGCAGGGACCTGGCCGAGATTCAGTCTTGTCTATATTCCAATTGCATACATTTCTGGAAAAGAGGCTCCACTGTAGCGGGTGCTGTAGCGATTACCAGCTGGACACTGGATACATCACAGATAAATACACATGTTCACCAGCACACCATGGATCTTGAATTGCAGTCCAAAACTTTTATTGCAGAGAGATCACATCATTACACTTCTTTTCCCTGATTTTAATTGGTGATAGTTCATTTATATTCAGTTTTGCACTGTATGCACTTTATCACATGCCTGACAAAGGGGTCCTGTATGGCTCTGAAACATTGCACTTATTCTGTTATGATGTGATCTCTCTGCAATAAAAGTTTTGGACTGCAATTCAAGATCCATGGTGTGCTAGCAAACATGTACATTTATCTGGCCAAGATTCAATCCATGCTGATTGTTCCCATCTATTGATTTGGGTACAACCAGCCTGTCAGATATTTTTAACATACGATTCCTGCCAGTGGCTATAGCCACTGACTGTGTTGATGGAGGAATCAAGTGATTTTCTTTCCTTCTACCATGAAAATCGAATCATCTATGGGTTGCCTAAGTGAGCAGCCAGTGCTGAGCTTTCTTATACAGTGTCTTGAAATGTTCGACATTTTGTCATGTTACAACCAAAAACGTAAATGTGTTTTATTAGGATTTTATGTGATAGACCAACACAAAGTGGCATATTATTGTAAAGTGGAAGGAAAATGATAAATGGTTTTCAAAATATTTTACAAGTAAATATCTGAAAAGCGTGACGTGCATTTGTATTCAGCCCCCTTTACTCTGATACCCCTAACTAAAATCTAGTGGAACCAATTGCCCTAAGAAGTCACCTAATTAGTAAATAAAGTCCATCTGTGTGTAATTTAATCACAGTGTAAATACAGTTGTTCTGTGAAGCCCTCAGAGGTTTGTTAGAGAACCATAGTGGACAAACCGCGTCATGAAGGCCAAAGAACACACCAGTCAGGTCAGGGAAAAAGTTGTGGAGAGGTTTGAAGTGGGGTTAGGTTACAAAAATTATCCTAAGCTTTGAATATCTCACAGAGCACTGTTCAGTCCATAATCTGAAAATGGAAAGAGTATTGCACAACTGCATACCTACCAAGACATGGCCATCCACCTAAACTGACAGGCTGGGCAAAGAGAGCAGTAGCCAGAGAAGCAGCCAAGAGGCCCATGGTATACTCTGGAGGAGCTGCAGAGATCTACTGCTCAGGTGGGAGAATCTGACCACAGGACAACTATTATGGGTGCACTCCACAAATCTGGCATTTATGGAAGAGAGCCAAGAAGAAAGTCATTTGTGAAAAGAAAGCCATAAGAAGTCCCGTTTGCAGTTTGCGAGAAGCCATATGGGGGACATAGCAAATGTGGAAGAAGGTGCTCTGGTCAGATGATACCAAAATTCAACTTTTTGGCCTAAAAGCAAAACACTATGTGTGGCAGAAAACAAACACTGCACATCACCCTGAACACATCATCCCACTGCGAAACATGGTGGTGGCAGCATCATAATTTGGGGATGCTTTTCTTAAGCAGGAACAGTGAAGCTGGTCAGACTTGATGGAAAGATGGATGGAGGAAAATTCAGGGCAATCTTAGAAGAAAACCTGTTAGTCTGCAAAAGACTTAAGACTGGGGCGGAGGTTCACCTTCCAGCAGGACAACATCCCTAAACCTACAGCCAGAGCTACAATGGAATGGTTTAGATCAAAGCATATTCATGTGTTAGAATGGCCCAGTCAAAGTTAAGACCTAAATCCGCTTGAGAATCTGACAAAGACTTGAAAATTGTTGTTCACAGACATTCTCCAGCCAATCTGACAGAGTTTGAGCTATATTGCAAAGAATTAGCCAAAATTTAAATCACTAGATGTACAAAGCACAAATCCCCAAAAAGATTTGCAGCTGTAATTGCAGTGAAAGGTGGTTCTACAAAGTATTGACTCAGGGGCTCTGAATACAAATGCACGCCACACTTTTCACATATTTATTTGTAAAAAAAAAAAAATGGAAAACCATTTACCGTATCATTTTTCTTTCACTTCACAATCATGTGCCACTTTTGCGTTGGTCTATCACATAAAATCCCAATAAAATACATTTATGTTTTTGGTTGTAACATGACAAAATGTGGAAAATTTCAAGGGGTATAAATACTTTTTCAAAGCACTGTAAAAAAGCCTGCTGTAGTTAGCGAAAGAAAAGTAGGGCTCGTGTAAATTTTTTGCAAAACAAAACTTGTCAAGGAAGAAAAGATACTAAATAAAAGTTTAATTTGTTAGAAAAATGTTAAAACTAAATTGACCATAAACCTTTCTCGCTTCCTACCATGAAATACGTTATTCTCTTTGCAAATTTGACTAAGGGAGTTCACACTGAGAGATAAAAGTACGGTAATCGTTTATTTTGACTATACTTTAAGATAACAATTATGTAAGCTCTTGAAGATATTCATACAATCGATATCTCATGTTTGCATACGTTAGGCTATACTGATATGAAAAAACAATGCACAGTGATTTTAAGTGAGGCAGCTTGTGATGGAAATAGGCACTGATTTCTGTATAGAACATGCACAGTTCCTGGCTGAAGTTATGCATACTTACAAGTAACAGTAACTGCAAGTAATTACAACATATCTGGGCTGTGTATGTGCTTCTGCTTCTCCATATGTGTTTTGTTTGTGCTTTTGTGCTTTACCGGTGAAGTGTAACTTTAACACTTTCCCAAGTATAGTTTCTGTATGATAACTCTGTTTTGCCTTTGTTTTTCAGTAATTTGTGTTGTTTTAATGGAATACTGTGATTGTCAAATGTCTTTTGTCCACAACAGTGCCCTGAGCTATTCCTTATTTGTAATAAATGTAGGCTAACCTAAAGAAAAACTTTTTCTAGAAGCCGTTAATACAATTTGCTAAATGTGCAATTAAAGCTGAACTCCGGGATAATTACTTTGTAAATTACATATATACAGTTTAAATACAAGAGGTGTGTGTATTGTTACTTGAATCTTGATGCACTTTGTGCATTTATTCAAAATCTGTGCAGTAACTCGGTGTGAAACTTTACCTCTGTGCAGTTTTTCCTGTAATAAAGACCGGTCACTACTGCGCTCTCTCGTTGTGTAGGGTGACTAGTCTTGTCTCCGCCCCTCCTGTAGTTCTCCACAGGCAGCCTGTACTGGGTGGATCTGCTAAGTCTCTCCTACAGTTCTGCTTATGTAAAGCAAAGTGATGATGTCACTGCTACATTTGATCAGCGCTATCTGGGTTTGTAAAGGCATTTTATGAACACCGAGTGAAATTATATCATTTGTGGCTATTAGGGAAGATATTTAAATAAGTGTTTGTGCCTGGAGGTCAGCTTTAAGCTGAAAAAAAGCATAATAATCAAACTTGATGAGGGTCTGTATTCTGTACACACCTCTGAAAGTGGCTAATGCACCATTTACTGTAGATTAACCGTTATCAGTCCTACAATGTCACTTTGTTCTGCAATGGATATTTTTGGTGCCTATTTAATAGGAAAGGGCAATAATGTGAAAAAGGCAGTAGAAAAAAACTGTAAGATTTTAGTTAGATTGTCAAAAGAAGATTTCTTGGGTCATGGCAAAGTAAAATGTATAACATCGGGTTCTTGCGCTAAATCCAAAAGGGGTCCTCTAATATCTCATGCAACAATGCTTGAGGCTCCTGCTTAGCAGAATATGTTTGTTTTTTGTCAGGTTCATAAAAGCCTATTGTTGACTCAAGCAGAAGATAATATAGGGGGATAGGCTGTTTCATCCTGTATAGCAAGGGTGTCCACATTGTAAGAAGAGTAATTGTATTGAGCCACACATAAAATACACGAACAATCAAGATAGCAGAAAATGTTGGGCAGATTAACCAGTTAAAGGAGAAGTTCAGCCTAAAACTAAAATCACTACATCTATAGACATCCACAATCTAACACTAACCTATCTAACCCTGTAAAGAAGAAATCAGTATACATATCTTTTCTAAAGCCGATCCGACCCGATCCCACACTGAGCTGTCAGCCGCAGATTCTCTGTGGAGGCGGGTGCAGAGGAGGCAGCTGACAACAGAAGCCCCATAGTAACTGTGCGGGTGATGCCACTTCCCAGGCATTTCACAGCCATTGTCAAGTGTGTCCTCTGCAGAGATTCCACCACTGGAGACCAGAGCAGAGCGGCTTCAAAGAGCGGGTTAGATAGGTTGATGTTCGATCGTGGATGTCTATAGATGAGCGATATTAGTGTTTGGCTGGACTTCTCCTTTAATGATCACTGATATAGATAATGTATCTATTTGAGTCCAAAAGGATTGGAGATAAAGAAACTCAAAAGTAGCCCCAAGGGGACACACAGGTATACAAGGAAGGTTTTATTGATATCATAACAGATAAATGGAAACACAACAATACGACCTTCACCTTCTCATTTAAAATAGACAACTAAACAAAATTACTAAACTAATTAGGGGATTGGAGGACCTGAACTATGAAAAGGGTTTACAATCGCTTGATTTATTCTCCCTGGAGAAGAGATGCCTGAGAGGAGACATGATAGCAATTTACAAATACCTCAACGGTGATCTCAGCATAGAAAAAAAACTATTCTGTCGCAAGGATTGCATGAGGACGCGAGGTCATACAATGGGATAAGAAGAGAAGCGTTTTAACCTCAAGCAATGCAGGGGGTTCTTTACTGTTAGGGCTACAAGATTGTGGAATTCTCTACCACAAGAGGTAGTTACTGCGGGAAGTATGGCTACTTTCAAAAGACTCTTGGACATACATCTCAAGGATCAGAACATTAAGGGGTATGAGAAATGATTATGGCCACACACACCTACACAGGTTGAACTGGATGGACTTTAGTCTTTATTCAACCTCATCTACTATGTAACTATGTAACGTTGTCAGTTAAAAACCAGGATGGGGCAGCTGCGCATGTGTTTCCCTCCACATTCACACAGCCAACCAGCATAAATAAACCCAAATTGGCAGTCCCTCACAGTTATAGAAATACCTTAAGCAATAGCATGTGCTAGTGATGGTGAGTCCATTAAGGGCACCATGTGTGCAGGTAACGGATGCAGGTAGCTATGACGGTCCACCCTAATGCTGCCAGTAATGGAGCATGGAAATCTGCACTGGCTGGCTAGCAGGCAAAGAACTGCTGATTCCAGGTGTAATGTGTAAAGCCTATATATGGCATATGGTATATAATGTTGGGGAGATATACTGCATAAAAGTTCCAGCAGATAATAAAGGGATGAAAGTCATGTGTAATGTATATAGCCTATATATGGCATATGGTATATGATGTTGGAGAGATATACTGAATAAAAGTTCCAGCAGATAATAAAGGGATGAAAGTCTCACTGCTCGTCGAATATCTCAAACCCTTGTTACTTCTGCTGCGGCTTCTTAGTGTGTAAAGAAACAGCTCCCTCAGGTTGAAAGTCCCTCTACCTCGGTTCAGTCACCACCATAGCCAGCTGAGTGGGTGTGTATCCATCAAGTCCCATCCAATAGGTCAACGTAAATGATGACGTAACGCTTTCGTGTTTCGTTGGCCAATCACCAACTTCTTGTGTCTTTACGCACTAAGGAGCCGCAGCAGAAGAAACAACGGGTTGAGATATTTGATGAGCGGTGAGACTTTCATCCCTTTATTATCTGCTGGAACATTTATGCAGTATATCTCCCCCACATCATATACCGTATGCCATATATACACACATTACGCCTGGAATCAGCAGTTCTTTGCCTGCTAGTGCGGATTTCCAAGCTCCATTACTGCCAGCATTAGGGTGGAACGTCATAGCTACCTGCATCCGTTACCTGCACCCACGGTGCCCTTACTGGACTCACCATCACCAGCCCATGCTATTTCTTAAGGTATTTCTTTACCTGTAAAGGACTGCCTAATTAGGTTTATTTATGCTGGTTGACTGTGTTTTTTTTTTTTATAACCGTAAAAGAGGGCAACATAAAACTGGTGCAGTATTTGACACTGTTTTTAAAAAAAACAAATTCATCAATATCTGGTTGGATGGATATAGTAGCAATTCTCAAGATGCTCATGAGATACATTTTCATTCTAATTTTTGCTTGACTCGTACTCAAAAAAGTTGCTCACAGATATAGGTGCTCCCGAAAACTTTTGACATGAATAAGGCGAGATTGTGGGATATTTTTCTTTAGGAAGAAAAAACTTGTAAAAGTCCAGGAAAGAGACGCTAAAGATTTTTTTCTTCGGCCGCATGTGTTCGCATTTTTACAAAAAATTTTGAAAAAAAAAATCATTGTTTTTAAGTCAGCTTACAATTTTGTGTTGGGCAGCATTCGTAGCCATCTCGGGCTGCATGCAGCCCATGGGCAGTAGGTCAGACACTCCTGCAGTATAGGCTTAGGGTGTATTGTGAACACAACGCTGATATGAAAGGATGGCTGTGTGACTCCAGAGGCAGCTACAAGCTGTGTGTGCCCTATAGTTGCGTCTCTGCTTTTTTTATATTGCTCTCAGCAGAAATTGGGTGACTATAACAGGCAATTACAGACTGAAGATCTGTTGATATAGAAGGGATTAGTTGAAGTAGCCTTTACCTGCTATCAACAAGATTATTGATTGCACATTTGCAGCTCTACCCTTCACATTAATAAATCATTTTGTTTATCCTTTATGTACTGTTGGCAACATGTAAGCTATCCCATGCCTTTGACTCTCTAAAAGCTTGATCTTAATGCAAACATTAGCCTTAAGGTGCTAAACTGACTTTGAAATGATTAATTAGTACAAAAAAAAGTTTACCCTGCTTGCCCCAACTGAAATGTCAGTTAACATTTCATATGCATGCCAAAATACCGGTCCATGAAGCATACCTCTTTCTCGTATTACCCTTTCTTGTTACCACAACATTTGTGGAGGTCTTTTAGATGCACTATAAAAAGACTGTGTCTGATCTTTTCTGCTAACATAAATGTGCACTGCTCCACCACTGAAATCTCCTTCTGCAGTGAGAACAGAAACACCTCCAGGAGTGTCGATCTCCTGGGCCTTCCTCAGCTCTCACTGGTTTCTCCTTCTGACCTCTACATCACTACTGTTCTGTTATGGGTAGAGTTTGGAGGGAGGAACCAGTGATAACTGTGGGGCCCCAGGAGATCGATCACTCCTGATGATTGGAGCAACCTTTGGCAGTGGTGGCAACAGGAAAGGTGAGTATGTCCTGTTTATTTTTACTGGCATGCCTTGGTTTAAAGATTTTATAGAATCAGGGTCACTAGAAAGCAGAAGCCAAAAAGTAAACTCTCTTCTGCAATTGAGTATGGTGTTCAGACTCCGTAGACTCCCTCTGTTTTTAGCACTTCAGATTCTTGAGTGGCCACCAAGCTTTACTGCACTCTTAGGACTGAATAAGGCGCCATAGATTGCTCACTGTAGAACGAAAGAAGAGGGTGCACCAGTGTAGCACTTTGGCTCTAAAGAGGGGCCCCCCTCTCGAAACACTTCAGCCGTACAGATCTGTGTGGCTTCTGCCTGTATGAGGTTGTCGATTGTTGAAGCACCTGTCCTGGTGGACTTATTTCTTGAGTATGTTGATACATAGATTTCTGAGTATAATGCTTGTTTTAATAAATGTTGCATGAAGGAGGCAAGTATAACAGGTTTGTTATTTTTTTATAAAAAAAAAAAAAAAAAAAAAAAGAGACTTTACAATCACTTTAAAGAAAACTGCAGATTTAAAGTATTAAAAATGGCTTTTGAAATTTCATTAAAAGGAAAAGTATGGCCAAATCTATTTTGGCTCCACTTCTCCTATGGATCACAGCAGTGCTAAAGCCCACTGTCGGCTGATGTCACTTAGCCAGGCCAGGCTCTGGAAAGATCCTGACTTTACACAATCCATTTTGATTCTTGGAAGGCAGCTCTCTCTATGAGCCTCTGGGATACTTAGCCAGCCACTCCTGCCCCCTCCACAGCCCAGTGCTCTAGTGAGCACTGGAGGGGCAGAGCAGAGAGCTGATGAGTCACTGGTGCTCTGCAGACTAAATACAGAGAACTGAGCGATTAACGGTCTTTGATCGTTCAGTTCTCAGTGTAGAGCTGGTGGGGGAAAGCTGCATCTGGGATTGGTGCTGCATCCATCTAGGTGAGTATGATTGATTGTTTATTTTTTTTTGTTATTCCTGAACTTCTCTTTTAAATCCTATTTGTGATCTTAGACATTGGGTTACCTATACTATATCCTTGATTATCTCTGTTGTCTGTGATCAGTGCTAATGGGTCACATAGAGCTGAATTTTTACTCTTCACATTTTTTTATTCTGTAGAGTTTGTACACGGCTTTATAAAACCAGGCAGATCTTGGTCTGTCAAAGCCAACAACTTAACTCTTTATGCCGAGGGCATTGGTCTGCCCTTGTTCACAGTGAGACATCAGTGCTAGGAGACAGACAGGCAGACTTCCCAGGGATTGGATTTAGGGGAAGTGTCCTAAGTTCTGTAATTGAAGTTGTATACATAAACATGGCACTGTACATTCCTCTCAGCAGGCACTGGGGCTTCTGCCATATGTGAGTGGGGATATGTCTGGGTTATACAATATGTCTCTCTTTATATATACTCCCTTTTATCCCTGTCTCCTCATCTGTATTATTAACATGGACTCTAAGCCAGCAATATCGGTAAAATATTCCACTTTGTTTTTATTATTGTTTCAGCTTTTAGGAAAGCACATTTCTAATCCTCTAATAGCAAGAGAAAGCATTGATATAAACTTAGTCTTAAATGTAAATAAAATTTCATCTGTTGTGCAAATAGCTATAAAACCGCAAATTATACGGCGTCTTGTTTGGAAGAATTTTTTTTAGTTCTAATATTCAGCAGTTTAGTTATTAAGCAAGAAAAGGATGCAAACATGAATATGCTGTTCAGCACTTTTATTATCTTAAAATAATGCCTTAAAGCCCAGCTGATGCTTAGGTATTATTGAATTCCAGGCAGGCTGTGTATATTTATTTGTATGTTTGTTTTTTTTGTGATGAAGCACAGGGTAAAATAGCTTCCATTGTCAGCATGCTAGAGAGTCGGACTGCTGCTCAACGCAGAACTCAGTCGCTCAATTCTTTATTGGTCTGACACGCCCACCCTCCCAGTACTCCAATCAGCAGCACTCATGCTCCCTGAACAGCACTTTTGATTGGAACACTGAGCAGAGAGCATGTCAAACCAGTCCTACTCAATAGCATGCTTCTAGACACACGGTATTTTTTTTTATTTACTGTATATACAGGTGCATCTCACAAAATTAGAAGATCAACACAAAGTTAATGTATTTCAGTAATTCAATTCAAAAAATTAAACTCATATATTTTATATACATGCGTTACACACAGCATGATATGTTTCAAGCATTTTTTTCTTTTAATTTTGATTATGGCTTACAGCTAGTGAAAACCCAAAATTCAGTGTCTCCGAAAATTTGAATATTACATAAGACCAATAAAAAAAAAAAAAAAGGATTTTTCATACAGAAATGTTGGCTTACCTAAAAGTATGTCCATGTACAGTATATTATGCATCGGGGCTCCTTTTGCATGAATTACTGCATCAATACGGCGTGGCATGGTGGCAATCAGCCTGTGGCACTGCTGGGGGGGGGGGGTTATGGAAGTCCAGGTTGCTTTGATAGCGGCCTTCAGCTCGCCTGCATTGTTGGGTTTGGTGTCTCTCATCTTCCTCTTGACAATACCCCACATATTCTCTATGGGGTTTAGGTCAGGCAAGTTTGCTTGGCCAATCAAGCACAGTGATACCATGATCATTAAACCAGGTATCGGTACTTTTGGCAGGGTGGGCAGGTGCCAAGTCCTGCTGGAAAATGAAATCGGCATCTCCAAAAAGCTGGTCAGCAGAGGGAAGAATGAAGTGCTCTAGAATTTCCTGGTAGAGGTCTGCGCTGACTTTGGACTTGATAAAACGCAGTGGACCAACACCAGCAGATGACATGGCTCTCCAAATCATCACTGACTGTGGAAAATTGTGTAATTCATTTGGAAATCAAGGTCCCAGAGTCTGGAGGGAGAGTGGAGAGGCACAGAATCCAAGTAGCATAAGGTCCAGTGTAAGGTTTCCACAGTCAGTGATGATTTTAAATGACCACATTTATGTATTAAATTCCTTTTTTTTTTTTTTATTGGTTTTGTGTAATATTCAAATTTTCTGAGATACTGAATATTAGGTTTTCACTAAGGCAGAATCATCAAAATTTAAATAAATAAATAAATGGTTGAAATATATCATTCTGTGTGTAACACATCTATATAAAATATACGTTTCAATATTTCCATTGAATTACTGAAATGATCCTTTTCATGATATTCAAATTTTCTGAGATGCACCTGCGTTTGTGTGTATGTATGTATATGTGTGTGTGTGTGTGTGTGTGGTTATATACACACTATATATATATATATATATACACAAACACTATAATATAAAATTATTGAGACAACTGCCTCTACAAGCACATGAACTAGTCTTTAGGGTTCCATATTGAGTTGGCCCACCCTTTGCAGCTTTAACCACTTCAACTCTTCTTGGAAGGCTTTCCACAAGGTTTAGGAGTGTTTCTATTGGAATGTTTGACCATTCTTCCAGAAGCGCATTTGTGAGGTCAGGCACTGATGTTGGGACGAGAAGGCCTGGCTCGCAGTGTTCGCTCTAATTTATCCCAAAGGTGTTCTATCAGGTTGAAGTCAGGACTTTTATTATATCTTTTCATGTGACAACACTGAACAAAATGACACTTTGCTACAATGTAAAGTAGTGAGTGTAGAGCTTGTATAACAGTGTACATTTGCCGTCCCCTCAAAATAACTCAACACACAGCCATTATTGTCTAAAGCGGCAGTGGCAACAAAAGTAAGTACACCCCAACCAAAATGTCTAAATTGGGCCCAATTAGCCATTTTCCCTCCACCGTCATGTCATGTGACTCATTAGTGTTACAAGGTCTCAGGTGTGAATGGGGAGCAGGTGTGTTCAATTTGGTTTTATCATTCTCACTCTCTCATACTGGTCACTGGAAGTTCAACATGGCACCTCATGGCAAAGAACTCTCTGAGGATCTGAAAAAGAATTGTTGCTCTACATAAGAATATAAGAACATTGCCAAGACCCTGAAACCGAGCTGCAGCACGGTGGCCAAGACCATACAGCGGTTTAATAGGACAGGTTCCACTCAGAACAGGCCCCACCATGGTCGACCAAAGAAGTTGAGTGCACGTGCTCAGCATCCTATCCAGAGGTTGTCTTTCGGAAATAGACGTATGAGTGCTGTCAGCATTGCTGCAGAGGTTGAAGGGGTGGGTGGGTCAGCGTGTCAGTGCTCAGACCCTATGCCACACACTGCATCAAATTGGTCTGCATGTCTGTCATCCCAGAAGGAAGTCTCTTCTAAAGATGATGCACAAGAAAGCCCGCAAACAGTTTTCTGAAGACAAGCAGACTAAGGACATGGATTACTGGAACCTCTGATGAGACCAAGCTAAACGTACTTGGTTCAAATGGTGTCAAGCGTGTGTGGCGGCATCCAGATGAGGAGTACAAAGACAAGTGTGTCTTGCCTACAGTCAAGCATTATGGTAGGAGTGTCATGATCTGGGGCTTCATGAGTGCTGCAGGCACTGGCGAGCTACAGTTCATTGAGGGAACCATGAATGGCAACATGTACTGTGACATACTGAAGCAGAGATCCCCTTCCTTTGGAGACTGGGCCGCAGGGCAGTATTCCAACATAACCCCAAACACACCTCCAAGACGATCACTGCCTTGCTAAAGAAGCTGAGGGTAAAGGTAATGGACTGGCCAAGCATGTCTCCAGACCTAAACCCTATTGAGCATCTGTGGAGCATCTTTAAATGGAAGGTCGGGGAGCGCAAGGTTGCTAAAATCCACTAGCTCTTTGATGTAGTCATGGAGGAGTGGAAGAGGACTGCAGTGGCAACCTGTGAAGCTCTGGTGAACTCCATGCCCAAGTGGGTTAAGGCGGCGCTGGGAGATAATGGTGGCCACACAAAATATTGACACTTTGGGCCCAATATGGACATTTGCTCTCACTTTTCTTGCCAGCGGCTTAGACATTAATGGCTGTGAGTTGAGTTATTTTGATGGGACAGCAAATTTACACTGTTATATAAGCTGTACACTCTACATTGTAGCAAAGTGTCATTTATTCAGTGTTGTCCTATGAAAAGATAATAAAATATTTACAAAAATGTGAGGGGTGTTCTGATTTTTGTGAGATACTGTATATAGGTTGCTTTAGTGTAATAACTTAATTATATATACCAGGTTGATGGAACTTGCGTACATATTGCTTCTTTAGAGTAAATAAAAGTATACATAAGAATAAACTATAATCTATTAGGAATTTTGATTAAATATAATTTAGTCTTGGGTAATTTTTCCTGCAGGGTTCAACTGCCTATTGGCTTTTGAAATGTCCCTGGCACCTTCCAGTAGATTTCTTTTTTGAGCTACCAAATCCACCACCTGCCCAAAGTAGTCATGCTTGTTGTATGCTGGATTGGTACTGCTAAAGCTGGCCATAGATGGCATGGATCAAAATTCAGCTGGTTCAGCTGGGCCAGACACATTTTGATTCATGTGTGGCCACTCCCGTTCAACAGAAGTTGATCTAATGATTGACTTTTATTGAATGCCTTGTTGGAAAATGTTTATCGATTAGTGGCTGCAGCCAAGTTTTCTCTTAAGTCGAATATGTTAATGACCACTGTAAAGGGTAAACCTTTGTTTCAAAGGAAGTTTGGGTGAGGTTCCCCAATAGGACATGGAAGAAAATCAATTTTGGAAGCTGACATATGCAGCCTGTTAGCCACTAGTTGGACACCCTGTTTGTGAGAACTTTATAAAGGACCAGTGGATCAGAGCCCAATATTGAATTCCTCTATTGGCACATAGCCTTCCTGTATAGGACATACATCTCTGGCTGGCCATGAGTCTGATGTGCTCCTTCTGCTGTTAAGGGGGAAAAAGATGCTCACCGCTCAAGACCTTCTAAGAACTGGCAGAATAAACTCTGATGCAAGCAACAAAGATAAGAGGTAAGATACCTTCTAGAGTGCACAGCAGTTTATGATCATAAAATGAATGCACTTCGAGGATTTATATTATATATAAGGTGGAAGTGAAATATGGAAGTGTCTTCCGTAGCAACTAATTAGCAGTAAGGCTTTGACCTATACAAAAAATGAACAGCTGCTGTCTGATTGGTTGTTAGGGGCAATGCATCCAGTCATCACTTACACGTCAGTATATTTTTATAAATATCCCAGCAGTACCTCTTAAATTGTAGATTTTATATTCCCAGCAGTTTTGGGAGTGTTATTTCTTTTCAGTGGTGAATCATTATTTTCTCTAAATAGCTGAAACCAAGATGTGTATTGGGGCAAGTTCTTGGTTCAAGAAAACTGCTGAAGGTACTGTGTTAGTATCATTAAGGTTAGCCACACACACAGATTTCTCTGATTCATATATTAGGTTTCTCCATCCACACAAAACAGTCTTGGCTATTGTATTTAGGCAACTACTGACATTTGTGGTTGTGTGAATACCCAACCATTGACTGTATGGTATAAAATGTAGTCATTGTTCAGCTGACAATTCTCCAACTGGCTCCTTTGATTTTTACAGTGAAGGTGTTTTTGAGCCGGGTTGTGCCGAGAGGCACCCAAGGCTAAAATTTCAGCCTATTTAGCAGACATCATCTGAAATTCAAGCCGCATATGGCTGGCAAAAGGAAGCGTGATTGGCCAAATATATTACAAATTTTCTAAACCTCAGAAAAGCAATCAAACGTAATTGAATTTTGATTTTCCCATTCCTTTTGATAATCAGGGGTTAATTTATTAAAACGGGAGAGTGCAAAATCTGGTGCAACTCTGCATAGAAACCAATATGCTTCCAGGTTTTTTATTTTATTTTATCAAAGCTTAATTGAACAAGCTGAAGTTACTAGCTGATTGGCTACCATGCAAAGCTGCTCCAGATTTTGCGCTCTCCAGTTTTAGTAAATCAAACCCATAGTGGGTCCCTTAGAGGTCTGCTGGGTTTGGAATGTTCTGTGTATTATATTTTTTTGCCTCCTGAATTTGCTAATTTCTTTAAGGTTGATATATATACAGAATAAACACATATAAACAGTTACACTGACATGTTATACAGACTATATAGCAGAGGCAGTAGACAAGAAAAATTTCCCATTTTGATTGTTTCTTGTTTGTGCCTTTATCTTTACTGTCCGGTATTTACCTTTTATGTTTTTATGTTCCTGTCCAGCTATATGTGTGCTTAATGTTGCAGCTGTATGTGCGATCTGATCTGACATTGGGGAGTGTCAATAGAAAGACTACCTCTCAAACACCTCTGATATTCATTTTACATTTATATATGCAGTATATTGTATGTATTTAATGATTGTTGCCTGCATGGTTTGCTATAATTTCTACCCTGTTTTTTTTCAGTTATGCTGCCTGTGCCAGCTAGCAGTTGCATGAAGCTGAAATAACTGGATGCAGAATCTGACAAAGTGGACTTTTTTCTTTTAGAGCCACATCTCAGCTATTTTGCTCATTCCATCTTTACTGTCATCTATGGAGAATATTTATGTATATATTGCAAGATAATTGTAAGGGAATTTCCAACAGACTGAGGTTGCTGGGGGGGGGGGGGGGGGGGGGCGCGACTGCATCCTTCAAGGCTCTCCAGTTTTCATAAAATCAGGAGCTGCGTTTCCAAATATCACCTACAGCACCACCTAGAGGTGAATCAGAGACAGCGGCATAGCTATTCAATTATAAAGACATTCCAAGAGTGTCACAGCCATTGTTCAAATGTACTTTAGGTTGATGAAAAATGTACATAAAAACAGAACAGCGTTTCCTCTAATAATTTAGGGGATGCAGTTACAACACCGTGGGTTTGGAATTGTTTGGGAATTAGAAAGGGTTTATGGAAATCCTGTATAATGAGAATAAGAATACCAAAAGCAGTAAGAAGGACCAGAGAGTCCATTATTATATGTAATCTATCCCAGCTATCTGAAAATGGTTTTCCAGCAAAGTTATTTGGTATCTATTTTAACAAGAGCTTAACTACAAGCAAGAGAAATGTTTAGTGGTCAAACATACAGGAAGGACTGTGTATATACAATAGAATGCCAGGTTCCAGTGGTTCCAGATAATTGTGTCTGTATTATATTTTAACTGAATGTTGCCCTTAAAACCTTGGTTAGCAATATTCTCAAGTATTCTATGATGTACATATTGACAGCTGGGTATGCAGGATAATGTCTTCGTTCTTTACCAGTTCTGTTGGTCATCCACATTCTTATTTTTGAGCCACAAATATGGGCATTATTGTTTCAACATGCTGATTTATCATGTATATAACTTTAGGGCACAGCTAAAGTTTTAGCTGTAGTTATCCATTGTTGTCAACTTCTGAATGTTGAGCTTTATCAGGCAGCCACTAGATGGCAGTGCATGCTTTTTAGTGTCTCTTGAAACCCTTTCACCAAGCTTGCGCTGGTCATAGCAATCATCTTGTGTACTTGATTCCTTTAAAAATGCTGTTTATTCTCAGCTGCCATAGCTGTTCGTGTTGCATATTTATCCACTGTTATGTCTCAGGTTAAAGTGAAACCTCAGGCTAATGTAAAAATAATTTAGTCCATTAATTTACTCATTTAAAATCAATAAATATATTTTGAAATGCTGCTATTATCATGGGCTGAAATGTTTCTTTATATTATCTTCCCAAAACCCCCTTAAGGGCAGAAATTGCAGAAAGCAAAAAAAAATTATACATGCTGAAACGAATTGCACAATGCTTCTGTTCTAACTGGCAAGTCAAGTGTTTAGTTAGAGATGACGAGCCAAGGAAAGGCCTCAGTATGGAAATACACTTTCAAAGCCATGATAGGGGACACAGAAAGCATCAATAACGAGTTGTCATGTCACCAGTGTTGCCAATTGTTTAAGTGATTTAAGGTAGATATTAAGGCAAAAAAGATATTTCTTTTTCTATTTTCGATATAGTAAGTAAGTAGCCCAGTGACAGGACTCAGGAGGACAATAAATTAGAATGGACAGGAGCATACACACATGAAATTGACACTCACTGTGACACTGGCAGCAGTGTGCAGCAGCACAGATGATGATGACACCTCGCTGACACGACATGTCCCCTCCTGGGTCACAGTCTCTCTCCACACCAGGTGGTCCCTTCAGTCCACTCCAGTCCAAACAGCACTGACAGTCCTGCTCCTAGCTTGCCTTGCTCCTATCCCGCAGACCAGCACACAAGGCCCCTCGGCAGCTCCGCTCAGGTTCCTTGCACCGTGACATCACACGACAGACTCCCAAGTGACCAAAGGGGACACTTGGAGGATGGAGAAGCAGACAGTGCTGGTGGAGGACCACCAAAGAGGACATAAGGAACTGCTCTCTGCAATATATATGCACAGAGCAGGTAAATATAGCATCCTTTTTATTTTAAGCCAAAATAATGATCTTTCAGTATAACTTTAAATCACCCGTCCTCTTCCTTTTTCTCTAATATTCACAGCGCCTCCACTGCCTTAGCACATATATTTAGTGACTAAGGCCTGCTCACCATGTTTAGCAGAGTTCAAAGATCTTGAAATGCAAAGCAGAAAATGTGGGAACTGCTAAAAATACGACCTGACACTTGTAGAATCCATTCCAAACGTTTATGTAAACCTTAACAAATACCTTTCATTATCTGCTCCCTATTGGTATGTTAAATATACCATTGAAAGGTTTTTTCCATATGTTTAAAAAAAAATAAAAATAAAATACCTGTTGTTCCTGCCAGAAATCCAGTGAGCTCATACCTTCATGCACTCTTTGCTTGTGCTGCACAGTAATAGTTAGCATTATTCCCAGCCTTTACTATGGACTACAGAACAGAATGTTAATGGAGAGCGGAAGGTGTTTTAAAGTTCTAAAAACTGCCTGTCCTAGTCAGAAATAATAAAGGTGAGCGCTGCACCTTATTTAATATTTTTTATTAAATCGATGTGCACGGGGTAAATCAACTAGCAGCTGATGTGCTAATTGTGATCATGATATTTTCCTCATTTTCTATACTTCCTACCCTAGGGTGACAACACTGATTTTTTTATGGAGACAACCATGCCAGTAAGTGTTTTCACTCTAGGGCAAGAGGTGTGTTACTGGCAGGATCCCCAGGTAAATGAGAAAGGAAAAAGACTGGTAAACTGCCATATTTTTTTTTTTTTTACAGCTTACAGAGTCTAGATATGCTTATGTATATGGGTTGCCCATGCTGCTAACAGTTAGCCCCGGTTCACACTTATGCGATGCGGGAAGGCTGCGAATTTGCAGCCTGTTCCCGCATCGCAAACGCACCCCCGGCAGTTCACACTGCCATATGCGATACGCTGGGGGTGTCTTCTTAATGTAATGTAATCTTAACGACACCCCCAGTTTGATCGCATATCGCAGTGCGATCTTGCAGTTCGCACAGGATCGGATCGCACAAGTGTGAACCGCTGTGCGATCCGATCCTGATGCGGCTGCAAAAAAGGGTCCTGTGCGTCTTTGCTGCGGGTGCGGTGTGAATTTAGCCATACAAAGTGTATGGCTAAACTCGCACCGCACAGCCGATCGCATGTAATGAAGGAGCAGTGCGCTCCGACATTACATGCGATCGCCGCAGCCGCATCAGTGTGAACCTGCACTTAAAGCCAAAAAATAGTTGTCATAGTTGTTGCCATTCATCCCTTCTTTAGCATGCTATAGTTGGACAAATCTTGAATCGCTTCAGCTCCTATAGTACTCTTTTTCTTCTCTGTTTTCACATACACAGGCACAGGAATGTCGTTTGTTAGAATGTCAGATCTTTAATTTTAGCTTTTCCCATTGTATTGAA
This sequence comes from Pelophylax lessonae, assembly GCF_965119305.1. Classification (NCBI taxonomy): domain Eukaryota; kingdom Metazoa; phylum Chordata; class Amphibia; order Anura; family Ranidae; genus Pelophylax; species Pelophylax lessonae. The sequence continues at coordinate 118,138,992 of NC_138769.1, read as the reverse complement.
AGAATCATTAATTGTTCATATTACGTGATTTCAACAGCTTTTCATTTCCATCTAAATTCCATTTAAATTGTCCCAATTTATTATTTTCTTCTTTAAAAACTTTTTAAAGTATTTTTGTAATGTAGTTACAAAAAGTGTTCTCCTTTTAAAGCCCGTGTTCCTTGAAGTTATCATAATGGAATTGGTTCTTGCCTCACTACTGAATCAGAAGGTTGGCAGACGTGTCTCCGAGCAGCTCCTCTAAATGCTTGTTCTTTACCTACTTTGTATTGACCAGTGTGGGTAAGATGTAAATATGGAAAAACCCTCTGCGTTCACCACAAACTCAAGGGTGTTTACCCCTTGTATCTCCTGTTTGGTGATTTTAAATGGAAATCCGAGTATACTGTAAAATATCTAGGGATTGTTGTAATAACCTTTTTAATACTATGCTATACATATTCTTTTACAATTTTGTAATAACAATAAAGATTTTGTACAATTTTAAGAACTTGCTCTAAGACAATTTTCTGTACAAGACTACTTGTTCCCGGTTGAAGTCCCATATACAATGGTTTTTCCATGTTTACATAGTTTAGGGATGTTGGCAACCATCAGCTACTATCCATATTTCAAATTCAAAGTGTGGGTAAGGTGAATCACAGAACAGAAATAGAGATGTCTGCTGATCTCAGTTCAGTAAGGCCAGTGAAGTCATATTCCGTTGTGTAACTATATCTCACTTTTGTGTCCTTTTTAGAAGAGAAGTATGGCCAGAGTGTGTAGGTCACAGAACTGCACTTAGTTCTTCACACCTGTCACCCATATTCAGTCAATAGCGGGCTGAAGCCTGCTGATGGCTATGTCAGATATCCGGTCTAGACTCTGCAGGGATCTTGACAATAATGCAGGGATCCACCGACATGCCAGAGGGGTAACTGGCTCAGCCTCTAACCTCACTGCTGAGAGCCTGAGCTAGTCGCTCCTACCCCCTTCACAGTCCGGCACTCTAGTGAGTTCTGGAGGGCCAGAGCAGAGAGCCAGTGATTAACAGTCATCTCTCTCTGTGCACTGAAGAATGAGAACTTAGCGATTGACGGTCGTGTAATCGCTTGGTTCTCAATCCTAGAACCGCCAGGGGACAGCTGCAGTATCAGACCGATGCTGCAGCCACATAGATGAGTATGTATGTTTGTTTTGGCTAAATCCCGCACTTCTCTTTTTAAGGTAGGCCTCTTATTATTTTAAAGCGGTAATAAAACCTAGAAACAAAAACGTAATATATTACAGCTTACCAATGCTTATATGTGGCGGGGGTGTTGGATTGCTTTTTTTAGGAGATTCCTTTTCACCTGGTGTTCCTGCCAATAAGTCTGTTATTTTTCAACTTCCTTTAACAGACCAAGCTGTCCAGCAAAAGTGGCAGAGTGTTGAGACGAACTATTGAACACTGACTGGGTGCATGCAATGATTTTACATAAATTAATAAAAGTTGATCCCAAAAGGGAAAAAAAAAATGTTGCGCTAACTGCCTAAAAAGTGCTGGGTGGGAGTTTGGCGTGTTAGTTGAGTCCATCTGCTGGTTTAACAATACCCTCTTCCCAGACTGACATTGTTGCTGTCCAGTCTTCAGTAGAGTGGAGATGCCATATGGCAAAATCACCAGGTGATAATTAAGGGAAACAGGCCTAAAAAGAAAACACATGCAGCCACCACATTTATGGATTGGTAAGCTACAATATATTACATTTTTGTTTTTGAAAGAGAAGAGAACATATTTACCTGTCCTTGCTGCACTGAGCTGTGTGGCCCAGTCTGCATTTCCCAGTCTTTTCTTCCAAATCCTCCCAGTTCCTTCCGCACATCTGACCACTAGTTCCATTCATTACAAAGTGCTATTCTGCACAGCACCATCCAGTTGGAACAGACAGCTAAGTGTTAAGCCTCGTACACACGCAACGATTGTTGGCCGTGAATTTTCGGCCAACGTCCGATCGGCCGATTGTCGGCTTGTTAGTATGATGCTTCAGACAACCGACTTTTCGGCCGAAAAAAATCTGGTGTGCATGCTATAAAATTTTTGTTGGCCGCCAACAGAACGGCCGATTGTTCGTCAGTCAGTACAGATTTCGGCAGACAAAAATCAGATGAGCAAGACTGGGCATGCTCAGAGAAGAAAAAACACACGGAAAGTAAACCAGCACATGACATCACTTCTGAAGTTGGTTGTTGTTGGCCGAAAAAATTTGTGTGCAGTCTAGAGCACATTTCAACCAACACAACAACATTGGACAAAATACGGCCGATCGGTCGGCCAACAATCGTTGCGTGTGTACAAGAATTTTACAAGAATCCAATTGCGAAAAGACTGATGATTTTCCAGGCTAGCCAAAAAATAGTTTGTAAGTGATTGAAAGCATGTCTAACCATAGGTAGATATGTGTGAAATGCCCAAACCACCAGATTATTGAAAGACCAGATTGAAACATTGGTGGAGATTATCAGGATGTGTAAAAATTTGGAGAAATATGGCACCCAAATGTGCATGGTCCAGTCTGCATTTCCCAGTCTTTTCTTCCAAAGGGAATCAATCCAGTTTGAAATGAGAAAGATAACTTTGCTGACGTGTTTTTTTAAGGTGAATAGTACCATCATCCTAATCCTTGTTTTTCACTACTTTGTGAGTCACTGACCCAGGACAAGGATGCCACCGGTGAAATTTCATGGCTCTTGATATATATATACAAGTGTGGGACCCACTGATAATGGGGTACTTTGACGCAGTGGTGGGCTTGAGCACGATATGGCCAATATGGTGGGACTAAATCCCCATTTTTATTTGATAGTCATTTCTTTTGCATGTGTGCGCTATTCTTTTTTAATATACATGTTGCTTGGTCCATAGCTGCACTGGCTTTTGATATACATGTTCAGGCTTTGCTCCCCCAATTTTTTGCTTGTTTATTATATATATACAAATGTTTTGAGGAGAAGTGACATAACAAGTCTTATAGGAAGGGTAAGGTTGATATCCCCACAGACTACATCTTAAAAAACAAGTCAGCAGTATTAGCTCTAATGTTTCTATTTTAATAGGTTGCTTTCACAGCAGAGTGAACTCTCCTAGGTTGTTGAATATATGATTGGGCTTCTGGCACACTGTGAATACTTGCGATGTTAAATGTATGGAGCCATTGTCTGGGACTAAGCTGTAGCAGTATAATAAGAAGCTCGTATATTTTTATGAACTGTTTGTAAATGTGAATTAATATTCTATAAACTGCCATTTTCTCTGTTCACCTGTGGAAGGAATTGGTGGTAATGCCAATTAAATTTTCTTAAATGAGATATTTTCCTACACAGAATAAAGATTATGATGTATACAGTTTCCTTTGTGGCTGGTTTGTTCTAGTTTCATTTCTGTTGCATGAATGATGGTGATAGAAGTTTCCTAATCTACATGGTTTATGTGAAAATAAGTTCTTGGGAAAACTTCTAAAGACCAGTTCATGAAAAAGCTGTGACCTGAGTGAGGTTTGGAACTCACTTTGCTGGTTTTCAGACATAATTCACAGACCATTTCCCCTTCTGTTTACTACCAACCATCTCAGGCCAGCAAACAAGAAAATGGGAGAAGCGAATGCGAAATTCAGAGAAAACTGCTATATTTTGTGGGAAAAACAAAAGAACAGGATCAAGGGGTGACAGACTCTTGTAGAGGAAGGGAAAGGGACTTGTATTACAAATAGACATGTATGCCAGTGTACTACAGCAGGACAAGTCCTGTGAAATGGTAAATTTGGTCAATTTCAGAAACATGCACAGAAAAAGCTAAAAGCCAGCCGAATTTGTAGTAAAAAACCAATGAATGAAAATGTTATGCTCAACCATTTGATTTTTTTGTACATAGGATGAATGAATTGTAAAATTGGGAAAAATACTAAACTAACTTAGGGCCAATGGGCTCCATTCACAGAACCAGATCACATTCGGTATTTAGGTGTTTACCCAAATACCGCACGCTATCCTGAAAATGTCAAATAACTATTGATATTTACCGCATAAAGCAAAGACACTCAGTAAATACCGCATAAAACAGGAGTGAAAGTCAATTCACAAAAGGAAAAAAAAAAAAATTGCATGCTGTAAATAAGTAGTGGTACTGGCATGCGATATTTAAGGAACCGGCAGCCTTAACAACCAGTAAACAACATGGTAGCGGGCGGCCTCCGCATCCTTAGAAACTGATGAGTCATTAGTCTTAGCCTTAGTCTGGAGCAGAGCGTTTTTTTTTTTCCGGGTCGGCAGTGGCGACTGGCATCGTGATGAACACCGGGAGACATTTTTTACAATTTTTGTTTTTTAAAACTATTTTACTTTCACTACTAAAATATTGTATGACTTCATAAAATAACTCATGCGGTATTTTAGTAGCGTTTTTTTTAGTGAATGCCAAAAAGTTACTTGGATGCGTTAAGATACTGCTATGTAAATGAAGCCCACTATCTGTTAAACTAACTTAGGGCTCATGTTGATGAGTGACCAGCTGCATACATTGCAAAAGTTCGGCATTCGACAAGAAAAGACAGAACTTGACTTGCTTGGCCTGCAGTTCACATGTAACTTCATAGGGTTGTTTTTAAAAAACACAGCAAAACCCAAAGAAGGTCAAATGCAGCCCATGGACCGTTGTTTACTGCTATAGTAAAGTGTTTGTTACCCCAGCATTTCATATTCCTGATATGTGCCTGCTGTACCATGTAACTGTTCTCATTGTATTGCTTCCTTTGTGTGAAATCCCTGGTGTTCCTGCCAGTCCCTCTGCTTTCCTATTAAAAACTGACTACACTAAGCAGGAAAACACACTGTGGTCAGTCATAATTTTATATTTTTTTCATATCTATACACAAATGTTTTGCCTTTTATTTCAGTTTTAAACTGAACGGGTTGTTTTACAAGGTGATGGTTTACAATCAATTTTAATAGAACTTTTATGACCTGTGTTTTACTTTGTGCTTTTTAAATGGAGGGAAATAATGGCCGTGTACATAAGCCTTAAAACAGATGGGTAAAACATGTATCTGAGGCTAAAGAACAATTGCTTCACAAAACCAGTGACAATTGCAGGCTTGCATCATTCATCGCAAGAAAATAGGAATTTTAACCTTTATGGTGGTTTCTGTAAAAATAAATAAATGTGACAACTACTTTTTTACTGTACTTTTTACATTCTTCTAAATTGGAAATATTATTTTCATATTTTTCTATCAGTAGTTTGGATATCATCAGAAAGGCAGCTGCCATTACAGTGTCGGCCTCCACTTATTCAGCTCTACCACCTATAACCTCCATTCTCACAGGTATCCCACCTTTGGCTTCCTTTCATGCAGCTCCCCCACCTTTAGTTTCCACTCTGCTCATCCACCTTTTAGCCATCACTTACAGTGCTCTGTGACCTTTAGCCTCCACTCACTTTCTTCCACCACCTTTAGCCTTTACTCGTGCAACTCTCCCACCCTTTAACCTCCACTTGTGCAGCTCTCCACAAGTAGATCTACCATCCTTAGCCTTCATCCATGTCGTTTTTGTATCTTCAGCCTCAATTCGGACAACTCTCCCACCTTAGCCTTCACTCGCATAGCTCCCCCCTTCAGGGCTTGTTCACACCATACATGCATGAAAACTGATAGGAAAGCCACACATATTTAGTCTGTTTTACATCAGTTTGCATCAGTTTTCACGCACATTTCAGTCAGTTTATATGCACGTCGTCATCCGTTTTCATGCACATCAGTTATGTGCCCCATTTACATGATGCCCCATGTTGCAGAAAGAGTCCACACATGATACCAGTGTTGTGGTGGGAACAGGGCACATAGAGAACAATTTTTTTTTTTCTGTGCCCTTGCAGAATGCGTGCAGAAAAACTGACATCTCTGCACATGGTGTGAACAAGGCCTTGAGCTCCACTATACACAGTTCTCCTATCTTTAGTCTCTACTGCCAAATATCTTCGATTGTCAGCCTCATTGGAAATTTTTACCAATGGAAGTCTACAAGATGTGGACAAATAGTGGGCTAGTGACGAATACATTAGAAAAAAATAAAATGACTTCTGAACTTAAAACACATCCATGTTCTTCCAAAAATGTTTTTTAGCCAGATGAGATGGAGCAGCTGGGTAGTCAGGGAATTCTACTGTGCAGTATTAGAACATGAAATAAATATGAACTTAGTAATATTGAAATATCAGACATTATGACTCATTGTTAGCTTATTTGACATTGAGGGTGTGTTCATTATGTAAGGACAACATCTGGAGAAGTAGGTTTTGTCTTTATTACAAATTTAGCAGGTGGTCTTTTTTAGTGCCAATTAGAAAGTCTAACTTAATCTGTTATTATAGTTGACTTGAAACCTGGATCAAAAAAATGTTTCCATTGGGCAAGCCCTGCACTTTTGTTTCCCTGAAAGTGTTGTTATAGTTCATGCATCTATGCATATATACTGTATAGAAGCCAAAGACCTTTAACCCATCATTCTTAACATGTTCAGTTGTGCTGTACTGACCAGGATGATTCACAGGTAAGGCTAAAACCCACTATGGCTATGTACAGGAAACAAGGACACAGCTTTGCAAAAAGTAGGGGATCAATATTTATATTCTGGATTTAACCAAAAATCATTTCATATTTAACTTGTGGTTGTGCTAGCAAGGTCAAACTGTGGACATAACATTACAGGTAGTTCTATAGTGTTGTCCATTTACTCAGCACTTTACATAATAGTCAAAATATTGGGTGCAGCCTATGGTCCCTTCTAAAGGTTGTCCTAACTCATTTTGCTAGCTAACCTCAACTCACATGCTCCCTCCTCCATAGTGTGTGCACTAAGTCTCCTCAAATGTTGCTACTAAAAATAGAGCATAGCCTTCCACATAAAGGACAATGCAGCACCACATGTGGCTGACACATGCATACCTCCCAACTTTCTGAGATGAGAAAGAGGGACACCTTGTAGCACAAAGTACGTAAGCAAACGACACTTCCCTGTCACACAGACAACAAATAATTATTATGCAAAATATGAATGGTTAAACTCTCAAGCATTTTTCTCCCCCTAATTTCTACTTTAACTTTTTGAAATCATGAATCCAATAATTTAGAGGTTGGAAATAAAATGTTTAGTGTAATAACACTTTTGGTAGTTAAATAGTTGTTCAATAGAAGTGTAACAAAAAGAGGGACAATAGAGGAGCAAAGAAAGAAAGAGGGATTTGGTTCCAAAAGAGGGACGGTCCCACATTTAGTGGACAGTTGGGAGATTTTCACATGTCAGGGAGGGTAGGGATGAATTGATAGAAGAAACTGGTGGCAGTGTAGTATGCATACCTCCCACCAGTCCCGGATTCACCGGGGCTGTTTTAGGATTACAGGTAAATCCCGGTGTCTTACAAATCCAGATTGAATCCCACAGCTTGACTCTACCTGTCAGTGTGCGCCGCACTGCAGCTGAGACTCGCTCAGTGCCCAGCCAGCAAAGCTCCCCCGCCTGCTCTACATAATGGGAGAGGAGGGAGGCTAGATTTCCTCCACCTCCTCCCCATTTTACCCTGTGTCCGCCCACAAACCCCAGAGTGAAGTTAACCCTGTGGCAGTGAAGGAGTTGTGTGGGTTGGAATTTTGAAGCAGTGCACACAATGTCACTGCCTGAGCCTCGGGAGAACAGCCAGCCTCGGGTGAGTAAAAATCTGTGACTGAACTTATCCCCCTCTCTTCCTTCCTTCCATCCATGTGCTTTATTGATCAATCCTTCCTGCCTTCCATGTGCCTTAGTGATCCTTCCTGCCTTCCATGTTCCATAGTGATCCTTCCTGCCTTCCATGTTCCATAGTGATCCTTCCTGCCTTCCATGTGCCATAGTGATCCTTCCTGTCTTCCATGTGCCATAGTGATCCGTCCTGCCTTCTGTGTGCCACAGTGATCCTTCCTGCCTTCCATGTGCCACAGTGATCCTTCCTGCCTTCCATGTGCCACAGTGATCCTTCCTGCCTTTTATGTGCCAATTTGATCCTTCCTACCTTCCATGTACCAAAGTAATCCTTCCTGCCATCGATGTGCCATAGTGATTCTTTCTTCCTGCCTTCCATGTGCCATAGTAATTCTTCCTGCCTTCCATGTGCCATAGTAATTCTTCCTGCCTTCCATGTGCCATAGTAATTCTTCCTGCCATCCCTGTGTCATAGTGATCCTTCCTGCCTTCCTTGTGCCATAGTGATCCTTCCTGCCATTCATGTGCCATAGTGATCCTTCCTGCCATTCATGTGCCTTAGGGATCATTCGTGCCACAGGTCCCTCATTCTCAAGTTCAAAATATGGGAGGTATGAGTATGGGTGGGATTAAAGTGACCAGGTTCATCTTCTGAAAGCATTTTCATTGGGCATTAGGGTTGAAGAGGGGTCTGGACAACTGGCTAATTCAGATAAATATTGGTAACTGAAAAGTTTTCACAAAGGACTGAATTTAGACCACATTTTCTGATCTGTGTTTTGTTTTGCCTATAAATTAAGTTCAGCCCATTTGAATAGTTTGGCTGCTCCTTTAAAAACCCAATGGAAGGCAGTTATACCACTGAAAATGATGGGATCTGAGTCATTTACCTATCTTTGAATCTGCCCTGACATGTTGTGACTTTCTTTGCCTTAAGCATAATTGTGTTCTGTAGCCCTGTCCTAATGTTACAATGCTGCTCTTCCACAAATACGTTCCAATGAGTAAATTGTCATTCAAAGACAGGAGGTGTGATACTAGCAGGACCACGAGGTGAAATTAAAATAGGGAAAAAAGCCAACTATTGCAGGCACCACATCTAAGCACGGGAAAGCTCCAATATATTACATTTTCATTCTAGCCCAGTACTGGTGTTCCTTTTTAACATGATCTTTTTATGGGGACAGGAGAGAATGCTAGATCATGTGACCACTGTGTTTGGCTGTCGCAGTGTTTACATGATTGAGAGTCGGACCTGTCAGCTCCTGATCTTTATTAGAGACCGTAAGCTGTCAATGACAGCTCAGTCAAGAAACCTGGATGTATATGTGTAGTGTGTGGTTGTTAAAGCCATTACGTGGGTGACAAAGATGTTCAAAGAAAAAAAAGTATATGTTTGAGTGGTTGCTATTAACTCTATGTGAGCAAACAACAATTTATATAGACCAGTGCAGGGCTTCTTGATATAAAATGTTTAACAATATTATACCTTTTACATTTTGACATGTCTTGCACAGCCCTGCAACAATTTGATTTTAAGTACTGTAGTATTAATTAAAAATGTATGGTTTATTATAGGTATTCCTAAATTATTTTATTAAAGTGCATTTTGGATGCACATAATCACTTTAGGGGATTCGTCTCTAATTTATGTGTAAAGAAGAGCTTCGGTTTTTTTGTGTATATAGATCCAAGTGACTCACCTCTCTTGGTCTTTTGTGACATCTCTTGTGCTTGGCTATTGGCCCATCATAAAATTTGACCATGAATTGTCAGTTTTACGCTAACCATGGATTACCTCTCTAATGCTTTTCTATTGTCTTCTTAACTAATCTATACAATTTTATTTGGAACTTATTTTGGAACTTAGTTTGCAAACAAAGTTACTTTGTTAGCCAAATGGTAGTTCCTAAATGCAGTAAAGCTTAGTCCAAGGTCTCCTGGCAGCCGCTATGTTGGGATAAGATTATTCCAGTTGCACAGAGCACAATCTGCAATTTGACATTGTATGAAGTGTAAATGGAGACTGCATTTTCACTGTAGAAAGGATCTGGGGTCTGCAGTACACTGTAGTCACCGTTGTAGTATTCTCTGCTTATTCTCTTAAGACAAGAGTACCTTGTGTTATATAAGTTTATATCCATCATCTTCTTCTTACAGTCAACATTCTTCCATTATTCCTGTAAGTTTGCCTCCAATTAAAACCATGATAAGGACTTCTGGCTAGATTCCAACAGTCATAAAAAAAATACCAAACATTACAAATTGCTCTACACATCTCTGACGTGCATTAATGACACATGTGATAACAGAAAAATGTGACTTTCATATTGAGGATAAATTAAAAATCAAAACAAATGGGGCAATGTTTGTTCTAAAAATATTTTTATTTTTAGAATATTTGCAAATTATCGTAAACCTCTTGTATATTCTGAAGGCTTGATCCCATGTACGCAAAGTAATAGGAAAAATGGGTGGTATGAGTTTTGCAGGTGAAAATTATGCTACCATTCTTGGCAACTATACCTTTGTGTAATAAAAGTGAGCCCTGGTGGTTATAATAGACCTTTCGGTGTTCTGTTTATTTATCTTTTCCTAGTGATTGTGCTGTTTTGTTAGATAATTAATCTATAACATATTAACAATCCTATCTGGTGACCTTTTGCACACAAAAGTCTTGTATAAATTTGATCAACCTGGATGGAAATATTTATTTAAGTCTACAGTATCCCCTTGTGAGTACAGAAGGGATTCTGCTTTCACAGTCATACAGAAAAAACAGTAACATTGTTTCTCAACCTGTTGTAGGTATATGCTTTATTTTTCAAGTAAACCTTCTATGGTAAATTATTACAAGTACTGACATGTGTGCCTTTCTTAATAGTACCCCCCCAACTGTGTATAATGATCTTCCAAACAATCTCTTGGATTTCCAGATAATCATTAATTTATTTTAAAATATATACTATTTTTTTAATATACTTTAACACTGGAGGGTAACTATAGCCATTGAAGTTTGAGGCAACTTAGACTTTTGAAAATCAGTGTGCATGTAAAGATAACACGGATCCAATGCTATATGGTTTATCCTGATCTATTAGTCATAGCTCCCCCCCCCCTCCCCATCTGTAAGTAGATTTATTGCCTTCCGAGCTCCTTGTTATCCTGGCCAGCATTAGGATATTAACTCTGTATGCCTAACACAGCCTTCCTGAGGCCACACAATCACAGTGTCTCTTTAACTAAAAACCGAGAAGACATTTGAGGTTTATAATTCAGCAAGAAAAAAAAAGCACAGTTTAACTAAGTTTTTTTTTTTTTTTTTATAAGATTTTGGAGTAATTGTGCATAGGAGCACTAATAATTTTGTAATACAAAGCACTTTGGCGTAATGGTTAGCAGTAGCAATTCTGCCTTCCAGCACTGCGGTTCTCCTTTTGAGTCCCGGTCAGAAGATGATCTGCATGGAGTTTACATGTTCTTCTTGTCCTTGCATGGCTTTCCTTTTGGGTACTCCAGTCTCCTCCCACACTCTAAAGACATAATAGGGCAATTGGTCTAAAACTGTCTAGTATTCTATGCTACTGAGCGAGCCCAAGATGGCTACCTTGCCATCTACCCCAACAGTGGATAAAATGCTTTGAATGCCCAGCAAGAAAAGCAATATAGAAATATCTGAAGATTCCTGCGTGTGGAATAACACAGTTGCTCAGCCAATGCAGTGCGATGACAAACTGACAGCGGTTTGCAGCTATTTATGACTGTTTGCACAGCCAACAATTACTTGCGATGATTGTGACTGGATGCACATAAAATGTGTTCAGCCATGGTTACTGCAGGTAATCACGGGCTATTTGTGCACACCTATGAAAATCATGGGGTGTGCTGCTAAGCCCTTAAATCTTACACTCCAAAAAAAGATCAGTTGATGTTGAAAAATGCAAGTAAAGTTATATCTCTGCACTACTGCTCTTCTCTGGAAGTAAATATGTGAATGACTGAATGAGCTTTTCAAGCCTAGAAAATGACAGCACCTAGGAGTGGTCTGATAAACCAGGCATATTGGTGATGGTAATTGTACTAAATCTACCAAATGAACGGATCATACAAAATGTAAAAAAACTAAAAGTACAAAATAAGAAATTGGGGATAAACATTTTGGAAAATGATTGGTGAATGACAATCCTAATGATATGTATTAAAAGGTTTGCGTATGATAGCCCAGAGTGCTAAACATAGCTAAAACTTTTTGAAACAGTTTGGTGCCTCAGGTCAAAGGAAATGGGACTTTAAGGGCTCAGTAAAATGGTGTGTTTATTAAAAATATATTGATTTGCTGTTAGCAAAAATTATAATACAAACAAAATAACATAATAGGTGCCAATGGGCTATAGACCCATGTGAAGAAGTGAAAATGGAATGAAAGGTGACAAGGTGAAAATGGTGACTTTTTTGAAACTCTGTCTATTTAGGCTCAGAGGTATGAGCTTGTTGAGAGAGAGTATCTTGTCGAACTTCCGACGCGTTTCGGCATATTAGTATATTGCCTTTATCAAGGAAGCGGGGAGAGTTCACCATATCTGGAAGATACTACAGCAACTCAAAAAAATCTCAAACCTCATGAAATGTTCACTAGATCAAAAGTCAAAGTTTTTTTTTTAGGGAAACCAACACAAAAAACCCATCGAATCAAGATCTCACGGAAACGAGACCGGAGGACAAGAAGGACTGAATGTTATCAATCTTTCTTCACACATTCTCACACAAGCACAAAAAGAAGTACTTTCTCTCGGACTGTCATTCTGCCCCAACCAGGGCATGGATAAATTTGAGGTCATAAAAGACGTCAATTTATTCGCCCGAAATTTATTACTAAAAGCTACTTACAGCAAAAAAACCCACAACGGAACCAACACCTACACCATTGACTGCGGCCGAATATCGAGCAATCAGAGATCTCAATTTATTGCTAGAGGAAGGAGGACTAGAGGATCTTGAAGACACAGAACCATTTGCAGACAGCGAAGAAGAAGACATTACAACAGGACCCACCATAGAGACACAATTTAAGAAAAAATCACACATTTTTCCTTCTCTTAATACAAATCCGGCCATCGCACTTTTTGTATGTCAAACTACAAAAGATATCGAAAAAATACGCCAAACCACATACTCCACCAACCTTACACGCAATCAAATTCAAGCTTTAAAAGAACTACAAGAAAATGATTCCATCACTATCAAACCTTCCGATAAAGGGGGCAATGTTGTCCTAATGAACAATGAAAAATATCAAGAAATGTGCCTCAACATCTTGCAAAATAAAAAATATTACCAACAAATTTCCCCATTAATGGTACACAGCTTCAATGAGGAATTTTACAAACTCATTGACAGAGCATACAATAACAAAACAATCACGCAAACTCTCTGGGAATTCATACGAACGAAACATCCGCGAGTACCAACATTCTACGCACTCCCTAAAGTGCATAAAGATCCACTCAATCCACCCGGACGACCTATCATTTCCGGAAACGGATGCATCACAGAAAACATTAGTCAGGTGATTGATGCTCACCTCAAACCTTTTGTTACCAAACTGGCATCAGATGTGAAAGATACCGGACATTTACTCCAGATATTAGACAACATCACTATACCAACAGACGCTTTCCTCGTCACCATTGATGTCGAAATGCTTTATAATAACATTCCTCACTCTAAAGGCCGAAAAGTAGTAGAAAAAGTCCTTCAACAAGCAAGCAGATACGATGGCAATTTTAGTACCTTTATTCTACAGATGTTGAGGTTTATATTAAACCACAACATCTTTTCCTTTTGTGGTACGTACTATGTACAAACTTGTGGTGTGGCGATGGGCACAAGTTGTGCGCCCACATACGCCAATATATACTTAGGTGAATGGGAAGAAGATTTCTTATCAGAAAATTTCACCAAATACACCAGTCACATTTCCCTTTGGCAAAGATACATCGATGATGTTTTCCTCATATGGACCGGATCAGAAACCCTACTACTAGAATGTTTAAATCAAATGAATCAGAACCAATTCAATATGTATTTCACCATATCATACAACCAAACAAAAATACCGTTCTTGGATACCTATATCTACAAAGACGACGCGGGCAATCTTTTAACAACACTCTTCAGAAAACAAACAGCCGGCAACACAATACTTCATGCCAAGAGCTTTCATCCTGAACCCCTCAAAAATTCAATACCTTACAGTCAGTTCCTCAGACTCAAGAGAAACTGTACTAAAACCTCGGAATTCCAGAAAGAAGCTAATGCCTTAACAGACTAATAAACAGAGGATACTCAAAGACATGCCTTAGAAAGGCATTTAACCGAGTTAACCAATTGGATAGACACAAAATTCTTTATAAACAGACTAAAAAGGATACAAAAACAGATGCACCCCCTACGAGAATCATCATGCGTTTCTCAAATGAACACAACAAAATAAGGAACATAATACAAAAGAATTGGCCCATTCTCACTGAGGACCCTACACTCAAAAAATTGGTACCAGCTCATCCCCTCATTACTTACAGAAAATCACGATCTGTACATCAAACTCTAGTAAGGAGCGAAATGAAATTCCAAAGAGACCCATGTAAAACCGTGGGAACATTTCCATGTGGCTCCTGCGCCCAATGCGCAGTGATACGTAAATCCACACGCCTACTCCTCCCTAACGGTGAAACCTTTATCCCCCCGTCATTTTGCCAACTGCAAAACCAGGGGGGTAGTATACATTATGAACTGTGAATGTGGATCATTTTACATCGGGAAAACACGTCAAGAATTCGGACTGAGAGTAAATAAACATATTCAAAGCATGACCATCGGCAATTTTCACCTTCCACTAGGCCGTCATATAACCCAACATCACAAATATAAGATGCCAAAAGTCTCCTTTTCCGCATTAGACCGCATCCATATTCCAGCCAGAGGAGGGGACTGGAACAAGTCCCTCCTACAGAAAGAGATGCGCTGGATAAAAAAACTCAATGCAACAACACCCCCTGGATTAAATGAAAGTGAGAGCTACCGTCCTTTCCTAGAAGGTTTCTCTTCAGGAAAAACTGACTGACAATACATATTACCTGGCATCATGCCCAAAATCACAATAAAAAATATTTTCAGCTCTACCCCACAAACCACACCCCAGACAGCTTTTTCAAATAAAATCACTTCCTTTCCCCCCCCCCCCCCCTCCACATCATAATTTCATCCTAAGTATGACATGTATGCTGTCATTTGGTATGACCCATCCATGCCCACCGATCACCGCATTCAACTGGATAGTCCCTCATTTTCTCCTTGTAATTATTATTGCTGTCAATATTACTTATTATTTTCAATGTATAATTATTCTCTTCATTTACTTTTATTTACCAATTTTGTATTACTCATGTGTTATACATGCTTTACACTGTGACCAGGATAGGTCTAATTGCCCAGGATTATCATATTCCCTCTTTGCCTTCCCAAACCCACCCGGCACGGGTAGCCCCAGAGTACCCTTCTCTGGGGACTGACAAAGACTTTGGGGATCGCATCCTCTTAGATCTATGTCTCATCTCCGTGTCGGCGGCTACGGAACATCTTGAATTATACCCACAACGTCATAGGTAAGGTGCGCGCGCAGTCCATCGGCGCGCGCATTACGACCTCACGCCGGCCCGAAGCCGGATCAGTTTTGAGATGTGCGCGCGCAACTCCATCGGCGCACGCATCACTTTCTCACGCTGACCCGGGCCCAGGATCGGCGTCATGACGCACGGCCGCGCCAGTGCGCATGCGCCGAGGGGTATATATAGCCGGGGATTTCCAACAGGGCGCCACTTCCCTCCAGCTGAGGGACGGTAAGGACGCCCCAGGATACGCTTCTTTGGATTCAGTTTACACCAACCCAGCCCCACTAACCGTAAGTTTATCATCCAACAATGCTTTATTTTGCATTGTTGGATGTACTTTCTCTACAAGTGCCTAAATGCCTTTTTTCAAGGCTGACCAGCACAAACTCTCTCACCAGGGAATTACCAGGATCCATGACCAGGGCTCCCCCTGCTGTTCTGAATCTGGAACTCCCCTCAATGTAAGTTCATAACATGTCTTCACACCAATACTAATTAAAATAATTACATCTGTATCAATACAAACCACAATCTGTTCCACCACGCAGGCTTAATGTAAAGCAAGAATACACTCTCCACAGACCTTCTAATTAACAATTGGATCACAATCAAGACTTCAATCACCAACTGTAAGTGACCAGCACTATTCACCACAGTGCTCTCAAAATAAATAAATTATCAAATCAATTATTTTGATCCAATATGTTATACCTTTAGGCCAATGAGAAGGATCCCTTCCCTCCTCACACACATCAAGTGATCTTTACGTCATGTAAGTCTGCTCAATACATATTTCCTCCTCTACTCACATCAAGTTGGCAATATTATCACTGCCTCAATCATATCTTTACAGACAGCCATTCCTCTAGAAATCCTGTGTGAATAGTTTTGGAAAAGCAATGGGAATACCAAAGCCTGGGACCTGACCGCTTAGTCACATGTATGTGCTTACCTCATTATTCACTATTTTTGTAAATAGTGCTATACCATATATCTCAATTACATTCACTATATTTTCCAGATATGGTGAACTCTCCCCGCTTCCTTGATAAAGGCAATATACTAATATGCCGAAACGC
Source organism: Pelophylax lessonae (assembly GCF_965119305.1). NCBI lineage: Eukaryota > Metazoa > Chordata > Amphibia > Anura > Ranidae > Pelophylax > Pelophylax lessonae. The sequence goes on along the minus strand of NC_138769.1, from coordinate 118,122,494 downwards.
GTCGGAAGTTCGACAAGATACTCTCTCTCAACAAGCTCATACCTCTGAGCCTAAATAGACAGAGTTTCAAAAAAGTCACCATTTTCACCTTGTCACCTTTCATTCCATTTTCACTTCTTCACATGGGTCTATAGCCCATTGGCACCTATTATGTTATTTTGTTTGTATTATAATTTTTGCTAACAGCAAATCAATATATTTTTAATAAACACACCATTTTACTGAGCCCTTAAAGTCCCATTTCCTTTGACCTGAGGCACCAAACTGTTTCAAAATGTTTTCCCGGGACGTTGGCCACACCTACTAATCCAGGTATCAGGGATCGAACCTTTTCTCTCAACATAGCTAAAACTAGGAGCCGCCGCTAGAAGACCAGAGAGGGCACTCACTTTCCAACCACTGTAAGAAAACAAAATTAACAACCTCGCAACCCCATAGTGTAGCATTTAAAAAATAAATGACACTTTAGTGAAAAATAGAAATGCACTCACAAAAGTATGCATGTGTAGGGCATGGCATGAAAGTGACCTGGGAACCACAAATGGCTGAGTGGCAGCCAGAGAACCTCCAGCCTTGGCCACCGGCTGATGGTTCTCTGACTGCCCCTCAGAAATTTCTGGCTCCTAGGCCACCTTCATTCATAGCGAGTGCATTTCTATTTTTCAATAAATTGTAATTTATTTTAGAGTGCTACACTATGGGGTTGTGCTGTTGTTTCTTTTCTGGTCTTCCCTGGGAACTTCTGTCCACAGTACTGATCCATAATAGTACACTGAGGATTGCTCTCTTGCTACTTGTCCTAGATTTAGGCATATATTGGTGAAATTAATGACACTATTGTCTCAACTGACACTGCCTGGTGCCACAGGTTGCAGTGGAAGCAACAACATTTTGCTACTGGGCCCTTAAAACAAGTGCGAAAAGTCCCCCATGCCTCAAGAAGTACACAGGGTGAGAAACCATGTGCTAAACAGGGCATATCTCTGAGGTTGATGTTCAAAGGACCTTTCCACAGTCCTTCAACAATGTGAATGCTTTCTAATCAATGACTTAATGTGGAACACGGGTTAAGGCCATTTTACTTCTTAAAGATAAAAGTGAAGTCTAGATAATGAGGGGAAGGGTAAGAACCTTTTGGGGAGGTTTCCCCTTACTGCAATGATAAGTTGTTGTCAGAGAACATTCATCACTGCACTGTGTAGAAGGTGTACCCAAACTACAACATGTAGAATCTTTGGGGTGCACTGTCAAAAATAAAATTCAAAAGGTCCAAATGGGCTTCGTATCATAGTTTTGGGATGGCTTTTATCATCGAAAAAAATGTATCATTTCAGTATGTCATGGAGAATATTTATGGATGCAGATTGATTTCTTACCTTTAACTGTAACTAGGCACATGCATTGTCACTGAAAGTTTAATGGTTTGGAAATCCTTTGAGGCCTCACACTTCTGGTTCAATATTGAACATTGAAAAAAAAAAAAAACCTTTACATTGATAGTATAATAAGGTGCTGTTATACTGTTCATATTAGTGGACATTTACTAGCTATTATTTATGCTTTTTCATGTTTTTTTTTTGTTTTTTTTTTTACAATATGGGCAATAAGGATACTGTTCATAAAGATGCAGCATACAGTTTATTCTGGTATAATATTTGGTAGACACTTGAACAGTAGTTAAGTCCATTGTAGACTTAGACAGAATAATTCCTGAGGGTCATCTCTTCTACAATAATGTACCTCAGTGAGCATTCTTGAATCCAAATGGGTGTTCTTGGTCCACATAATACTTCAAAAGCTGAGAATACCAGTCACTACAGGGATTAAAACAGAACTGTAACACTCCCCCACCTCAATCTTCTGGCTGGTATGATGATATCCTGGGTTTTTTGTCTTTTACTACTCTAGTGGTAGCCCCTGGGGATGGCCTGGGTTCAGAGGAGGTGTGTTGACCAGAGAGGGCTACATCTTGTGGTGGAAAGGAAATACTGTGGGAGAACGTTCCAGGCTAAAGGTAAATATTGGGGCAAATAATGCTTTTTTTTTTTTTTTTAATTTTATAATGCCTGGCCTCTTGGTTGAGAAAAAAAATCTGGCTCTACTTTGATCCAGTAGGGCATTCAAATGGCAGAATGCAGTTTAGAGGCTGTGCCTCAATGAAAATGTCTTTGAACATTGACAATATTGTGTTGCCGTAATCTTTGATATTTATTTTACTGCATATTTCTATTAGGCTGTTTACCAGACTGGGACCTGTCCGATTCTGTACAGTAATATTCAGTGACACAAACTGTTTTTTCAGCTTTTACTAGTGGAAATGTTTTGATATTGTAGTGGAGTATTTCAGTAACACTTTGCTCTAATTAGTCACTGAAAGCTCCATATAGTTGGCCTTATAATTTTCCATGCAGACAAATGAGGGACAGGAAATAGTCTCAATTCTCCAAAGACTTTCTCCTCCGATTCTAATTTACTATGCTCTCGTCACATGAGAGATGCTTGCAAATGGAAAACAAGACGTTTTCTTGTGAAGTTTGATGTTTCCGTATACAACAATTTCCATTTTTTTTAGGCTTTTTTAATAGCAATCTTACTCAATTGCTTAATGATGTCTAAATTTACTGTAACGACACCCCGGGTATGAAAGGGGTTAAAGTCGTTTAGGACATCCCATTCCCGAACACAAAGGCAGCTACCGGACACTCAACTCAGCCCAACAAGAAACCTATACAAATAATCCCCCCCCCCCAAGTACAAGACAAGGCTCTGTATTGAGGGTCAAGCAGGAATCAGACTCTTTATTGAAAAGCATACAGGCTCTTTATATACACCTGAAAGTACTGCAGTCATCACAGGATAATGACCCAAATCCAGCCCCCAACATCACACAATGGTTATATAACGAGCCCCCTATACACATTACTCTGAGTGTCAATAAATCCCTTAGCAGACAACAGGGGAGTTCATTAGCACACTTAACAATAGGTGAATGGAAAGCCACCTCAGACAAGATTATCACAATTTACTTATCCAGATAAAAGCAAGATCGTTAAGCAATAGACAGTCGGTCTCCCTGCACCCAAAGTGACTCCAGTCACATTGACTGATGCAAAGCTACAAAAAAGATCACATGTTGTATTTCCCTGCTAGTCATTACCTTGTTGGAGACTCACCCGGGTCTATGCTGCCCACACTGCTAAAAGCTGCTAGTTAATAGCTTAACCACTTGCCAACTGCACTATAGCTGAATGACAGCTACAGCGCAGTCGCCCAGTACTAGTAGGCTGTCCAATCACAGCTGATCATGATGTCAACAGAAGTCGGTTACTGGCTCTCTTCACTCCTCCTTCTCACGCTGTCAGCCTGTTGAGGAGAGGAGAAAAGCGCCGATAATCGGCTTCTGCAAAAGTGCTGCCAATCTGTGCCCACCACTGCTGCCAATTAGTACCCACCACTGCTGCCAATCAATGTGCACTAGTGTCTCCTCATCAGTGTCACCTATCAGTGCAGCCTATCAGTGCTCATTAATGCAGCCTCATTAGTGCAGCCTATGAGTGCCCATCAGTGAAGGAGAAAAATTATTTGTTTGCAAACTAATAGGAAACTACGAAAAAGTTTTCTTGTTTGTTTTTTTCAACATTTTCGATCTTTATTCGTTTAGCAAAAAATAAAAAACCCAGTGGTGCTTAAATACCACTAAAAGAAATCTATATTTGTGTAAAAAAAGATACAAATTTAATTTGGGTACAGTGTTGCATGACAGCGCAACTGTCATTCAAAGTGCGACAGGTCTGAAAGCTAATAATTGGCCTGGTCAGGAAGGGGGTGAAGGTGCCCAGTAGGCAAGTGGTGAAAGTACTTTGAACATGAACCATATCTGCTGACATATAGATGGTAGGTATGGATTTGTTAATTTAGTAAATAAGAACATAGAACCTATGGCAATGAATCAGCTGTCATCTTTTATTGTCGTGGTAGGACAAGTCATAAAAGTATAATACCAATTATGTACACTATATTTCCAAAAGTATGGGGACACCAATGGTTCAGGTATTTCTAGTGAAGGGTGCTATTAATTCTACAGCATACAAAACCATTTTAGACAATTGTACATGCAATTTTTTTGCAGCAGTTACTGAAACAAATAAATCTCGTCAAAACACCACAAACTACCAGGCAGACAAGAGCAAAGTCACGAATTAGAAAGAGAGTTGCTTGTTGCTGGTATATCCAAGATAAAGTATAGTATAAGATAAACTAAGAAGGTAGGGCTGATTTAGCCATCCAGCCTCCAATCAAGATGCCAGTCTTTGGTCACTTGTATTATATGCCTCACAAGGGTTATCATTTCTTTGATTATTTTAAAGGTTGGCAAGGTTGAATAGTATGGTAGGTTGGTAAGTAGAATAGGGGTTAAAATATTGCAACGTTGCATTTATTAATATTATATTAAATTGCTAATTAGTTTTTATTCCAAAAATGATAATTTACATTAATTTCTAAAGAAGAATTGAAGCATTATTTCAGATATATTATTATGGCTCTTTGTAGAACTAATGTGGCTGTTTTCTGCTCAAATCAAGCATTTGGCTTGAAAAGTCTAGACATTGGTTTGCCACACCCTATTCCAAAATATAGGGGTCTATCAATGTTTCACACAAGATTCACACACATTTAACATAAGATTCACACTTTTTTTAATTTAAATTGTTTGACTTAGTAAAATAGTATAAACCTTGGGTAAAAAACATGAAAAAAGGATCTTATATTCTTTGTAAAAGTATTATTATTATAATACAGAATTATATACACAACCATATGTAGTAGCAAATGTTAAAGGAGTTGGATCCCAAAACATCTAAAATGCTCATTACTTACATGATTCATCTCTATTGTATGAACTCATGTTGTCATCTGTTTGGTCACTAGAATATGTGCTTTTCTAAGCTCTTTTCTGTGCACCTTTTATATACTGAGGTTGGTTTTTTAAAGGAGTAAATATTGCTCACTTTCAGAAGTATATTTTCACATTGCAAATTGAATGTTCATTTAGCTTTGTGAATAGGATGAAGCTGTGTTCTTTCAATTATCTAATCATGTACAAACAAAAATATTTCCTTCTTTAATGTCCGTTGCATGTGATTGGTCATTCAGCTTAAGTACAGCTTAACTTTACTTGGTAAACTATGTGAATTTTTACCTTGCCAATGGAATAGTCTTCTTTTTTAGTAACCTAACTGCATTGTGTACAATGAAAATATATCAGTAAGTACTAGATTATTTGTTTGTTTTTCTCCCAAAATGTATTTTTGTGACTGTTTTTAATGCCAACGGTCTGTCTTCCAATTAACACTAGAAATACTTGTATTGAGCACTAGACAGTGCGTGGACTAAATTTAAGGCTTTGCTTGAACAATACCCCCCCCCCCCCCGACAATGTGAAATCTGATAGGTCGCTGTGCGTTATTGCACTTAGCTAATCATCATTGCTCTTTGAATCGCCTTATGAAGCATAAATGTATTGTTTGTTTCCTATTTTCAGACATTAGCCGGTGGTTCTATTGTTTCATTTTAGTAAAATGTAGCTCCATGGTTTACAATCTTACTACACTCGAAGGATTCAATCATACATGCTTATGTGTTTGTTCTGTTTGATCTTTCATAATCTATATTTTTATGCATATGGATACATTTTACTGTGCATCATTAGTTTCTCAACCTTCCACGCAGTAGCAACACATAAATTGTATGTTTCAGAAATCATATATCGTATACAGAACAGCAATAGAGACCAGCAAGCCAAGCTAGACAGACCAAAATCTACCTTTTGTCAGGTTCATGTGCTTTAGAATTAAAGGCAGATGGAATCCCCCCCCCCCCCCCCCGTATTTTAATGGAGAAACCAACCCATTGCTAGACTGTCCTGGTTTGCATGCTCATGTTTTGCTAACATTTCACTCATCCCTCTAAAGCACTCACACTATTTGTTCTTCAATTCCCTCTTAGAAATGTTTTAGAAGTTTTTGTCTTGCTTTGAGTTTTATATAATTTGATAACTTTCTAGAGAAAACCATTGGGGCAAGAGGACCTCAAAGTTCATCTATCACATACACTTTCCACTTTCGTTAGTCTGAACTTCTGTTCAAAGGCATGAAGTTGATTGCATGTACTCCTTACATATGACTAGAGAGAGGATGATTTTTTATTGAGCCCTCGTTCACATTGAACGCGGGTTTGTAATCGGGTCGTTCAGCTGAATGTGCACGATTTCAAACTCGCATTTCAGTGTGGGTATGGGGGCAATTTGAAAGACATCTGTGCGGTTTCATGCACAGATGTCTATTAAAATCACCGCTGAAGTCACCAAAAGTAGTGCAGGAACTACTTTTGGAAAACAGTGAGGCGCCGCAAAGTCAGCATCGCACCGATTAGGAAAGTGCTGTTGCCGGCAATAGGCTGCGATTTGAAATGTCAAATTGCAGGTAAAATTGCGCCGATGTGAACGGGTGCTAAGTGACCATTGTCACAGGAACAAGTGTCCCCATTGGAAGAATCACTTCTATTCCTGTTCTAGCTCCAGCTCAAGATTTGGGATTAATCCTCACTTTCATTCCCAGGGGCAGTCATAATCAGGACAATTACATGGAGTAAATCTCCCCAATGTAAGGACAGACAATAATAAAATCATGGCAGCTGTTCTTTCCCTTCATCACTGTATCCAAATCTGGAAAAAAAAAATGTTATACTTGGAATAGATGTATGTATGTTTGTTTTTGACCAAGTCTTGTCATTTCACAGGAAGGTATTGCATGAAGATGGTCCTGCAGATGGGGATAATGCTATCCTATGGCAAGGTCTTGGGGTCAACCAAGTATCAAACTCTTCTAGCGAACTTCCAGCTAAAGTGAAATCCCTAATCAAATCGTTTGACACAGGCCCCCAAGGTAAGAGTTGTCTAATGCAAGAATTTCCCTTAGAAAGTGTTTCAAAAGTAGAAAAACACTTAGAACAACTGATTTGGCAATAAACATTTTTCCTCCTGTTTGAGCTTAAGTAGTTGTGGCAGATTTGCACAAATTCTAAAGTGACAGATGTTTTTTATCACTGTGAGTTGCCATTATAGGTTCTGTTGACAGACTTAAATCTATTTACAGTGACAAGAAAAAGTTTGGGAACCCCTTGGGATTCACTGGCTTTCTTCAGTAATTTGATCTGATCCTCATCTTAGTCACGATAGACAAACACAATATGATTAAGCTAACACACAAGTAATTCTAATTTCCTTTGCCTTTATTGAACACACCTACAAAATGTTCACAGTGCTGGAGTTAAAAGTAAGTGATCCCTTGGAGTTAATAGCTGGTCAAACCTACTTTGACAGCAATGACTTCAAGCAAGCGATTGCCCAATTCCTATTTACAAAACTGCTTCAGCTCAGACATGTTTGTAGGATGTCTGGTGTGAACGGCTCCCTTGAGGTCTTTCCTCAGCATCTCTATGGGGTTACCTTGATGCTTAGGCTCGTTATCCTGCTGCATCACCCAACTTCCACTAAGCTTCATCTGATGGACAGCCACCCTGGCATCATCCTATAGAATATTTGGGTACACTTGAGAACATTTTCCCCTTGATAACAAGTGGGCCAGGTCCTAAAGCAGCGAACCAAGCCCAAATCATGATGTTACGTCCTCCATACTTCACTGTTGGGATGATGTTTTGATTTTGGTAAGCTGTGCCCTTTATGTGCAATACTTAGTACTGAGTATTTTTCCTGAACACGTCAACTGTTGTTTTACTGTTCCACAAAATATTTTCCCAGTAGCAATGTAGTTTAGCAATTTTCAGGCACATCAATGATTTTTTGGAGAGCAGCGGCTTTTTTCGTGGTATTCTGCCATGAACACCCTGCCTGTTCAAAGACTTACGTATGGTAGACTCCTGAATAGGGATGTTTGCCAGTTCCAGTGATGTGGGTACTTGTGGTTTCTTCTTTACCTCATTAAGGATTCTACGTTGTGCCTTGGAAGTAATCGTGGCTGGGTGCCCACTTCTAGGAAGAGTAAGCACAGTACTAAACTGTCTCCATTTTTATAGACAGTTTGTTTAAATGTTGACTTAGGGATGCCTAAACACTTTTCATCTCTTTCCAGTCTTATGCAGATCACCTACTCTTGATCATATTTCCATAGAGAGCTCCTTTTTGCAGAATTTTTATTCTATCATATGAGAATTTTCATACTTTTGTAACCTTTTCATTTTCGATATGGGGACTAGCATGCAAAAAAAGACGATCATTTGTCCGTTAATCTCATTGTGTGTACTAGACTTAAGGGTCACACTTTTTCCTTCAACACTGTGAACGTTTAATGGGTGTGTTCAATAAAGACCGAAGAAATTAGAATTGTTTGTAAGTTATTAGCTTCTCAGGTTTTATTATCAGTTGAAGAAGCTGAAGTTGGAAACTGATTGGTCACTATGCACAGCTGCACCAGATTCTGTGTACACCAATTTAGGTAAATCTCTCCCCATTGTGTTTGTCTCTTGTTGTGACTAAGATGAGCGTCGCATCGCATTATATGGCAAATTACTGCAAAAAAAACTGTTATTTTCAAGGGATGCACATACTTCTTTGCCACTGTAATTGGCAAATCCTAAAGTGTATGTATAGACCAAACTTTTTGTTTTGGATAGGGTAGTCAATAGTTAAAACCCCATGCAGTTTTTTTTTTCTATGTACCATTGGGGAAATCCTGTATGTTCCTGTCCCAGAGACGCAACGGGAAGTTTCCGTAAATCTCCAAAAATGAGGGGAAGTACCCCCTTAGTTTTTCCTGGAACAGACATCCCCATTGGAAGTTTCCCCTTACTTTTTGTTCTGGAAACCACACTAAAATTTTGGATTTCCCTTCATGATCTGTCTTAGTGACAATGGTCACCACTACAAATAGAGTGGGGAATCTCCCCAGTGAGGCCTCGAATCGCAATAAAAAATGGACAGAAGGTCTAACCCTTCCCTACTCCAAATCCAAAATTAAAAAGGTTGTGGCACATTCAAGCTGATGATTTCATGTTCTCTGAACCCACTTGGAGAGGTACAGATGTGCCCTCTTGACCCTTACAATGAGTATTGCTCCTGAAGCTGGCAGTTGCCACTTTTTTTGTTTTAATTCTTTATTTTAAACAATTTTCGTACAGACATTAATGGAAGAAAGATTAGCCGGCATACCAAAAGATATAGCTCACAACAAAAGTCGCATCATGAGTGAGCACACAAAACACAAAAGTAATAATCCATGTCATGAAATACCAGTTGTAACGGAGGCAGTTGCCACTTTTGTTTTTTTTGCTTCAAAAGACATAGCAGCTACAACTGAAAGCATCAGGCATAATAAATGTATTACTGACAAGTCTTTCATGGGACCTGTACTCCTAAAATCCATTAAAACGTGTTAAAACTTCTCTAAGAGGGGAATTTACTAAGACTGGCAAGTCAGAGTCTGGAGCAGCTGTGCAGGGCAATTAGTCAGCTTCTGCTTTCATTTTCAAAGCTTAATGGAACAAGCTGAAGTTAGAATCTGATTGGTTGCCATGCACAGTTGCTCCAGATTCTGTCTGCTCCAGTCTTAGTAAATTGCTCCCTAAGAGTCACCATGCCATATGTATGGGTAACAGCTGTTTTTTTGGTGTCCCATGATTCCTGTATTGTAATGCACAGTTACTATACTGTTTTTTTTTTTTTTTCTGAAAAATGAGCACTAACACAAAAGTATTATCAGAATATATACATCCAAATCTCTGTTTCTCATATATCACAACACGGTGCATTATTGAGGAGTGGGAAATGGTCAGAACTGGTTTGATGCATTTTTAGAGATCAGATGTAGAAAAAAAACGTAATTTCAATTCTCTTTTCAGGTGGTGGGAGTCCGAACGTTCCTGCTCAACCCACCCCTCGCAGTCCTCTGAGTGGGATACCAGTGAGGACCACTCCGGCACTTGCTGTATTGCCAATGCAGGTATACATGATAGTAGAAGCTGAAGTATTCATTCATTACTAATTAACTCCCCAGCTCTTTGCAGAAAGTCTGTGCACCATCCTCTATTATGTGTAGCCAGTGGGTTCCTACATGTTTTTTCCTACACTGGAACAGTTTTTCAAATGCTTTAAAAGGTTTTTAAAGTGTTTATTCAAGTATTTGCTGAAAGGGTAAACCCACCTTTCACAACTTTGTTTTACACAACCACATGTCCCTTCATGGACTACTTTATTGTATAACCCTGTGAACTCACAGACCAGTGACTAGTTTGTTTATTCAAATTTCTAGTTTAAAAATGGATCACAAATAACCCTGATCACTGCAGTTGCCTATAAAGAACATTTGTTTATCATAGGGAAAGTATGATACAGAAGTGTTAATGTGAGTTACCGTAGACTGTACTTAACTATAGGGTTTTATGTAGATTCACATTTGATCTCCTTGCTGTGCCATATACTGATCAGGTTTTGTTAGCTGTTCTTCTCGTGGCTATCTATATGTCTGTACAGTTAACCTCCTTATGGAGTGACTGTCGTGGTAACATTAGATACAGGATAAGTTACCAAGAGAGTATATGGTTTTCAGTCAACGTCATTCTGTCTCTAACTTTGCACTAAAATTTAAAAAAGCACAGCTGTTGCACTGCAAACCCACTCCAAAGGATTAGGGGTGCCGCTCCAGGCTCCTGTCTGTCCAATTCCAGTGACTCCCGCACTGCTACAATACAGTATGCCTGGGAAACAATTACTGCATGCAGACAAAAGGTTTTATTTTGTTTTTGATTGAATGGGTAAGGGTTAGAAACGTCATTACGTTTCAATTGCTGGCTATATACCTGTTGGGGAGACACATTTTTGGTAGAGTGAGGGGATAAAACTTCCCGCAATGTTTTTCTTTTTGCTGTCTTTGCCTTCTTGTCCTGTGACAACCACGTTCTTGTCTTGGTGTTAGATGGACAGATAATAAAGAAAGATCAGACAGAAGTAGAAGCCTGACAGATTTTACATCTACCCACTCTATTCAATGCTAAGAAAAACTGGCTGGGGTTCCACCTTAGTCAGCCATGGATTGAAATTCAGGCCAGTTCAGCAGGGCCCGGCTGAATTTCAATCCATGTATGGGCAGGCTGATTGTACCCAAGTCCTCAGCCAACTTGGGTACAACCACCCTGTTGGATTTTTGGCATGCAATTACTGCCAGTGGCTGTAGTCACTAGCAGTAATCATTGTGTTCTGCCAGCCAGCAAGACTCCCCCATTGGCAGAACACAATAGCGCTGCGGGGGGCATTCCCCAACACATTCAGTGTTGATGTGGGAATCAAGGTGGATGGAAAGGAAATCGAATTAGCTATGGGCTACCTTTAAATTACTGAATGTAATCAATATGGGGGGGGGGGGGGTACTTTGTATCACTTGGAGCTTTAATCTTTTAATTACCAAGAGTTTACAATGGGTTTGGATAAACATTCAAATAAACGATAAAACTCCTTTCCATAAGACCCTGTAAGTTCAAAACAGCAGGAAAGAAGGTTAAGGACAAGAAGCAGTTAGGGTTGTCTGTTCTAAATATTCCCCAGCTATAGAAATTAAAGCAACTGAGCTGGCGATATTCACAGCTATAAGAAAATTAATCTTCTGATCTAATTATGTAGCAGAGACATAATGAAATAAGAGTCTATGGATGAAATCCAGCCATTCAGTGAGCCTCCTGGTGGGAATTACGAGAGGTGATGTCATGTTTTGGATGCCTATCTGACAGATTCCTGCCTTGCAGGGGAGAGATTTAAAGACTATGCAAAACTGAATAGAGAACAGTTTTTTCCAACTCTGATTTGGTTGGTTAGCTTCATTTATAATGACCTTTTACATTCCCAAAAAGGATTAATACACAGAGGCATCTACATGTAATGTGTTTATATATCTGAAGCTCTCACTCTTATTACAAGATTTCCACTCCCAAAATTCCAGCAACATCGACTTTTTCTATGTAAGTTCATAGTGATCCTTTTCTTGCTTTCCAGTTTGTCCCTGCCACCCACTGACATCACTTTTTTGCCCCTCCCACCTTTACACCACTGGCACTTCAGCCATGAGGAGGGAGTTGCTTGCATTGCCTGTGCTGATTGACAGCCTAGTTCCTCCTACACAGTAAAACCTGTGTTTCTCTTACGTCCTCCGACAGTCGCCGCCTCTTCATATTCGTCACATATGGGGTATTAGACTTTGCTCCGAAGGAGTAGCTAGGCAACAGAATATGTTAACATTAAAGCTTTTAACATATCCCACCCTCAAGGGGTGGTCCCCTCAGTCAATACCCTCCTACTTCCTGCAACCATATCTCAGTTTTAATGTCTAGCTTGTCAGGAGTGGCTGGCTTTTCCTGTGCTGGGGCTTTCTGCCCCAGACTCTTTCTTCTTTTTGATATTTTGTTTGAGTTTTCTCTCTACCTTTACTTAGCTGTTATTTTTGTCAGCGTTAGTTAGTTCTTCTGATGAAGAGGATCATGCGGGCTGGGTCTCGGGCTGATCCCCCTGGTCGCAGGTCGTGGGTCAGTGGCTTCCCAGCCTGCCATCGAGCGTTCAGCCAGGTAACGCTCCTGGCACAGTGAACGACCCATCCCTGTTCGGTGCAGGGATGATTGGTGAGGTGGCTACCTCACTGGACGCTGTGCGGTTTCTTAACCCCCATTTTGTGCGTCTTGAATTGCGACTCTCCCTGCCTCATGTGCAGGGGCTTGTTCGCCTGTGCGGGTCCCCCACGCCATTAAGAGGTAAGTGTATCTATGTGGGGACCTGTCTGTCTGGGGGGGTGTCAGTCTGGGACTGTGTAACCTGCCTCTATTCACACTGCTTGTCTCCCTATCTCTCGGCTGCATGCTGTGGGCTGCAAGGGGGGGGGGGGAGCTGTGTGACACTGTGTGTGTCAGTCTGGTCAGTGTGAAAAGCTGTGTGCTGTGGGGCATGTTTTTTTGGCATGTTTGGGCATTTACAGCGATCGCTGCGGCGATCTGACATGTGTTCTTATACATGGATGACATGTGTGAATTACTACACTGTGGAGCGGCGTTTTCGGCGCCAAACGGCGCCATTTTGCCTACACTCGCTCCGGCCGCATGTTTTACATGCATGGCGGCCATTTTCTTGTAGCCTCCATAGGCTTTCATAGAGCGCCCTGGCAGCATCACTTCCTCTTTCCAGGAACACCGATCGAGGCAGCAGCAGCGGCGAGGGTCTCCTCAGGTTTTATCCTTCTGTTCTTGCTATCCATTGCCTGTGTTCAGTTTGCATATTCCCTGTGGGGGTCTCATTGTGCTTGAGTGTGGTGCGGTGGGCTGCGCTTGCCGCGCTTGCTTAAAGGGGCAGTTAACCCTTTATTGTCTGGTATTACAGGGGCAATGGATTCTCAGGAGGGCAAATTTCCTACCGCCTTGGTGGAAAGCCAGGGGACCGCTGTTTCCCCCCCAGGGGGGGATTTAGCCACTATTGTGGCTGGCCTTGCTGCTCAGGTGCAGATGCTGGTGGCTGCTCAATCTACTAAAAGACCCAGAATTGCTCTTTCCTCTGATTCTGAGGGTGAAGGGGATGGGGTTGTTATGGCGGGGGCCTCCTTATCGGGGTCCCGCTCCTCCCTAGATCTAGTGGGGTCCGAAGTGGAGGCTGAAGTTGAGGGGGTTGATAATTCTCCCCCTGGCTCGCCTGAAGAGCTTGCAATCATGGATGAATTGATTGCTTCCATAAAGCAAACATTGCGTTTGCAGGATGAAGTGTGTCCCCCCGCTGCCTTGGCAGCTTATGGGACGCAGAGAAAACGCAGGACACCGCAGGTTTTTCCCTGCAATGATGATTTTCAGCGCGCTGTTAAGGAACAATGGCGCAATCTGCGCAAACCTTTTGCTGTACCAAGTAGGTTCAAGCTGCGTTATCCTTTCTCGCCTTCCACTGATGAAAGGTGGTGTGTACCTCCCCCAGTGGATCACGCAATTGCGGTTTTGAACAAGGCCACTGCGATTCCTGCAGAGGATTCCCCTGTGTTCCGTGATGCCACGGATAGGAGATTGGAGTCTCTTGCCCGTCATACTTATTCTGTTACGGGTTCTATGCTTAAAGCTCTGTTTGCCTCTCTCATGGCGGCCCAGGCGATCGCAAGTTGGACGCAGATGCTTAGGCGCGTCCTAGTGGCCGACTCGGCCTCGCCGGCGACCCTGGATATGGTGGATCAAATCCACCAGGGTGTCATGTATCTGTGTGATGCGGACCTGGACCTGGTTCCATTGGCTGCACGTGTGCACAGCGTGGCGGTGTTGTCTCGCCGCCTGGTTTGGTTAAAATGTTGGTCGGTGGACCAATCTTCGCGTAAGACCTTAGCCAATCTACCTTATGATGGGTCTCGCCTTTTTGGGGAGTCCTTGGATGTGTTGATTAAGGGGATCACCGGGGGTAAGAGCACTCTCTTGCCCCATTTCCCCAAGGCTAAGGGGGCTTCTGGGAAGAAGCATGCTAATTTTCGGCCCCCTCAGGGGTCCTTTCGTGCCTTTCGGCCGCACTACAAGGGCAAGCCGTTCAAAGGTCAAGGCTCTCAGAAGAAGCCCTGGTCTGGGAAACAGAAGTCCGGCCAATCCGGATCTGCAGCCCATAACAGTTCGGCCTGAAGGGGCGCCCTCACCCAGTTTTGGGGTGGGGGGACGCTTGCTCGGTTTTCTTCAACCCTGGTTGGCCCGTGTGCGGGACAGGTGGGTTCAGGAGATCGTTCGGTCTGGTTACAAGATCGAGTTTTCTCTCTCGGCCGGAGAGCAGATTTTTTTCCCTCAAATCTTCAACTGTCTCCAGAGCGTTTGCGGGACCTGCACCTGGCGGTGCGGGACCTGAGGGCTCAGGGAGTGGTGGTTCCGGTGCCTCATCGGGACAGATTTCGGGGGTTTTATCCCAATCTGTTCACCGTGCCCAGAAAGGAGGGCAAGGTTCGTCCAATTCTGGACTTGAAGGCTCTGAACCGCTCTGTGCGGGTTCGCAAGTTCCGCATGGAATCCCTGCGGTCGGTGGTGGCTGCCCTGGTTCCGGGGGAATTCATGGCCTCCATCGATTTGAAGGATGCGTATCTTCACATCCCCATTTTCGAGGGTCACCAGAGGTTCCTTCGATTTGCCATTGCGGAGGATCACTACCAGTTCGTGGCGTTGCCTTTTGGTCTCGCCTCGGCTCCGCGGGTCTTCACCAAGGTGCTTGCACCGGTTCTGGCATTACTGAGGGCCCAGGGCATTTCTGTCCTGGGGTATCTGGACGACATTCTGGTTCGGTCTGCGACCAGCCAGGGTCTGGAGAAGGACCTGTCTGTCACGATGCAAACTCTGCAGGAGTTTGGTTGGACGATAAATTTTCCAAAGTCGACACTGAGTCCGTCGGTTCGTCTTCCCTACCTGGGAATGATTCTGGACTCGGTGCAGGCGAAGGTCTTCCTGCCGGAAGACAAACTCAGAACTCTTCAGGAGGAGGTCAGGTCCCTCAGGGACGTTTCGCACTCGTCTCTGCGGACGTGCATGAGATGTCTGGGATTGATGGTCTCGGCTTTCGAGGCGATTCCCTTCGCCCAGTTTCTCACGCGGAGTCTCCAAGCGGAGATCCTGTCCAGGTGGGACGGGCGACCTCCATCTCTGGATCTTCAAATCTCGTTGAGTCATCGCACCAGAAGAAACCTTCTGTGGTGGCTCCAGTCCCCGATGGTGTCCGGGGGCAAGTCGTTTCGTCCTGTCTCGTGGACGGTGATCACCACGGATGCCAGCCTGTCGGGCTTGGGTGGTGTTCTGGGCGTTCTGTCCGCCCAGGGAATTTGGTCAGAGGGGGAGTCTTCCCTTCCGATCAACATTCTGGAATTGCATGCGATAAAGCTCTGTCTTCATCGCTGGACGGACCGGCTGCAGGGCTGCCCGGTTCGGGTGCAGACGCACAATGCCACGGCGGTGGCCTACATCAACCACCAAGGGGGCACCAGGAGTGCCCGAGCGGCTCGAGAAGTGGCCGACATTCTGTCTTGGGCCGAGACTCATGTCCCGGCGATAACGGCGGTTCACATTCCGGGAGTGGAGAATTGGCAGGCGGACTATCTGAGTCGCCAGACCCTGGATCAGGGGGAATGGTCTATCCACCCGGCTGTCTTCCGGATGTTGTGCGCGAAGTGGGGTCTTCCAGATGTGGACCTGTTCGCGTCTCGTCTCAACAACAAGGTGAAAAGGTTCGTGGCAAGGACGCGCGACCCTCGGGCAGACGCGTCGGACGCGTTAGTGGCCCCGTGGCATCAGTACAGGCTGATGTACGCGTTTCCACCGATTCAGTTGCTGTCCAGGTTCCTTCGCAGGTTACACTCGGAACGCAGCACGGTGATTCTTGTGGCACCGGACTGGCCTCGCCGGTCCTGGTACGCAGACCTCGTGAATCTGGCGGTCGACGCTCCGTGGCGTCTGCCTCTTCGAGACGATCTACTGTCTCAAGGACCGATATACCATCCTGCTTTACAGTCGCTGGCTTTGACGGCCTGGCTGTTGAGACCGAGGTCCTGAAGGAGAGGGGTCTCTCTCCAGAGGTCGTTCATACTTTGATCAACGCGAGGAAGTCTTCCTCGGGGAAGGTTTATTACCGTACTTGGAAGGCCTATTTTGCCTGGTGTGAGTCCAGGGGGTTTTCACCCCGCACGTACTCGGTTTCCCGTGTTCTGTCTTTTCTTGAAACGGGTGTTGATCAGCGTTTGGCGCTGGCTACGATAAAGGGTCAGGTGTCTGCACTGGCCGTTCTGTTTCAACGTCCCGTGGCTTCCAACTCCTTGGTTGGCACTTTTGTTCAGGGTGTGCGGCATCTGGTTCCTCCTAGGAGGGATCCTTTGCCCCCTTGGGACTTGAATCTCGTTCTGTCTGTGTTGCAACGTGCTCCTTTTGAACAGATCAGGGAGATCTCGTTGTCTATGTTGTCCAAAAAGGTCGCCTTTTTGATGGCGATCACTTCGGCTCGCAGAGTGTCGGAGATGGCAGCTTTGTCCTGCAAGTCTCCGTACCTGGTTGTTCATTTGGATAAGGTGGTCTTACGACCTAATCCTTCTTTTCTTCCGAAACGAGTTTCGGACTTCCATCTTAATGAGGATATTGTCTTACCTTCGCTGTGCGCGAAGCCTAAACATCCAAAGGAGGTGAGATTGCATTCTCTGGATGTTGTTCGGGCGATAAGGGTTTACCTTAAATCGACTGAGTCTTTTCGAAAGACGGACTCCTTGTTTGTTCTTCCAGAGGGTCCTCGGAAGGGCATGGCGGCTTCGGCCTCTACCATCGCCAAATGGATCAGGCAGACCATTGAACAGGCCTATGCTTTGCAGGGGAAGGTTCCCCCTGTGCCTGTGAAGGCGCACTCTACTAGATCTTTGAGTACGTCTTGGGCCTGTCGTCATGGGGCTTCTGTAGCCCAGGTGTGTAAGGCGGCGACCTGGTCGACCGTACACACGTTCACAGGATTCTACAAAGTAGATGTCCAGGCATCGGCGGATGCTTCCTTTGGCCGCTAGGTTCTTAGTGCGGCAGTTCCCTAGGGTCCCTTGTTAGGGACCTCTGGCTGTTGGGATGAGTTTTTATATCCCCTGGTTTTTTGTCTTTTCCTGGGTTGTTGCTCCTGTTGAGCACTTGTTTTTTTCTGTTGCCCAGCTGGTTTCCTTCCTTTGGTAAGGTTCCTTTCTTTGATGCGGAGACTGCGTTGCCTTTTCGGCGCGGATGCGTTTCCCACCCCTCATGTTTGCACTGCTTTGGGACGTCCCCATATGTGACGAATATGAAGAGGCGGCGACTGTCGGAGGACGTAAGAGAAAACGGAATTTTTGTAAAATCTTACCTGTAAAACTCCTTTCTCTGAGTCCTCCGACAGTCGCCGCCCCCGCCCCTCTTTTGGGGTTTGGTTGTATACTCTACTGCTATTCCACTAAAACTGAGATATGGTTGCAGGAAGTAGGAGGGTATTGACTGAGGGGACCACCCCTTGAGGGTGGGATATGTTAAAAGCTTTAATGTTAACATATTCTGTTGCCTAGCTACTCCTTCGGAGCAAAGTCTAATACCCCATATGTGACGAATATGAAGAGGCGGCGACTGTCGGAGGACTCAGAGAAAGGAATTTTACAGGTAAGATTTTACAAAAATTCAGTTTTCTCTGTCGCTCATTGACAGACGCAGTCCTCTTGATTAATATCAAATCGGGTTATACTGCCCTCTACAGGAGTAGGACACTAGACAGAAGGAAAACGTTCTGGCCACACCTTAGGGGCAGTCCCAGAGGGTATATCCTCTCTCTCCCTGCTACAGGATGTCAGTTTTTTTCTGTCTAGTTAGGAGTAAGGACCTAAGTTCCTTGCTGGGATCTTGGTACTGGCAAGATTTTTTTTTTAGAAAAAATTTTTAGGCAGCTTTTTTTTCTCCCGTTGTTCCTGTGAGATCTTCAAGCAAGTATGCTGAAACTGGGCGACGGGCTGGATGTTGAGATCCAGTGGTCACCCCAGTCAGCCTACGAGCGCGTGCAGGCCATAGCTCCGCGCTGGGTCGGCCGCGACATAGTCCCACTGGACGGGGACTGACCCTGCGACTTAAACGTCTCGCCTGGACGCCGACGACCAGTTGGAAACTGAGTCACGGCGTCCGTATTGGTCGACAGCCCCCCCACCTCGGTGGAGAGGGGTTCTGTCAGGAGTTGGCGCCCGCCTGTTCCGGTATGGTGCATAAAATGTTCCCCCTCTCCCCCCTGCCGGGTTTGTGGGTGGACGCGGGCCCCTCCCTGGGATGACCGGAATCCTGGATCCCCCCTCTATCCTATAACAGGTGTCACAGATCCCCCTCTTGAGGGTGATTTAGTGAATAGGAACCAGAAGGCTTGGTTTGGGAGCTGACAATCGGTCACTGTATGAGGGGCACTGTAAGGGATCATGACTGTAGTCAGTGGCTGGCATTACTATTAGGATGGCCATGTAAGAGGGCTTACCTGATACATAAGGTGCAATATAGGCCGATGCCTGTGCCTGGACTACCGCCATCCGCAGGCCGCCATCCTCCCACAGGCCGTACACCTCCCGCAGGCCGCACAGGCCGATGACTACCTCCCGCAGGCCGCTGCTATTTTGCACAAACCGCTGCCATCCTCCACAGGCTGCCGCCATTTTCCAGCAGGTCACGCGGGGCCGCCATCTTGGCGTAGCCTCGTGTCTCCAGCATGGGGGCGGCCATGTTTGAGATGACCAAACACCTCGAGGAGTAATTGGGATGCGCCGGAAGGCGTGTAAAGGGGCGGAGCCGCCTCCTTTACCCGGGAAAGCAAGCCAAAGACTTCCTGTCTGTAACAGACAGTGCTGGGAGCAGGTTGATAGAAACTTCTGTGCATCAGGTGGTGAGCCTTGGGGTCTCTCTCTCTCTCTCTCTCTGTGGGGTCCAAGCAGGTAACATTGAGGGGAGCTGTTGCGCTGGGGGATTAAGAAAAAAAAAAAAAGTTTTTTCTTTGAAATTATTTTTTTGTTTGCTGGCAAGTGTCTTGTATAATCATGGACCCTGCCACACATGTATCCCCACCTGATCCCCTCGAGGTGGCCGCAGGACCCTCCAGTACCCCGCTTGTGATTGATGCATTATCAGCAGTTTTGGAGTCTTTGGTATCCCGGGTGGAGGTAGCCTGTCAGGGACGGGGGTCAAGGAAGCGACCCCCGCCTATCCCTATTTCATCTGATACTTCAGATACGGATTCTGAGCTGGTCACTGCAGCTGCAGGTCCCTCTGCTGGGGCTGCTGTCTCGGGTACGGTCTCCTCAGATAGTGAGGAGGACGTTTCTGCCTCCGCCATAGCGCAAGAAGAAGCGTTAGTGAACGCACTAGTCATGTCTGTCCGGGAAACCTTAAGTCTTGAGGTTACACCGGCAGAGGTAGATGACACTGAGATTCCCTTTGGTACCAGCAAGCCTACCAAAATGTCGAAGGTTTTTCCCTTGCCCAAATGTTTTGGTAACCTAATTAAGGAGGAATGGGATCATCCAAAACGAACCCCTGCTATTTCCAAACGCATTGCTAGACGCTATCCGTTTGAGGAATCCCTCCTTAAGAAATGGACGGTACCACCAGTGGTGGACCCACCAATTTCCAGACTAAATAAAGCCACTGTTATCCCGTTGGAGGACGCTCCGTCCTTTAGGGATCCGGTGGATCGAAAAGTGGAAGCCGAATCCCGGTCCATTTTTTCCCTGATAGGGTCAACATTTAGGCCAGCGATTGCCATTGGTTTAGTTTCACAAACATTGACAGAAAGGACCAAATTGTTACGCCGTGACATAAAGGGGAGAAGTATCCCCCCGGCAGTATCAGATTTGCTGGAGCAGATTATACAGGGGCTACAGTTCATCTGTGACGCCGCCTTGGACGCCCCTCCCTTGCTAGGGCGTGCACCTGTTTCAGCAGTGGTCCTCAGACGCGTGTTATGGTTAAAGTGCTGGTCGGCTGATCAAGGTTCCAAAAAGACTTTGGCTAATCTTCCCTTTAAGGGGGATCGCCTGTTTGGGGCCACCTTGGATGAGATTATAAAGGATCTCACTGGGGGTAAGAGCACTTTTTTACCACAGACAGCTAAAGGTAAAGGACCTCGTAACAGACGAGGACCTTCCTTTTCCGCTCATAAAAAGTTTGTTCGCTCCGCTGGGGCGGGCGATAAGGGGAAGTCCTCCAAAGCCCCTTCAGGGGGTTTCAGAGGGCGCTGGTCGGGAAAACAAAAGCCCGACTCAGCCAAACCTGAAGATAAGCTTTGCGGGGAGCAGTAATAGACTTGATGCAACAGGGAGCGGCAGTTCCCGCTCCTTGAGCGGAATCCCGATTCTCTGGACAATCGGATCCGATTGAGCGAGCGGACCAGAAAGTTTCTGGTCTGGTAGCTTCGGTCTCCGATGCTCAGCCAGGGGAAGTCATTTCTTCAGACAGAATCCAGGTTACCGATAAATGTATTGGAACTGAGAGCCATCAGACTTTGTCTGATTTTCTGGACTGAGTAGCTTCAGGGCAACCCAGTTTGGATTCAGTTGGACAAGACCACGGCCGTGGCTTATGTCAATCACCAAGGGGGCACCAAGAGTGCCCTGGCGGCCATAGAGGTGGCCAGCATTCTTCATTGGGCGAAACGGTTTGTTCCGGCTCTCCCCGCAGTATGCACTCCGGGGGTGGAAAATCGGCAGACAGATTATGTCAGCCGTTGGATTCTGGATCAAGCGATATGGCCTTTTCATCCAGAGATATTTCGCCAGCGGTGCCTTCATTCTGGCACCCTGGAGGTGGATCTGTTGGCAGCTCGGCTCAACAGGAAGGTGTGGAGTTTGGTAACCCGCTCCCGAGATCCGCGAATGAACACAGCAGACGCGCTGGTCGCCCCGTGGGGACAGTATCAGCTACTGTATGTCTTCCCTCCTCTAAAGTTCCTGCTGAAGCTTTTTCGCAGGATAGAGGTGGAAGGAATTCCAGTTATCCTGGTAGTTCCGGACTGACCTCGTCAACCCGAGTACGCCGACTTTGTCAGGCTGGTCGCGGACGCTCCCTAGAGACTTCCTCTCAGGGAGGATCTGCGGTCTCAGGGACCGATCTTCCATCCTGCTTTACAATTGCTGGCTTTAACAGGCCTGGCTATTGAGACTCAGGTGCTGAAAGACAAGGGATTGTCAACTTCAGTTATTCCTACTTTAATTAAAGCAAGGAAAGCGACTTCTAGAAAAGTCTATCATCGCACATGGAGGTCTTATATTGCGTGGTGTGAATCCTTTGGATTTCCTCCACGGGCCTATTCGGTGACCCGAATCTTGGCTTTTCTGCAACAAGGAGTTGAGCAGAGGCTGGCCTTGAGTACTATCAAGGGTCAGGTTTCAGCGTTGGCAATCTTCTTTCAGAAACCTTTGGCTACTCATTCCTTGGTGCGGAATTTCATCCAGGGGGTGCGGCACCTGGCTCCGCCAGTGCGCGCGCCCTTACCGCCCTGGGATCTTAATTTAGTGTTGTCGGTTCTTCAGAAACCTCCCTTTGAAAATATCAGGGAGATTCCCTTGCTTACATTATCCCAGAAGGTGGCCTTCTTGGTGGCCATTACTTCTGCACGCAGGGTGTCAGAACTGGCTGCATTATCTTGTCGTTCCCCATATCTGGTGGTTCATAGGGATAAGGTGGTTCCTCGTCCGAATCCATCCTTCCTTCCTAAAGTGGTTTCAGAGTTTCATCTGAATGAGGACATTGTATTACCTTCCCTGTGTCCTAAGCCCAGTCATCCTCGGGAGTGTGCGTTACATTCCTTGGATGTGGTTCGGGCAATCAGAGTATACCTGAAAGCTACGGACTCGTTTCGTAAAACGGATTCACTTTTTGTGATCACGGATGGCCCCAAAAAGGGGTTGCCTGCATCTGCCGCGACTATCTCCAAATGGATCAGACAGACGGTGGTACAGGCTTATTCTATTAAGGGTCGGAATCCTCCGTTCCCTGTTAAGGCGCACTCCACTCGGGCGCTTAGTGCTTCCTGGGCCTTCCGCCATCAGGCGTCAGTGGTCCAGGTTTGCAAGGCGGCTACCTGGTCGTCGGTTCATACCTTTACAAAATTTTATAAAGTTGATGTGATGGCATCGTCGGATGCCTCTTTTGGCCGCAAGGTTCTGCAGGCCGCAATTTGAGGAGACCGTTGGTCTACCTCGAGGGTTTTTTTCTGTTGGATTTTCAGTTGAGTCTCATCCTTTGGTTTGATGAGCCTTTAAGACTTCTAGTCGGCACCGGTTGGGCCTTCTGGATTTAAATTTTGATTTCTGTTATCCCACCCCTCATTTGTGGCACTGCTTTGGGACATCCCGATTTGATATTAATCAAGAGGACTGCGTCTGTCAATGAGCGACAGAGAAAAATGGATTTTTGTAAAATCTTACCGTAAAATCCTTTTCTCTGAAGCTCATTGACAGACGCAGTACCCGCCCCTCTACTTTTGAGTTGGGTTGGGTTAAATTCTCTGACACTGCTTTGTGACATAACTGACATCCTGTAGCAGGGAGAGAGAGGATATACCCTCTGGGACTGCCCCTAAGGTGTGGCCAGAACGTTTTCCTTCTGCCTGTGTCCTACTCCTGTAGAGGGCAGTATAACCCGATTTGATATTAATCAAGAGGACTGCGTCTGTCAATGAGCTTAAGAGAAAAGGATTTTACGGTAAGATTTTACAAAAATCCATTTTTCCAACAACTAAATTACATAGTGTTTGGTATCACAGTGATTTGATGGACATTATACACACGCAGTTGAGAGGAATAGCATTTAAAACAACTGATATGCCCCTATCAATTTCATATCTACGGCGAAAATGAAAAGGTGTATAAATATATTTTGAAATGTAGTCAAAAGTTTAGTTGTAAGATATTTGTGTTCACAGACATTTCTAGGATTGGGAGAGACCTGGGGTATTATGGTAGGGGAAGTTCTGCGTCTCATGAAGCATGCCAAGGCAAATGGCGGACATGGCCAAATTATTCCTAATAGAGAGAGTGGCTTAAAGTAAAGTTGTTAAAGAGAATCAAAGCCTAGTTTTCTGTTTACACTTCACATATATCCCATAGTCCTTGTTCCTGCAAAATACTCTTTATCACATTGCCACAAACGAAAATCTTACACATAAAAGTCACGGCAAATAATGATTTTTTAAATTAAATTTATTGTAATTTATATTTATTCAGTTTTTTTTATCAAAAGGTACACTTCAACAAATTCAACTTGACCAGGGGCACAAGTCATAAACCATATTTAAAATCTTGTTTTATAAGATATGGAGGTACAACATTAGGAAGTCACAGGGTGCAGCTGTGGGAGCCCCTACAAACTGCTAGCAGGGGGGTGCTGGACATTAGGAGAAGAAAGGTCTAAGAATCCCTAAAATAAAATTAGTGTATAACATGACGTGTACAGCACAGTGGTCAGAATTCAGGGTTCAGGTCCATTGCCCCTCATTCATTGGTGGGTTGTTGGAGCTAAATTGTTTACTTTACAAAAGCTGCAGTCCACTTTGTCCTGGTTGCCAGGTCATCTGAACGATGCAGTGCTCGAACTATGTAGGCAGTGTTGGGTTGGCTCTGCCTGCATACAACAGAGAAAACCACTCTGACAGTGAGATTGCCTTACTTTGTTAGGTCTTGCTTAACCCAGGGCACATGGAAGGAGACTCAGGGCAGATGATCCTATTGTCGAGATCTTATCAACACTTATGTATGTGTATAAAGGAATATATGAAAAAGACACCAGGTAATAGAAATAAAGTGTTGAGGTTATTATTGAATGATGTACAAAATGTTTCCTTAACTTCTCAAAGGATATGATTTGAAGAATTGCCAAATGCCATGTTAGGTTGCTTACCAGCCTTATTGTTCACCTTAATCTGTACAATAAATAGGTGACCTAAATGTTTAACCACTTCTATACCGCTTGACGTCATATGACATCCTGAGCTTTTTAGTGGAGATATCTAAATGATGCCTGCAGCCTTTTTATTAGCCGGCAATTCTCTTCATTATAAGAACAATCATAGCGGCTGTTCAGCCGCTTGATTGTTGTTACAGGCAGCGGGAGGGGACATCCTCCCGCTGCCCTCTGGTGCTTCCACCGGCTCACCCGTGCGATTGGTATGCTTGAGAAGGAATCCACTGGCAGCGGAAGTACACCATAGAGAATACCGAAGACCAAATTTTCCCCAGCAGTCTCTATGACTCTCATAGGCTCGGCGCAACGTTATGACATCATGCCCGGCCTGAAAGTTGTAAATACTGCCGTGATCTCTGCTGGATATCCGAGATTGTAGGAAAGATCTGAGGTCTTATTGACCCCAGATCTCTCCACAAAGAGCACCTGTCATGCACTATTCCTATTACAAGGGATGTTTACATTCCTTGTAATAGGAATAGAAGTGTTAAAAAAATAAATAAAAAATTAAAGGGAAAGTTTAAAAAAAAAAGAAAAAAAAAAAAAGATTAAAAGAGCAGCCCAGCACGCAGAAGTGAACGCATAAGTACGTCGCGCCCACATATATAAATGGCGTTCAATCCACACATATAAAGTATCGCCGCAAAAGTTGAGTGAGAGCAACAATTCTAGCCCAAGACCTCCTCTGTAACTCTAAACAGGTAAACTGTAAAAATGTTTAAAGCACTGCCTATTTTAATCCCTAGGGTCTCTGCTAAAACAAACATATATATTTTTGAGGGGGTTCTGTGTAATTTTCCTTCAAAAAAATTATGATTTTTATATACAGGAGCTGAGTGCCAGAATTGGCCCAGTATGGAAGTGGTTAAATAATATCTATTATTTAAAGAACAGTTGAAACTTTTAGCAGGTACCCAATGATATATGCAGTGGTAGAAAAGAATACCCATTAAGCAGTGCACCATGTTATACAAAGACTAATTGTCCATTCACACCAGCAGCGTGCATTACCGTTGACTGTTCGTGTGCACTGTGAAGGAGTAGTGCAATGTAATGCAAATGGTGTATCAGAATGGTAAATCAGCTTTATTATTATATCCTTTGGCGCTACATATCTTATACGTTTTTTGAATGTGTTGTAATGACTCATAGCATTGTAAAAAGTGCTATATCACCATTATTCCATCATCTTTATGTGTTTCGCTAGAAGAAAACAAACAATTGGTTGCTTTGGGCAACATCACTACCTAAAATTATTACGCAAGCAGTAACCAGCATTTAAAGTGTTAAAGGAGTTTTAGCAGTTTTTTTTTCTAAAATCTCTGGTTAACGATGATTATTTTTTCTCTATACAAAAGGTAACATTCTCTCATCGGCCCAGTCAGTATAATTTTGCCGAAAGTCACAGTGGTGCAAACACTGGCCAAGTATTCTACTTTTATATATTCGTTGATGCTTTGCTACTGTCTTGTTTTTATTGCTTTTTGTCTGCATAGGCAGGATTTCCCACCACATCCTGTCCAGTGACCATTTTGGCTAGAGTTCCACTATAAGGACGAACAAAAGTGTTAAAGGCAAATGTAAACTGTAAAGCTTGGTTAACTGGTTAAAGAAATTCATTATGAAGGGAGAGCATAGGAAATGGAAGAAGGCATAAACCTATGCCTGCAGTGTATGGTATCAGCTATAAAAAACAAGTCCAGTGGTGCTCTGGTCAATGACCTTGAATCTGAGGTGGCAGTGCACTTAACTGCTGACATTGGTACAGACCATGTTGATTTCCATACAGTGCAGGCCTGCTGCAAGTCATTTGACCTAACATGCTGGTTTTGGGTCATGTGACCTGGAATTGGAGCACTGTAGGACATGTTTTAGTTGTTGGGTAACCTTATAGTTGCAATCTTGTTAATGCCAACCTGACTGAGTAAAGAAGATTCAACTTTACTTGATTTTTACCAGTTTATTAGTAAAACAGTTGTTTACTGTAATTTACAGGCTTCTTTTTTTTTTTGTCCTGTGTGCATGCTTCCTATCCTCCACTGATGTACCAAACCCGTATTCTTGTAGAGCCAGCAGTGCCACTATTTCTAGTCACATTTTCTGCTCTGTGTACTACAATTCTCAAAGATCGGAATGTGTCTGCACGTAGAAGTGTGGTCCATCCCGGGGGTGAGTAGGAAGGGGTGGCTACATTCACATACACAAGGGGGGTAAGTAGAACAACGTAGCCACCCTAGAAGTCTGAGAATTGTAGAAAAAAGCTTGCATTCAAGAGATAAAATGAAGAGCGAAAAATATAGAGTACATTCTAGTTATATTTAGACATATTGCATTTATTTTATTTTATAAAAAAAAAAAATTAGTTTAGTGTCTCTTTAAGGTTGTAATTTTGCTTGGGCCGATTTGAATATGAAATCTATTTGGTTGTATTTGCCAGCACTTCCATGTTCCACTACAGCGCACTACTTTTATTGAATATGGTTAACCAATATTACTCTTCTTTTTTCACAGCGACTCTCTGCTTCCAGCCCTTTGAAGCTCTCAAGTAAAGATTCGGAGAAGCAATTAGATTTTACAGGTAACGTTTCACCAGTAAATGAGAGTGATTAGTAATCAGAGCAGGGAGCACTCTACATCTTACGCTAACTTGAATGCCGTCCAAATGGCTGTTGGAATAACTGATCCTTTCTGTAGCTGTTAAGCCATGCGTGCCTGGGACACTGTCCAGCATCTATTTTTAAAGCTGGCTCAATAAGAGCAAAAATGAATGCAAAGGGTTTTGTTAAGTCCGGATGTGGCTATTTTAGGAGCGCATTCATATGTCTCAATAGAAATTATTGTCTATAGGCTGACGTGTCTTGTTTGAGAATTCCACAGCTATATATCTTTACCAGGCTTCCTCTCCTGTATGTTACTTTCTCTGGACTCTTTCTGGGTCCCTGCACCTCCTCTTAACTCAGGATGACTATACTGGAGAAAGGTCCTAACATCTGCAAGTGTGATTTTAGGTGTATGAGAAAGAGGAAATGTGGGATAAACGTTTCATGAAATGCGATCTATTATAATAGTTATCCATTATAGGGACAGTTTGTAATTTGTAACAGTTGTAGTATGTTTAATATTTGTAAAAATCTACATATTTTAAATTCCTAGCCTATGAAAACCTGCCATGTACATAGCGTTTATTTTATTCTTTTTTTTTTTTTTTTGTTCAGTGACATCTAAACCAATAAACAGTTAGTGATCTTATTGTTTTACAGCAGTTAGGTAAATTTGAAAAGTGTAGCGCTATCCCTTAAAAAATAAATATAAATGGAAAGAATTAAAAATTCAAATAGATAGGTCGCATCAAAGGTACCCACATTATTATTATTATTATAATACAGGATTTATATATAGCGCCAACAGTTTACGCAGCGCTTAACAATATCACCAAACGATTGCACATTTCATGAATAGAGGAAGGAGAATTACCATATAAAAACTTTTATCTTATAATCGGTAAATACGCACATCAAGGACAACCGTATAAAGCATGTCACGGACATCAATCAGTCACCCTGGTGGGCGTGATGAAGTCACTGCAGTAGTCCTGCCCTATGCGCGCTATGTCCAAAAAGATGTCTTCACAGGGACTCGGGATACTGTTGTGAGCACCCTTTGCATAAATTCTTCTAGGTACACTTACACACAGTTTTTGAAGGCACTCCTTATATCTTGGAGAGCTAACCATAAATCTTCTGATGTAGACTGCCTCAAATCCATCTGTCTCTTCATGTAATCCCAGACAGACTCAATGATGTTGAGATCAGGGCTCTGTGGGGGTCAATCCATCACTTCTAGGACTCCTTGTTCCTCTTCACTGAAGATAGTTCTTAATGACATTGGCTGTATGTTTGGGGTTGTTGTCCTGCTGCAGAATACATTTGAGGCCAATCACACTCCTCCCCGATGGTATGGCATGATGGATAAGTATCTACCTGTATTTCCTAGCATTGAAGACCCCATTGATCCTGACCAAATCTCTAACTCCATGTGCAGAAATGCAGCCCCAAGCTTGCAAGGAACCTCCACTATGCTTCACTGTTGCCTGCTGTTTTTCTGCACCTCAGTTTCTATGTTTTTTGTACATAGCTGAGTTGCTTAGCCTTGTTTCCACATCAGAAATATGACTTTTTTGCTTCAATTGTTCCATGAACACCACTTCTGGCTAAACTTCTTCAGACAGGAGATGTGTACCTGGTTCCCACTGGTTTCCGGCAGTGCTGTGCTGATGGCACTGCTGGACAGTTTCCTATATCGAAGGGAAGTAAGCATGATCTTTCTTTCATCTGCTGCATTATGTTTCAGTGGCCAAACATTGTGTCTATGGTCGTCAACGTTGCCTGTTTCATTGTGCTGCTTCTAACTGACTATAATCCTACAAAATCTCTGACTTCTTGCAAGTGTACAAAGTGTGCAAGTTTCAGAATTGATGCTGGTTTGGAGCCAAAGAGTTGTCATGCCAAATATTGATTTGATATAGATTTTTCTTTCTGTTAGCCTGCGTTTTGTAAATTGATAAAAATAATTTATATATATATATATATATATATATATATATATATAATTTTTTATGTTAAAGCATTCCTACTTTACACCATTTCTTCACACCTACCCAAAACGTTTGCACAGTACTGTGTGTGTATCTATCTATCTATCTATCTATCTATCTATCTATCTATCTATCTATCTATCTATCTATCTATCTATCTATCTATCTATCTATCTATCTATCTATCTATCTATCTATCTATCTATCTATCTATCTATCTATCTATCTATCTATCTATCTATCTATCTATCTATCTATCTTTATATAGTAATGTTGTGGTATGCATCCTTACTAGCACAATCTTTCAGTGTTCACAATAAGTAAGATTACACAGTATATTCAGTTACTTTTAAGGACCTGCTGGGAAGTAAATTTTCTTCATAAATGTCATTGATAATGTGTGTCCAATAATTGCTGCCAAGTTGAAGACATAATAATAGAAACCACTGGAGACCCAATAATGTTTGGTTCAGAACACAAAGACTGCTTTGTATACTGCCTATTTAAAATAACAATGATGTAATACACAGAACAGAGGCTGCTGTGTTCACACAGGACCATGGGATGGGAAAACTGCTGTGGAGCTTAGGGGAAGTCACCCTGAATCTAGTTCAAAGTGGCCCCGGTCACAGCTGTACAATCTGAGCTGTCTCGGCAGCTTGTAAGGAACACAAACCATGTCCATTCTCTGCTGTAATCCCATCATGGAGCATTCCTGTGACACTGACATTCTCTGCACAGAGACAGTAAAACATAATTATTTTTCTTCTTAATTTTTGTTTAATTTGCTGTTACTGCATCTGCTTTAGTTGCCTTGTGAAAGCTAATGCTCACATAAGCAACTGACAGTGCTCAGATTCCCCCTCCCTCAATTTTCAGGAATTTTTAATGAAAAATTTAGCTTCAATAAAAGTGTTTATCTATAATTGTTACACTAACCATTTTGTAATTTAATCTTATTACTATTATCTTGACGGGCTTTAGGCTTCTGTCGACGGCATCAATTTAAGAAGAGAGATTTAATTTAATGAGATCTTTCAGAATCTATTGACAGATGCATTTGATCTTCAGTTTACATGCTTTTGACCTGTGTTGAAAATGCTTCAAGTGGGTTTTGTATTCCCATAGGCACTATAGTGACACTATACAATATCCTTGTTCTCCAAAATTATTCCATAAACGTCCACTACTTAATGACCCTGTAATCTATTTTTTATAAAACCACTTCCTACATTTTCTTGTAAGATCCTCCGTGAGCTCCCTCTCACATTTACCCTCACCTCCATTCGTTTGGAACAAGCAGTGCACGTTAGTTGCCTTGAGTACTGCTCTACACACACTACACACCCCATAGTCCATCTAAGGTGGCTTTGATCCTACATACAGTGGCTCCATGGATAATGAACTTAGCCACCCTGCAACAGGAAGTTGGATTAGAGCAGCAAAAAAAAGGGAATTTGGAGATTTGGAGGCTCAGAGCAATAGAATGCACTTTGTTTTTTTTTTTTTTTTTTATGTAAGAATACATAGCTGAATGGATTTCTTTTTTAAACCAGAGTTTAATGTCACTTTAATTTGTGATTAAAGTAAGTGAACCAGATGAAAGCAGCTGAGGAGCTGCAGAATAGTTAGCTCTTGCAAATGTATTAAAGTGATTGGAAACCTTTTTTTAAAATAATAAACATGTCATACTTATCAATGATTTTTGCACAGAGCATCCCCAATCCTCCTCTTCTAGGGTTCTCCTTGGTGCTCCTGGCTCCTCCTCCTCTCGGTGTGCCACCATAGGAAGCCGCTTCCTATTGTGTCAAACCTGCGGGATCAATCCAGAGCTGGGCTTCCAGTGTCCATAAGCTCAGACAGCGTGGATTAGCCCCCCCCCCCCATTTCCATGTTAAGATTTGATAGCAGCAGGAACCAATAGCTCCTGCTGCCATAAATATGCCCTGTGAGGAGGGAGAGAGCCTCCTTCTGCCTTTTTAGAACCAATTTAAATTTACCTAGACATAGTTTCTCTTACGTCCTCCGACAGTCGCCGCCACCTCTAAGTCATCACTATTGGGTATTGACTTCCGCTCCGCAGGGGTAGCTAGGCATAAGACTTAGTCAAAAGAACAAAAGCATTTGCATATACACACCCATGGGGGCTGTCCCACTTAGTCAATACCCCCCTGCAGTGACCACTCCCAACTCAGTTTCTTTCTGCCTAGCGTCAGGAGTAGTTAGGCTTTCCCTGTGCTGGGGCTCCGGTCTCAGCCTTCTGATCTTTTTATTTGATTTTCTTTCAAAATGTCAGTTTTTTCTTTGTTATACTAGCTGTTTCTTTTGTCAGCTTTAGTTTTTAGTGGATTCTTCGGATGAAGATGGATTCATGTGGAGCTGGGTGTCGGACTGACCGCC
Source organism: Pelophylax lessonae (assembly GCF_965119305.1). Taxonomy (NCBI): domain Eukaryota; kingdom Metazoa; phylum Chordata; class Amphibia; order Anura; family Ranidae; genus Pelophylax; species Pelophylax lessonae. The sequence goes on along the minus strand of NC_138769.1, from coordinate 118,090,993 downwards.
CGTGTTCTCCAGGGCAGAGGGTCAGAGGGACCCCCAGCCTGCCATAGAGCGTTCAGCCAAGGTTCGTCCTGGCATTATGAACGACCCATCCCTGCTCGCAGCAGGGATGCAGCTGTGAGGTGGCTACCTCACTGGACACATCTACGATACTGCAGTGTAATGTCCTTGGCAAACGGCACTCCCTGTCAGATGAGGACATCGGCTTTCCGTTCTAAGAGGCACCCCACGCCATCTGGTACAGGTAAGTACTTCTGTGTGGGGCCTCTCTCCTCGGGGTGGCAGTCCTGTGTTGCTGTGTGTCCCCCATGTCTGTGCCGGTGTGGGGCTCCCTATTGCGATCCCTGTGGGGGTCTTCTCTATACCTGCGCTGCTGTGCTGTGTATCTGTGTGGGGGCCCCTTCCCCTGTGTCACTTCGGTGTGTGTTAGGGGGTGCAGACTTTGTGTGTGTGGCGGCTGCAGCGGGGAAAATCCGCACGGTCCGCCATCTTTAATTTGGGCAAGCATGTTGGCTTCACTGTGGGCTGATTTACATGCTGTTTTGGCGCCATCCGGCGTCATCTTGCGTGTGGCAGAACGATCATTCCATGCACATGTCGGCGGCCATTTTCCCGAAATCTCCCAATCTTCTATGGGCAGCCATTTTTCCCTGGGTCACTTGCAGCTTATAGTTCAGCCTCTCATGACCTCACTTCCTTTTCCTCTGAAGCAGCGATCTAGCTGGTAACACTCTGTGGGGCTCTGCAGACGGTCTCTTCCATAACCTTCTGTTTTGTCATTTCTGGCTCAGTTTCTTCTCCTATTGGGGGTCTTTTGTCACTGTACATATAGTGGTGGGCTGCGCATTCCGCAGCGGTTTTAAAGGGACAGTACCCTTTTCTTGCACTGTTATTTTCTCCTCGAGCAATGGATTCTCAGGATAGCAAATTTCCTCCAGCCCTGGTGGGGGACCCCTGTCCTGCTGTGGCCCCTGTTATACCTGATTTGGCCGCTGTAGTGGCGTGCTTAGTGTCCAAAATGGAGGTGCTGATGGCTGAACGTGCTGCTAGGAAGAGGCCCAGATTATCTCTCTCCTCTGATTCAGATGGTGATATGGCTGCTGCGGCGGGCGTGCCCTTCTCAGGGTCTCGCTCATCCTTAGACCCGCTGGGGTCTGAGGGGGAGGCGGAGGTGGAGGGGGTTGATGTTTCTCCCCCAGGGTCGCCTGAAGAACGTGCGACCATGGATGAGTTGATTGTTTCTGTAAAGGAAACTCTACATTTGGAGGATGAGCCCAGTTCTCCGGGCATTGTGTCCTCATTTGGGACACACAGGACCCGCAAGTCAGCGCAGGTGTTTCCCTGCCCCGCTGAGTTTCATTACACTGTTAATGAACTGTAGCGCACTTTAAAACATCCATTCCTGGTACCTAGTCGGTTTAAGTTACTTTATCCCTTTGCACCAGCTACGGAATCGCGATGGTGTGTGCCTCCACAGGTGGATCACACTGTGGCAGTTTTTAACAAGGCTACCTTAATTCCTACTGAGGAGACCCCGGTTTTTCGGGATCCCACGGACAGGAGGTTGGAGTCTCTGGCCCGCCATTCCTACACGGTGGCGGGTTCCTTGCTCAAACCTGTTTTCGCGTCCAATTTGGTGGCTCAGGCGGTGGCTGATTGGACTAAGGTGCTTAGGAGCAACCTCGTGTCTGATTCTGTTCCGCCTGCCAGGCTGGATATGGTGGATCAAATTCACCAAGGAGTCATGTATTTGTGCGATGCGGCCTTTGGTAGCACGCTTATCTAGTGTCGCGGTGCTTAACCATGGACTGATCTGGCTGAAGAGCTGGTCGGCTGACCAGACATTACGGAAAACGGTTGCTGATTTTTCCTATGCTGGTTCTCGCCTTTTTGGCGAGGCGTTGGATACCTTGGTAAAAGGCGTCACAGGGGGCAAGAGCACCATGCTGCCCCAGAACCCCAAGAACAAGTCCTTTCGTGGCAAGCGGTGTTCCGCTTCTCGACCCAACCAGGGGTCCTTTCGTGCCTTTCGGAATCAGTCCAAGGGCAAGCCCTTCAAGGGCCAAGGTAGCCAGAAGAAGCCCTGGACGGGCAAGCAGTAGTCCGGCGGGTCAATCCTCCTCTGCCTGAAGGGGCGCCCTCACCCGTTTCGGTGGGGTGGGGGACGTTTGCGCGGTTTCCTCCAACCTTGGCTGCTCCGAATTCCGGACAGGTGGGTTCAGGAAATCATTCGATCAGGTTACAAGATCAAATTCCTTTCCCGGCCGGCGGACAGATTTTTTCCCTCAAATCTTCATTTGACCCCAGGGCGCCTGCAGGACCTGCAACAAGCGGTGCAGGACCTCCTTGCCCAGGGGGTGATTGTCCCGGTGCCTCATCGGGACAGGTTTCGGGGATTTTATTCCAATCTGTTCACTGTGCCCAGAAAGGAGGGCAAGGTGCGTCCTATTCTGGACCTGAAAGCTCTGAACCGCTTCGTGCGCGTTCGAAAGTTCCGTATGAAATCTCTCCGTTTGGTAGTGGCCTCCCTGAGTCCAGGGGAATTCCTGGCCTCTATAGACCTGAAGGATGCACCTACACATCCCCATTTTCGAGGGTCACCAGAAGTACCTTCGGTTCGCTATAACGGAGGACCACTATCAGTTTGTGGAGTTACCTTTCGGTCTCGCTTCGGCTCCAAGGGTCTTTACAAAGGTGTTGGCACCTGTTCTGGGCCTGCTGAGGGCTCAGGGCATTGCGGTCTTGGGATATCTGGACGATCTCCTTTTAAGATCGAGTGTCCACCAGGACCTACTGGGCAATCTGTCTACCACGGTAGAGACGGTCCAGGAGTTCGGATGGACCATCAACATACAGAAGTCGACCTTGTCTCCTTTGGTTTGTCTTCCCTATCTGGGAATGGTTCTGGACTCTGCTCAAGCAAAGGTGTTCTTGCCGGAGGACAAGCTCCGGACTTTACAGGACGAGATCAGGTCCCTCCGGGACAAGCCATCCTCGTCACTCAGGACCTGCATGCGGTCCCTAGGGTTGATGGTATCGGCCTTCGAGTCGATACCCTTTGCCCAGTTTCACACGCGGTCTCTTCAAGCGGAGATCCTGGCCAGGTGGGACAGACTGCCTCAGTCCTTGGATCTGAGTATCTCATTGAGCCGCCAAACCAGAATGGATCTTCTGTGGTGGCTTCAGTCCCCGGCTGTGTCAGAAGGCAAGTCCTTTCGTCCGTTGCTGTGGACGGTGATTACCCCCTGTCGGGCTGGGGCGGAGTCCTGGGCAACCTGTCTGCCCAGGGCTCTTGGTCGGGGGAGGAATCCTCCCTTCCGATCAACATATTGGAATTGAGAGCGATCAAACTCTGTCTCTTCCAGTGGTCGGATCGACTTCGGGGCCGTCCTATTTGGGTACAGACGGACAATGCTACCACGGTGGCTTACATCAACCACCAAGAGGGCACCAGGAGGGCCCGGGAGGTGACTCGACATTCTGTCTTGGGCCGAGACTCATGTCCCGGCAATCTCAGCAGTTCACATTCCGGGTGTGGAGAATTGGCAGGCCGACTATCTGAGCCGCCAGACCCTGGACCAGGGGGAATTCCCCCCTCGCTCGTACTCGGTGTCGAGAGTGTTGGCTTTCCTCCAGTCAGGGGTGGAACAGTGCCTGGCGCTGGCCACGATAAAGGGCCAGGTGTCTGCACTGGCTATTCTTTTTCAGCGCCCTGTGGCGTCTAATTCTTTAATTCGCACCTTCATTCAGGGTGTGCGCCATTTGGCTCCTCCCAGAAGAGAGCCTTTACCTCCGTGGGACTTGAACTTGGTTCTGTCCGTTTTACAGCATTCTCCCTTTGAGAACATCCGGGAGATTTCGTTGCCTCTGCTGTCTAAGAAGGTTGCCTTTTTAGTGGCGATCACTTTGGCTCGCAGAGTATCGGAGCTGGCGGCATTGTCTTGCCGCTCTCCTTATTTGGTCATTCACAAGGATAAGGTGGTCTTGCGACCACACCCGTCTTTTCTTCCTAAGGTGGTCTCTGAGTTCCACCTTAATGAGGACATTGTCCTGCCTTCGCTTTGTACGAAGCCTAAGCATCCCAGGGAGGTTGCATTGCATTCCTTGGATGTTGTCAGGGCGATCAGGGTTTACCTGTCGTCTACGGAGTCCTTTCGGAAGACGGTTTCCCTCTTTGTCTGCAGCGACCATTGCCAAATGGATCAGACAGACCATTGAACAGGCCTATGCTTTGAAGGAACGGGTTCCACCCTTCCCTGTTAAGGCGCACTCTACCAGATCTTTGAGTGCGTCCTGGGCCTACTGGCATCGAGCCTCGGTGGCCCAGGTGTGCAAGGCCGTGACTTGGTCGTCAGTGCACTCCTTTTCAAAATTCTATAAGGTGGATGTTCTAGCATCAGCTGGCCGCAAAGTTCTCAGTGCGGCGGTGTCATGAGGGACCCTTGTTTTGTTGTGGGTCCCTGACGTTTGGGGTTGTTTATCCCCTGGGTTATTTGCTTTCCTGAGCTGTTGCTCCTGTTGAGCCTTTTTTGTTGCCCAGAAGGTTCTCTTACTATGCATGTAAGGCTCCTTTCTCTGATGTGGGTACCTTTGTTGCCTTTTCTACGGTTGCGTCTCCCACCCCTCATGTCTACACTGCTTTGGCACATCCCAATAGTGATGACATAGAGGTGGCGGCGACTGTCGGAGGACATAAGAGAAAACTTAATTTTTGTAAAATCTTACCTGTAAAATTCCTTTCTCTGAGTCCTCCGACAGTCGCCCCCCCCCCCCGCCCCTCTTTTTGGGTTTTTTTCTTGTACACTTACTGCTATGCTACCAAACTGAGTTGGGAGTGGTCACTGCAGGGGGGTATTGACTAAGTGTGACAGCCCCCATGGGTGTGTATATGCAAATGCTTTTGTTCTTTTGACTAAGTCTTATGCCTAGCTACTCCTGCGGAACGGAAGTCAATACCCAATCGGAGTGTATCGGAGGACTCAGAGAAAGGAATTTTACAGGTAAGATTTTACAAAAATTCCGTTTTTTTTCTTTTTTAAAGTTCAATCTATTTCGTAGTCTTTTTCTCAGATCTCCGGATCACCAGTAGAGTGTTCTAATTTTTCTTACTTTGCCCATTCAGTGCCTGATACTGCCCTATAAGTCAGCAAGGCACGCACATTACATAATTAAATAGGGGGTGTTCAAGACAGCATTTTCTAAGTAAGCATTCATGGGTTTCTAGGGCTCAACACTCAAGTCAGTAGTTGTAGGTAAAAAAAAGTTGTGTGCAGGAAAATTGTAGAACCTACTGCATAGAGAACTAGTACAGGTCAAAACAGCATTTTCACATTATTCCTCTGGATGCAGTTACTCAAGACTTGAAGGCGTTATTTCCCTTTTGCTTTACTTCCCACCACTTCATTCAGATGCCCTGTGCAAGCTATGGGCTAATTACGTCATAGCCTGCACAAGACTATAGACCCTTACCATGTGACAGCACTGGTACTTGGTGATTGGCTCAAGGCTGTCGCATGGAGTAAGTGGCATTCTCCATGCTTCTCCATACCCAGGGCTGGCGCAAGGATTTTTGACACCCTAGATGAAACTTAATTTTGCTGCCCCCTTGGCTTTGCCCCTGACTCCACCCCTTTTGCCCTGCCCAAGTATACCCCACCTTTTTAATGGCTAGCGGTGGCTATGGCTGCTGCTGCTGTGCCACAGGTGGGTATGTCTGGCAGATGCTGCTGTGCCCCAGGTGGGTATGGCTGGCGGCTGCTGCTGGCTGTCCTCAAGGGCGGGTACTGCTGGAGAGGAGGAGGGGGAAGGGAGAGGAGAACGGAAGGGGGTGGAGGAGAGGAAAGGAGGGGGGAGAAGGGGGGAATAGAGGAGGAAGGGGGGAGAAGAGGAAGAGAGGAGGGGGGGAGAAGGAGATGTGGAGGGGAGTAGGGGAGGGAGGAGGGGCAGGGGCATAGGTGTGCGCACAGGGTGTGCCAGGTGTGCCTGGGCACACCCTAATCACCCCATGTACATTAACATTATCACTTTTTGTGCTGGCAGGAAGATGGCAAAAATCTCTCTCCTACTGGCTCTGCCATAATAGAAGCCTTTAGGCACTTGCCTTTCAATGTGCCAGCAGGGAGATTAATGTGCTGGGGTCATATATATGTAGACACACAGAAACACGTGTGTATGAGCTTTGGGGTGCACACCCTAATTTAATAGGCTGCGCACACCTATGGGCAGGGGGAAGGGGAGGGGAGGGGAGGGGGTGAGGAGAATGGGATAACATCACACATTTGAGGAGCCTGAGGACAGATAAATCTTATACACTAACGTTATACAGTAATAGAATGTCACTATGTTCTTCACTCACAACCGGAGCTCTGCTCTGCTGCCTCTTCATCCATGACTCTCTCAGTCTCAGGCACAAACACTGCCTCAGCAGTGTCTCCAGTCCAGGCTCCAGCTGGCACACCAGACACTGACTCCCGAGTGCCCACTACTTGGATTGTCACGTAACTCTGCTCTACCGCTGGACAAAGAGGATGGGAGAAAGGCAGAGCAGAACACCGGCTGGCTGTATTGGTCTCTGGGATGGCATGGATGGGAGGGACAATCAACACTTCTGGCACCAGACAGTCTTTGAGAGACTGACGGGTCACAGACTGTGACCGGTCTGTCACTGATCATAGAGGCGCGCACAGACTCTGTTCTGTCAGGACTCAGGAGACTGTCAGGAAACTCAGTCGGCGTTGGGTCAGGACATGTTTTCAGTGCTGCCGCTGGGCTGTGCAGCGCCTATTGATACTTAGTGATCAGTCTGGAGCGGCTGCACAGGCAGCGGTGAGAGGCGGAAAGGAAGAGTAGGGAAACCAGCAGCCAGGCACCCTAGGTGCCTAGTGGTAGCGCTGGCCCTGTCCATAGTAGGAATTACCATGTATTTTCTTTACACCCAGCAGCTGAGAGGTGGGGGAGTGAGGGAAAGGGCGAATATGTTCTGCTGGGCAAGGAGGAAATAAAGCAAACCTGATGCTTTAGGATACTTACATTAGCTAAACACTCTTTTTAGTGACAGGTTATCTTCCTAGGCAAGTCCTAGGTCGCTTGATTGTACATGCAAAGCAGATATAGGGCTTAATCATTGTCTTTAATTGCTATTCAACAATCCGTAACACCTGTATACAGTTTGAAATAAACAGTTCTATAATAGGCTACTGTAAAACAGCTGTTCTGGACACACAGTTGGCCCTTGCAAATAAAAGAATGGTGAGCAATGCTCTGCCCGCTATCCTAAAATACAGATAATCCCTTATTTTTGAATTTGTAATAGATGTGATACAAAATACCTTTTGTATTAAATATTTCTCCACTTTGTTTTGTACTGTGTACATTAAGTATGGTGTAAATTAGAACAGTATCAGCTACTCATCAGCATACTCATTCATCACAAATAAATATACAAAATAAGACAAAATAAAAGGGATAAACAATCAGTCATGGTGTATAGGTCGGCATAAGTGTATAAGGTGTATATACCATAAGCACATGAGGGTACCTTAGCATTCGTATAAAGCAGATAACATACACTGGTATTTAGACAGCCATTGTGAGTATAAGACATTGAGTAAAAGCAGTTTGTGACTCAGGGTGTACCCCAAAGAAGGGGGGGGGGGGTAATCAAATAGGGAAGAATGGGAGGAAAAGAGGGTGGGGGCAGAAGAAGCAAGGAGTTAGAGATTTGGTCAGACTTAACAATGTCCTCATTGCTGAGAAATACAGGCAGATATTTCTCCATCATGTCATACCTTTAAGGAGGCATGTGAGTGACCCCAACTTTATTCTGCAGCAGGACAATGACCCCAAACATACAGCTAATATCATTAAGAAGCATAGGAGTGCCGGGTTCTGTACAACATCTGACGCAAGGCTGAAATTCGAGGCTAGATAGTGGTTCCGGGGTATAGTAGACCCTATGCAAAAGCTTTAGTTACGTAAATCTATACCTAGCTAAGATCATGAGGGGTAAAACTTTGTAGGCACTCGTCCCAGTCTTCCTTGGACAGAGACAAGGTATTAGCATACCATTTTTGATACAGACATGGGGGCAGTGTTTAGTGTGTAATATAGGAAAGACTGGGAATTATTCAACCTGTCGATAATTAACAAAGCTTCCAATAGGTTTGAGGTCAATGTTATCCTGGATGAAAACGGCATGACCACAGCATGTCTCAGTTGTAGAAATCTGAAAAACATGAAATTAGGTAACCGGTAGGCAGACTTAAGAGAAGCAAAGGTCAAGAGTGATCCCCACAGCATAATGTTGCAGTACTGTTTTAATTCAATGCCTAGCCCACAGTTGAGAATCAGGCACTGTGGGAAGATGGGGAGAGTTGAGGTTACCCCGCAAGGAAGTAAATGGAGAGAAGGATGTGGCAGATTTATAATAAGCAGTAGCCTGTTACCACATGAGTAGGGTGGTTTTCATGGAAATAGTAATGGCTGGATTAGATCATAGGCCGCCAAAAGGCAGGTTGCTTATTTCTGAGTACGATTCCAAAAGGGTCACGTCTAAGGTGACTGCTACATTATCTCTAGACTAGGCAAACTACTATTTGACTGTGACCTAAACTGCAGCCCAATTATATAGTGAAATATTAAAGAGGGCTAAGCCTCCTAAGGTAAGGGTGCGTAGAGAGCAGTTGTGGCAAGTCTTTCAGGTTTTCCCCTTCCAGATTAAAGATGAGATAGTTCTATCCAACTTACGGAAAAAAAAAAAAAGTGGTTGGGGTTACCTGTGTCATAGTAACCAGCTTGTTGAGTATCTGGAGTGAAGCAGAAAAGAGTGTATAAAGACCCACCAGCGCACCAGTTCAGGCTGGGATCCATTTACCAAAGCCATGTGCTATAGCTAACAGATACTATTGAAAATGAACACTGCAACCAAGAAGATAAAACCACCAACTGCCACTGCCTTACCCATCTAGTCCCTATCGAGGGGGGAGTCCTTAAATGAAAATTGGCAACAAGCACTGAGGGTTGGTGTACAAGGCAAACAGAATCAGGTTAGTTTGAGCGGAAGGGATGCTGCTTCAATAATTCAATGGCATGTGTCTCTCAGATAGAACAGAGGACGTGATTCTTTAAAACAACATAGTGAAGGAAACATCCACTCGAAAAGGAGTGTTCTCAGTGAAAAATGTTGCTTCCCAGGTGACCACAAAGACAGGGGTGCTAGCACTGCCAACCATACTCCCACACACCATAACCAGGATTGTTAGATGTCCAGGGGACCTAGAAGTAACAGAATCCGGGTGGGTGCTGTAACTGAAAGGTGGCAGGGTTCCATATACGTAGGTGAAATAAAAAGGCACTACTGGGCGCTAAGGCACAGCATGGTACAGGAAATGGTACTCAGGGTCTGGAGGAGCCACGGTGTGGGGAAGAACTTTGTTGTCTTCCCGTCTTGAACACGAAGCTTGGCAGGAATGAGTATGCTGCAGTAAACTCCTCTGGCCCAGAGTTTAGCCTTAACACCATCAAATGACCTCCTTACCCGCTGGGTGTCCACAGATTAGATGGGGAAAAACATAAGCATGGAATTCTCATAGCAAAGTTTGACCCTGAGCCTAATGTTTTAACAAATGCAGCCACAACGGCCTCTTCTGCGTAAAAAAAAAAAAAAAAAAAAAGGGAAGGTGTTGAAGGGGTCTTTACACTGAAAATTCAGGCTGGGCATTCAAACTTTATTGAAAATATAAAATTTGCTTGTTCCACTGAAAAATTCATGTGCACTGATGCAGGCATGAAGGCATGCAGTCACGTTCTTGGTACCGTACCATGATCACGTTTTCTGGAGATGAGGATGTAATTTCCTCCTGACATAATTGATCTTGTCACCACCACCATTGTAAGACTGCTTGGGTGTGTTTTAATCAAGATATAAATGAAATTTTAATATTGTCGTCTCCAAGGCTGATTTCAGTAACTGTTCTTTTCCTGTCTTTTCTATATTTTATGAATGTGTAATTGTTTTTTGGGGAGGGGATAGGTGCCTGACAAGCTTAAAGGAAATCCTGGAGCCAACCGCTTAGATATATACATGGACATCCATTATTTGTGATCTGTAATGTAATGTCTACTTTGCAGATAGGAATAGGATGAGCGTCATGGTTTGATTACTGGAAATAACATTTTGTCTTTATTGTGTATAAATAACAAAACTTGTTTAAAGGACTATAAAGAACTCTAGCACAATCATTAGTAATTATGGATCAGAAGCACCCACACTATGTGTGAAATATACCTCTACTCCAAATATGAAGTGAACTAATAAAGCTAAATATTTCCTATTTGGTGACCTGTGTGAAATCAGCTAATAATGATCTGAAGTGTAAATCCTCATACAGCTTTTAAAGCATTATGTTCATTTGCTCTAACATTTCGAGATCTGTTACAGAGTTGTATAACAACATAAATACATATTTTAATAGAATGTGCCTAATTTGAAAGATATGCAGATACTGTGGAAGGAGTTAAGCCTGGTACACATATGAGTTTTTTTTTTTTGTTCATTGCTGATCGGGAGGTTGAAGGAAAAAAACTGTCCACTCTAGTCGAAAGCCGCTGTACTAACTATGCAAAGTTAGTACAGTGCTCTCCCCTGCTGAGCTGTTGTATCCTGACCGGGGCGGCCCCCTGCCAGAACACTTCGATCAGCTCTCTCCTCTATTGGCTCTTGTTGGACAGGGTGGGCATACACACTGGCCGAAAGTCGGCTGTTTTTTTTTTTTAACTGGCCGATGTGTTCCAACATTCGCCCTGTATGTACAGGGCTTTCGGGTGACACTGATAAGTTTGGAAAGCCAATCATTTTTTTTCTTCCCTTGATGGGATTGCAATTACACAGCACTTAAAGATGCCCTGCCATGTGACTGAAACGAACCCCATGTTCTGAACATTAAAGTGTTGCTACACTAACAACAGTAAAATTAGTGGGTATATTCAGTAAAGCATGCTTGTTATACTCACTGTGGAACCTAAGAGGTTAATCCTGCGCATTGTGTAAAAAGGCTGTTTATCCTGTCTTCTCTGATCCTCCTCTTCTTCCACAGTCCCCAATTCATCTCCTGACAGTACAGAGCCTTGGGGGCAATTTGCACATGCTCAAGTTAATGTGTAGGAGGGTGCATGTGATTAGCACAGGGCCAATTAAAATTGTCCAGACAGAGGGTTAGGGGTCCTGTAGCCTGATAAGACATTTAGAGTATAATGAAAACTCCTCCTACAAGCTTTAACCAGAAGTCGTAAGACTGATTTATACTGCTGATGAAAAAATCTATTTAGCGGTTTATATTTACTAAAATAATTGTATTTCCATGTTCTATGTCCTGTAGGAGACCAGATATAGTGAATGCAGGGTCCTGGGATTAGTAACACTTTAACCATGCTAACAGGCTATAGCTAAGTTTGGAAAATTGCAGCCTCTCTGGATTCTGAACACATAAGTCAAGAAAATGCACAATTAAAATGGGCATTGAAAACACATAAAAATGGAAGCTCATTAGTATGAAGCCTGCCTACAGCAAAACTGACAAGTTATCAGGTACTGTATGTGTCACACACATATGTCTGATAATCACTACATTGCCATTTGTCACAGGCTGGGGTCGCAAAGTGAGACCTTTCAGTCCTGCTCTTGGTTTTTATATTAACGCGTTTTGGAGCATTTAGGATTGTTCTGCATAGGGCAGCCCATTCTCACGACAAACCCCCCAAAAAAGCTCAAAAATATTTTTGGAGCAGAGCGTGGTGCGTTTTTTTTCAACGTGCATTTGTTGCTCGTTTGCCATGCGACCAATGCTTAATTACTGGTAGCAGGTGCGATAAACACGCACCTGCTACCAGCCCTTGGGGTGCCATTATCAATTAGTGGCACCACAAGTGCGATGCACATTTGCAGTGCATGGCAAAATGCACATTTCCAGCATTCCGGAAATGCCAAGCGTGAATGGAGCCTAAAAGGTAAAACCGATTTGCCTAATTAACCCAATTTTTTTATTAATCAATTTGCTCTCCTCTGTTACAAATTAAAGCACCCAGTGCTAGTTCTTATGTTCATTTCCAGAATGGTTAATCATACGATCACAGTTAAAAGCAGTATTTATGTTGGGTTAACACAATACTGTACTTTTCCTGCAATATATCTAATTTGTTCTTTTTCTTTTATAAACTCCTATATTTCTATACTTATTAATATTTCTACCTACAGATAAAGTGAAGGTGCAGAGAGATGAACTCACTGTAGACCGTTTTCCCCGCAAGAGCCCCTCCCTGGAGTCCCTCAATACTGCTTTGGGCTTTGGGTCAAGAACATCTTCACCCTTTGCACTGGAACCCGTGTCGCCTCAGAGCAAACTCAGGTATGAACCTGTGCACAAACACTGTACTGTAAGACGGTAGTAGCTGGATCAACTGATAAGGCCTCATGTACACTGGACGTTTTTACACCTGCTCCTAGGGGCGTATGGCATTTTTCTTTCTTGTCTCTAAACGCCCCTGCATGTTAGCCTATGTGTCCATTCACACATAGGCTTTTAGCAGCGTTTAATGACAGCAGAATTTAGAGGCACAGGAAAAAAACCCACTGCTAGTGCGTCCAGGAGCAGCAGAGTTTTGGCAGGAAAAAGCTTGATGCTGCTAAACGTGTCCAAATGCTAGGTGTGTTTAGCACTTCAGTGTTTATTTCAATAGCCATAATAAGTTTGAATTCTGGCCAATGAAAATCATAAACACCAAACTCCGCTAAACTGGTTTGAAAAAAACTTTGTTTTACAATAAACCAGTGTGCATTAGACCTAAAACTGAAAATGAAGATCATGAAAGATACCATGGGACATGTTGTGGTTTCTAAAGTTGGCCTTGTGAAGGGGAATCTCATTATTGTCCTGTATCTGTACCCATAATGCACATCTACTCTTCGTTGCAGGTCAAGTGAGATATATATATATATATATATATATATATATACACACAGTGCCTTGCGAAAGTATTCGGCCCCTTGAACGTTGCGACCTTTTGCCACATTTCAGGCTTCAAACATAAAAATATAAAACTGTAATTTTTTGTGAAGAATCAACAATAAGTGGGACACAATCATGAAGTGGAACGAAATTTATTGGATATTTCAAACTTTTTTAACAAATAAAAAACTGAAAAATTGGGCGTGCAAAATTATTCAGCCCCCTTAAGTTAATACTTTGTAGCACCACCTTTTGCTGTGATTACAGCTGTAAGTCGCTTGGGGTATGTCTCTATCAGTTTTGCACATCGAGAGACTGAAATTTTTGCCCATTCCTCCTTGCAAAACAGCTCAAACTCAGTGAAGTTGGATGGAGAGCGTTTGTGAACAGCAGTTTTCAGTTCTTTCCACAGATTCTCGATTGGATTCAGGTCTGGACTTTGACTTGGCCATTCTAACACCTGGATATGTTTATTTGTGAACAATTCCATTGTAGATTTTGCTTTATGTTTTGGATCATTGTCTTGTTGGAAGACAAATCTCCGTCCCAGTCTCAGGTCTTTTGCAGACTCCATCAGGTTTTCTTCCAGAATGGTCCTGTATTTGGCTCCATCCATCTTCCCATCAATTTTACCCATCTTCCCTGTCCCTGCTGAAGAAAAGAAGGCCCAAGCGATGATGCTGCCACCACCATGTTTGACAGTGGGGATGGTGTGTTCAGGGTGATGAGCTGTGTTGCTTTTACGCCAAACATAACGTTTTGCATTGTTGCCAAAAAGTTCGATTTTGGTTTCATCTGACCAGAGCACCTTCTTCCACATGTTTGGTGTGTCTCCCAGGTGGCTTGTGGCAAACTTTAAACAACACTTTTTATGGATATCTTTAAGAAATGGCTTTCTTCTTGCCACTCTTCCATAAAGGCCAGATTTGTGCAGTATACGACTGATTGTTGTCCTATGCAGTTCATCCAGAGTGATCATGGGCCTCTTGGCTGCATCTCTGATCAATCTTCTCCTTGTATGAGCTGAAAGTTTAGAGGGACGGCCAGGTCTTTGTAGATTTGCAGTGGACTTATACTCCTTCCATTTCAATATTATCGCTTGCACAGTGCTCCTTGGGATGTTTAAAGCTTGGGAAATCTTTTTGTATCCAAATCCGGCTTTAAACTTCTCCACAACAGTATCTCAGACCTGCCTGTTGTGTTCCTTGTTCTTCATGATGCTCTCTGTGCTTTAAACGGACCTTTGAGACTATCACAGTGCAGGTGCATTTATACGGAGACATGATTACACACAGGTGGATTCTATTTATCATCATTAGTAATTTGGTCAACATTGGATCATTCAGAGATCCTCACTGAACTTCTCGAGAGAGTTTGCTGCACTGAAAGTAAAGGGGCTGAATAATTTTGCACGCCCAATTTTTTAGTTTTCGATTTGTTAACAAAGTTTGAAATATCCAATAAATTTCGTTCCACTTCATGATTGTGTCCCACTTGTTGTTGATTCTTCACAAAAAATTACAGTTTTATATCTTTATGTTCGAAGCCTGAAATGTGTCAAAAGGTCGCAAAGTTCAAGGGGGCCGAATACTTTTGCAAGGAACTATATATATATATATATATATATATACACACATATTTACACACACACATACACAGTGGGAAAAATAATTTCTTGATCTCCTCGCAGATTTTGTAAGTTTGCCCACTTACAAAACAATGATGGGTCTATAATTTTTATTATAGGCGTATTTTTATATCATAGGGACCGAATATCAACCAAAAATCCGGAAAAAATACATAAAACAAATGCTATAAATTAAGTTGCAGTTCAGTGAGTAAAATAAGTATTTTATCCCCAAGCAAAACATGACTTAGTACTTGTTGGAGAAACCCTTGTTGGCAAACACAAAGGTAAGATGTTTCTTGTAGTTGGTGACTAGGTTTGCACACATCTCAGGAGGGATTTTGGTCCTCTCTTTTTTGAAGATCTTCTCTAAATCCTTAGGGTCTCTTGGCTTTCACTTGGCAACTCAGAATTTCAGCTGCGTCCATAAATTTTGTATGGGATTAAGGTGTGGAGAATTGCTAGGCCTCTCCATGACCTTAATGGGCTGCTTCTTGAGCCGCTCCTTTGTTGCCTTGGCGGTATGTTTTGGGTCATTGTCATGCTTGAAGACCCATCCATGACCCATCTTCAGTGTTCTGGCTGAGGGAAGAAGGTTCTCATCCAAGATTTTACAATACATGGCTCCATTCATTGGCCCCTCCATGGGGCAAAGTTGGCTTGTACCTTTAGCAAAGAAACAGCCCCAAAGCATCATGTTTCCACCTCTGTGCTTGACTTTAGGAATGGTGTTCTTAGGGTCATAGTCAGCATTTTTCTTCCTCCAAACAGGGCAAGTCGAGTTGATGCCAAAGAGCTCAATTTTGGTATCATCTGACCACAGCACTTTCTCCCAATCCTTCTCTGAATAATTTAGATGTTCATTGGCATGACTGTACATGTGCTTTCTTGAGGGGCTTGCTTTGTTTGGAGGAAGAAAAATGCTGCCTATGACCCTAAGAACACAATTACTACAGTCAAGCACAGAGGTGGAAACATTATGCTTTGGCTTTGGGGCTGTTTCTCTGCTAAAGGTACAGGCTGACTTGGCCTCATTGAGGGGCCAATGGACCCTCACATATATCCAGTGAAGTGAACAGCCTCAGATGATACACAGAGATTAAACAAATCTCCATACATACGTTTTACATGCATATCTACTGTCTTCAGCTTGCTATATTCTTTAGAAAGTGCACCTTGTGCTAGAAATTTTCTCTTTGTTTAGCACTGGGAGTGCAGTCTTGGCATACACTGTGCGACAGCTGATTGGAGGAAAGGCACACACCCCACTCCACATAGGCAGAAAAATGAAGAGCTGTGCTGTCAATAGACCAGCTCTCTGCTAATCTATTTATAGCACCCATCCCGACACAAAATTCAGCCAGTTTTATCTCAGTTTACAGAGAACTTGTCAGAAGGTATAATGCTGATAACCGAAGAGTGAAACAGGAGAAAGCCATGGGACTTAGTGCTTTGGAGAGCTTTTCTAGTGGGTTTTGAGAGTTTTTCAGTTGTAAAACCACTCTAACTCTGATAAAAGCTGAAAAACTCTGCTATTCTGCATTTATCAACATTTTTTGAGCCATAAGCTTTTGTGGGAGTAGTTTTTTAGTTTTGAAAAAAAAAGCTAAAAAACGCTACAGCTTTAAAAAGCTAAAAAAACACTGAAAAACGCTGCTGCAAAAGAACTGAAAAACTCCTACAGCTACAGCTTTCTACTGACGTTTTGATAGCGTCCAGTGTGCATTAAGGACTTAATCCATCTAATTCAATGTGTAAATAGCACATCAAAAGCACATGTTGCTGATTTGTTCTGGTATCTGCCATTTAAAAATAAAGTAGAATTCACAAATCCGTAATCCAATAATTATTTAAAAGTACCCTTCTCTTGTAAGTGTTTGAAGAGATTACCTGATTTATTTAAAGATGTATCCAATAGCTTCCTAAGTGGAACTTCACTCTCTCAATCAACATTGACTATTTTTAATCCTTATGCTGCTAAATAGATAGATTGAACAGGATATTATATTTGCTTGTTTTTCTTTGTTTTTTGTTTTTTCACTTCCTGGTTTCCAGGCCTATGCATAAATCCCAGGAGTCTCCAGGAGGACTTTTCTCAGCTAACCCCACTTTCCTGCCTCAATATCTTTGATAATCCTAAACAGCGCTCGGGTTTTAAAGCAACCTCCTAAAAGTATCAAGTGCAAGCTTCAAAACATAAAAAGTGCTTAAGTTATTTGTGTAGAAACATAAAACTTTGTTTTCCTACCTGCATGCCTGAGCTAAGGGCAGATGGATTCCAGGAAGTAATTGCTTCATGAAACAGCTGTCCTTACTCAAGATGGCCATGGCCAGAAATGCTAAGGGGGGGGGGGGTGTAATAGTGATTTCTAGTCAAAATAAAGCATGGAGACATGGATGAGTGAGTTCACTTTGACTGTTAAAAATTAATTAAATAGCATTTTTGCTTTGTGGTGCTCAGATGCAGTGTACTTCTTCTTTTAAAGCGTTTCATAGTAAAAAGACATGATTGCTGCAGGAAGCCCTTTTTGTTAATGTGTTAATCCTATTTGAGCCACTTTCTCCTGCATAATAGTGGGCTGAAAATCTTGACAGCATAGACAACTGTTGAGGGCCAGAGACATATTGTAACTGTAATACATTGTTTCCCATGATAGAGGATTTTTAACAAAGCAATCAATAGTGACCAGTAGTACTTACAGCAACCAGAGTTCAATTATTATTTAGGGCAGTCATAACAGTAACAGTTTTTTGCTCTTTTGTATATATCAGCGCTCGCCAACCAGTGGTCCATGAGAAAATGTTGGTGTTTCCTAGGGGTTCTGCCCCAAATCAACATTGTGGCAAATATATACTGCCCGATGTTGTTTCCAGTGTTTGTTCTCAATGTGTGCTGACAGCAAATACTGTTAGCGCGCATTTATACCCAATGCCTCCTCTGTAGTTCTGGCTCCTTTGAACTCAGAGGGAGGTGCCGGGAGTTGTGCACAGAGGGGGAGGTGAAGAAGGAGGGGACTTCCAATGGCAGCGCTGATCACAGACTGCGGGATGGAGCATAGAGCTTGAGCACACGGCTGAAAAAGGAGGTGAGATCCAATGATGAGTCTGTTTAACCACTTTACCGCTGCTCACTAGAGCTCTACTGCAGCAAAGTGGCTCTTGTAGGTCTGACGACATAGACCTACGTCGCCAGACACTGCCCCTTCTCGGCGGTGCGCGCGCGCTGCCGGAGGCTCGCTCCCGCTGTATTCAATCACAGCGGGAGTCGGGCCAGGGGAGGAGCGGCGGTGATCACCACCGCTCTTCCCCGATCGTCGGGGAATCGAGTCTGGAGATCCGCCCGCTTGTGTAAACAAAGCGGACGGATCTCCTAAGTGACGGGCAGGGTCAGATTGCAGGGTTCAGCATAGCTGAACCTGCGATCTGTCCCTGTGTCACTCAGTCACCTTCCCCCACACACGTCAGTAAGCACCAGGCATACATTAACCCCTCCCTCTCCAATAAAATTAACCCCTTCCCTGCCAGTGTCATTTTTACAGTAACAGTGCATATTTATAGCACTGATTACTGTAGTAATGTCACTGGTAACCCCAAAAATGTCAGTCAAGGGTCCGATCTGTCCGCCGCAATGTCGCAGTCCCGCAAAAAAAATCGCAGATCGCCGCCATTACTCGTTAAAAAAAAAAACACCAAAAACAACAGAAATCTTTCCCTTAGTTAGTAAATGCAATAACTTTTGCGCAAACCAATCAAAATCACTTATTGCGATTTTTTTTTTTTTTTATACCAAAAATATGTAGCAGAAAACAAATTGGCCTAAAATGCTAAAAAAAAAATTTTGGGGGGGGGGGGGGAATTTCATATAAAAAAATGTGAAAAATATTGTTATTTTTTCAAAATTGTCGCCCCGTTTTTTGTTTATAGCGCAAAAAGTAAAAATCACACAGGTGAAAAAATACCACCAAAAGAAAGCTCTGTTTGTGAGAAAAAAAGGACGCAAATTTCGCTTGGGTACGGCGTTGCATGACCGCGCAATTGTCAGTTAAAGTCGCACAGTGCCGAATCGCAAAAAGTGGCTCAGACGGAAGACAGCAAAATCCTCCGGTGGTAAAGTGGTTAAGGCAGCAGTGTGATAGAGTGGTGGTGGTGGGGGGGGGGCAGGGGGGCAGAGAGCCGGAGCATTCTTTGTATAAGTCAGCAGTGTGATCCAAGGGGGAGTGGGGCAGAGAGATGGAGAACTGTGTTTATAAGGCAAGTAAAACTCTTGTTAGTGGTCTGCAGGATTCAAAACTCTAAGTTTAGGTTGGCTACTAATGGTATATATATGACCCAATAACCTTTTCATATTGCTCTTTGCCATACCTGCTAAGTTTACTGCCTGTACTTTGTTAATAATAATGGGCCAAACACCCCCCTCCCCATACGGTTTGCACCAGAACTCCCAAACATGGAAAAAGCACCGTGATCCCTATAAAAGTCTATGGGACCTGAACTTGAGAAATTAATAGTCCCCATTTTGAAGGCTTATATGCAAGTCATTGGCTATGAAAAAGGTATGGTGGCCCTGGTAAAAAGATCCAATAGAAACAGGGCTCATTGTTTCTTTAAAAAAGATGGTTATTAAAAGAGCAGTGATTTTAATGATGAGTAAAGTGAAACAATAAAAATGAAAAATTCCTTTAAATATAGTGCCTGGGGTGTCTCCTTAGTTTGCCTGTAAAATGGCGCACCTGTACGTTGTTCAGACCCTGCTGCAGCAAAACTGATATATATAAAGGAAAAAAAATGACATTTAACCACTTCCAGACCGCCCGCTGCAGTTTTACGTCGGTATTTGGACGTTAGAAAGGCATTTCCTTACAGGACGGGAGGTCCTCTTTTACATAAAAGTGGTCCCAGCAGCAGATTCACCGTGGGATCACTTTTATGGGTGGCTGGAGAGGTGCCCCCCTCCCGCCGCTTCCCGGTTCTTTTTCCCTTTTATTGGAGCCGTCGGTAGCAGGAAAAACAATTCAGTTCATCCATGTCCCAGCAGGAAGTCGAGTGGGGGCAAGAGCGACGTCATATGTCGCTTTCTCCCAACAGCCTTATAGGGCCCATTTTTTTTTCTTGCTGAAAAAAATGACTTTTCTCTGTCGCTCATTGACAGAGTCCTCTTGATTAATATCAAATCGGGTTATACTGCCCTCTACAGGAGTAGGACACTGGGCAGAAGGAAAACGTTCTGGCCACACCTTAGGGGCAGTCCCAGAGGGTATATCCTCTCTCTCCCTGCTACAGGATGTCAGTTTTTTTTCTGTCTAGTTAGGAGTAAGGATTTGAGTTCCTTGCTGGGATCTTTGGTCCTGGCATGATTTTTTTAGAAAAATTTTTTTAAGGCAGCTTTTTTCTCCAGTTGTTCCTGTGAGATCTTCAAGCAAGTATGCTGAAACTGAGCGACGGGCTGGATGTTGAGATCCAGTGGTCACCCCAGTCAGCCTACGAGCGCGTGCAGGCCCTAGCTCCGCGCTGGGTCGGCCGCGACATAGTCCCACTGGACGGGGACTGACCCTGCGAGTTAAACGTCTCGCCTGGACGCCGACGACCAGTTGGAAACTGAGTCACGGCGTCCGTATTGGTCGACAGCCCCCCCACCTCGGTGGAGAGGGGTTCTGTCAGGAGTTGGCGCCCGCCTGTTCCGGTATGGTGAGTAAAATGTTCCCCCTCTCCCCCTGTCGGGTTTGTGGGTGGACGCGGGCCCTCCCTGGGATGACTGGACCTTTATAATCCTGGATCCCCCCTCTATCCTATAAACAGGTGTCTCAGATCCCCCTCTTGAGGGTGATTTAGTGAATAGGAACCAGAAGGCTTGGTTTGGGAGCTGACAATCGGAAGTCACTGTATGAGGGGCACTGTAAGGGACCATGACTGAAGTCAGTGGCTGGCATTACTATCAGGATGGCCATGTAAGAGGGTGATAGCATCTTACCTGATACTTAAGGTGCAATACAGGCCGATGCCTGTGCCTGGACTACCGCCATCCGCAGGCCGCCATCCTCCTACAGGCCGTACATCTCCCGCAGGCCGCACAGGCCGATGACTACCTCCCGCAGGCCGCTGCTATCTTGCCACAAGCCGCTGCCATCCTCCACAGGCCGCCGCCATTTTCCCGCAGGTCCGCCATCTTGGCGTAGCCTCGTGTCTCCAGCATGGGGGCGGCCATGTTTGAGATGACCAAACACCTCGAGGAGTAATTGGGAGGCGCCGGAAGGCGTGTAAAGGGGCGGAGCCGCCTCCTTTACCCGGGAAAGCAAGCCAAAGACTTCCTGTCTGTAACAGACAGTGCTGGGAGCAGGTTGATAGAAACTTCTGTGCATCAGGTGGTGAGCCTTGGGGTCTCTCTCTCTCTCTCTGTAGGGTCCAAGCAGGTAACACTGAGGGGCGCTGTTGCGCTGGGGGACTAAGAAAAAAAAAAAAAAAAGGTTTTTTCTTTGAAATTATTTTTTTGTTTGCTGGCAAGTGTCTTGTATAATCATGGACCCTGCCACACATGTATCCCCACCTGATCCCCTCGAGGTGGCCGCAGGACCCTCCAGTACCCCACTTGTGATTGATGCATTATCAGCAGTTTTGGAGTCTTTGGTATCCCGGGTGGAGGTAGCCTGTCAGGGACGGGGGTCAAGGAAGCGACCCCCGCCTACCCCTATTTCATCTGATACTTCAGATACGGATTCTGAGCTGGTCACTGCAGCTGCAGGTCCCTCTGCTGGGGCTGCTGTCTCGGGTACGGTCTCCTCAGACAGTGAGGAGGACGTTTCTGCCTCCGCCATAGCGCAAGAAGAAGCGTTAGTGAACGCACTAGTCATGTCTGTCCGGGAAACCTTAAGTCTTGAGGTTACACCGGCAGAGGTAGATGACACTGAAATTCCCTTTGGTACCAGCAAGCCTACCAAAATGGCGAAGGTTTTTCCCTTGCCCAAGTGTTTTGGTAACTTAATTAAGGAAGAATGGGATCATCCAAAACGAACCCCTGCTATTTCCAAACGCATTGCTAAGCACTATCCGTTTGAGGAATCCCTCCTTAAGAAATGGACGGTACCACCAGTGGTGGACCCACCAATTTCCAGACTAAATAAAGCCACTGTTATCCCGTTGGAGGACGCTCCGTCCTTTAGGGATCCGGTGGATTGAAAAGTGGAAGTCGAATCCCGCTCCATTTTTTCCCTGATAGGGTCAACATTTAGGCCAGTGATTGCCATTGGTTTAGTTTCACAAACATTGACAGAATGGACCAAATTGTTACGCCGTGACATAAAGGGGAGAAGTATCCCCCCGGCAGTATCAGATTTGCTGGAGCAGATTATACAAGGGCTACAGTTCATCTGTGACGCCGCCCTGGACGCCACTCCCTTGCTAGGGCGTGCATCTGTTTCAGCAGTGGTCCTCAGACGCGTGTTATGGTTAAAGTGCTGGTCGGCTGATCAAGGTTCCAAAAAGACTTTGGCTAATCTTCCCTTTCAGAGGGATCGCCTGTTTGGGGCCACCTTGGATGAGATTATAAAGGATCTCACTGGGGGTAAGAGCACTTTTTTACCACAGACAGCTAAAGGTAAAGGACCTCGTAATAGGCGAGGACCTTCCTTTTCCGCTCATAAAAAGTTTGTTCGCTCCGCTGGGGCGGGCGATAAGGGGAAGTCCTCCAAAGACCCTTCAGGGAGTTTCAGAGGGCACTGGTCGGGAAAACAAAAGCCCGACTCAGCCAAACCTGAAGAGAAGACAGCCTGAAGGTGCGCCCCCACCCATCTCTGGGGTGGGGGGACGTCTTCACCGGTTTCCGGATCCATGGCTTTCCAGAATCCCGGACAAAGGGGTTTGCGAGGTCATGCGGTCGGGATACAAAATCAAGTTTCGATTACTTCTACCGGTGCGATTCTTCCCTTCCAACATTCAACTATCCCCGGATCGCTTCAAAGCTTTGCGGGAAGCAGTAATAGACTTGATGCAACAGGGGGCGACAGTTCCCGCTCCTTGAGCAGAACATTTTCTTCACTTTTGCAAAAGATCACAAAAGGAGATTCTTTTCAGATGGAATCGGAATCCCAATTCTCTGGACAATTGGATCCGGTTGAGCGAGCCGACCAGAGAGTCTCTGGTCTGGTAGCTTCGGTCTCCGATGCTCAGCCAGGAGAAGTCATTTCTTCCGACAGAATCCAGGTTACCGATAAATGTATTGGAACTGAGAGCGATCAGACTTTGTCTGATTTTCTGGACCGAGTAGCTTCAGGGCAACCCGGTTTGGATTCAGTTGGACAAGGCCACGGCCGTGGCTTATGTCAATCACCAAGGGGGCACCAAGAGTGCCCTGGCGGCCATAGAGGTGGCCAGCATTCTTCATTGGGTGGAACGGTTTGTTCCGGCTCTCCCCGCAGTATGCACTCCGGGGGTGGAAAATCGGCAGACAGATTATGTCAGCCGTTGGATTCTGGATCAAGGGATATGGCCTTTTCATCCAGAGATATTTCACCAGCGGTGCCTTCATTGGGGCACCCTGGAGGTGGATCTGTTGGCAGCTCGGCTCAACAGGAAGGCGCGGAGTTTTGTAACCCGCTCCCGAGATCCGCGAACGAACACAGCAGACGCGCTGGTCGCCCCGTGGGGACAGTATCAGCTACTGTATGTCTTCCCTACTCTCAAGTTGCTGCTGAAGCTTCTTCGCAGGATAGAGGTGGAAGGAATTCCAGTTATCCTAGTTATCCTGGTAGTTCCGGACTGACCTCGTCAACCCGAGTACGCCGACTTCGTCAGGCTGGTCGCGGACGCTTCCTAGAGACTTCCTCTCAGGGAGGATCTGTGGTCTCAGGGACCGATCTTCCATCCTGCTTTACGATCGCTGGCTTTAACGGCCTAGCTATTGAGACTCAGGTGCTGAAGGACAAGGGATTGTCAACTTCAGTTATTCCTACTTTAATTAAAGCAAGGAAAGCAACTTCTAGAAAAGTCTATCATCGCACATGGAGGTCTTATATTGCGTGGTGTGAATCCTTTGGATTTCCTCCACGGGCCTATTCGGTGACCCGAATCTTGGCTTTTCTGCAACAAGAAGTTGAGCAGAAGCTGGCCTTGAGTACTATCAAGGGTCAGGTTTCAGCGTTAGCAATCTTCTTTCAGAAACCTTTGGCTACTCATTCCTTGGTGCGGAATTTCATCCAGGGGGTGCGGCACCTGGCTCCGCCAGTGCGTGCGCCCTTACCGCCCTGGGATCTTAATTTAGTGTTGTCGGTTCTTCAGAAACCTCCCTTTGAAAATATCAGGGAGATTCCCTTGCTTACTTTATCCCAGAAGGTGGCCTTCTTGGTGGCCATTACTTCTGCACGCAGGGTGTCAGAACTGGCCACATTATCTTGTCGTTCCCCATATCTGGTGGTTCATAGGGATAAGGTGGTTCTTCGTCCGAATCCATCCTTCCTTCCTAAAGTGGTTTCAGAGTTTCATCTGAATGAGGACATTGTATTGCCTTCCCTATGTCCTAAGCCCAGTCATCCTCGGGAGTGTGCGTTACATTCCTTGGATGTGGTTCGGGCAATCAGGGTATACCTGAAAACTACGGACTCGTTTCGTAAAACAGATTCACTTTTTGTGATCATGGATGGCCCCAAAAAGGGGTTGCCTGCATCTGCCGCGACTATCTTTAAATGGATCAGACAGACGGTGGTACAGGCTAATTCTATTAAGGGTCGGAATCCTCCATTCCCTGTTAAGACGCACTCCACTCGGGCGCTTAGTGCTTCCTGGGCCTTCCGCCATCAGGCGTCAGTGGTCCAGGTTTGCAAGGCGGCTACCTGGTCGTCGGTTCATACCTTTACAAAATTTTATAAAGTTGATGTGATGGCATCGGCAGATGCCTCTTTTGGCCGCAAGGTTCTGCAGGCTGCAATTTGAGGAGACCGTTGGTCTACCTCGAGGGTTTTTTTCTGTTGGATTTTCAGTTGAGTCTCATCCTTTGGTTTGATGAGCCTTTAAGACTTCTAGTCGGCACCGGTTGGGCCTTCTGGATTTAAATTTTGATTTCTGTTATCCCACCCCTCATTTGTGGCACTGCTTTGGGACGTCCCGATTTGATATTAATCAAGAGGACTGCGTTTGTCAATGAGCGACAGAGAAAAATGGATTTTTGTAAAATCTTACCGTAAAATCCTTTTCTCTTAAGCTCATTGACAGACGCAGTACCCGCCCCTCTACTTTTGAGTTGGGTTGGGTTAAATTCTCTGACACTGCTTTGTGACATAACTGACATCCTGTAGCAGGGAGAGAGAGGATATACCCTCTGGGACTGCCTCTAAGGTGTGGCCAGAACGTTTTCCTTCTGCCTAGTGTCCTACTCCTGTAGAGGGCAGTATAACCCGATTTGATATTAATCAAGATGACTGCGTCTGTCAATGAGCTTAAGAGAAAAGGATTTTACGGTAAGATTTTACAAAAATCCATTTTTTTTTTTTGCTTTTAAGGGTAGATGTGAGATCCAAGGTCTTTTTGTCCCCAGATCTCACATTAAACAGGACCTGTCCTGCTTATTTATATTACCAAGAATGTTTACATTCCTTGTAATCCTGTATAATAAAGTCCAAGTGTCTCTGCGTCCAGTCCCTGTGTCTGTGGGATTGCGCTACGTTGGGACTTGGAGCGCAGAGACTTCAGGCGGCCGGTGTAGCGTCGGATAATGCCTCCCGTCGAATAAGGCATCTGGCGGACTGCACATGCGCGGTAAATTACGTCACTCCAGCTGGCTGCTCCACTCAGCTGGGGTTGACGTCATTATTGCACATGCGCAGTCCGTCAGATGCATTCTTCGACGGGAGACTGCGGGAAGAAACGTCGGATTCTGCCTGACGATCTGCGCATGCGCCCAGCGTCATAGCAGGATAGAAATTCTATTGGGCGGGCTATGGCTGGTTGTGCAGTTTGTCGGATGCACTATCCGACGGTAGATAGAGAGCGGAGGGGAAGAGAATCTATTGTCAGATTCTGACTCGCTCTCTGTTCTAACTATGGGGACAGATTGGATTACAGAGTATTCATTCTTATATGAGAAATGGCGGGAATATTGTCTGATTAGAGAACACAAACACAGCTCTTATCGGGGCACTCCCCTTTAATGTGCCCCGATAAGAGCTGTGTTTGTGTTCTCTAATCAGACAATTTTCCCGCAATTTCTCATATAAGAGAATGTATGTATGTAATGGCCTCTCTAACTCTAAACTGGTAAACTCTAGAAATGTTTTAAGCGTAGCCTGTGGAGATTTCTAGGTACCAATAGTGTTGAGCGAACAATTGTGTCCGAAAATAATTCAGGGTCAGGTCGAAGTGCAGGCAGGGCGAGTTATTAGGGCATTTTAGGGCGAGGCTGGAGAATAGGCAGGGTCAGTGTTCTACATCGATTTTGCTGTGTGGGGGGGTTTGCAGTGCCAGTGACCGATCTTATCGATCATTTTAGGGCGAGGCTGGAGAATAGGCAGGGTCAGTGTTCTACATCGATTTTGATGTGTGTGGGGTGGTGCAGTGAACACAATCTTTTTGCCCGCTGAGGAGGAGGGAGAAAAAAATCTTTTTTATCAGTCAGTTGTGTGCAGCGTTTTTCCTTCAGTGCTGCTGACTGTGATAATACACTGCTGTGTTCACATGTGCTATTATTGAGTGATTTTAAAATTTATACACTTTTTTTTTCTATTCCACTATTCAATATACACCCTTTTGGGTTAAAAAAATTAAATTGTGGCATAGTCTGTACTAATCTATTTAAAAATTACAAACTTAAAGGGGAATTTTCTTCTTTTTTTCCCTTCATAGCCTGCAGCAGAGCTGACTGATATAAGACACTGCTGTGTTCACATGTGCTATTGAAAAATCACCAATTTTATATCATATTTCCTATTCCGCTATTCAATCTACACCCTTTGGGGTAAAAATAATTAAATTGCGGGATAGTCTGTATCGGTACGTGTGAGATACACCTTTCCAATTTTTGGGGCGCATCTCATACCGCCGAGGATTGCAGGGTGCTTCAGTTTGCCTCCTACTCCTCATCCTGCCTTTGGGGTACAAAAAATAGTAATCGGGGCCTAGTCTGGGTCTGTACGTGTGAGATACATACACCTTTTGATATCATATTTTCTATTCCGCTATTCAATCTACACCCTTGGGGTAAAAACAATTAAATTGCGGGATAGTCTGTATCGGTACGTGTGAGATACACCTTTCCAATTTTTGGGGCGCATCTCATACCGCCGAGGATTGCAGGGTGCTTCAGTTTGCCTCCTGCCTGTTCCGAACTCCTCCTACTCCTCATCCTGCCTTTGGGGTACAAAAAATAGTAATCGGGGCCTAGTCTGGGTCTGTACGTGTGAGATAGATACACCTTTTGATATCATATTTTCTATTCCGCTATTCAATCTACACCCTTGGATCGCAAGATGCGCGAGTACAAGCGCACGCTGGTAGACGCGATGCTGCTGGCATTCCCACCTGACAGCGGGACCACAGTGGAAGCACAAGGCCAAAGCAGAGGAGGAGGAAAAGGTCGCCAACGCAACCAGGGTGCCGCCAGCACCTCAGAAGGCAGGTTAGCATGGCCGAAATGTGGAAAAGCTTTGTCAGCACGCCACAACAAACAGCAGCACCAGCAGCTCATGTGGAACGTCTTAGCAGGAGGCAGCATTTCACCAACATGGTGGAGCAGTATGTGCACACGCCTACATGTAGTGAATGATGGGTCTGCCCCCTTCAACTTCTGGTTCTCCAAATTGGGCACATGGCCTGAGCTTGCCCTTTACGCCTTGGAGGTGCTGGCGTGCCCCGCAGCCAGTGTATTATCTGAACGTGTATTTAGCACGGCTGGGGGCGTTATCACAGACAAGCGCAGCTGCCTGTCCAGAGACAATGTGGACAAGCTCACGTTCATTAAAATGAACCAGGCATGGATCCCACAGGACTTTTCTGTACCTTGTGCAGAATAGAGATGGATACCGACCTTACCCAGCCATTGTTCTATTTTTGATCTTTCTCACTCTTTTGGGGTGTACCCTCATTTAAAATGACTGAAAAAAAGCAGTGTTGGCTACCTCGTCCTCCTCCACCGCCGCTTCCACCTACACCGCCCATAGGTGTGCGCAGCCTATTGCATTAGGGTGTGCACCCCAAAGTTTAAATACACATGCATGTGTTTGCCTACATGTATATGGCCCCGGTACATTACACTCCCTGCTGGCAAAGTGAAATAGAAGTGTGTGGCACTTCTCTTATGGCAGAGCAGGTCCGAGGGAGATCTTTCCCATCTCCTCACTGGCAAACAGAGCGATAATGCTAATGTGCCCTAGGTGATTAGGGTGTGCCCAGGCACACCCGGCACACCCTGTGCGCACGCCTATGACACCGCCACATCCACCACCACCTCAACCTCCCTCCTACTCCATATGGGCCTCGTCCTTCACAGATGAAGAACATTGTTTTATTTTTCTGTTTTTTTTTTTTTGTTGTTTTAAGTTATTTCCCTATCCACATTTGTTTGCAGAGCACTTGCCATGCTCTTAACTACGTTTTGCTGCCATTTGCAGCACTCTAGCCCTTTCCATTGGTGTTTTAGAGCCATTTTAGTGCCTGAAAGTTCGGGTCCCCATTGACTTCAATGGGGTTCGGTGTCCGGGTAAAGTTCGGAAAAAGTCCGGGACACGGACCCGGACTTTTTTTTCAAGTTCGGCCAAACCCGCCGAACGCGGACATCCAGGTGTCCGCTCAACTCTAGGTACCAATGTTTGTTGCCATACCACAAGTGTGCCCAATTTTGAAGCATGACATATTGGGTATCTATTTAATCGGCGTAACATTATCTTTCACATTATAGAAAAAAATTGGACTTTGTTAGACAGATGCGCGAATATGGTGTGACATAACGTATTGCAACAATCTCCATTTTATTCTCTAGGGCCTCTGCTAAAAAAAATATATAATGTTTGGGGGTTCTAAGTAATTTTTCTAGCAAAAAATGTTAATTTGTAAACAACAAGTGTCAGAAATAGGGCTGGTCCTTAAGTGGCTTAATAGATTTTTCTGGCTGTGAGCCATTGCAGGCAATACAAAAATTTAAAAAGAAAATGGCATGCCCCCCTTCCCAAATCCATACCAGGCCCTTTAGGGATTTTAGGGGGAACCCCACGCCAAAATGAAAAAAAAAAAACCTGGCATGGGGTCCTCACAAAATCTGTACCAGCCCCTTATCCAAGTATGCACTCTGGCAGGCCAGGAAAGGGGGTCGGGAATGAACGTTGCATGCTGGGTCGGTGAGGTAAGTTGACTTCGCCAGGTGGCCCTGCCCCTTACCTGTTTTAAGAACTGTCAATATGCGGAGCGGGCAGACGGCGGTTAACCTTCCTCGCATGTGGAGCTCTTTGTTTTGTCGGGTAAGGCGGGCATCGTGATTAACAATGGATCTACACCACGGGAGTTGTCAAAAACTGTGTGTGTGTTTTTTTTTATTTTTTGACACTGGTGCCTGATACCAGGCAAAGGGGGACCCCCACGCCGTATATATATATATATTTTTGTATTGCCGGAAATTGTTTTTTTTTTTTTCAATCCGCTGTCAGCGGGGAAGCCTGTTGACAACTGCTGACTCAATTAAGGACACAGCAGACAAATTCCTGGCACAATACTATTTGTTAATTTATTTACCTTTCACGTAGAAGTAAGGGACCTGGAGAACTGCATTCATTTGCTGTAATTGTTAAAGTGTACAGCAATTATTACAAAGGATAACACTGATAATAATAAAAAGAGGCTCATGGGAATCTGCACTTTGTCTTCCAAATTACACTAAAATGGCTTGTTGCTCATTCATTTATTTCAATTAACTTTTCATGTTCTATATAGCCATCCATTCTCAGAGGTAGAATAAATGAGAGAGACAAGCCAGGTAATTAACCCTGTGTCTTAATAACTGCCTGTTTGTTAGAAATAATTAATTTTTGTCCCTACAGTGTTTATTTCCACTTTTTGCTACTTGCATTTATTATGTTTGAATAATAGTAGAATGCAATGATCATCCCAGGTTCTCAAGAAGTTTGCAACTATTGACTTTACCTTCAAAAAAGTCTGTATTCCAGTCTGTCTGCCTAAATACAATGGCAATCCTTTTTGGATTTTTTCCCAAATTTCTTTTCCCAGAGCTGTTAGTGTCAAAGTATCTCCCCTGACACTGAGATACTTTGACACTAACAGCTCTAGGTAAGATGCAACTCATGACTTTTCCTCCATGTCTCCTGTTTTGTGTGCCTTGGTTACTGCTTATCTGATTTTGAATCTGATTACACTGTAGGCAGATGTAGTTTTATTATTATCTTTTTAGTGTCCTAGAACAATATGGAGAAACTTAAAAGTATACTGTTTTATAACCACCTGCCTGGTGGTTATAATCCATTCTTGGGATTAATAGCTGGTAGTAGCTGTATTCTCTCCTTCTATACTCTTCATAAACATTCATACTCTTTATTTCCAATCTCCCATGGCTGCTGTTGTGCTGTATCCTCTGGCACTTCCAGGTTCGTTCTTTACCAATTATGTTGGAGGTTCTCTCCCCCCTTTCCTTTCCCCCCCCATCTTTCCCCCTCCCTCCTCCCCCTCTTCCTCCTTTCCCTCAACCCTCCCCCTTCCCCCTCCTTTTTTTCCCCTTTCCTACCCTTCCTTCCCCCCTCCTTTTCCCCCTCTCCCTCCTTTCTTTCCCTCTCCCCCTCCCCTTTCCCTCTTCCCCTTCTTTCCTCTCCCCCCTTCCTTTCCCCTTTATACCCTTCATTCTCCACCTCTCCCCTTCCCCTTCCCCTCCCCCTTTCCCCTCCCTCTCCTCTTTCCCTCCTCCCCCTCCCCTTTCCACCCTTCCAACACCCCCCTACTTTAATCTCTAGGTTCAGAGAAAGTCCAATTTTTTTCTCCGCCCCCCCCCCCTCTCCTTGGAAACTGTTTTGGGGAAACTGTCTCCCCTTCCAGTTTTATATTATTACATAGATAATTGTACCCCCTAATATATTTTTGACCCTAGAGGCTCACGCCTTATGAATTTGAATAAAGTTGATTTTTTTTTTCAAGAAAAATATAATATTTATTGAGTATAAACAGTATACTGAATAAATAACATGAGCGGTAAATAGAACCATGTACAAAACCAGTGTTCAGAAAAATACAAATGTACAAAGAATATAACCGCAACATCACAAAGAAACAACATCCATATATCATTGCATTCAGGTGACCAATATAGCGAGCATGTGCCCATGTGCATAGGGGGAAGGAGAAATAAACATGCGCAGACATTCTTTCCCAATAGTAATAGGACCATGCACATCCAGCAGTATAGTACACACCTCTACGAAGTATCAAAAACCCACCTGAAGTACTAAGTGCCAAGGATAAGGGAAGGGGAAGGAACAATGGCAGAAAACTTAAACGGGAAGGGGGGGGGGTAGGAGGGGAAAGGAAAGAAAAGGGAGGACTCTACACGCTAGATCGTTTCAAAAAATGCCACCCTATCCCATGAGCAGCCGATACATAACCAACTGGGGAGGAGCCAGTGCTGGGTCATCCAACCAAGGTTGCCATAATGAGGTAAATTTCTTGTGGGCCTTTCGATGCTGATATGTCAGTTTTTCCCTGATTAATGAGGCATTGACCTGTGTTATCCACTGGCCCCTGCTTGGCACCCTGGAGGAGATCCAGAATCTAGCAATCAATTTGCGAGCAATGTACAACAATCTCAACACGGCAACATGAGCATTTGGGGTTAGAGTTTCCACCTCCAAAGCACCAAGCAGACAGACCACAGGATCCCTCAGCAGCTGGAAATTATACACTTTAGATATTGTGGCAATTACCTCTCCCCAGTAGCAAAACAGTTTGGGACATCTCCACATCATGTGTATAAGTGTACCCTGGTCTCTCTCACATTTGGGGCACAAGGGGGTAGATCTGCTTCCCCAACGGAGCAATTGTACCAGTGTTCTGTAGGCTCTATGAAACAAAAATAAGTGAGATATCTTGTGGGAGGCCGATACCGACACCAAAGGGATCGATGAGAGGCACAAATCCCACGTTTCCCCATCTATGGGTCCCAGATCCCCCTCCCACCCCGCACGAGCAGGGAGGGATGAGGGGTCCTGCACAGATCCCAACAGAAGGGCATAGGCCTGTGAGATCATACCCTTCTTGTCCGAGACCCGAAACACCTCGCCCAATAGGCGGTGAGTGTCGGGCGTCAGAGAAGACAGACCCGCCTGGGCCAACATTGCGTGTCTCAATTGGAGATAGCGAAAAAAGCAGTGCCTAGGAACTCCAAACTCCCCCTGCAAGTCCTGAAAAGATTTCAATACCCCAGCTCTGAACAACTGAAATATACACCATGGGCTTTCCATATCTCTGCGCCCTCTAAGCGAAATAGTTCGGAGAGGTTGCGGTTATCCCAAATTGGAGTCTGGGGAAGGTAGCCCGTGATTCGCAACATCCCCTTGACACAGCGCCACACCATGCAGATCAGAGTAACTGTGGGCAATCGAGTCCCCATATTGGAGAACCCCGCTTCAAGGTGTACAAGGACAGGGTGGGGTGAGTCAGGAGGGACCAGTAAGGACCCGACAGGATCAAACGAATCCAACAGACCCCAGCCCCCCATATGCTGAACCTGGGAGGCTAGAAAATAGATTCTGGGGTTGGGGACAGCCGAGCCACCACTATCCTTGTCCATCTGAAGGGTAGCCAGCTTAATCCTAGCCACCTTTTTGCACCAAATCAGTTCACGGAATTGGGATTCAATCCTATAAAACCACTTCCGGGGTATCCAGATCGGGGAGTTGTGTAGGACATAAAGAAGTTGTGGAGCCCACACCATCTTAATCTAATTTACTTGGCCTGCAACCGATAAAGGAAGTCTGCACCAGCTCGTGCACTTAGAGCGGAACTTCTGCAGCAGAAGTACGAGGTTCAACGTGATATATTGGGTGGGATCAGGAGACACCTGAATCCCCAAATATTGAAAAGAGTCAACCACTCTCACTGCAGATGCGCAGTCCGGGAGAGGCTGAGTTATGGGATCAAGGGGCATTAAAACTGATTTATCCCAATTTATGGAAAATCCAGACAGGGACCCAAAATAGTCAATAAGGGACATCACCTCTCGCAAGGATCCCCCCGTGTCACCTAGATAGAGCAGCGTGTCATCTGCATAAAGTGATACAACGTCTGCACGAGAGCCCCTTCTGAACCCCACTATGTCAGGGGAGGACCGAATCCGCGCCGCTAAGGGCTCTAGCGCCATGGCAAACCGCAATGGAGATAGCGGGCAGCCCTGTCTAGTCCCCCTGTGCAAACAGAAAGGTCCAGAAAGCTCCCAGTTCACCCTAAGTCTGGCCGTAGGAGCAGCGTATAGTACCCGCACCCATGTCAGAAAGTTATCTCCCACACCAAAGCACTTAAGAACCTCCTAGAGGTACACCCATTCAACGCTATCAAATGCCTTAGCGGCATCTAGTGAAAAGACTGCCCGGTTCCCCGGGTTGTCCACCGGGATCTGAAGGTTCAGAAATAGCCTGAGGAGATTAATCCGACTGATCCCTATGGACAACCCCCTGGACAACGGAGGACAGCCTAGTGGCCAGTATCTTAGCAAGAAGTTTGACATCCGTTGTGAGTAGAGATATAGGTCTCCTTGCAGATAGTGGATCCTTGCCAGGTTTCAGCAGTAGGACAACTATAGCTTCGGACATAGAGGCAGGGAGGTGGCCAACACGGAAGGCTTCGTTGAACACCCGCAGCAGCACGGGCACCAACTGTTCAGCGTATCGGCCGTAAACCTCCCGACGGGAGACCATCCGCCCCCAGAGATTTACCCGGCTTAGTGGATTTCAAGGCCGCATAAATTTCGCTTTCCGTAATGGTAGCCCCAAGCACAGCCACGTCCGAGGCAGACAGAGAAGGCAACTCGCAGGAAGCCAAAAAATCAGCAACTTCCTGGGAAGTAGCCGAGATTTTAGAGGAGTAGAGATCAGCATAAAACTCCCCAAGCACTCTCCCTACGTCAGCCGTGGCGTGCCAGAGCACCCCCTGAGGGTCCTTGATCATGGGTATAAAGGCCGCAGGTTGTTGTGACCGAACCAGCATGGCCAGCATATGACCTGTATTTTCCCCCTCTTCAAAATACCTCTGCTGCAAGAAGAACCGCTTATTTTCAGCTTTTTGAATCGATACAGAGTTTGCCATAGACTGGGCAGCCAGCCAAGACCTCTGAGTGTCATCAGACGGACCTCTCACATAAGTGTCCTCCGCCCTCGTTACCGCGTCTAACACAGTAGTCTCCCATTGCTTGGTGCCCGTCTTAATGTTATTAACCACACTGATAAATTGACCTCTCATAAAAGCCTTAGCTGTATCCCACACCACCCCCACCTCAGCGGAGTTTAAATTATCAGCAAAAAAGGACGCCAGTTTGGGCGGTAAGGGGTCAGGGTTAGGAAAGAGCGTCAGCCAAAAAGCATTGAGTTTCCAAAGTGAAGTCCCCCTAGTATCCAGAAGAGACAAACTAACCAAAAGGGGAGAGTGATCAGATACCTCCCGGGGGGCATAATCCGCCGCAACCACCAGAGGCAGCAGCGAACCATTACCCAACCCCAGATCAATTCTAGATAAGCCCGAGTGGGACGCCGAGAAGCACGAAAAGCTCCGCACCTCAGGGTGGCCCAACCTCCACACATCTGTCAGTCCGAGTTCACCCACCAACCGTGCAAGGGGCGTAGCCCCCCCGGCCGGCACAGGTCCACCAGAGTGAGAGGAGAACCTATCCCAGGCAGGGTCAAGTACAGCATTAAAGTCCCCCAACATCAGCAGGGGCACATCCGGGAGTTGAGCAATATGTGGCACAAGAAGTCTAAGCACCCCTGCAGAATATGGGGGAGGCACATAGACCGCTACAAGTATGCACCTAAGGCTTGCAAGCTGGCAGGATAGAACAACAAACTGGCCTTCAGGGTCAATCACAGACTTTGAACACAGGAATCAAACCCCCTTCTTGATTAGAATACACACCCCTCTCGAATAAGTGGAGTACACAGAGTGAAATTGGTGACTAAATACACTAGGAGCTAAACACGGGGTAGCGGAAGGAGACATATGAGTCTCCTGCAGGCAAACCACGTCTGCCTGCAGGCGTTTAATGGTGCGGAGCACTGCCGTCCTCTTAACCGGGTTGCCGGGCCCCGCACGTTCCAGGACATCACACAAACTTTATCAGCCATAGTCAAAGTGCAGCCATATATGGAGCGTCAGGCATCCCGGCCAGAGAAGCAAGAAAGGGTACCCAGAAGGGATAGACCTATTACCCCCCTTCGCACATCCCCACCAGAGAGAGACCATATCAGGAGTGGCCATCTAGCCCACACAGTACCGGAGCCACCCCAGCATTGAGAACATTCAGGAAAATCAGCATCAGCACAGGGTAACATTAATGCAGTAAAGTAAAAAAATGCATGCAGACAAAGCAAAAATTGAACCAAAGTCCAGGACCAAAAAAAGGGAAAAAAGGGGGGGATAACAGGGGAATACATGTCTGCCACGTGTGGGGAAAGAGAAAAATCAGTAGGACATGTCCAATCAGGACCAAGGGGGGGAAACCAGAGAGGGACCACCGATGCCAATGCAGTCGCCTCTACAATAGCAACCATGTGAGGGGTAGCAGTCAAGTGTGCAGCAAAAGAGCTCCCGCCATAGCAGGAAAAGTATGTGTAACCTCATGAGCCAGGAACAGGCAGGAGAACCAACAGGATCCATGACCGGCCGACCAGAGTTCAAAAGGACCAGACGATAGGAGCAGTCCTCAGGGGTTTTCTCTCCTAGGGGATGCAGCCGCTCGCAGGGCCCCACCATTCGCATCCAGCCATTGAACAGCAGCCGAAGGCTTATCAAAGAACAATACCTCGTCCCGGGCCACCACCCGAAGCTTGGAAGGGTACAGCATAGCATATTGAACATTCAAGTCCCGCAATCTCCGCTTGACCTCCACAAATTTCGCCCTCTGTTTTTGCACCTCCGCAGAATAATCGGGGAACAGGGAGATGCTTGAGTTGTTAATTTTCAACCTCCCCTGCATGCCTCTAGCTTTAGTAAGGATGGTGTCATTGTCCTTATAATTGAGGAGTTTAAAGATGAAAGTACGTGGAGGGGCCCCAGGAGGGAGAGGGCGCATAGGAACCCTATGGGCACGCTCCACCGAAAACATGGTAGTAAAGGAGTCTTGCCCAAAAGTGGAGAGCAGCCACTTCTCAATAAAAGCCACAGGATCTTTACCTTCCGCCCATTCAGGAATCCCAATAGCTCTGACGTTACTCCGTCTCATCCGATTCTCCAAATCATCTAGGCGTGCAGCTTGTTGGGCCGAGAGCAGCGCAGTTTGCTTCACTTCCCTTTGCAAGGGCGCCATATCATCCTAGAGGGAGCTGACCCTTCCCTCCACTGCCGCTGTCCTCTCCCTCAGCTTCTGCACGTCATGTCTCATGAATGATATCTCAGCCTTGACCCCCTTCAGCTCAGCGGTCAGGGCCGTAATGGAAGTAGTACAGGTGGTAACCGCAGCCATAATGTCTCTCAACGTGGGTTCGGAATCAGGAGTAGGAGATGACTGTCTAGGGGCCTGGTCCGCATCCGCAGCCTCCCAATCCGCAATCTGGCGGGAAAGATCCCCAAGTGGTACTGTGTCATCCGCGTCCGAATGGGACCCCGGTGAGCCGGATCGATGGTCCCCAGACTGAGCAGGAGGGTCCCGGGCAGCAGGCTTGGCAAAGAGTTTCTGAGCAGCTTCCAGGTATGTGGTCTTCTGTACTGCACGCTGCGGGGCGCCGCCATCTTGGGCCGGGCCGGCCTGAGCAGATTTGCCCTCCTTACTCTTCGCAGACATTGCGGGCGACAAACGGAGGACTCACCAGGTGACCGCGAAACTCCAGGGAACACAGGGCATCGGCTGACGGTAAAAAGCAAGGCAGGATGAGAGGTTACACAGGATTACAGTTAGGATCAGCAGCGGAGCTCACAGCATGCACGTCCACTCACATCCGCAGCTCGGCCACGCCCCCTAATAAAGTTGATTTTTACACACTGTTGATGCTTGCAATAGATTCATGTACTTGTAACCATGTGCCATGTCTTTTTACCCCAACTTAGAGTCGATCTTAATGATTTCCAGTTTGGTTTTACTAACAGGTATTCATTCTTTAACTTGTCACAGACAACAATACAATGTGAAAGTGTGGTGTAGGAGGTAAATCCAAATCTGTCATACTGTTAACAAAAGCAAATTATGTGTAAGACTTTTTAATGGAGCAATATCGCCAAAAAAGTGTTACAAATGCTTCATTAAATTACCCCCAGTGCTTTTTCTGGATTGAAATTGCAACAAATGCCCTGACCAGCTGTCTTGTTAAAATGACAAAATCCCTACCCCTAATGCTATTGCCACAGTAAAAGGATGAACTGATTTGTAGTCAGGACTGCAGAAGAACTAGGAAGGCTGATTAGACTGCTTCAGTTAATAAAGGAAGAGTGAACAGCTCTGAATGTTTGGCAGGGTCAACAGGCAGTTTATTGCTATCATTTACAGTAAATACACTGCAGCTGAAGTATAGTTTGTTTTTTGGGATACAGCACCAAATACATCATGTGTATCTCTGCTTCTGTTAAAAGTCGTCCTGCACTTGCTCATTCACAGCCTAATAATTTAAAAATGTAACCACATCCACTTTTTTGCTAAGCACGCATCTATTGTATCGCCCAGGTGAATTTCTCCCTGTGTTGACATCTCTGAAGCAGAGAAATTTGTGAGAAGTAAAACTTATGAGGAAAAAATTAAGAGTGACTAAAAAATATGAATACAACATATTTCCCCAAAAATTTACTTTAAGCTAGTTTAATACTTTGAGGTTATTATTTGTGAAACATCTTCCTCTACACAATTATTTAAGTCTAAAGAATTATGTGTAGGATTTTGAGTTTAAAGTTTGTTCAACAGAGAGCCACAAGGCAGTCAACTGTTCACCGTGACAGAGCTGTCCATCTTCCACGGAGCTATATCCTGCCCACGGGGAAATATGATCATTTTGTCCATCTGGACAGCTTTTGATGGTACACCAGAGGATCAGTGGAATTTCAGAAAGCCCAGATCCATTTCCTTCAATTCTGCCTGTGTCTTAGGGCCTGTTGGTACACGATGGATGTGAAGACTCATTTTTATTTCTGCAAAAACTTCTGACCTTGCCAAATAAATAATGTCATTTGTTTTGTGTCAAGCAGCGATTTCCTCCCCAGGGATCTATGGACTCAAAGCACCTTTAACTTCACACATTGTACTTGAACTCAATTCCTTCCCAATAGGAGCGTGCTTCCCAAGGCTTGTGACGCAAAGGAAACTCTACTCAATAGCCTACATTCTGTCACTTTCTTCTTCTCTGCTATATTCAGGGCATAGCCATCTTTACAGTCAATCATCTTAACATGTGATGGGAAGAAGTTTGAGAACTTTAGTTTGACATAGAATGTGTTCTACCCAATATTTGTTCAGCTCTCTCCCATGGTGTGTGCAGTGTTTAGACATTTGTCACTTTGACACATACACAATAGGGCACCATTTACATCTTGGGCTAACCTGACCATTATAGATCTCCCTGCATACCTGCACACTGTGCCAGGATGTGGTAACAGGTTAGTAAATGCCCTGTTCAGAGCTAGCTGCCAGTACCATCTAAATGTATTGTATTGTGCTGAAGACTAAAACACTGATTGATTGTTTCATATATAAATATATATATATATATATATATATATATATATATATATATATATATATATATATATATATATATATATATATATATACAGTGCCTTCCGAAAGTATTCGGTGTAATGTTCCGATACCTTTGGTACCCTAAATTACACTTTCCACAAGTGTATGCGCCCCACCATTTACTTTTGGAAAGGTGCGCATACACCTTTAAGACTGGAGCTGTCATCACCCAGCGCCGGACTAGATGGCTATTTAAAGCGCCGGTTCTCACTCACATGTGTTCGTTCAAACACCCTTATCTGGCTGCTAACCTTGCTTGAAGCTTCCATGCTTGCAAGCTTACTTCGCTGACGGAACCTCGCTGCGCTGATCCCGGTATCCCGCTACTGGATCATCCGCCTCTCCTGAACCACCCTTCGGCTGTATCGCTAATAGTGCTAAGTACCCCGCAGGGGAATTCTCTATAAACTTATACTAAGCTTACACTATCTAGCTCTGCATAGTAAAGACTGTTTATCACATCTGCATAAACTAGATTGCTAGCTCTTGAGACTACTGCTACTTTTCTGCACTGGGTTGATCTCTTTTGTATGTCCACCTGCTATTCTATCATCTGCTATCATACAACATTGCTAAACCTTCCTGCATCCATCTGCTACTGTCTCACCTTCAAGTGTCTATCACCTACCACCTCCACTCAACCTATCCCTCAACCTTCATCATTGTGTTACCACATATATAAAGTCACTCTAGGAACCAGCTTGCTAATTGTGTGTATTTACTGGCTGAAATAAGACCTTCCACACATGATGAGTCATTGAGGTTGGGAATGGTATCTCAGCATATCTCTTACATGACTACTGACGTGGAACTATTTCTGCAGCTGAAAATCCACACCATATAAGAAACGCAGGAGCGTTACAGATTGAACGAACCTAAAAATGGATTCAGCAGAAATAACCACTCAGGTGACACAATTAAAACAGCAAGTATCTGCGTTAATACACGCACTTGCTGAATTAAAAGAACACAATCAGGCTCTGTCGCAGCAGGTAATTAGACTGACACAACTTACCTCTGCTCAGTCCCCTGAACCCAAGATAAATCCCCCTTTGGTATTTACAGGCGATCGCAAAAAATTTCGCGAATTTAAAAACGCATGTGAGTTACTTTTTTTGCTAAAACCTCGTACCTACCTTACTGATCACATTAAGGTTTGTACTATTATTTCTTACCTATCAAGCGATCCTCGAGCCTGGGCAGATTCTCTTTTTGAGAAAAACGACCAGCTTCTCAACTCCTATGCCTTGTTCCTGGCAGAGCTCACTAGCCTATATGATGACCCCAATAGGCAGAGTACTGCTGATCTTCAGTTAAGATCCTTGAAACAAGGAAGGAGGCCTGTAGAAGACTTTGTCGCAGAGTTCAAGAGATGGACCCTTGATTCAGAATGGAATGATGCGTCTCTGAAAACCCAATTTAGGCTTGGCCTATCAGAAGCCGTTAAGGACGAGCTCGCCCGAGCGGATCTGCCAAAAACCCTGGATGCATTAATACAACTCAGTATTACCATAGATAGAAGACTACGAGAAAGAAAGGCTGAAAAGATGGGAATGCCATTATCCGTTTCCTCTCGGAGTCTGGCCGTTCCTATGGAGGTAGGAACCATACGCCCACCGCTATCAACTATGGAAAAAGCCAAAAGACGAAATGAAAATCTCTGCTTGTACTGTGCATCCCCGGATCACAAGATAAACGTCTGTCCCCTAGTCAACAAAAAGAAGGGTGGGTGTTCACATGTCTCTCTAGGAGGATTGACAACTTCATTCACTAACCCCTACATTTCTGTTTTTTTGACATTACAGTGGGACCAGAACAGGATTACTACTAAGGCCATGATTGACACAGGATCTTGTGGAAATTATATGGATATATGTTTTGCTGCTTTAAATAAAATTCCTATTATTTCTAAACTCAAACCTGTCTCAGTAAGTCTTATTACCGGTGTTCCGTTATCCTCTGGTCCGATCACCGATCAGACACAAGCACTTCTAGTCACTATTAACGAGTCTCATAGGGAGACTTCTACCTTCGATTTAATACCTTCACCCCACTTTCCCATTGTGTTGGGACTTCTCTGGTTGCACACACACCAACCAACCATAGATTGGAAGAAACGGTCCTTGACCTTCCCTTCTTGTTATTGCGAGGAAACGTGTAACCTCCCGTTTTCCGGGAAGATTCTGTCTGTGGTGACAGATGAGATTGCACCACTATGTTATCAGGATCTTTCTGAGGTTTTTCTTGAGAAAAATGCTCAAACATTACCTCCTCATCGAGACTATGATTGTAGCATTGATCTACTCCCAAATAGCAAATTGCCGTTCGGTCATGTTTATCCTCTTTCACAGGATGAACTTGCCCATCTCAAAACCTATTTGGATGAGAACTTGGAAAAAGGTTTTATTAGACCTTCCACTTCTTCCACAGCAGCAGGACTCTTTTTTGTTCGCAATAAAGATTCAAGTCTCAGACCTATCATCGACTACAGGAAATTGAATGCTATCACAATAAAAGATCGCTATCCTCTACCGCTTATCCCTGAGCTCATTGAGCAGGTGCTTGGAGCTACCTATTTTTCAAAATTAGACCTGAAAGGAGCATACAATCTCATTCGAATCCGTGATGGACACGAATGGAAGACTGCATTCAGAACTAGATACGGATTGTTCGAATATCTTGTGATGCCATTCGGCCTATGCAATGCCCCTGCAGTTTTCCAACGATTTATAAACGATATTTTTAAAGACTTACTAGATGTCTGTGTTGTGGTATATCTGGACGATATACTTGTATATTCACGGACCCTGTCTGAACACATAAGACATGTAAGACTTGTATTATCGAGATTGCTTGAACATAATCTTTATGTGAAGCTGAAGAAATGCTTGTTCCATAAAGATGAGGTACTCTTTCTAGGCTACATCATATCCAAAACAGGAATCGAGATGGACATGAGTAAAATATCCTGCATTCAGGATTGGCCTACACCAACTACACGCAAGGCGCTACAGCGATTCCTGGGATTTTCAAATTTCTACAGGAAGTTCATAAAAAACTTTTCTGCTATTGTGAGACCCCTCACACAGCTCACTAGCATAAAAATACCATTTAAATGGTCAGAAGAAGCAAATAAGGCTTTCCACTTGTTAAAGACAAGGTTTACTTCCGCTCCCATATTACGCCATCCAGACCCATCCCTCCAATACATTCTGGAGGTAGATGCGTCAAACCTGGCAGTAGGAGCAATACTCTCCCAATGACCTACCCCCACTTCACCACTTCATCCAGTCGCCTTTTTTTCTAAATCCCTGAGCAGTCCCGAGATAAATTACCCCGTGGGTGAAAAGGAACTGCTTGCTATAAAATTGGCTCTGGAGAATTGGCGACATTTACTCGAAGGCACCCAATTACCAATAATTATATACACGGACCATAAAAACCTCCAATATCTTCAGACTAGCAAAACTCTCTCGCATCGACAGGTACGATGGTCACTATTCTTTCTAAGGTTTAACTTCCTAGTGACCTACACACCTGCAGATAAGAACAAAAAGGCGGATGCACTATCACGACTAACTGAAGAAAACTACTTTGAAATTCCTTCCGTTCCTATAATACCTCACAAATGCATTATTGGAGTTGTCCGTTCCTTGAAGGAAGAGGTTCTGCATGGTATAAGGTTGGATTCACCCCCACCACAACTAAATACCGATGCAGAAGGCTTCCTCTACTACAACGACAAACTTTACATACCACCTACCCTACGCACCAAGATCTTGGAATTATCGCATGATGTGCCTATGGCAGGACATATGGGTATGACAAAGACTTTCAATTTGATTTCTCGGCAATTCTGGTGGCCTGACATGAAAACATCTATACAAAAATTCGTCTCTTCATGCAATGTCTGTGCCAGGTCCAAAATTGACACTGCAAGACCATGCGGTCTACTATGCAGTCTACCAATACCCCAAACTCCATGGGAGGTTTTGTCATTGGACTTCATCGTAGAATTGCCTCCTTCCAAAGGATTTAATACCATCTTGGTGTCAGTGGACTATCTGACAAAGATGGCACATTTCATTGCTATTCGCAGACTACCTTCGTCCAAACAAACGGCAGAACTCCTGATGAAACATGTCTTCAGATTACATGGTATCCCAAAAACTCTTTTGTCTGACCGTGGATCCCAATTTATTTCTAAATTCTGGCAAGAACTATGTCACATACTACGGATTGAGCGGAAGCTCACTTCTCCTTACCATCCGCAGACCAACGGACAGACTGAAAGAGTCAACCAATGCATCGAGCAGTATTTACGTTGTTACACTTCTTACCAACAGGATGATTGGTTGGATCTTCTCCCCCTGGCAGAATTTGCCTACAACAACGCAACTCACAGTACAACCAAGCAGAGTCCGTTCTACTTGAACTATGGGTTCCATCCCTCTATTCTCCCTCCACGCATCCTTCCTTCAAATAACCCAGTAGCCTCAGACTATCTTACCCAAATAAAGGATTCTCTGGGTTTACTAAATACTACCATTGCACACGCTCACAGTCAACAAAAGAAGTACTATGATCTTCGTAGAAGACCTTCTCCACAGTATACTATCGGGGACCTCGTTTGGCTCTCAACAAAAAACTTGAGACTGAAGATCCCTAGCAAAAAGCTTGGACCTCTGTTCTTGGGACCTTTCCCAATCAAGAAA
The DNA here is from genome assembly GCF_965119305.1 of Pelophylax lessonae. Taxonomy (NCBI): domain Eukaryota; kingdom Metazoa; phylum Chordata; class Amphibia; order Anura; family Ranidae; genus Pelophylax; species Pelophylax lessonae. The sequence goes on along the minus strand of NC_138769.1, from coordinate 118,047,763 downwards.
CTTATTGGAAAAGCTGCAGTGCAGCTTACATTGCCAATGGACCTAAAAATCCATCCCATTTTCCATGTGTCGCTACTAAAACCCCATGTTCCGGACCAAGGAATAAGGCCTAATATTCCACCTCCCCCTCCTGTACAAGTTGAAGGTGGAGAAGAATACGAGATAAAAGAGATTCTAGATTCTCGTATCTACAGAAGAAGACTTCAGTACTTAGTTCGATGGAAGAACTATGGGCCCCAAGACGACACCTGGCTAAACACCTCTGACATACATGCCCCTAGATTAATCCGCAATTTTCATGCGAGATACCCAGACAAACCAGCTCCAGAGGCCTTCAGGAGCAGGCCTTAAGGGGGGGTATTGTAATGTTCCGGTACCTTTGGTACCCTAAATTACACTTTCCACAAGTGTATGCGCCCCACCATTTACTTTTGGAAAGGTGCGCATACACCTTTAAGACTGGAGCTGTCATCACCCAGCGCCGGACTAGATGGCTATTTAAAGCGCCGGTTCTCACTCACATGTGTTCGTTCAAACACCCTTATCTGGCTGCTAACCTTGCTTGAAGCTTCCATGCTTGCAAGCTTACTTCGCTGACGGAACCTCGCTGCGCTGATCCCTGTATCCCGCTACTGGATCATCCGCCTCTCCTGAACTACCCTTCGGCTGTATCGCTAATAGTGCTAAGTACCCCGCAGGGGAATTCTCTATAAACTTATACTAAGCTTACACTATCTAGCTCTGCATAGTAAAGACTGTTTATCACATCTGCATAAACTAGATTGCTAGCTCTTGAGACTACTGCTACTTTTCTGCACTGGGTTGATCTCTTTTGTATGTCCACCTGCTATTTTATCATCTGCTATCATACAACATTGCTAAACCTTCCTGCATCCATCTGCTACTGTCTCACCTTCAAGTGTCTATCACCTACCACCTCCACTCAACCTATCCCTCAACCTTCATCATTGTGTTACCACATATATAAAGTCACTCTAGGAACCAGCTTGCTAATTGTGTGTATTTACTGGCTGAAATAAGACCTTCCACACATGATGAGTCATTGAGGTTGGGAATGATATCTCAGCATATCTCTTACATGACTACTGACGTGGAACTATTTCTGCAGCTGAAAATCCACACCATATAAGAAACGCAGGAGAGTTACATTCGGCCCCCTTGAACTTTTCCAACTTTTGCCACATTTCAGGCTTCAAACATAAAGATAAAAAACTGTAATTTTTTGTGAAGAATCAACAATAAGTGGGACACAATCATGAAGTGGAACGAAATTTATTGGATATTTCAAACTTTTTTAACAAATAAAAAACTGAAAAATTGGGCGTGCAAAATTATTCAGCCCCCTTAAGTTAATACTTTGTAGCGCCACCTTTTGCTGCGATTACAGCTGTAAGTCGCTTGGGGTATGTCTCTATCAGTTTTGCACATCAAGAGACTGAAATTTTTGACTATTCCTCCTTGCAAAACAGCTCGAGCTCAGTGAGGTTGGATGGAGAGCGTTTGTGAACAGCAGTTTTCAGTTCTTTCCACAGATTCTCGATTGGATTCAGGTCTGGACTTTGACTTGGCCATTCTAACACCTGGATATGTTTATTTGTGAACCATTCCATTGTAGATTTTGCTTTATGTTTTGGATCATTGTCTTGTTGGAAGACAAATCTCCGTCCCAGTCTCAGGTATTTTGCAGACTCCATCAGGTTTTCTTCCAGAATGGTCCTGTATTTGGCTCCATCCATCTTCCTATCAATTTTAACCATCTTCCCTGTCCCTGCTGAAGAAAAGCCGGCACAAACCATGATGCTGCCACCACCATGTTTGACAGTGGGGATGGTGTGTTCAGGGTGATGAGCTGTGTTGCTTTTACGCCAAACATAACGTTTTGCATTGTTGCCAAAAAGTTTGATTTTGGTTTCATCTGACCAGAGCACCTTCTTCCACATGTTTGGTGTGTCTCCCAGGTGGCTTGTGGTAAACTTTAAACGACACTTTTTATGGATATCTTTAAGAAATGGCTTTCTTCTTGCCACTCTTCCATAAAGGCCAGATTTGTGCAGTATACGACTGATTGTTGTCCTATGGACAGAGTCTCCCACCTCAGCTGTAGATCTCTGCAGTTCATCCAGAGTGATCATGGGCCTCTTGGCTGCATCTCTGATCAGTCTTCTCCTTGTATAAGCTGAAAGTTTAGAGGGACAGCCAGGTCTTCGTAGATTTGCAGTGGTCTGATACTCCTTCCATTTCAATATTATCGCTTGCACAGAGCTCCTTGGGATGTTTAAAGCTTGGGAAATCTTTTTGTATTCAAATCTGGCTTTAAACTTCTTCTCTACAACAGTATCTCGGACCTGCCTGGTGTGTTCCTTGTTCTTCATGATGCTCTCTGTGCTTTAAACGGACCTCTGAGACTATCACAGTGCAGGTGCATTTATACGGAGACTTGATTACACACAGGTGGATTCTATTTATCATCATTAGTCATTTAGGTCAACATTGGATCATTCAGAGATCCTCACTGAACTTCTGGAGAGAGTTTTCTGCACTGAAAGTAAAGGGGCTGAATAATTTTGCACGCCCAATTTTTCAGTTTTTTATTTGTTAACAAAGTTTGAAATATCCAATAAATTTTGTTCCACTTCATGATTGTGTCCCACTTGTTGTTGATTCTTCACAAAAAATTACAGTTTAATATCTTTATGTTTGAAGCCTGAAATGTGGCAAAAGGTCCAAAAGTTCAAGGGAGCCGAATACGTTCGCAAGGCACTGTATATATACACATACAATATTACCAAAAGTATTGGGATGCCTGCCTTTACACGCACATTATATTTAATGGCATCCCAGTCTTACTCCGTAGGGTTCAAAATTGAGTTGGCCCACCCTTTGCAGCTATAACAGCATTTTGACCATTCTTCCAGAAGCACATTTGTGAGATCAGACACTGATGTTGGAAAGAAGGCCTGGGTGTTCTATCGGGTTGAGTTCAGAACTATATGCAGGCCAGATAAGTTCCTACACCTCATACTCACTCATCCATGTCTTCATGGACCTTAGGGGTGGAGGAACCTGACTAGCCTGCAAAGAGTCCTGACCTCAACCCGATAGAACACCTTTAGGATGGATGAATTACAGGGGAGACTGCAGGCCAGGGCTTCTTGTCCACATCAGTGCCTGACCCCACAGATGTGCTTCTGGAAGAAAGGTCAAACATTCCCATAGATACACTTCTAAACCTTGTGGACAGCCTTCCCAGTAGAGTTAACGCTTTTATTGCTGCAAAGGGTGGGCCAACTCATTATTGAATCCTAGGGACTAAGACTGGGATGCCATTAAAGTTCGAGTGCATGTAAAGGCAGGCGTCCCAATACATGTGTGTGTGTGTGTGTGTGTGTGTGTGTGTATATATATATATATATATATATATATATATATATATATATATATATACATACATACATACATACATACATACATACATACATACATACATACATACACAGTGCCTTTCAAAAGTATTCATCCCCTTGGAATTTTTCGTGTTTCGTTGCCTCAACAACCTGGAATTAACATGAATTGTTTGAGGATTTGCATCATTTAAATTACAGAAAATGCCCACAACTTTTGAAGATTATTTTTTTATTGTGAAGCAAACAACTAGGAAAAAATAACAGAAAAGGCCAATGTGCATAACTATTTACCCCCCTAAAGTCAATACTTTGTAGAGCCACCTTTTGCGGCAATCACAGCTCCAAGTCACTTTAGATAAGTCTCTATGAGCTTGCCACATCTTACCATTGGGATTTTTGCCCATTCCTCCTTGCAAAACTGCTCCAGCTCCTTCAAGTTGGATGGTTTGCGCTTGTTAACAGCAATTTTTAAGTCTGACCATAGATTTTCTATTGGATTGATGTCTGGGCTTTGACTAGGCCATTCTAACACATTTACATGTTTCCCCTTTAACCACTCAAGTGTTGCTTTAGTAGTGTGTCTGGGGTAATTTTCCTGCTGGAAGGTGAACCTCGGCCCTAGCCTCAAATCACGCACAGAGTGGTACAGGTTTTGCTCAAGGATATCCCTGTATTTAGCACCATCCATCCTTCCCTCAACTCTGACCAGTTTCCCAGTCCCAGCTGACGAAAAACATCCCCACAGCATGATGCTGCCACAACCATATTTCACTGTGGTGTTCTTTGGGTGATGTGATGTGTTGGGTTTTGCGCCAAACAATGCGTTTTCTTTGATGGCCAAAAAGTTTAATTTTAGTCTCATCAGACCAGAGCACCTTCCTGCAAACATTTTGGGAGTCTCCCACATGCCTTTTCATAAACTCAAAGCATGCCATTTTGTTTTTTGTTGAATGCAATGGCTTTCTTCTGGCCACTCTGCCATAAAGCCCAACTCTATGGAGCGTACGGCCTATTGTCCTCCTATGTACAGATACTCCAGTCTCTGCTGTGGAACTCTGCATCTCCTCCAGGGTTACCTTAGGTCTCTGTGCTGCCTCTCTGATTAATGCCCTCCTTGGCCGGTCCGTGAGTTTTGATGGGCAGCCGTCTCTTGGCAGGTTTGCTGTTGTGCCATGTTCTTTCCATTTGGTTATGATAGATTTAAAGGTGCTCCTGGGGAGCATCAAAGATTTGGATACTTTTTTATAACCTAATCCTGACTTGTACTTCTCAACAACATTGTCCCTTACTTGTTTGGCAAGTTCCTTGGTCTTCATGGCAGTGTTTGGTTAGTGTTGCCTCTTGCTTAGGTGTTGCAGCCTCTGGGGCCTTTCAAAAAAGGTGTGTATATGTAATGACAGATCATGTGACACTTAGATTGCACACAGGTGGACATCATTTCACTATTTATGTGACTTCTAATGGTAATTGGTTGCACCAGAGCTTTTTATAGGCTTCATAACAAAGGGGGTGAATACATACGCACATGCCAATTTTCTGTTTTCTGTTTCTAAAAAATAGTTTTATGTATATATTTTTCTCATTTCACTTCACCAACTTAGACTATTGTGTTCTGATCCATCACATAAAATTCAGATTAACAAACCATTGAACAAAATAGGTAACAAGTCAAGGGGGTGAATACTTTTGCAAGGCACTGTGTGTGTATGTATATATATATATATATATATATATGTATATATATATATATATATATATATATATATATATATATATATATATGTATGTGTATATATACCGTATTTTCCGGCGTATAAGACGACTGGGCGTATAAGACGACACCCCTATTACATGATCTACCGGTAATACTTATACTTAGGTTACCTTGGAGATATTATACTCGGCATATAAGACGACCTCCCATTTTTGGGGGATTTTTTTGAGGTTCAAAAGTAGTCTTATACACCAGAAAATACAGTATGTATGTGTATATATATATATACTCACGGTATCTCACAAAAGTGAGTATACCCCTCACATTTTTGTAAATATTTTATTATATCTTTTCATGTGACAACACTGAAGAAATTACACTTTGCTACAAAGTAGTGAGTGTACAGCTTGTATAAAAGTGTAAATTTGCTGTCCCCTCTAAATAACTCAACACACAGCCATAAATGTCTAAACTGGTGGCAACAAAAGTGAGTACACCCCTAGGTGAAAATGTCAAAATTTGGCCCAATTAGCCATTTCCCTCCCCGGTGTCATGTGACTTATTAATGTTACAAAGTCTCAGGTGTTGATGGGGAGCAAGTGTGTTAAATATGGTGTTATCGCTCTCACTCTCTTACTGGTCACTGGAAGTTATGGCACCTCATGGCAAAGAACTCTCTGAGGATCTGAAAAAAATAATTGTTGCGCCACACAAAGATGGCCTAGGCTATAAGAAGATTGCCAAGACCCTGAAACTGAGCGGCAGCAAAGTGGCCAAGACCATACAGCGGTTTGCCAGGACAGGTTCCACTCAGAACAGACCTCGCCATGGTCGACCAAAGCAGTTGAATGCATGTGCTCAGAGTCATATCCAGAGGTTGTCTTTGAGAAATAGACGTATGAGTGCTGCCAGCATTGCTGCAGAGGTTGAATGATTGGGGGGGTCAGCCTGTCAGTGCTTAGACCATACACTGACCCCTAGGTCTCTAAGCCCCTTATGCAACTGAGAGCAGAGGTCATGTGATCACTTAAAAAAAAATGCATTTATAATTTTTTTCAATATACTGTATATATAGGAAAAAGGACAGACTCAGAATGGAATTATGTGGAGGGTACTATGGAGGAAAGTTACCCACGTCCCAGTATGCATAAATGGAGATAGAAAAGGAGAAGGGGGGCGTAAGGACAGGGGACTTTCTAGAGGGGTACCGTCATTAGACCAATATAATAGTAAAAAAAAATATATAAAAAAAGAATATTTTATTGAAACAACATAGGTTAAAATGTATACTGTGTTTCTAATCAATAGAGGACATTATTACAATGATCGATAAAAACATATAGGTACAAGCCAAATCGTAGCAGAACATGTACATATCTTGCACAAGGGAAGATAGATGGATTCTACAGACCCTAAACCAACCAAATATGGAATATACTGGTTAGTATAGACGTGAAGAAAGATAATGCCCAAAACTATAGCCCAACATGTTTCGCGGCAGAAGTCGCTTCCTCAGGGGCAGTTGAGGGATTATATGAACATCAATAGAGCTACTAAAAGAAAAAGGAAAACATACATATCAAAAACAAAATATAACAGAATTTCATATGTATAAACAATTGTACAGCTGCATGCTTTTCAGGTGTGTTTTATATGGTCCGTTCTCTTTTTGATTTATTGATATCCTACACATCTATAAATGTACAATTGTTTATACATATGAAATTCTGTTATATTTTGTTTTTGATATGTATGTTTTCCTTTTCTTTTAGTAGCTCTATTGATGTTCATATAATTCCTCAACTGCCCCTGAGGAAGCGGCTTCTGCCGCGAAACATGTCGGGCTATAGTTTTGGGCATCATCGTTCTTCACGTCTATACTAACTAGTATATTCCACATTTGGTTGGTTTAGGGTCTGTAGAATCTATCTATCTACCCTTGTGCAAGATACGATATTGATTGATTTGTACATGTCCTGCTACGATTTGGCTTGTACCTATATGTTTTTATCGATCATTGTAATACTGTCCTCTATTGTTTAGAAACACAGTATACATTTTAACCTATGTTGTTTCAATAAAACATTATTTTTTTATATATTTTTTTGACTATTATAGACGGTACCCCTCTAGAAAGTCCCCTTTCCTTGCGCCCTCCTTCTCCTTTTCTATCTCCATACTGTATATATACACACAAACATTTTGCCTTGCATTTCTATTTTAAACTGAATGGGTTATTTAATGGTTCACCTATACTTTAACTCAAAGGGGAAACATGCTTTCTGTTAATGAGTATATAAATCCTACAAATAAACTTCTCCTATTTTCTCCCTTTTGACCTTTTAAATCTATCACTGAAAGTGTTAAGTTATTTCTGTTGGGAGTGCAAAAATTTTGATTTCCCTGCAATTCCCGCACCTGCAAACGTGCTGCATTTTTAGATGTGTGGGGGAGCCATTAAGAAAAAATGACAGCCCCGCACATTTTTAGGACCAGCGCGTTTTATATGCAGGTGGCTGTGGGTGCGGGAATCCCCGCTTTCACCACCATATTTGCATGCCATCTCCCACTCTTGCCATCATACCATCCTATCACTCTTTGTGCCAGAGCTCCTACAGATCCATTGATTCCTCCTTGGCTGGAAGCTTCAACCACCAATGACATCCCTTTTTTTAACCAGGCACCATACCTTCTGCTCATATCAAGTCCTCTATGGCTGCCTTTCCGACCTTAATTTGTGCCCTTGCTTTCACCACTACATCTGCACACAACCTCTGCTTTCCTACCACTGCACCTTAACAATCTTGGCCCTTTCATAAAAGTCCAAACAAGCAGCGCTGAGTAAATAAAACCATACACAGAAGATCCCATCACCGATAATCGTGTGATATGATAGCACACAACACCCAACTAAGTGCTCTAAAGAGGTTGCTTACCAGACCTCCATAGGCGTGGAGCATGTAGAAAAATCAAAGAGGAGGAAGGAACAGCTATGTGAAGACAAATTCCCGTAAACTCCTGTACTCTCAAACATTACTTCAGGGATTCAGTATGAATAGCTCAAACTCCCATGGAACAAGGAACAGTCATCCAGAAATGAACAAAAGGGTCCAAAGATAGTGAAGCCCCGTTTGGTAAAATGATAGAGGTTTATTAAGCATGATGCTCAGAAAGAAGATTATGGTTCAAACATTTCCAGAGATAAAAAGTCTGCAGCCGCGGCTTGAGAGCGTACCAGCATCATGTCCAGTCTTACATGTTTCATCCAATCTGATTTCTTCAGAGGCATGGACTAGGTGACGCTGGCTTGCATAAATAAGTCAAAGGAAATGACGTTGGCTGGAAATTAATCCTCTGGAACGCACACACTCACTCACAACTGCCTCTCAACAACAGGAAACGGGCAGCAGCTGGTTGCCAGAATGTCATCTGTGGCACGGAGTCGTGCCTTCTCACAATACAATCAAAAGAGCAATCTTTCTGCAACATACATTAAAATAATAATTCAAAATAATAATAATCTTCCGGACACAAGCTGGTCCCTGATTAGGAGACAGAATGGGTCCCGAAATAAAAAACATTAGATAAGCAAACCCCAAATCTCATTCATAAAATATCAAACAATATAAATATATGTAATAAGAGATCTTCTCTGGGTCATACAAATGATGTTCGTTTAAAAAAAATCTGAAAATAAATACTTAAAAACAGATAACCTCAATGATAATGCTTAATAGATATACAGTATCTAGAAAACAAAGGGCAAAGGATATGAGAACAGGGAGGCCAACACAAACCTCTAACTATTATTAATGAAACAACTCACATCCCAGTCTACATTCAAGCCAAAGGGAGCATAAGATTTGATCTCAAAAATCCATTGAGTTTCCATCTTAGAGATCTCTTTTAACCACTTTACCACTAAGTACTGTAATAGTACTGCGGCAAAGTGGCTCTTGTAGGTCTGACGACGTAGACCTGCGTCGCCAGACTCCTCCCCTGTAGGCGGCGCTCGCGCGCCGCCGGAGGCGCGCTCCCGCTGTTTTCATTCCCGCTGCTCTGCCCCGATCGTCGGGGATCTAGTGTGGAGATCCGCCCGCCTGTGTAAACACAAGCGGGCGGATCTCCTCAGTGACAGGGAGTGACAGATCGGAGTGTTCAGCATAGCTGGACATCCGATCTGTCCCTGTCTCACACAGTCACCCCCCCCCCCACACGTCAGTAAGCACCAGGCATACATTAACCCCCTCCCTCTCCAATAAAGTTAACCCCTTCCCTGCCAGTGTCATTTTTACAGTAACAGTGCATATTTATAGCACTGATTACTGCAGTAATGTCACTGGTACCCCCAAAAGTGTCAAAAATGTCAGTCAAGGGTCCGATCTGTCCGCCGCAATGTCGCAGTCCCGCAAAAAAAATCGCAGATCGCCGCCATTACTCGTTAAAAAAAAAAACACCAAAAATGACCTAAATCTTTCCCTTTGTTAGTAAACGCAATACCTTTTGCGCAAACCAATCAAAATACGCTTATTGCAATTTTTTTTTTTACCAAACATGGGTAGCAGAAAACAAATTGGCCAAAAATTTAAAAAAAATTGGTTTTTACATCTTTTTTGGGGGGAATTTCATATAAAAAAATGTGAAAAATATTGTTATTTTCTCAAAATAAACGCTCTTTTTTTGTTTATAGCGCAAAAAGTAAAAATCGCACAGGTGATCAAATACCACCAAAAGAAAGCTCTGTTTGTGGGAAAAAAAGGACGTCAATTTCGTTTGGGTACGGCATCGCACGACCGCGCAATTGTCAGTTAAAGTCGCACAGCGCCGAATCGCAAAAAGTGGCCCAGACGTAAGACAGCAAAATGCTCTAGTGGTAAAGTGGCTAACATAGCTCCCTCTCCAATGTGGTGTGTATTGATCTATGGCAATAAATGAAGTGCCAGTGGTATCTTTCCCATGGCATTCCAAATAGTGCCGGGACATGCTATGTTTCGGAAAACCTTTCTTTATATTTGCCACATGTTCCTTATTCTTACATTAAAGGCTCTAGTAGGACGGCCTATACATTATAAGCCACAAGGGCCCCCTTTCATGCTTTCACCATCACATCTGTGTATCCACATCACTCTCAACTCTGCACATCAGACAATAACCCTCTTACTTACTCACTACACCAACCACCCATCTTTCCTCACTGCTCTTATAACCATACTGGACCCCTATACCCATCGCAGCTGACCGCCATCCCCCATCACTACCAGACCTAATATCCTTACTCCCCTACTCCTAGCACTGTGCACTACACTTCAATATTAATTTATTCCTTTATGGCCAGATACCTCACTTGCTTCAGACATCAGTTTCTACTTAAAGACTCGCCCACTGCTGACATCTATTCCTCCATGGCCATCTTACCCACCATTAAAATCCATCCCACCCAGACAGCTCAATGCTTCATCCTGCGCTCATATACTTTCCCCTTTGCTCCAGCCTCAAATTTTACCACCAAGCCTGCAGACTACCTCCCAGCATCACTCTATGATCTTGCATCCTTGCTTACAACCACGCCTGATCCTCATTCTCCCACACTGCTCTTACCCCTGCACTTTCAGGCCCCTTCCACCACTTTGGAACCCCATCCTACCCCTCCTCTCACCACTGCAACTACAGGTCCCCACTCCCATAATTCGCAGCTCACCCCATGCCTGACTGCAAATCCACCTCAACTATTACCATTATACCAAACTCCCACTCTCCACCCTCACTATCATGCCTGCACGCACCAACTCCCCCACCCACGCTATCACCATCTTACCAATCACCCTCTACTCTCACTACTGTGCCTGCATACCAATCCCTTGCTATCATCACCACACCTAACCTCCATTATTCTCCCTCCACTCTCACCCCTGTTGCCTGCACAATACCCTCCCCAATATCACCATCCTGTCTGCCCAACAACCGTCTTAGAATATAGCCATCCAGTTTGTGAATCAGCCCTCAATAAAGTTCCCCTTAACCCCTTAAGCGAGAATATCATTTTAAGAGGAAGGGCTTTGATAGTGGCTGTCATGTAAACTCGAGCCGTTTTTATTTTCTTGCTTATCTTTTTTTTTTTTTTTTTCCACTCCTCTTTTCAGCATCGGCAGACGACAAGATAATGCTTTCTGAAAAGATCATTTTATCTATGTCTCCTTATAATTAGATCAGTCAGTGCCTTGTTCAGGCTAATATCTAATCGAATCTTTATTAATGCCTGCCCAAGGAAAATGCTAGTTTTTGTGCCTGCTGAGAAAATTAATATGTATTAAGACGTTAGATGACTTTGCAATATATTATGAACACCTCAGGCAGTTATGGGGTTAGGAGACAACTGTCAATCCATAGATGTGATTTTAGCACTTTCCAGAACATCAGTTTTAATTCCTATTATGTTCAGACAATTCTGATTATGATGAACAATCTTTAGGCCTCATGCACACACAGGTTCTTTTCCCAGCTCTCCTGAACACCTTTTCTTTTGGCAAAAAAAAAAACACATGAGGTGTGTAAACACTTCTAGACGCCTTTAGGTGCATCAAGTACTTGGGTGTTAATCCATTTCTTTGACCAGAATAATAACTTATTCTGGCCATTAAGTGCCTAACACTCGTTTAGATGCATTTTAACATGTTAAGTGTTTTTTCTGCTGCTTCCTTAATTAATAAATAACTGCTTAAAATATTGTTTCTCTTTTGTTCATTGACAGACACAGCTCCTGATTCTTCTTAATCATTGGGTTATACTGCCCCCTACAGGAGTAGGACACTAGGCAGGAAAAAGCTTGACTATGCCTATGGGCAGTCCCAGGGGGTATACACCCATTCTCAGCTATAGGAACTCAGTTTTGTTTCTGCCTAGTCTGGAGTAAGGTCCAAGTTCCTTGCTGGGATCTCTGCCTGGTCTGGAGTAAGGTCCTAGTTCCTTGCTGGGATCTCTGCAATTTTTTCTTTTTAAATTGAATTTTTTTCCTATCTTTGTTATTTTGTTCCTGTGAGAATCTACAATCAATTGCCAGACTGGGCAATGGACTGGATAATCTAGATCCAGAGGGTCCCCCCAGTCTGGCCAGCGAGTGCGTGCAGAATGCAGCTCCGCGCTAGGTCGGCCGCGACATAGCCCCACTGGACGGGGGCTGGCCTGCGAGTGAAATGTCTTGGGACGACGCATACGGAGTCACAGCGTTTCTCCTGGCCGACGGCACCCACATTACGATGGAGGGGGTTCTGTCCGGAGCGGTGCCCACCCTGCTATGGAAAGAAGCTGTCCCCCCTCTACTCCTGGAGGGTTTTGAGGTGGACGTGGGTCCCTCCCTGGGTTGGTGGGACCCTGGGTTCCCCTCCTTCCCCCCCCCCCCCCAGCCCCTCTAAAATTTCAGTGGACTTTGTGGGTTTTTTCGTCTTTTTTGCTTTCCCTTTGCAGGATCGCAGTTGGCGGCCTCCCCTGATTGTTATGTTTTCCGGGTGAGCTTAGTGTATAGCGACCTTGCTGGTCTGAGTCCACTCACTGAGTGCTCAGATAGTGAGGATGATTCCTCTGCTCCTTTAGCATGAAAAGGCGCTGGTGGATGCACTGTTTGTGTCAGTGCGTGACACTTTAAAAATGCAGGCTGATGCTGCGTTGGAGGCGCCAGTCCCTTTTGGCACCCACAGGCCCTCCAAAGCAGTTAAGGAGTCACCAGGATTTTAAATATCAAGCTGATGGGAGGGCGGAGGCTCTGGCCCACCATATATTCGCTGTGGCTAGTTTGGCACTTATTCTGATATTTACTATTGCCCTGGTGTTGCAAGCTCTGACCGAGTTGGCTAAACTTTTACGCCAGGACCTGGAGGGCAAACAGCTCTCTTGCGGAGCTGGCAGATCAGTTGGTACAGGGGCTATAGTTTATCTGTGATGCCACTTTGGATACGGCTCCTTTAATTTCTAGGCTGTCTGTATCAGCAGTGGTCCTTCGGGGGTATTATCTGGCTGAAATACTGGTCTGCGGACCAGACTTCTAAGAAGGCCTTATCTGATCTCCCCCTTGTAGGGGATTGCCTGTTTAGCGCTTCTTTGGATGAAAAGTCAGGGCCTTCACCGGAGGTTCCAAGAGGACCTGGTCTGGCAAGCCACGAACGGGCTCTTCCAGACCTGCAGGCAAGGCTACCTCTGCATGAAGGGGCGCCCTCACCCGTATCTGGGGTGGGTGGGTGGATGTCTTTGCTGGTTTCCAGATCCATGAACCTCCCTGTCCCTGGTATAGGACACATGGGTCCACAAAGTTATTCGGTAAGGCTAAGAGATCAAGTTCGATCTTTGGGTAGTGCAAGACTTAATACGTCAAGGGGTGATTGTTCCAGTTCCGATTTTGAAACCTTTTTAGGGGGTTTTACTCTAACCTCTTTACAGATCCCAGGAAGGAAGGCAAGGTACGTCCAATTCTGGACCTCAAGGCACTAAACTGCTTGTGCGAGTACAGAATTTCCACGTGTAGTCCAATCACGCGGTAGTGGCATCCCTACATCAGGGGCATTTCTTCTCGCTTCTATCTACATCAAGGACGCCTACCTGCACATTCTAATATGTGCCGGTCACCAACACTTCCTCCATTTTGCCATTAGTGAGGAGCATTATAGGTTTGTGGTGTGGACCTTTTGGTCTCACTTCCGCTCCTAGGGTCTTCACAAAAGTCTTGACCCCGGTGCTGCCATTGTTTGAGTCAGTGGGGGATCGCGGTACTGGGGTACCTTGGTGATCTTCTTCTGGGAGCAGAGTCTCCGACTGCTCTGATGGACAACTGGAGTTTGCTCTGCGAACTCTGAGGGAGTTTGGTTGGATTCTGAACCTTCAGGAGTCTGCTTTGGTTCTGTCCACTAAAACTGGACTATCTGGGTCTGACTCTCTACTCAACCTCAGCCAGCGTGTTTCTTCCTCTGGTAAAACTCCAGACATAGCAAGAGGCAATTCAGCTTTTGTTGTTCAGCAGATGGTCATCCCTCTGGGCTTGCATGCAGGTGCTGGGTCTGATGGTGTCCACCCTCGAGGCGGTCTGTTTGCACAGTTCCACACAAGATCTCTGCTAAAGAGATTCTGGTAAAATAGGACAAGGATCCACAGTCTCTCGAGATGGCTTCGTTCTCTGGCACTTGGACAGGGAAAATCCTTTCTCCCCCTGTACTGGACGATTGTCACCATGGATGCCAGCCTGTCCGGGTGGGGAGGCGTCCTCAGCACAGATGTGCTCAGGGGGCCCTGGACTCTGACAGAGTCCAGACTGCCGCTTAATGTTCTGGAAATCCGAGCGATCAGCCTTTGTCTGACTCATTGAACAATTCATCTTCAGGGGTGTCTGGTACGAATTCCTTTGGACAACACCACGGCCGTGGTCTATGTCAATCATTAAGGGGGCACAAGTAGTGTCCTGGCGGCTCGGTAAGTAGCCGGAATTCTAAGGTGGGCTAACAGCCCTCTCAAATTTCTGCCACAACTGCAGGATTAAAGCAGAAGGGATTCCGTCCAGACTGACCTTGCCAGGTCTTGGTATGCCAATCGGGTACACCTGGTCGCCGATGCTCCTTGGGGACATCCTCTCAGGGAGGATCTTTCATCCTGCTTAACAGTCGCTGGCTTTGACGGCTTTGCTGTTGAACGCCAGGTGCTGAAGCTAGGAAATCTACTTCCAGGAGGATCTACTGTCGCATGTGGAAGACGTACATTGCGTGGTGTGAGTCTCTTGGGGTTCATCCTCACTCCTTCTCGGTGGATGGTATCTTAACTTTCCCTCAACGGGGGTTCAGACCGAAATTGGCTTTGAGTACCATCAAGGGCCAGGTATCGGCTTTGGAGGTCTTTTTCCAATGAACTTTGGCTGCACACTCCCTGGTGCATACCTTTCTTCAGGGTGTCCAAAATTTTTTTCCTTCAGTGCGGGCTCCGATGCCGCCCTGGGATCGTAATGTAGTGCTTTCAGCTCTACAGAAGCCTCCCTTTGAAAATATTCAGGGGGTTTCCCTGCTTGCGCTGCCCCAGAAGGTGGCCATCACCTCTGCGCACAGGGTGTCAGGACTGGTGGCGTTATCCTGTCGTTCACCTTATTGGTGATTCACAAAGATAAGGTGGTGCTTCGCCCCTGTCTGTCATTCCTTCCTAAGGTAGTCTCTGACTGCCATTAGAATGAAGACATTGTGTTGCCTTTCCTGTGTCTCAGGCCAAACATCCAAAGGAAATTGCCTTGCATGCCTTGGATGTGGTCCGGGCAATTAGGGTACACCTGCCACCTACAGAGTATTTTAGAAAGTCAGACTCTATATTTGTGCTCACGGAGGGACCTCACAAAGGGTTGTCTGCTTCTTCTGTGAACATTTCCAGATGGTTCAGACAGACGGTGGTTCAGGCCTATTGCATCAGGAGTCAGGTTCCTCCTTTCCCTGTCAAGGAGTACTCTCCTAGAGCGCTTAGTGTCTCCTGGGCTTCCGTCATCAAGCATCAGTGACGCAGGTTTGCAGGGCCTCCACCTGGTCGTCTGTGCACACTTTTACAACATTTTTATAAAGTTGATGTACTGGCATCTGCGGATGCTTCTTTTGGCCGCAAGGTTTTGCTGGCTGCTGTCTAGAGGACCTGGTCCTCTTTGAGGTGTATTGTTTTTTTCAGGTGACCTGGTTGGCTATGGTTAGCCTTGGGAATTTTTTTCAGTTTTTTTTCCCATCCCTCATGCTCAACACTGCTTTGGGACGTCCCAATGGTTAAGAAGAATCAGAAGCTGTGTCCGTCAATGAACGAAAGAGAAATTGTGATTTTCCACTTACCGTAAAATCCATTTCTCTGATGTTCATTGATGGACACAGCACCCACCCATCTGTGGAGTTGGCTTTCTTCTGACACTGCTTGTAACAAAACTGAGTGCCTATAGCTGAGAGTGGGTGTATGCCCCCCTGGGACAGCCCATAGGAGTAGTCAAGCTTTTTCCTGCCTTGTTTCCTACTACTGTAGAGGGCAGTATAACCCAATGGTTAAGAAGAATCAGGAACGGTTTCCGTCAATGAACATCAGAGAAATGGATTTTACGGTAAGACAAAAATGGGATTTTTGAATTAGAAGCTCAATTTGTATTATCTTTAAAAATTGACTGTATCAAATGCCACTATTGTACGTGCCTGAATGTATATTTATAACAGCTAATAATACCATGCACAGCAAGAATCAAACTTGCAGAATAACTGTATGGGATGTAATTATTGATTTTAATGTTCTAATGCATCTTTTATTTGTCGTCTTAAATCTCAGCTTCATCCATAACTTGTTTCTTTTAAATAGAGGAGAAAGGATTGTGATCACTGGAGAGATTAACTCTCATTTTCCTCCTGTGATACAGGACAAGAAACGAGGAGAACAGGGCTCGCTGGGACAGGAATTTTCAGGCAAAAAAGAAAAAGTATTAAAAATACAGATATTTTCCATCAAATTCTATCACTCTGACCCTGTTTCGCCCGCGTAGAGTGTTTTAGTGTTCATTTTTATGATGGTTGCATGTTAAACTTTAGTCAAAACATTTTTTGGGCCCTAAAAAATAGTTTATCCAAATATGATAGCAATAAAATGCAAAAAAAAAAAGCCTTGTGTAAAATAGGTCCAATAAGTACAAAAGCTATACTTCCCAACTTTTTGATATGGGAACGAGGGACGCCCATTAACAAAAGTATGTAGGTATAAGACACACCACCTGTCATGCCCTATTAAAGGAGAATTATTCAAAAAAAGGATTAGTTAAACCCACATAGTGCATTTTTTAGCACTACTATTGCTTTATACTGGCTTATGAAATTTACAAATGCAGCAATTTGCAAATTGAATGAAAGGTTTAGCACTAGGAAACACTTTTTGAAAGATAAAAGGTGCATTTTATATACAACTATATAGGTCATACCAAATTGAGGGACAAATGAGGAGGAAAGAGGAACAGGGAGGCTTTTTCCAAATCAGAGACAGTCCCTTTGAAATTAGGAACAGTTGGAAGCTGTGCTAAAGCTTTTATAAGCACTAATCACTATGGGGTCATTTTATAAAAAAAAAATTGCTGACACTTTCACACAGCTGTCACAAATAATTCCTGTAATCTGTCTTATATGCTTATTTCATATGGCTGTCATGCTCCATCTAGTGGCCATAATACTGTATTTTCTTGATTCAGTGATTTCAGGAAAATACTATATTATATCCAATAGATGGAGCAGATGATTAGGGGAAATAAACATATTAGGCAAACTACAGGGATTATTTGTAGCGGCTTTGGGAATGCAGACACATTCACACAGCAGTTTTTTTAATAAACTGATTGCTGTGTGATAATGATTTAAATGGTGTTGTATCAAGTATTTCTGAACTAGGCTCAGCATGAAGGACATTGGGCTCATATTGTAGTGTGTGCTTGATGTTCTACCTCATTAACTGCATGTAGTGCATTTTGCAGAAATGTGGAGACTAGTAATTCTTGTATTGATACCTAACCAAAATATGTTCCCTTACCTGTTTTACAGTGTGGAAAGAAAAGATCCCTTAGCTGCTTTAGCCAGAGAATATGGAGGCTCCAAGAGAAATGCTTTGCTCAAGTGGTGTCAGAAAAAAACTGAGGGCTATTCGGTGAGTTTCCAAGAATCAGATTATTTTACCTCTGCATGCACATTCTATTGTTACAACACAACAGATGGATCCTTCTTCCCACTCTCTATCGGACTGGAGTGTAGAAACAAAATAGAACACCTTAAAGCAATCCTGTGCTTTACCCATTTAGCTGTCAGAAATTAGAAAAAGACCCAGTTCGTCCAAATATTAAAGAAGATCATGTGATTCGCCCCCCTTTTCTCTCATGTGCAGGGCCGGTGCTCCTGCTAAGCGAATTAGGCAGCTGCATAGGGTGCACTGGCCTCCTAGGGGCACACTGCTTTCTAGGGAGGGTGCAGGCTGGCCCAGATGGATAGATCATTCATGACGTTCGCTGAGCCCGGCTGCAGTCGGCGTCACACCGTGAGAGTCTGCGGCTCCGCCGGCATAGTGCTGACGGTCACTGTGCAAGTGTGCAGTCCTCACACAGACACGGTCATCTGTGCTGCCTGGCCTGTGTGCAAATTGGATTGGTTGATGTTCACCTCCCCCAGACCCCGCCGATCCAGATTTCAAATAGGATTAGGCTGCGGCCTGGCTACCAGCAGTGTGCCAGGACAGGTGCCATCCCAGGCACTTCCAGCCAATGAGGTGCTGAGCGTGGAGTGCCTCAACATGACATCATTCCCTCCTCCTTTCCCACCCACAACAGAGTGGAGCCCGCAGTCCCTGGCTGTCCCACGAAGTGTGGAGCTGAGAAGAGAAGGCAAGAGAAGAGACGGGGATGGACGGACCAGTGTGTGATTATATCAGCAGTAAATATAAGCAGCCGTCCTGTGTGATCCCCATTCCCCAATATTATATTAACAGGAAAATATAATTTATACAAAAGCAGCAGTCTTTTATATAAAAACAGCAGTCTTTTAATAATAAATATATATATATATATATGTAAAAAGGAGCAAGTAAAATCAAGCCTCAACGGGGGACTAACACACCTGCTCAACCGGCGCTAAATTGAACCATAAAATGTAATCTAATGAGAAATTACAAATGCAAATCAGCTGCTGCTATAAAATCAGATAACATATATAAAGGTGCATATAGAGTTACAATCGTCAAAATATCGCACTAACACGCACTAGCAGCGCTCAAATATAGTGCAGTCCACCGGGAAAGGGAATGTAGTCCATACAGTTCATATATAATGCCCAAATGGTGTCCACTGACAGTCAGTAGATGCTTCTATTATTCACCACACCGGACCCTCCACCTCACCACGGTGCACACCCTTAAAGAAATGCACTCACCAGAAATCTGGTCAGAACGAGCCCATACATAAGCCAATCTCAGGCCAAGAAACGATCATCAGAGCTCCACAGGATATCCACCAAACAAATGGCACCTGACAGGTCTTGATCAAATCAATGCGTGTGGCGGACCCACAGTGAATTCTCAGGATTCAGAGGCGGTACCTTAAAGATATGCTCCTCTCCCTTAAATAATCCTTGCATATGGATATGTCCGCTATGCTGCACAATATTGCCTCTGCAGTTCAAGACCTCTTGCTTAGGATGTCCCATACTTGTCCTAGGCTTGCTTCTAGTCTGGATTTAGCAGCATGGATCAGACATGTGGCTGAGACTTTCTCTCTCTCTCTCTCTCTCTTCACCTTCTCCTTCTGGGGTTTCAAAGCCAACCTGACACTCGTTCCTGCTGAGGAGGCAGAGGGTGAGCCACCACAGGGATTCACCACAGGTGGCTCACCCTCTGCCTCCTCAGCAGGAACGAGTGTCAGGTTGGCTTTGAAACCCCAGAAGGAGAAGGTGAAGAGAGAGAGAGAAAGTATCAGCCACATGTCTGATCCATGCTGCTAAATCCAGACCAGAAGCAAGCCTAGGACAAGCATGGGACATCCTAAGCAAGAGGTCTTGAACTGCAGAGGCAACATTGTGCAGCATAGCTGACATATCCATATGCAAGGATTATTTAAGGGAGAGGAGCATATCTTTAAGGTACCGCCTCTGAATCCTGAGAATTCACTGTGGGTCCGCCACACGCATTGATTTGATCAAGACCTGTCAGGTGCCATTTGTTTGGTGGATATCCTGTGGAGCTCTGATGATCGTTTCTTGGCCTGAGATTGGCTTATGTATGGGCTCGTTCTGACCAGATTTCTGGTGAGTGCATTTCTTTAAGGGTGTGCACCGTGGTGAGGTGGAGAGTCCGGTGTGGTGAATAATAGAAGCATCTACTGACTGTCAGTGGACACCATTTGGGCATTATATATGAACTGTATGGACTACATTCCCTTTCCCAGTGGACTGCACTATATTTGAGCGCTGCTAGTGCGTGTTAGTGTGATATTTTGACGATTGTAACTCTATATGCACCTTTATATATACATATATATATATATATATATATATATATATATATATATATATATATATATATATTACTGCTTCTTTTGTATATATCCGCTGCCAGACTGCCCCATGCACATATACTGCGGCAGAGCGGCCCTTCAGCCTGAAATTACGTATCTGTACGTTTTTTTTTTTTTCGGGTTTAAGGCACACATACGTACCGCCGGCGAGATTGGACACAGCGTTCCCAAGGCAGAAAGAATGTCGGTCTGCTTATGTAAATGAGGCAGATTGCCATTCTGTCAGAAGTCTGAAATTGAACTGACGGTAAGAGAAAACTCTTCTTTTTTTTTTTTGGCGCAAGCAGCTTGTCTTGCCTAGGGCACAAAATAGCCTAGCAGCGGCCCTGCTCATGTGACAGCATTAATGCTTGGATATTGCCCCAACACTGTCTCTTGATGGCAGAGAGAGGGTCTTCCAAAAGTGTGCAGGGATTTCTTTCCTTAGTCTCAGCAGCTAGATGGAGTTGCAGGAATGGAAAAGGATAGATAATTATATGGCACTTGGAATGGGGAATTGAAGAAAACTGGGTTGCTTCCAACGTAGGGACAACATACAAACCCAATGCCGATTCTGGGGGAATTACACCCATGGCCCATTGCTGTAAAGCAACAAAATAGCTTCCATTCCAAGTAAGCCCTTCACAAATTTGTACATTTCAGACTGCATACGATGAAACAAAATTGATAAGTATGTGTTACATTAATTGAAAATTGCACATTAAAATAATAAGTGAAGTGAGCTATGAAGAAGGCTGTGCAGGCAGAAACGTGTCAGAGCCACATACTTTTTCTTTAAAGAATCATCAAAGAATATAACTGAATGCCAGTAAATGCTACTATTCTGTAAGTGAAGTCAAACTTGGCTCTACTGCATCCTACCTTATGTGTCTTCTTATTGGATTTTAAATGTGATGAGCTGCCTCATTAACCAGTAAGGACGCTGGAGGAGGCAAAACTTTTTTTTTTTTTTCTGTGAAGGGTGGAGGTGGAGATAAAACACCTGTCCGGTTTTTATTACTGTCTGTTCCCCCGTTAGGGAGATTTACCTTCCCTATTTGTCCTATTTAGTATTATCACTGATCGTAAAAGGAAATCCCAAATTTTGGATTTTCCCCCGTACAGTAATAATCTTGCGCTGGGGACACTGATTCTAATGACTCAACCAGGGATTATCTTACTTTGGATGGAATTCCTCTTGGCTATGGGACAGGAAGTGAAAAGAAAACTCTTTAATGGGACACAAAATCCAGACAGGAGTTATAACCCTCCATTACCCTATCCAGAGTGAAAAAAAAAAGTTTTTGACCTTGGTTTTACTTTAAATATAACTTCAGCTCTGGATTCCTTTGTTTCTATAGTTCTAACACATGGTTTTCCTGAAATTACCCTCTGTTTATGCAGTTCTCACCATATGCTCATTCTGCGTTGGTGACAGGTTTACATATGTATTTGATTTTTTTTCCTGGTTCATTTGCTGCAAGATGTGTGCTTAAAATGTAATTTCATAATATTCAGCTGAGGAAATTTTACATTAAACTATCATGTCTGATCAAGCAGAACACCCAGACAAGCTTTATACACACATTGCTTAGTTAGGTTCTGCATATCGTGTGGGTATAGAAGTATTGTGCCTTGGACCACCCGGCAGTAACGTGTACATTTCATCTTACAATGCAGGACTGGGTAATTGCAAAGCAGTAAATGGCTTCATAAATTGAAAGGAGCACGTCATGGGAACATGAAAAGTAAAATTTTTATAGGATTCCTAGACAGGAAGTTAACAGTGTTTGAAGATATTGCTTCTCTCTATCCTAGCCTTCATTTTAAATAACTGCTCTCATAATTTAATCATTTTCTGAAGACCATAAATATACATTGATTAATATTATGAATGTCTCTTTTTTTTTTTTTTTATAAATCAGCCTATAGTTTGTGAAGCATTTGTTAAAGCCCATTTCTGCCGAAGTCCATCAGTGACCAATAAAAGCATTTTAATTAGACATGGTTTTAAAACCCAAAAGAAAAGGTTGAGCTAATTCACTGAAAACTGAACCCTTTGTCTATAACAGTAACCATATCCATCATTCTCATTTATATTACAGCCATTAATGATAATCGGGTTGCTGCTGACATTACAGACAGTTCTACATTTGAAAACTTGAATCATTGGGACAAAAAGTACAAAAATGTATAACGTCCAGATATTTAAAGTATCATTAAACCCAAATATTTGATAGTGTGTTTTTACTTTAACCAATTTAGCCGCGGAAGATTTCGCTGCTCAATGACCAGGCCATTTTTTCAACTTGGCACTGCGCAAATTTAACTGACAATTGCGTGGCATGCAATGCTTTACCCAAACAAAATTGACGCCCTTTTTTTCCCACAAACATAGATTTCTTTTGGTGGTATTTGATCACCTCTGCTCTTTTTATTTTTTGCGATTTTAATAAAAAAAAAAGAGCAAAAATTTTGCGAAAAATTGACATTTTCTATTTTGACTGTTAAAAAATATCCAATATATTCAACTTTTGTCATCTATTTAGGCCAAAATGCATTAAGCTACATGTCTTTGACAAAAAAATTCTCAATGAGCATATTTTTATCCACTTTAAGAACAGAGGATTTTACCCCCTTCCTGACCAGGCCATATTTTGCCATTCGGAACTGTGTTAATTTAACGGACAATTGCGCGGTCGTGCGACGCTGTACCCAAATTAAATTTACGTCCTTTTTTCCCCACAAATAGAGCTTTCTTTTGCTGGTATTTGATCACCGGTGCGATTGTTAATTTTTGAAAAAAAGCAACAATTTTGAAAAAAAAAAACACATTTTTTTTCACATTCTGATATATAACATATAAATATATATATATTTGATTTTTAAAAATCAAAATTTTTTAACATTTTAGGCCAATTTGTTTTCTGCTACATATTTTTGGTAAAATCAAAGGAAAACTGGCCCAAAATAGTAAAACAAAAATTCTTTACATTTAGCTATATATTTCTTGTTACTACCATAACCTACCACCAAAGAACAACCATAAATAAATTCTTCTGCTCCAGATGATGGCAACAAAATCGCATATACGCATGTCAGTTGTTCTTTGTACCTGTAGTACAGCTCAGAAGCATTTTGCTTTTGCTTTTTTATATATCCTACCTCAAACACTAACTGACACTGATGCTAATTTAAAAAAAAATCTTGCCTAAAATATCCTAACCTTTGCCCCTGATCTTGACCTTTGCCCCCTACTTGACCCAAAATCTAACCCAGGCACTGACCTAGATCAAACCTTGATCTAGGTATTTTTTTCTTTATTTTTAAATGTATTTATTTATTTTTTAATTTTTGAAAAATACTTGTATTTCTCTGCAAGGAAAGAGAAAGATACATTGTATCTTTCCTCCCCATTTACATAGAGAAAAACACAGGGTGAGCTTCACAGTGACTGATCACTTTGGTAGCCATTCAGAGGCTACCACAGTGATCAGGAAACCCAAAATCGGGAGATCTAGGTCCTGATCGTTAGTATGGGGCCCAGGGATCCTGGTGAGATCCTGGTCTCTGTTCTGGGAGCGCAATGTGCGGCCCGCTCCCAGTATATAATGAGATATGCATATATGAGGACACACAGAAAAAAAGCCCACTTCCATGAGGCCTGTATATATGTGTTACGTTGGCGGGAAGGGGTACAAGAATGTGAATCTCAGCAATAGTAGTTTGTGTAGCTGTACCATTTATCTTATGTTGTGGCTGATTAAGCTTATACAATGTTATTCAAAAAACATTCCTATATTGTAAGTGCTACCTCCCTAAATGCAGTAACCCAAAACAGCCAATCTGATTTTTTGCTAGGGTCTGACATTAGCAACATGACCTCCATTTGGCTGTACATTACTACTTAATACTTACATTTTTTTTTAAAGTGGTTCTAAAGTCAAAATGTTTTTTCACTGTAATGCATTCTAATCTATCCAACCCTTCAAATACTTACCTGAGTCCTGTATTAATTCTGTGCTGTTCCTGGCTGTAGCAGCGCTCATCTTTATGCCTGGTGTCATAGGGCAAATTGGGAACCATTGGTTTCTGTTGCTTTCAGTCAATCCAGTGAGGAGGGAGTGGGGCAGAGCCTCGCCTCGCTGTGTCTATAAACGCCTATACGTGTGCCCCCATAAGAAGCGGCTTCCTATGGTAGCGGACATAGAAGAGGAGGAGCCAAGAACACTGGTGGGAGACCCCAGAAGAGGGGCTGCTCTGTGCATTACCCTTGTACAGAGAAGGTAAGTTTACCATGTTTATTATTTCTGTAAAAAAAAAAGAGTGTACAAGCGCTTTGAGCCTCCCACCTGCCCCTTATCCTTTTCTTCCAGTCATTTATGTCACCAGGCTGACCCTCTCTCCCAGTCATAGACTTGCCTACCTCCCAGGAGCATTCAGCTTTCTGTCAGTGGCCTCTCCATTAGGTCCATGATATGCACCGACTTTGAATCCTAGGTTTGCGTTAGAGAGGAGAGGCTGATGCGAACCAGAAGTAGCACGGGAGACGCCGGTATAGCAGGGTTTTTCATGTTTGAAGCGTGTTTTTATTATATTGAATGTGAGTGCATACATTTTAATAAATAATAAAGTTGATGGTTTAATACTACACTATGGGAGCCTGTGCACCTCCCCATTGTGAGTTATGCAGAATGGCCATATTTAACTGGGGATATTGGCGTAAGGAGCCATATGCACATACTGCATATTCAGGAGGAGTATTTGGAGAGGGGCACTAGTGTATAGGAGAAGAAAGAGATGCCAATATACAGAAAAGGGAATACAATATATTGTTATAAGGCCTAATTGATACACGGCTAAGGTGAGAGTTCTGTAGACCAGTGGTCCTCAACTCCGGTCCTCAGGGCCCACTAACAGGCCAGATTTTAGGTATTACCTTGGGGAGATGCAGACTAGAGTACTGCAATCACTGAGCAGAAAATTATATCACCTGGGATGTATTTCAGTTATCTTACAAACCTGGCCTGTCAGTGGGCCCTGAGGACCAGGGTTGAGGACCAAGGCTGTAGACCTTGGAACACGTGGTGTGGTGACACGTTTTTGGAATTGGAGGTTATTAGTGACAGGTGAAGGGACCAACTCAAAGTATTTGAACACAGAAAATAATTGCTGATCATTTATGGACTTTTAAATTATTTTTTAAATTTAGTAGCACCTTATTGCTTGATTGAAGTATAAGAGATCACTATTTAAAAGGGAAGCACTGTTTTAAGCACTTTATTAGGTATCGTGGTACACAAATACAGTATGCATGTTTGAACATTATTTGGCTATGTACACTTTTGAAAGAATTATATACGGTATATATTTAGATAGCAAATTACCGTGCTAATGGGCCCATACCCCTGACTCATATAGACACAAAGTAGAAAAAAGATGGGGCTTTCAAGGCCGGTGGGAGGAGGAGGATCATATATATCACACAGTTTATCTAAAACATAATTTTATTGTACATAGTAGGATAAAACTTGTACATCAAAGGGGAATAATTCCCATATATGACGTATATAAAATCAAAACAAAACAAGACAGAAACGCATATGTAGAAATATAGGGCCGGATTTAAAGAAACTGCAGCTTCAAACATCTATGACGTGTTTCAGTTTCGCCGCGTTCAAATCAATTAACTGGCGCTGCGGCGAATTGGCGAGTAAAACAGCAATAATGAATTCCGCCGTCAGCGGGATTCACTTACGATCGCGGCTTCGCCAATTCGCAAACTTATGTCTTCCTGCTTATAGCAGTTTCACATAGCGATGTGGGCTAGTGGATTAGTGCACACATCACATGTCTGTAATTCATCTCCCTCTGCTGTAGGTTCGAGGCTTACCATCTCCACCTACTTTTTTTATTTTCTTTTTTTGTTTATATTGCTAAAATGGAACGGATTACATCATATATATTGCTAAATAATGTTACACTCAGAAGCGCTTGCAAGCTTACACCATTTTAAGTGTTTTTTTGATCTTGTCTGTGTGTCGAATCGATCTTATGAAGGAAAGTACCAAAGGCAAGTGACCAAACCCCTACCCTACTTCAGGGCAAGATGAAACCTCACAATTTTACCATGGTCTTCTTCCCACATTCCATACAATGTTTAGTTCTTTAGCTATATGTGCTTTTTAGCCTTAACACACTCCATTTTTTCCACCATACAGCTTTATTCTGCACAATAGCTAAGTGCTTTGCAACTTCACTGCAGTTCACAACGTCATGGGTTCAAATCACATCACTACACTTGGGATCTCTTTTCACTCTCATTTTTTTAAACAGTTTTTTTAAACTATCTTGAATTTGGGGGGGGGAGGGGGGTGTCCTACCCAAATTTCAAGCACATCAATGGAAACAACACAATTTTGATTTTATGAGTGTGGTCCTAGTTTTATCGAGATGCAATTCTTTACATATTTACCATGGTTCTTACAATTTCTTGACCAATAAACATAGGTGTCTGATATTGGACTCTCTCCATATTTCAACAACACAGGCCCTCATAGTCCAACACTACATTTGCCTCACACCTCAACACAACACTGTCACATCCCTACTCTACATTACAACCCCTCACATCACCAGTACAAGCAGCATGCAAAGTGCAAAACTCCGGCCTTGGCAGCTTAATGGGCCATACACTAACAATTTGTCTAGACTTTTTCCTGTAGACTTAACCAAACCATATAATAGAAGCTCAAACCTCAACACTTTCAATTTGGATGCAATCAGGCAGGCCCTTGCACTACATAGAAAATGTCAATCGGAAGGATAAAGTCTTCTCTAAATCTTACAGTGTGGATGGCCCTTTTGTCTGTAGGCACCCACACAAAACAAAAAAACACATGTTCAATTCTAATGTATTTATTTATTTGAGAATGACAGCAGAAGGAGGGATGCAGCAAAAGAATATTGTCACTCTCCAGTCCGTGTGCCTTTACAGCGCCAGACCACGATCTTTGCTCCATGGCTACGGGATTCTGATGTCTTCCACAACTTCCGGCAGAGTTCAGAATCCATTCTGCACCTCTACCAGCTCATAGGGGACAGGCATGGCAAGGTTGCTGGGCAGCTTCCAAGCCACTTTCGAAGTTCCAGGGTGTTCATGTTGGTCATTGGCCATGTGCCTTACCAAATATCCACTGACCACAAAAGAAAATGAGTGGAGTCCATCAAGGTGGGTTTCTACCACCTACACCCGCAAGCAGTACCACTCCTGGAAAAATAAAACAAAGGATAAGACATTTCATTATGAAAATCACATCTTAATGCCTGTTTGCTTCATTCTGAACTTCATTTAATTTCGACATCACGAGTGAAATAACACATTTTATGCCAACTTACACAAACCAGAAATCATTAATGTAAACATTTGAATACACACCTGTGACGCCAGACAGCCCATCACCACAGGCTTCCCATGGTACGTGCCATGATTCCAAGATGTTGATGTTCTGGAAAATTACAACACCATAAGATACCAAGCAGCCGTTCATGTTATCAATAACTACACAGGTGGCATAGACACAAATAAACACCTGCCAGCTCTTCTCAGCCCTTTACACTATTCACAATACCAACATGTTTATGGTTAGAGGTGCATGTTTTTGCTCAAGTAACACAATTTTACCAATGTTGACTACACTTTATCTACAATGGCAAGTGTCATTGGCAGATGATAATCACCCTCTGTCTCCCTGTGAGTGGCACCTCTGCTAACTAGCTAATTAATACACATGCCCTATCTTGACCGGTTACAGTACTTACATGTAAAGTGGCTAGCAACCAGGGTATTCCGGGTGGCCATACCGGCAGCGGTGCTCCGCCGCCTGGGGGCCGCCGGCTGACGGACCTCTGGCTCCCTCTCCTCCGTCAGCTCCCAAGAATCATCCCGGGCAACGCACATGTTGTGCAACACGCAGCACACCAGGATGATCTTGGAAGCCTTTGTAGGAGAGTACAGGAGTTCACCCCCAGGCCGGGCCAAGCAGAGAAACCGGGACTTGAGAAGACCTATGGTCAACTCAATGA
The DNA here is from genome assembly GCF_965119305.1 of Pelophylax lessonae. Taxonomy (NCBI): domain Eukaryota; kingdom Metazoa; phylum Chordata; class Amphibia; order Anura; family Ranidae; genus Pelophylax; species Pelophylax lessonae. The sequence continues at coordinate 118,019,493 of NC_138769.1, read as the reverse complement.
TACTCCGGCTTCTCCGCAAGGCCCTGTTGTAATTCCTCTCTGCTGGGCCCTGGGGGTACCTGATTGGAGCCATCAGCCACGTCAGCTGCGGGTAACCAGCATCCCCTGAAAAATAAGAAAAATATACATTAGTTATTCATATCATGTGACTTTAGATGACTCCTCAAAATGGGAGACAATTAGGCATTTTACTAAACAACCTGCTCGTCTGTTTGCAAAAAATCATATGAAACATCTCAACTCTGTCTAACTGCCTAAATCACTAATACAAATGGGAAAAAGGACACACAAAGTGGTGGGTTTCTCTTGCAAGTTACAACTTGGCCCCTATTCTGTTCCTATTACATTAGCCTAGGTCTTACTTCTGGAATATATCTGCAACTAGAGTGAGGAAACCAATATTGACTCACTTATGCAAAGTACTTTGGGGATATGGCAATACCATTGGAATCATTTGTAGGTTTTCTTTGGGTGGCTAGAGGACACCATTTACACATTGGTTAACCACCTTCATTGGACTCAAAGACAACTTTGCAAATCTTTCTTTTGTGAGCTGCTAAGCTGCTGATCTGGTTGTGTGTGAACAGCCTGACAACTAATAACACATCCATTTTAGGTAGGCTTTGCTTAAATCAGGGTGTACACCGATGTAGCTTATTCCTATGTCTATGTAATCTTACAGTTTATGTTGTTAAGACAAAATACTTTACCAATAAGCCACCCTTCGGGCATTTGTCCACTTTCAAACACCTCGTACAGAGTACTTGTTCTTAACATACTGGAATCATGGCACGACCCTGGGTGACCAGTGTTGACACTCATGATGCGCTGTTTGGCGTCACACACTAATTGGACGTTCACAGAGTGGTACTGCTTGCGGTTCCGGTATTCACTTTCGTGGCTCCTTGGGGGCCTAATGGCTATGTGGGTGCCATCGATTGCCCCTAGGATTTGCGGCATGTGTGCCCGCCGGTAGAAACCCAACTTGACTTCATTCCACTCATTTTCATTCTGTGGCCAGTGGATAAAATTGGGCACTATATCCACTATGGCATTAATGACCAACATGAACACCCTTGAAACTGTGGGCTGGCTAATGCCCATGATACTTCCCGAAGTGGCTTGGAAGCTGCCACGCCCTAAAATATACAAAGTGGCCAGCAATCTGGCCATGCCGGGCACCGCATGGCCGCGCTGTGTGTCCGGGTCAATTTTCTCTGCTATGAGCTGGTAGAGGTGTAGAATAGTTCCTCGCTCGAACCGGAACTTCCTCCTGACATCAGAATCCCGCAGCTTGTCCAAATAGATCCTTGGAGCAAAAATGCGTGGCTGGCGAGGTAAGGGCACACGGACTGGAGGTGCTGCTGCTGAAGGTGCTGCTGCTGCTGCTGCTGCAGCTTCCCCACCTTCTGCTGCCTCCTGTGCCAGGGCCTCCTCAAACAAGGCACCAATAAATGCCAGCATTGCACCATCTAATGCGTCTGGGATATCGTCCTCCATTTTGAACGCGCAAATTCGCGAATGCGCAGATATATATAGAAACGGCCGCTAATTATCACACCTGTGAGCCAGCTATAAAAGGAGCACATGGCCAATATGGCTGCTGGATGTTATAGATCGATGTTTCTTATGTGCTAGCAAGACCCTGTGACCCACAACCTACATTATCTGGAGGTAAGACAATTGTATCTCTCTCTCCCAAAAAAAAGGAAGGAGACAATTTGTACTTATCTTGGGTGTGCTTAAGTTGTCTATGGTGAATCCCCTCCAACCCACAATAGCTTGGGAACCCCTCAAGTGTCTTTTAATCATTGGCAGTTGGCCCCATGTGCATGTGGTTTGGACATGTGTTTTCTCATGTTTGTTAAAGGTGTGCAGTCTAGATTTGGCATCTAAACCTGCCCCCTTACCTTCCCAGCTTCCAAAGACACCATTTTTGCTTTCCTGATAACTGTAATTTATTATGTGCACGTATGTAGGTCATGCGATTTCTCATGTATGTTTAATGTTTGCAGCCTCCTTTTGCCTATAAAGGATTACACCACCACCACCACCACCACCACTGTGTTTGTGACATTAGGTAAGTGTTTGGAGGGCCTCGTGTGATTTGTACCCCTATGCGTTTTCTTATGTGTTTTTTTTTTACATTTCTTTGCAGCCTCTTCTGCTCTTTAACACCACCACCACCACCACCACCACCACTGTGTTTGTGCCATTAGGTAAGTGTTTGGAGGGCCTCGTGTGATTTGTACCCCTATGAGTTTTCTTATGTGTTTTTTTTTTACATTTCTTTGCAGCCTCTTCTGCTCTTTGCCACCACCACCACCACCACCACCACTGTGTTTGTGCCATTAGGTAAGTGTTTGGAGGGCCTCGTGTGATTTGTACCCCTATGAGTTTTCTTATGTGTTTTTTTTTTACATTTCTTTGCAGCCTCTTCTGCTCTTTGCCACCACCACCACCACCACCACCACCACCACTGTGTTTGTGCCATTAGGTAAGTGTTTGGAGGGCCTCGTGTGATTTGTACCCCTATGAGTTTTCTTATGTGTTTTTTTTTTACATTTCTTTGCAGCCTCTTCTGCTCTTTGCCACCACCACCACCACCACCACCACCACCACCACCACCACCACCACCACTGTGTTTGTGCCATTAGGTAAGTGTTTGGAGGGCCTCGTGTGATTTGTACCCCTATGCGTTTTCTTATGTGTTTTTTTTTTACATTTCTTTGCAGCCTCTTCTGCTCTTTAACACCACCACCACCACCACCACCACCACTGTGTTTGTGCCATTAGGTAAGTGTTTGGAGGGCCTCGTGTGATTTGTACCCCTATGAGTTTTCTTATGTGTTTTTTTTTTACATTTCTTTGCAGCCTCTTCTGCTCTTTGCCACCACCACCACCACCACCACCACCACCACCACCACCACCACCACTGTGTTTGTGCCATTAGGTAAGTGTTTGGAGGGCCTCGTGTGATTTGTACCCCTATGCGTTTTCTTATGTGTTTTTTTTTTACATTTCTTTGCAGCCTCTTCTGCTCTTTAACACCACCACCACCACCACCACCACCACTGTGTTTGTGCCATTAGGTAAGTGTTTGGAGGGCCTCGTGTGATTTGTACCCCTATGAGTTTTCTTATGTGTTTTTTTTTTACATTTCTTTGCAGCCTCTTCTGCTCTTTGCCACCACCACCACCACCACCACCACTGTGTTTGTGCCATTAGGTAAGTGTTTGGAGGGCCTCGTGTGATTTGTACCCCTATGCGTTTTCTTATGTGTTTTTTTTGTACATTTCTTTGCAACCTCTTCTGCTTTTTTTGCCACCACCACCACCACCACCGTGTTTGTGCCATTAGGTAAGTGTTTGGAGGGCCTCGTGTGACTTGTACCCATATGCGTTTTCTTATGTGTTTTTTTTTTTTCCTTTTCTTTGCAGCCTCTTCTGCTCTTTGCCCACTACTACCACCACCACCACGACCAAGTCTGTTTGTGCCATTAGGTAAGTGTGTTCTGTAACTGTTCACTAATTATACTGTATATGAAGAGCAATCTGCAAATCCTGTTTTTTCTGTTTTCTCTTTTGTCATTTCAGATTTAGGAGTTTGGGGCTCTTTGCTGCTGCTGGACAGCCAGATTCTCTGCCCACCTCGTGCTCCCATGGCCCCACCCACTGGAAGGATGAGAAGGGCCAGGGGGGCCAGGGGGGCCAGGGGGGCCAGGGGGGGCAGGGGGGGCAGGGGGGGCAGGGTGGGCAGATCGTCTGGCTCTGGTGTGAGGGAGGCTCCAGCTGTATCCATGAGGGAGTCCACCATCCCCATCCCGGAGGAGGAAGCCGGGGGAGGTGTTAACACACCAAGTGGACAAGCTGGCTCTTCTGACAGTAGTCCTGGAGCGGGTCCGTCCACCAGAGTCAGCTTGTCCACATTAACCCGGCTTCCCCGTTTCACCCACAATCAGTGCTGTGCCCTGGTCCACGCCTATATGGCCAGATATCAGGCGATACATGGGACCAGGGCCGCGTCTTACTCAGTAACAGAGAAGAACAGATTGTGGGATGAAATCCGGGATGCTGTAAATGCACTGGGTGAAGCACCTCGCCACCGTGACAGTGTGCGGAAGAAGGTCAACGACATCTGTGGGTCCGTTCGGAAGAAGCTAATTGCATGGGCTGCGGAGGGTCTTTATGACCGTCAAGGTCGGCTGGATGAACGTGCACGAAGTTCTCTCTGGGATTATCAATTACCTTTCTTGAACATCATAGGACCCGATACCATCTTTCCCAGAGAGGACTTAGATTCGGATGCTTTGCACCGAGGTAGGATATTATCTTGGATGTCAATTGTGTGAGTTGTTTGGAAAAGATTAACTACTATCCTATGTGTGACATTAAGAGAATGTGATACTTGCCCTTCCAATTGTCCTTTTTTTGTTTTCCCCAACCTGCAATTTGTTCATCTGTAGCACGGATCTCAGCCCCTCCACAGCCCATGCAGCTTGGCGAACCAGACGGACTCACAGGTGTTGACATCAGTGCTGACCCTCCTCCTGGTAGGTCCAATATCATACTGTGCCAAACAATGTAGATGTTTTTTTTTGGCCAAGATAGCTCATATTGCTATGTCCTTTACAGAAGATCCGCAGCAGGGAACACACCCAGTGCAGCTAGGCCTGGAGGAAGGTGTTGGTATGTCTAGTCAAATAATGTTTTTTTGAATCTTATTAACCCCATTAACACACATGTTTTTTCTTAGGAAAGAGTGTTGCCTTTTAGATGTTTACCCTGCAAAACACAGTTGACAGCATTAATGGGTGCCGTCATTAGTAGGCAGACCAAGCCTTCTTAACCTTTGGGAGGGTTTAGCAAGTGTCCTATGAGCCCAGGAAAGCACTTTTGAATGTTTGGCCTCAATGCTTCATTCATGAAGCTAGGAGGGCAATCTGGCCATAATCATTACTGACTAAGGTTATGTACTAAACATGTTTTTTTTTTTTTTTTTTAAAAGAACATCAGGCCCCTCTTGACGTTGCAGCTGGAGTTGGATCAGGAGCTGGCGACGATTCTGCATCCAGTGCTGTGGTATGTGATATAAGGGAACAAGGTGCACATGTAACATTTCAATGGTAGCATTGATTTTGGACTAGATGTGGCTTACATTGTGTGTGTTAAATTAGTGCTAGGACATTCTGACGATGCACCAGCACAACAAGAGTTCTATCTTGAACATCAGGGAATTATGTTATAATTTGGTGTGCCACTAATGTTCCAAAAACATCCAGGATCTTTAAAGTCCGGCCCGTCTTTGATTTTCCAGGTCCAAATTCATGGGTATCGTTTGGTTGGGTTGTCCTCTAGCCGATTGATGGCAAGATTTTAGACAACATACGTAGATGTATAAAGTCATTGGTGTAGTAACAGATTTACCAAAAGCATAAACAACCTACCACACCAGGGTTAATTGGGAACACCTTCATGTTGAATCTTTTTTGCCTTTGTCATATTAGTCCTACCAATATAATATGTACCCATTATCAGAAGTGTTGCTAGCTTGGATAATCTTACAATGAACAAGTACTCATTAGAAGCACATCAAACTTTTCAACGTTCTGCTTGGGGTGTTAAGTTGTCAAACTAATCTGAAATATTTAGTCATGATGTTTGATAATGATTTGGTCTATTTCTTCTGCTTTCAGGTAGCCTTAGATGCAGAGGGATTGTCACCTACCCAACTTCGTCCATCTATGCTGGATGTAGCCGAGAGGCTGCTTGATGAGTATCAGGTCCAAAATGAGTTAAGGAGGCGTACTCAGCAATCTACTGAGGCAGTACGTCTGCTCGGGCTCATACAGGAATCTGTAGCAACAATGGTACAGGTTCACCAGGATATGTTACAGGTTCAACAGGATATGCGTAACAGCTTGGTAAGTTTAGCAGACCAGCATCAACGGGATCGGCAAAGTGTTGACACTCAGGTGCTGGCCACACGCCAATGCCTGTTTGGATCTGAAGATGCCCCATTGGCAGAGCCCTCCCAAACATCTCACTCACCTGCCACTGCAGGTTGTGGTAGTGGGAGGGTAATGCCAGTGTTGGCCACTTGTCAGGCAGCTGGGGATGGGACAATTCCTCCTGTAGCCACTCCTAGCACTTCACACTCCGTTCGGACTCCCACACCCCTCAATGAGCAATCCTCCTGCACAACCTCAATGCGCACTGGTTCCACAGTACCCCTTCCACCTGACTACATTCCCTCCACACCTTTATCACTTCACTCCTCCCCAGGCCGTTCTTCTTTTTTGTCACCAATGCGACATGTCGTTTGCCCCCGCACCGTGGACCACAACAACCAATCAACCACCACTCCCCACACATCTTCACAACCCTTGCACCACCAGCAGCATCAAATAGCCTTGGAGCAGCAACGATCCCATCTCATGGTAATGGCACACGTTACCCAAATTCTTAGGCTGAGCACAGAGCAGATGGGACTATTGGCACAAGATCTTCAGTCTGGGACATTTCCAGGGTTCAACACCCTGCATCAGCAGCAGCCTCAGACACAAGATCTGATTCTAATGGGCCACTTTACCAGAACTCTAAGGCTAACCCCAGAGCAGATGGGACTATTGGCCCACCATTTGATGGCAGGAACCTTTCCATTGCTCACCACACTGCTTCAGTCACCACCACCACCACCAACTTAATTTCTTTTTTTTTTTTTTTTTTGGGTTTTGTTAATGATTGTTACATTGGCCAATTTGTGGGGCCATTTTTTTTTTAAATTTGAGGGTGGCACAATATGATTTCTTATAGTGCTTTTTTTGGGGATGAAATAAAATTTTATGCAAAATGATTAGTTTGTGTTTGCTCTTTGGTTTTTTAGGAGTGTTGGTGGCCAAGTAATGGCCCTGGTTAATGTAGGCATTTATACACACGTGCTTCTCGATCTCCAAACATATGATTTCATGTAAATTTAGATAACTCAATGTTCACATAACGACCCAAGAAAAGGTCTCCCTTCAAATGTAGCTTCAAAACAAGTCTCAAGGCTAACATAAACCAAAGCCAACATACTAACAATTACAGACCACACCACTCAAGTAAACAAATACAACACAAAAGACATTCGATGTGTACACCAAAAAGAAAACTTGGGTAATAAAATAAATGTTTTAATAACACATGTGGGTGTCTACCAACTGTAGCGTACAAAAAATATATTACAATATATAATAGAATGAACTAAATTGCCAATGTAACATTTGTGTTGCAAAGAGCAACATACTTAAATTTAATTTAGATAAACATTTTAAACATTTTTTATGTTTTGACATCATTTTTTGGAAGGTTTTCACAAAAACAATTCTTTTTTGTAAACATTTTTGGTTTTGTCGGTTGCCATAAAAACAACAAGGCTTATTTGTAAACATTTGTGGTTTTGTCGGTTGCCATAAAAACAACAAGGCTTTTTTGTAAACATTTTTGGTTTTGTCCGTTGCCATAAAAACAACAAGGCTTTTTTGTAAACATTTTTGGTTTAGTTTGTTACCAAAAACAACAAGGCTTATTTGTAAACATTTTTGGTTTTGTCCGTTGCCATAAAAACAACAAGGCTTATTTGTAAACATTTGTGGTTTTGTCCGTTGCCATAAAAACAACAAGGCTTTTTTGTAAACATTTTTGGTTTAGTTTGTTACCAAAAACAACAAGGCTTTTTTGTAAACATTTTTGGTTTTGTCCGTTGCCATAAAAACAACAAGGCTTATTTGTAAACATTTGTGGTTTTGTCCGTTGCCATAAAAACAACAAGGCTTTTTTGTAAACATTTTTGGTTTAGTTTGTTACCAAAAACAACAAGGCTTATTTGTAAACATTTTTGGTTTTGTCCGTTGCCATAAAAACAACAAGGCTTATTTGTAAACATTTGTGGTTTTGTCCGTTGCCATAAAAACAACAAGGCTTTTTTGTAAACATTTTTGGTTTAGTTTGTTACCAAAAACAACAAGGCTTTTTTGTAAACATTTGTGGTTTTGTCCGTTGCCATAAAAACAACAAGGCTTTTTTGTAAACATTTTTGGTTTAGTTTGTTACCAAAAACAACAAGGCTTTTTTGTAAACATTTGTGGTTTTGTCCGTTGCCATAAAAACAACAAGGCTTTTTTGTAAACATTTTTGGTTTAGTTTGTTACCAAAAACAACAAGGCTTTTTTGTAAACATTTGTGGTTTTGTCCGTTGCCATAAAAACAACAAGGCTTTTTTGTAAACATTTTTGGTTTAGTTTGTTACCAAAAACAACAAGGCTTTTTTGTAAACATTTGTGGTTTTGTCCGTTGCCATAAAAACAACAAGGCTTTTTTGTAAACATTTTTGGTTTTGTCGGTTGCCATAAAAACAACAAGGCTTTTTTGTAAACATTTTTTTTTTGGTTGCCAAAAACAAGGCTTTTTTTGTTTTTTTTTTTTTTTGGGTCCCCAAAAAAAGGGTTTTTTATAATTTTTTATATTTTTTTTGGTTGCCAAAAACAAGGCTTTTTTTGGGTTTTTTTTGGTTTTTTTGGGTCCCCAAAAAAAGGGTTTTTTATAAATTTTTATATTTTTTTTGGTTGCCAAAAACAAGGCTTTTTTTGTTTTTTTTTTTTTTTTGGGTCCCCAAAAAAAGGGTTTTTTATAATTTTTTATATTTTTTTTGGTTGCCAAAAACAAGGCTTTTTTTGTTTTTTTTTTGGTTTTTTTGGGTCCCCAAAAAAAGGGTTTTTTATAAATTTTTATATTTTTTTTGGTTGCCAAAAACAAGGCTTTTTTTGTTTTTTTTTTTTTTTTGGGTCCCCAAAAAAAGGGTTTTTTATAATTTTTTATATTTTTTTTGGTTGCCAAAAACAAGGCTTTTTTTGTTTTTTTTTTGGTTTTTTTGGGTCCCCAAAAAAAGGGTTTTTTATAAATTTTTATATTTTTTTTGGTTGCCAAAAACAAGGCTTTTTTTGTTTTTTTTTTTTTTTTTGGGTCCCCAAAAAAAGGGTTTTTTATAATTTTTTATATTTTTTTTGGTTGCCAAAAACAAGGCTTTTTTTGTTTTTTTTTTGTTTTTTTTGGGTCCCCAAAAAAAGGGTTTTTTATAAATTTTTATATTTTTTTTGGTTGCCAAAAACAAGGCTTTTTTTGTTTTTTTTTTTTTTTTGGGTCCCCAAAAAAAGGGTTTTTTATAATTTTTTATATTTTTTTTGGTTGCCAAAAACAAGGCTTTTTTTGTTTTTTTTTTGGTTTTTTTGGGTCCCCAAAAAAAGGGTTTTTTATAAATTTTTATATTTTTTTTGGTTGCCAAAAACAAGGCTTTTTTTGTTTTTTTTTTTTTTTTGGGTCCCCAAAAAAAGGGTTTTTTATAATTTTTTATATTTTTTTTGGTTGCCAAAAACAAGGCTTTTTTTGTTTTTTTTTTTTTTTTTGGGTCCCCAAAAAAAGGGTTTTTTATAATTTTTTATATTTTTTTTGGTTGCCAAAAACAAGGCTTTTTTTTTTTTTTTTTTTTTTTGGGTCCCAAAAAAAGGGTTTTTTTTTTAAACTGTTTTTGATTTTTTTGTTAGATTTTTGTTTATAATGGGCAACAATTACAAATGTCACATTTCTTTGTGTTGCAACGTGCAACATAAGTAAACAAACCACAAAAAAAAAATACTAGGATCTTTTTAAAGGTGTGACATTCCTAACGAATGGCTCCTTAGGGTCTGGATCCACGCCACAAAGGTGTTCCAAATATAGAATTCGGTCTCCGCACCACCTCATATAATCCAGGAGGACCTCGTAGGTGAGGTGGGTGTGCCCTGGGTAGAAAAAAACATGACAATTAGTTTTAGGCAAAATGATCCAAACAAGGATTGTAATTAATGTGCCTCAACAAATATGCTTAGGAGTCTATTGGTTGGCTTTTATCAACACTCTGAAGCAAATATGCTAAATTGCTGTTGTAAACCTTAAACTCAAACTTTCACAGCAAATTGTTCAAAAGGTTACATAAGATGGCTTGGAATGTTAGTAGCAGTTCCACCAAAGCTAAGTAAAATGCTTTTCTGCATGTAAACACAAGCAATCATTTTGAAGAATGTAAGGTGTTTTGGGTTCAATTGGTCAACACGATACATGTGCACACATTTATCTCTATCACCATTGGAATCTGTGGAGCGTTCTCTCTCACTCTTACTGTCTATAGATTGAACCTGACACATAGTAGAGACTTACCCTTAGGAATTTTGAGGGCCAGTTCTGGACGGAGCAGATGTGTCTGCTCCCCTGATCTCCTTTCCGCCATCCCAGCTGTGTTAAGAGAGAAGAAAAAGTTTATCAACAAATGGACTCACGCTAACTGTAGGTTACGCAGTCATGAAAACGCTCTAACACCCACTCATTACCCCTCCACATTTCCCTGAAAGTTTTATTTAGACATTGATATGGTGGTGATGCAGATTTGTACAGTGCAAGCGTCATTCTTCTGGGTGAAGCTTGTAGCGTTAAGGATACGTACTCCCTGCTTTTGTGCTGATTGTGTTTTTCTGATGTTTTTGGTGCCTCAGCCCTGCCTGTTCTAAGTGTTGGAAACATATCATTTTGGGAGGGCTGCGGAAAACTAATCAGGTTAGACTTACACTCTCTAGGTTTTTGGGGACAAGAGAAATAACAATCCTCCTTTTTACATGGCCCCTGTACACACCTCTAGGCACCTCCCTCCTGTTGTTTGACCCCACAGCAGGCAGCTTGCTATGGAGGCACATGAGATGAAGCCAAGCACCCTGTGCCTGTTCAGGCACTAGGCTGTGAGCCAGCCTTGCCCCCCTCCCTTCCAATGGTCTCAATGATTAGGAGTGACAGCATCAGGAGGCAATATTGGCATGCTGTCACCTCAGTTAAGGAGGAGGGGGAGTCTGTTCCAGACAAGTATTAGTGCAAAAATTTGGACCGTAAAAAATGGTCCCAGTAAGTCTTAGGGGGAATATGCACACCTATCACTTGGAATACTAATGCATAGAATGCATTCACATAAAGAACCCGCTGCCTTTAGAACAACTTGAAGCCTGAGCGGGGACATACACAGTTAGCATTTCTCCACTTACTAAGTAGACACATTACTGGAAAAGCACACAACTTACCATCATCAGGTTTTTTTGGGGCCCCTGAAGTGGATGGCGTGGCTGGCTCTGGAGAAACTGCACAAAAAGAACACAAATTGTGAACTGGAATGTGGTACATTACCGAGGAAGAGTATTTATGAAAGATTGACAAACACACATTTTCAGTGTTGACTAAATCAGGACATGATTAAATTACAATGTCCCCTAAAAATTTACAAGTACAAAGCACACCATTTCCAATGTAGAGAAACTAACACCAATTTAGAATAGGGTGGCTTGAGATAACTTACAAAAGATAACATGTCCTGTAAAGCTCCCCAAAACCACCTTTCAAACATGAAGGTTAAGCAAGAGTGTTTCATGACCAACCTTCCTGTCACATATAGCAAAACTACACTTGCTTTGACTCCAACTTAGATTATCCTAGATACACATCATCCTAGCACACACAATTCATGTGAGAATCTAATTTTAGGTACTTACAGACTAGTTCAGGGGAGCCTGGAGTGGGGGAGGATGGGGGAGACCCTACATGGGGGGATGGTGTCCCTTCATGGGGGGATGGCGTTGTATCTCCTAGAAACACAAAGACACAAATACAATCCTTGAACAAAAGCTATTTGATAAAGGCACACAGAAAGTAGTCTGGAAACATTGAAGGTAGTAGTTACAGTGGACTGGGTAAGCAGTGGCCCCTCTTCCCCAGTCCTCCACAACATACATCCTCAATGTCAGCTGCTACAAAACCCCAATGTCAAAATATATATATTACAGCCCTTATATTTACCAGGACACATTGAACACACAAACACATGTAGAATACTTACTTCCCCTTTGAGGAGAGCCCAGGTCCTCATCCGAGTCGGACAAATTGGCCTCTTCTTGGCCAACAGTTTGTTCCTGGCCCGGATCCAGGCGACTCGGCCCTGCCTGAGGCTCCTCTCTTGCTGAAGTTACATCAACCACAAAAGAAAACAAAACAAACAATCATTCCTCCAAGTTCGACCTAATACACAACACACCAGCACATCCACATTACTTACAGGGGGCCTGAGAAGGCTGAGCCGCAACATCCTGATCACTGGTTTCTAAAATAAAAGAAAAACATTATATATTATTTATGGACACAAATAGGCAGTAACCTCTCATCATGCTAGCACCATACTCAATGCCCCTACAATTCAGAACATAGAAGTGCACTTACACCAATGAGATGCATTGACCATGTTTTAAAACAGGAGGGCACCATGCAAATTAAGCGGGCGCCTAAGGCCTCGCACCTACAGGGGCCTTGCGGCCAGTGGCGGAGCACCAACATTTCGAAGGGCGCAGTCAGGGAAATCTCCCAAGTAAAAGATTGCTTTCAATCCTCGGATCAAAAAGTTGCAGCAGTGTGCTGCAGTCCCTTCACTGCGTCTGCCAGGTGTCTGTTGTCCGCTGACACTTACTCCTCCTTCTCTGCCTGGGGATTGGCCGTCTGATCATGTTATCCTAAGATGTGGAGGAATCGGTAGGTGTGTACCTGCACCAGTAGGAAGTGACTGGCCGGTCAACTCACTCTGCTATCATCAGTTGTTGCTCTGGGAGGAGAGCTCCGCCCTGGACCCGGAACATACAGGTAACCAGGCCCAGACTTGATATTTTGCAGGCTGGTCATAGATTTGTTGTGTCCACTATGCAAAGTGGTTGAGTAGCCCCAGGGAAGTTGGAAGAGTCTGAAAATGGTTGGTGGAGGAGGAGGAGAAGAAGGCCCTGGGTGGCTGGGGGACAAGGAGAGGGCCCCTGGGGGTTTTCTAGAGGAGGAAAGATCCACAATGACGCCAGAGTCAATTGCCAAGGAAGAGAGTGGAGCTGAGCAAGTCCTGCCTATCTGACATGAAAGCCAAACATGGTGTAGATGGAGCCCTTTGCCCTACACAATGACAGCACCAGAGGTGGAAGGTGAGTGGTAGCGGGTCTTTGACATTATAGAGCATATGGACTCTGTCCATTATTGGTAGTTTTGTTTGGAGTTGTCCTTTAGATGTTTAACTGTGTTGTTTTTGACCCGAGCTGTGAGGGACTGAGGTATGACAGCCCACTATGCTGAGACTTATAGTGCCCTAGAATGTTGAGGACTGAGGAATCCTTAGTCCCTAACAGAGGGCACTACAAGTCTTAGCATAGCAGGCAGTATTTCCTCATTCCCCTACAGAGAGGATTACAAGTCCAAGCAGGTAGCCTTCTGCAGTGGGACTTGTTGTGCCCTTGACTGTGGTGGACTGAGGAAGGGAAGTGTAAGAGGGTCTCTGTAAGCTCAGATGTATGGGGGAGCTTTGGGGAACACAGAGTTCCCTTTTACACCAGAGTCCCCAGCTTCCCCCCTCAAATAATGGTTCCCAAACTCTCCTTATATCAGAGTCTTCACACTTCCCTCTTACAGTGTAGTAAGTCTGGAGACTCCGATGTAAAGGGGGCTCTGTAAAATGTGATTAGAGATTAGAAATTTCTAACATTTTTATTTTCTACTTACGATCCACAATTTTCAGCTGCTCAAATGGCTCGCTGCCTCTGACTGCATATTGGAGTGTGGCCGTCCTCCTCCTCCCCTTCTTCACCAAAAGCACAAGAGGGTGCCGTCCGTCCGCTTTGGCTAGAAGCAGAAGAAAAAAAAAAACATAAAAAATACGAATGTACATAGTAGTATTAAAGGTTGTGAAGAGACACTTGATGGAGGTAGGAAAGGTAGGAGCGAGAGGGAGGGGGGGGGGGGTGTTGGTATTAGTGTTGTTGCATAGCTAAACACATGTCCACCTACCCAAAAAATTGTAACCTATCTGGTCACATGTAATGTATATTTTTACTTACCGGAGATTTGCTCCACAGCCTTTAGCAGGAGCCTGGGTGAGCGCCTTTTGGCATCACTCCAGGCCCGCTGCAGATCCACTATATCAGCCTGGAACTGAAATCTCCGCTGCAGCCTCATCCGGAGACGACACATCATCTTGTGCTTTTGGTGAAGATGCGTATAAACTTTATCATACCCCCAGAGGAGGAGGAGCTGTGGAAAGAGCAGTGTATGTTTGAGTCCAAGTATGTCCAAAATAGTACAGTCTTCAAATAACATGCTAGGTCGTCTTTGAGATATTGTAGAACAAAGAATTCCATTTCTGGTGATACATATACATCGATGTCCAAATCTACCTCCATGACATAGGTTGCCCCACACTGGTGATTTCCTCTACATGATATAGCCATTTTCTCAATTGGCCTTTCATGACACACCCAGGGCCGCCATCAGGGGGGACAGGCAGTCACTGTATTTACAACCTTATTGCTGTCCATTTAGCAGGGTGCAAGTAACTTTACACACATGTAGCATAGGTATCAACTTTTGTCACCATGTTAAAAGGACAGCAGTATGGGTAGCATTACAGTGACTGTTATTAGTCCAGGCTCACTAAACTAGCCAATGCTTGGAAAAGCAAGCCATGCAGATTGCTTTTCAGGTCCCTTTTAACACGAGCTGTCTGATTGGGTGTGGCTGTTAATTTTTGACGCAGACCTGATAAGCCCCTCAATTCTCCTTTATGGAGTGTTATATGTAAATGGGATTGCTTCATTTGAGATGCAGATTTAAACTGTGTATGGCCAGGCTGAAGGTACCCAAGTTGATTGGTCGATCACCTGGAGGACAACGTACAACCAGTCTGTCAGATTTTACACACACTTATCGCTAGCATCTCTTGTAGCCACTAGCAATAATCACTGTGTTTTCCTGGCAGGGGCAGCACCAGGAGAACACAATGGCTCCGCAGGAGGGTTTCCCCTGTCTGTGTTGATGGTGGAATCAAGGCAAAATGTTTTTCCTGCAAGCCACGGGACAAACAAAGATATTTTTTTAATGAATCCATGATTTTGCCAAAATGGAAAAAAAAAGATGTTTGCTTTGTATATTCTTAAGTTTGCTACATAACTAGAACATGTAACAGTGTTATATCATTGCAGGAGATTTCCCTTCACTTCCTGTCTTTGTGTCACCAGGACAGGAAGTGAGGGAATCTCCCGTGGGGATACAGCCAGCAATTCTTTCCTTTTATATATACTATGGACATTATAAGGCAACAATTGCAAGCTATTTCCCCACAGTGATATTCCCCTCACTTCCTGTCTTGGTGACACTAAGACAGGAAGTGAGGGAAAATCTCATGCAATGATATCACCCTACTAGAAATTGTAGTTCCGTCTAAAAAGTATACATAAAGTAAGCACTTGGTTTCCAAAGTGGCAAAATTATGGAGGAGTTAAAACCCCATAGTGTGATCGGGTAATCTGACGGTGTGTTCCTACACTCCTCAATGTGTCTGTTCATTAAGCTGTGCTGAATTATCCTTGATTCACAATTCCTGCAAGAGTTGCACATGGTATGTGGGAGATGCAAATTTAAGGTGGCATAATTATCCACACAATCACACATAATCCTTTTTAAAGGTCCCCAGCAGAATTTGATGGCATAGTGGTTCACAGCAGTGCCATCATATTCCAGTTAGATCTGTCAATTAACAAAGCAATGGGATCTGGGGGTGTATTTAACTTGCAATGGACACCCCCATTCATTATCATATGGCAGTGTGAGATGGGTCTGTTGGGAATGTGATCCATTGAGACAAGTGATTATACACTCATGTGTTTCTTTTAGAGGTGATTTGTTCAAGGCAATCCTTTGAAGACATGACCATTCCAGATTTTTGTGATCACTGATTCCATCTCAGGTGAACCAATTAGCTGCTGTGTGCAGATCCAGCTTATGATGGTAAGAGTGTCAGACAAGACAAACGGGGCCGAGCTTGCAGTGTGTATGGATGTATGTAAGGCAATAATTTTTTGCATTATGCATTTAGGGAATATAATGTTTCTAATCTTGCATATATGAAAAGGGTCAATACATTTGTCTTTATCTAGATAGATTCCAAAGCGTCAGAGCAATCTGTCACAGATAATTGGGTTTCATTTTGTGTAAAAGTTGAAACGAATCAAATCTATCTATATACAGGCATAGCCCACTTTAAGTACACAATGGGACCAGGGCATGTATGGAAACTGAAAATGTACTTAAAGTGAAGCAATCCCTTTTTTCTTTTCTCGATGCATGAAAATACACCAGCTCCATTGTAAATTTTGGCCACATTGACATAGCCTTACTCCCAAACCATGTGGGAGCATGTTAAGGGGATCCAGGACTATGACATGATAGATTACCTAGGCAAGCTGGCCAGCCACAAAATGGATATGGTGTAGTCCTGGGTACCTGGGTACCCTGTCGTTGCTCCCTAAGTTTGTTATCCCTGTCACTTATGGTTTGTGAGCAGTGTCATGGCAAGCTGAACAAGCTGTGTCCTTACTCACGATTGTATATAAAGTGAGTGTACTTAAAGCAGGGTATGCCTATCTATATCTATATAGAAAGTTCAGAGATGTGAACCTGTTCCCTATTATATACACTAATATATGGTATATAACATATTCTATAATGTATCTAATGTATATATATTGTATATAATATATACATAGTATATATATTGTCTAATATATATATTTTTTAGATACACATACATACATCTATATATATACATATAATATATATTAATATATATATATATATACATATAATATATATTAATATATATATATATATACATATAATATATATTAATATATATATATATATACATATAATATATATTAATATATATATATATATACATATAATATATATTAATATATATATATATATATACATATAATATATATTAATATATATATATATATACATATAATATATATTAATATATATATATATATACATATAATATATATTAATATATATATATATATACATATAATATATATTAATATATATATATATATACATATAATATATATATATATATATATATATACATATAATATATATATATATATATATATATACATATAATATATATATATATATATATATATATATATATATAATATATATATATATATATATATACACATATAATATATATATATATATATATACACATATAATATATATATATATATATATATATACACATATAATATATATATATATATATATATACACATATAATATATATATATATATATACATATAATATATATATATATATATACATATAATATATATATATATATACATATAATATATATATATATATATATACATATAATATATATATATATATATATATACATATAATATATATATATATATATATACACATATAATATATATATATATATATATATATATACACATATAATATATATATATATATACATATAATATATATATATATATATATATATATATATATATATATATATATACACATATATATATATACACACATACATATATATATATATATATATATATATAGGGAACAGGTTCACATCTAGGAAGTTTCTATAACAGGAAGCTTCTAGATCACGTCTAATAGGCAGAAAGTGCATGCGCAGATCAGCAGACCAAAAGTTTCTTGCACACCCGCTAGATAAGCGACCCACCCTGCCACCATCCCCCATCCCCCATCCCGCACCCTGCACACTCACACCCCCTCCTTACCTTACACACAAATGCCACGATTTCGTCTGTAAACAGTGCAGGAGCCATGATGCACACTTACGACAGGGCCTGGACAATTTCCGGAAACGTGTGCACGCAGCAAAAGTTTCGTTTCCGGTTTCATGTATAAATGTGAGAACGCGGTTTTGTATATTCGCGAATTCGCGAATAGTGAACATACACAACCATTAAGCAGATTTAACTTAGAAAAAGAAATACAAATACATACATTTGTGGACACCAGAAAACTTTATTTAGACACATGAAGACATTTTAAAAAAAAAATTGGAAACATGCTGTTTATTACATTTGTATTTTTCAAACCAAAACAACCTTTGTACAACATTTAGACCATATACATCGACAAAGAGCCCATAATCAACAGATGCATGTGCAGATTGACAGAATTATGTTAACAGCAATAAATACTTACAGAGAGTCAACACACAACACAGCCAAATCTCACCTCCATAAATAACAAAGGGCCAAAAATGTTACCCATAAAACATGTGACACACAAATATATTGGACCTCTTCGTAGGTCAAATCTTTCCTGATGTCTGAGTGAGCTATATATAATCCAAGCAAACACACCCAGAATGGTAACGCCCAGTCCAAAAATTAACTGTGTGTATCCTGTGTGTTTTGGAGCATGCTCAGTTGCCAAAACAAGGGAAATAGAAATGAGGAATAGAAATGTATGTAGGTGTGTATAGTATATGTGAATTGAAAAAATTCTCTCTTGAAGTTTGCTAGTCATTATTTAGAATGTTTAGATACAGGAATACATACATATATATACAATTACGTGAGAGAGAGAGAAATATATATTTAGGGAAACAATTGAAACACACCTTTTGGGATTTGAGAAGTGAGATTGTGACGATTGACCAGATATGTAAGCCAACAATCTGACTCATCACTCATGAACATCCCTAAATTTGGCGTGGCAATTATATCAGGCGTTCTTATGTGCATTTTGGCTGGCGTTTTCCCAGGCGTTTTGACATGCATTTTTTGGGCAGGCATTGTTATATGAAATCACCTACAAAAGCCCCAAAAACAGACCACAAACACGTACATGTGAACGTAGCCCGTTTGGGGGCGTTTGAGGGGGATTTGTCCAGCTCAAGGATCAGCTCCCAAAACAGGCAAAAAATCCAATCCTATTCAGTTCAATGGCCCCTGTTCCCATGTGAGCATTTTGACGGCATGAGGAAAACACCCAACGCTCACTGAGAAATAGCACAATGATTAGGGAGTCTGCCTTCCTGCTGTAGGTTTGTAAGTTCGAATCCGGAAGGTGCCCTCTGTATGGGCAACACTTGGATATCTCCAATCCTCCAAATGTTGACATCATTAATTTTGTTCATGTTTGAAAAAGGCATGTGTATCAGCAAACTTTTAATCCAAAGACATGAACAAAATACAAAAGATGCCCCATAAAGTCAATATGTAGCAATATTGTGAGCTAAAGCTCTATTTGTTTGTTGGGCATACTTTGCTAATTAGCCAAGTATAAGGGATATATATATATATACCTTCAGTTAAATGTGTAGTAAAATGGTAACACTTGGCCATACCCATATGGAAGAAAAGGTAGTATTTGCAATATATTTCTAAAAACATTCTTTGGAAACACATAAAATATTGTCAAAATTGTGACATTTCCTTGATATGTGTGAAATGCTAATAATCTTTCTTTGAAATATGTTTTACATCTATTTTTTTTCTATCTGACGACCAATTCCCCAATGTAATATTTTGTGGGTTTTTTCAGAGAATGTGGAGGTTCTATATAAACACTGTAGATTTGACTGCTATGATTTCGGAGTTAGCAGGAAAGGTGTATGGAATGTGATGGTGTTTACCAAAGGATCCCTTGTTGGAAGTGTGCATGTTTTTCCAATTCCGCCGGTTTTTGCCATTTTCTATGGGCGAGACAGCGGATTTGCAAGCGGTATTCAAAAAAAAATTGACCCAAAATCGCGCTGGCGAAATTTTTTGAGCCAATTTGACGTTGCGCATGCGCACATTCGCGAGTTCGCAGCTCGCGGCTGGAGGAGCTGTTTAACCTTTCCACACTTTCGCAGATATCTCTCTTTCTAAGTCAGTTTTTGAGATTTTTTAAACGCAAGTCATCTCCAAATTGACTTCCACACCTTCCACAGTGATTTGGGATTTTTGGGGGTACAGGGGAAAATTTGGCTAAACTTTAGTCGAGCTTTTAGCTGGCGTGGTTTTAAGTCGCGCTCTGACCATATTGCATCTTAATGAATCTCACACTAGGCGCTATTTTCCGCCCGCCGTTCTTTGAATGCCAATTTCAGACTTAAATAATCGCCGCTTCGCAAAATCACGCCGAAACGCCAATTCGCCGTACTATGAATCAGGCCCATATTCTCAAATGGGAGTGCCGATACTTGGTATCAGAAGATGATGATGGGGTCTCTGATGAAGCACGGTCTAAGAGTCCCCAGCAAGCCGACACATTTTGCATAAGGCTTCCTCAGGGCCAGAGAGACCAAGACAGACCGCTATTTCTACAAATGATATATACAAAAATAATACATAAATCACCAACAACTTTTAAATAAGAAAGATGTACATATTTTGTTATATAAGTGACATATAGATACATCAAAATATCAAAACATGAGTTATATGTGTGCCTTAGTACTGACCCCAATGCGAATCGGATCATGGCAGACAGAGCAGGGTTATGGACTGAACAATCAAGTTATCCATATACAATCCTCCCATCGGCCTTGAAAGCCCCATCTTTTTTCTACTTTGTGTCTATATATATATATATATATATATATATATATATATATTTACTTGTTATAAAAAAAGAGCACAGCCCTTTAATTATTGTAATTTATTTGTGGGAACACAAAGCAGTGATTGCAGCACACTTTGAACCCCTTGGCTCTGGCGGTACGCGAATATGTGGCCTCTTGGCGCTTGGTCCTTAGCGCTGAGGGGCAGCATATTTGCGTGAATTGCTCCCAGTACACCTGAGCAGAGAGCGCGTGCACGCTACCGGCACAGTTACTGTCCCCTAGCCGAAAGCTCCTGATCGGAGTTTCCAAGCCATGTGACAGCTGTGATCAATCACGGCGGTCCTGTGATCTTAAGCCGCGCCACGCCTCCCAGCGTCATAAACCTCTTCAAGGGCCTAGAGGTTCCGTTGCGAAGCGGATAAGCCACATTTAAGTGGGTTATATCACAAACAATGTCCGCATGAGCACAGTTTGCTAGGACAACACATTATCTAGGAGATAGGGTAGCACAGGAGTACTAACACCTATACACATTGGTACTTGTATTTTATTCATCCACAGGAAACTGTGAATAAATAACGCAGATGTGTGAGTGGAGCCCTGTACAGCTGTGTTGTTTTCAGATACCCACACCCGCTGTCACACAGTGTGGAGCGCTGTCAGTGGGAGGTGGGTGTATAGGAGCATGTTACATCTTAAATATGGGAGTAACATGTAGCAGGCTTCTAAAGGTGAACTTATCGTTTAACTCTCCAGCCCTATAGAAGAGAAAAACTTCACTTTTTTGAGTTTTGAGAAAAAAAAAAAGAAGTAAATTCTAAGCAGAAATGATTAATATTTTTAAGTTATGCTATGTGAATGAGAACATGTAACAAATATAAAATAGGCTTTATCTCAGTGTAAATACACTTTAAGAACTGTTTACTGAACATTTAAAATGAGATGAAAGTAGATGATTAACTAAAAGTGCAAATAAAACACCCAGGAGTGGATTTTTTTTTTAAAGGCAAATAGATTGTGCGCTTTGCAAATGCATTTGCACTCATTTTCCCCAGAGTTTAGCAAATGTAAAAAAGCATTTATTTTCCTTGCACCTGATTGGGTATACTTTGCAAAGCAAAATTTTACCGCATTTACTAAACTCTGGGGGAAATTAGTGCAACTGCATTTACAAAGTGCACAGTCTACTTGCCCTTTCTAAATCCACCCCCAGTCTTCGGTTTACTTTCCATACCATGTCTGGTTATTATACCACATTCATTTTACAGGATTCCCTTGTTTGTTACAGACAAAATGTATACACAAATGTCAGTTATACGGCACTACCCATCATAATTGTTTTAACTTCATGAAGTGGTTGTTTAGACTTATAAATGTTGTTCTCGCTGATCTACAAAGATGTATCGGTGGTTTTTAATCTTTCAAATACTGTCTGAATTTTTCTGTCAATTATTTCCACTTTTGGAAATTTTCTCTCTTTGTTATGAGATAATATAAGTAGGCGAGTATATTGCATGTACAACATGGAGAGGATGACTAATAAAACTATGTTTATACTCCCAAGTCAATCCAATTGTCTATATTAAACTACTTTTCCAGAGTAAAAGTGTCACGTTTTTATGTGGCAGAATATTTAACTGTTGAATCAGTTCCTAAAGAGCAAATGTGTTCAGCACTCATGGCTAAAAGAGTATTATGTTCTGTAACTGGTAAAAAAAAGAGAACAGTTATTTAAACCATCCCAAAACACGGCCAAATCCAAAAAGGCAGAACAGTATTAGAAATGTGGGGCCTAAATGTAATATTTAGAGTAACTTTTTAAACTCTCATTACAGGATGTCAACAGGACATAGGATCCTTAGAACACTATGGGGTTGATTCACTAAAAGTGGAGAGTGCAAAATCTGGTGCAACTCTGCATAGAAATCAATCAGCTGCCAAGTATTTTTTAATAGTGCGCTTACAATGTGGCATAGAGTGTATACAACCAACACAATAAATCATATAGTGATACTGAACCACACAGTGGTGATAAAAAACATAAAAAATAAATACATCAAAAGTCCAATTAAAAAAACAATCTTTCAAAAGAATGCATAAGCGTGATAACACACAAAGAGTCTTTTAAAGAAAGAAGTGTCTTCCAATTAGACCACTGTGAGACGACAAATCTGTCACACAAACGTGAATAAGATGGCCCCTTACCGACTGGTAACAAAAGCCAGGTGCAATAAACTATAACCTCCACTTGTGCACAAAACTTGTCTGGTGTCACCCAAGTGGTATGCGTGGCTTCTTACTGGAATTCTAAAGAGGGTAGGCCTGGAACCTCTATTGGTATATGAGTAGTGTTGACAGTATCCAAAGTCAGCTGCCGACCAAAAGGTATAGATGTCTATCCCTTCCCAGGGGCGTATCACTCTCCTTTAAGGACTGAGGCTGGATATAGCGGTCTCAAATGAAGCTCCCACAAGATGGAAAGGAAAAATGGCCAATGGCCTGCTCCAGTCCCAGCTGACGCCTAGTAAGGAAAAACGCATCGGGGGGAGCCGCCACGCCATCACGCGACGTGGACCGTGCTGCAGACGACCACGTTTTGCTACAGGAACCTTGTCTTGTCCATTTGATGCCACGTAAGTGCAATATCGCATTTAGATAAAGTGTTTTAATAAGGGTAACGCACTATTGGCCATTTTTCCTTTCCATCTTGGGGGAGCTTAATTTGAGACAGCTATATCCAACCTCGGTCCTTAAATATCCTTTGGATACTGTCCACACTACTATACCAACAGAGGTTCCCTCTTTAGAATTCTGGTAAGAAGCCACGCATACCACTTGAGTGACACCAGAAGTTTTGTGCACGAGTGGAGGTTATAGTTTATTGCACCTGGCTCTTGTTACCAGTCAGTAAGGGGCCATCTTATTCACGTTTGTGTCACAGATTTTTTAGTCTCACAGTGGTCTAATTGGAAGACACTTCTTTCTTTAAAATACTCTTTGTGTGTTATCACGCTTATGCATTCTTTTGAGAAATTGTTTTTTTAAATGGACTTTTAATGTATTTATTTTTTGTGTTTTTTTTCACCACTGTGTGGTTCAGTATCACTATATGATTTATTGTGTTGGTTGTATACACTCTATGCCACATTGTAAATGCACTATTTCATTGTTTCACTGTTATTTTCACCTTTTCTATTGCAGCTGCATATTATTTAGGTTAGTGCACCCTTATTCATTTTTTCAAGTATTTTTTAATGTCAAAGCTTAATTGAACAAGCTGAAGTTAAAAGCTGATTGGCTACCATGCACAGCTGCACCAGTACACTCCAAAAAAGGTCAGCCAACCAGAGTGTTCCATGGGGGGGAACAACACAATAGCTCAGCAGGGGAGATTGGTGTACTAACATCACATAGTTAGTACAGTGGCTCCTCCTAAGCTGTCAGGTTTTTTTCCTTCAGCCCGCTGGGTTGAACGGAAAAAACACTAGTAGTGTGTACAAGGCTATTTTTGTTCAGCCAACTAGAATGAGCTTCCCCCATCCACACAAACGAGATGGATGGAGGAATCGGTCAGAATATACTGATAGCAGCTGCAGCTGCTAATCTATTGAACATTTTGCAACATGTCCCCTTGAAAAAAGTCGATTAAACAATCAACTTCTGACAAGCTGTGGAACCCACACAATGATCCAAATTCAGCTGCTCTTTCGAGATTTTCCAATGTATCCCTTTGACAGAAGTCAAGAACTGTTCGGCCGGAGAGCTGACAGACTGATCAAACTTTGGTTGGTCCCTGGGAGATTTTCCAATATATCCCTTTGGGAGAAGTTAATTTAAAACAATCAACTTCTGTCAGGTCAGGTTGCCCACACACTGGTTCAGGTCCCTGACTAACCATCTGAATTTCGATCCATCTATGGCCAACTTTATCTAGCCAGTTAGTGTCAGACTGGCAACCATACATAGGTCTGTGGGAATTTGTGCAGACATCTGCAGACAGTCCTAGCTGATTAATCAATGGAGAAGAGTCCACATCTAGGATGGATTTACCCAGCCAAATACTATTGTTCCTCCGAGATACAGCAGTATCAGTTGATACAAGTGAGTATTTCTTATGATTGGTTGTTTTACATTTTCTAGAAGTACACCTTTTAGATTCTTAGCTAAATATAAGTCTTTTGAAATTAGTCTTTCACAGTTTACTTGTGCCATAATTAATATTGTTGCATAAACTTGATTTTTATATATACATAAATGCTTCTTTTAGTGGTCATCTCTATGTCACTGAGATTAATGACATTTAAAGTGTATTTCCCAAGCATTACCCAAATGAATTGCCAATCTTCCCTCTTCACCTCTAAAGCATGTCTCGGCTTGTATTTGTTTTTCCTTTACCTTGTTCCTGTAGTGATTAGGGATGAGTTCGGCCTGAGCCATGTTCGGTTAGTGATTTCATTGCTATCCCTGCCCCTTTGCTTTGATCTCTCAACAAAATAAAGCATGGAGACATGGATGGGTGGGTGAGTTTTCTTTGAATATTAAAAATAATTGAAATAACGTTTTCAGTTTGTGTTGTTCGGATACAGTTTATTTCCACTTTATGTGTTGGGCATTCCCAGTGTTAGTGCTTCCTAGGGCTGTGGCGAGTGCAAGCTTCCATAAGAAGCAGTGACAGCAAGAAGCTGTCATATATAGAAGCCACTTCTACTGTATATATGATTTTTAGCTCCCTCCGCATAGGGGGTTTGTAAGAACGCCCGAATGGACAAAGTTTACTCCGAACCGCCGACTCATCCTTATTAGTGAGAATCACCTTTCATTACTCTCTGTGGCAACATTACCAGGCCTGTAAAATTCATGGAGGAGCATCTGCCAGTAGCTCCGTTCCTCTTGACTTTGGTACACCTCCCAGAACAAAATTTCACAGTTCAAAGTCAAATTACGCAGAGCCTGTAATAAATTAGTTTCCATTCATTTTAGGGGGAAAAAAAAGATGTAGATTTAGCAGAAAAGTCAGTTAAAAATTAAAATTGTTTTCCTCAAGGCTTCTGTATAATCTGTTATTTATTTTCTATATACCCCACACTATACATTCACTCCTGGCATTGTGTTATGATGGTCAGTCCTTTCATTTAGATGTTCCTCAAAATGCTGTATCCGTGTTAGTGAAGTCCGATACAGGTTGAAAATTCTCAGGTTATTGCAATCCAAGATTTAAAAATAGACTCATGTAATGTGTAGTGTCGCTTTCTTTCGTGTTTGCCTGTACAATGGAAAGTACTTTATCCATTCTCCTGTTAGCATACTCTGTAATGATGTCATTACCAGGACAGAGTTGCTGGGCTTAAAAATCTTTGTTTACTCATGGGAGAAGCCATCTGTCACGTATCCAAGACTCTGTTCTCTATAGTATATAGAGCACAAAGAGCATGCTTCTCTATCAGCTCCATATTGTTGTATATTGTATGAGGAAAGTTGGTCACTATGGCTACAGCTGTTTGATTAACATTCCTTTTGGAATGCCAGTGCCAGTTTTCCTATGATGGTCCCCAGGGGCAGGCTTGGCCAGGGAGCAGGGTGGCAATTTCCCCCCAGGCCGCACATACTTATTTTCAAAACGGCCTGTGACTGCTCCCCGCTGACGATTTTTTTTTCTGTTGGGGAGGAAGAAAGTCGAGTCAGGGGAACAGCCACAGCGGCTTGCAACTAACTGTAGGCCGGGGGGAGGGGCAGACGCCGCCGGATTACAAGCAGAGTGAGGATATCCCGCTTACCTGGCGGCTGCTCTCATACGAAACCCCGCCTCCTGGACCGGCTCCTATGATAGACAGCACATTGGTGACGCGATTGGAGGCAGGACTTCGTATGACGGCGGTCGCCGGGTAAGTGTGAGATCCCCGCTCTGTGTAATCCTCCAGCTCTCCTCTCTCTTCATTGCAGACTACATTGGATGGTCATGCACTGGCGAGGCTGCATTGGATGGTCATGCACTGGTGAGGCTGCATTGGATTGACACTGACCAGCCTGCATTGGATGGGCACTGATCAGGCTGCTTTGGATGGGCATGCACTTGTGAGGCTGCATTGGATGGGTACTGATCAGGCTGCATTGGTTTGGCACGCACTGGTGAAGCTGCATTGGATGGGCACTGTTTAGGCTGCATTGGATGGGCATGCACTAGTGAAGCTGCATTGGATGGGCACTGATTAGGCTGCATTGTAGAGGCATGCACTGTTGAGGCTGCTTTGGATGGGCACTGGCGAGGCTGCATTGGATTGGCATGCACTGGTGAGGCTGCATTGGATGGGAACGCACTGGTGAGGCTGCATTGGATGGGCACGCACTGGTGAAGGCTGCATTGGATGGGCACGCACTGGTGAAGGTGCATTGGATAGGCATGCACTGGTCATGCTGCATTGGATGGGCACTCAGGCTGCATTGGATGGGCACTAATCAGGCTGCACTGGTGAGGCTGCATTGAAGGGCACTGATGAGGCTGCATTGAACAGCACTGATGAGGCTGCATTGATGGGCACTGATGAGGCTGCATTGGAGGGGCATGCACTGGTGAGGCAGCTTTGGATGGGCACTGGTGAGGCTGCATTGGATGGGCACGCACTGGTGAAGGCTGCATTGGATGGGCACGCACTGGTGAAGGTGCATTGGATAGGCATGCACTGGTCATGCTGCATTGGATGGGCACTCAGGCTGCATTGGATGGGCACTAATCAGGCTGCACTGGTGAGGCTGCATTGAAGGGCACTGATGAGGCTGCATTGAACAGCACTGATGAGGCTGCATTGATGGGCACTGATGAGGCTGCATTGGAGGGGCATGCACTGGTGAGGCAGCTTTGGATGGGCACTGGTGAGGCTGCATTTGATGGGCACGCACTAATGAGGCTTTATTGGATAGGCATGCACTGGTGAGTCTGCATTAGATGGGCATGCACTGGTGAGGCTGCATTGGATGGGCCACTGGTGAGGCTGCATTGGATGGGCACTAATCAGGCTGCACTGGTGAGGCTGCATTGAAGGGCTCTGATGAGGCTGCATTGAAGGACACTGATGAGACTGCATTGAAAGGCACTGATGAGGCTGCATTGATTGGCACTGATGAGGCTGCATTGGAGGGGCACGCACTGGTGAGGCTGCTTTGGATGGGCACTGGGGAGGCTGCATTGGATGGGCATGCACTGGTGAGGCTTTATTGGATAGGCATGCACTGGTGAGGCTGCATTGGATGGGCACTGGCGAGGCTGCATTGAAGGCCACCGATGAGGCTGAATTGAAGGGCACTGATGAGGCTGCATTGATGGGCACTAATCAGGCTGCATTGGATGGACACAGATAAGGCTGAACTGGTGAGGCTGCATTGAAGGGCACTGAGGAGGCTGCATTGAAGGGCACTGAGGAGGCTGCACTGATGGGCACTATTGATGCTACATTGATGGGTACTGGTGAGGCTGCATTGGATGAGCACTGGTGAAGCTGCATTGGATGGCCCCTAATCAGGCTGCAATGATGGGCACTGATCAGGCTGCACTGGTGAGGCTGCATTGAAGGGCACTGATGAGGCTGCATTGATGGGCACTGATGAGGCTGCATTGGATGGACACTAATCAGGCTGCATTGATGGGCACTGATCTGGCTGCACTGGTGAGGCTTCATTGAAGGGCACTGATGAAGCTGCATTGAAGGGCACTGATGAAGCTGCATTGAAGGGCACTGATGAGGCTGCATTGATGGGCACTAGTGATGCTACATTGATGGGTACTGGTGAGGCTGCATTGGATGGGCACTAATCAGGCTGCATTGGATGAGCACTAATCAGACTGCATTGATTGGCACTGATGGGCACTGGTGAGGCTGTATTGAAAGGCACTGATCGGGCTGTATTGATAGGCACTGATGAGGCTGCACTTATGGGCAACAGTGACACTGCATTGATGGGCACTGATCAGGCTGAATTGGATGGGCACTGGTGAGGCTACATTGGATGGGCACTGGGGAGGCTGCATTGGATGGGCACCGGTGAGGCTGCATTGGATGGGCACTGATCATGCTGCACTGATTGACCTCCTTTTTTCTTTTTTTTCTTTTTGGGGTGTTCTGAGTGGATGATTTTCCTCTAAAGCAGAGGTCTTCAAACTATGCCCCCCCCCCCCAGTTGTTCAGGAACTACAATGCCCATCATGCCTAGTCCTGTCTGTGAATGCCAGAGTTTTTCAATGCCTCATGGGATGTGTAGTTCCGCAACAGATGGAGGGCCGAAGTTTGAGGATCCCTGCTCTAAAGGATCAGGTTGTGTGAGAATAGTTTGATATTTCTATTAAGATAACATCTCTGTGAATTAAAGCTAAACTCCAAGTAAAAATACATCTTTCAGTGGTGCAAGCTATTTTAATAGAAAAGCTGAGAGTCTGTTACAACATCCCCTTTTAGTGGCTAATTTCTATGAAATATCAGCAATTCATAAAAAGCAGATTTGGCCAGGAACCTGTCGGATGTATGAGGATGTATAAGGGAGGCAGCTACATCACAACCACTCCTCTCCCAATGGCACTATGAGAAGCTACAGCTTCTCCGCTACAGGGAATTGTAGTAAATGGGCTTTAATTTGCATAGTCTGCCAATCGCTGGCATCAAGGACCATGACCGACAAGGAGACTCCTGGCCTGTCAGTAATAATATGAGGTCAATGGAGGTGGGACAGATCTTCTGACCTGTCAATCTGGATCTCTGACACTCCTGGGCCCACCCAATGCAGAAAGTGGGGACATAATTATGTCACCACTCACAGAAAATAGGACTACAATGTGGAAGTGACCAGACTGGTGGCTGAGGGAATACAGGGCATAGCAGCTATAAAGCAGATGTTAAGGGGACTGAGACCTGAAATTCAAAAAAAAAGAAGTAATGAAGTAATGGTTTCTCACTTCCACTATACTACTGTATCATAGTTGGAACATACAAGTTAAAGGTAAGGAAACATCAAAACAGACCTGCAATAAAATTTCTGCCTGGAGTTCAGCTTTATAGACTTATACCGGCTTATTTAACAGAGAAGGATAAAGCATTAAAGCGTTTGTTACCCCAGCACTTCATATTCCTGATATGTGCCTGCTGTATCATATACTTGTAAGGGAAAGTCTCCTGTTCTTTTTGTATTGCTTCCTTTATGTGAAATCCCTGGTGATCTTGCTAGTCCAATTGCTTTCCTAAAAAAAAACTGACCACACTAAACACATTGTGGTCCGTTCTCTAGCTATGCTGGGGCCACTCTCCTCCAATGATCAGATTTGTCCTGATAATGTTGTGTTTTTTTTTTTTTTATATATCTTTACAAAAATGTTTTGCCTTTCATTTAGTTTTTAAACTGAATAGGTCGTTTTACAAGGTGATCGTTTACAATCTACAAAGTACAGTCCTAACAACAGCCAATCAGAATCCATCTTGTACTTAGACTTTAGTAAAATAAATCTGATTGATTGTCATTGGTTCTTGTAGTTTGTACTAAGTTCTCTGCCCCTCTGCATTATTTATTCTTAAGTCATTTATGTAAACACATACTGAGAAATTCAGTAAAACATGAACAACAATTTTCTTGGAGTAGTTTCTTTTAAAACTATCTATGCCTAAGTCAGACAAGCATTTGCACCAGTTTTGGTAATTTTCAGGTAGTTCTAACAACTGCCACTTTAAGAACCTTTCAGAATGGCAGCTACAGATTGTAATAGAATTGTAACGAGTACGCAGATTAAAGCGGTTGTAAACCCTAGAAAAAAAAAAACCTGCAAGACAAAGGTATAATGGGCTAGTATGCATCGCATACTAGCCTATTATGTGTAACTTACCTTAGAACAAAGCCCCGGCACAGACCCCCGGACATCGCTGCAGGCGCTGCCATGATCCCTCGCCGTCTCTTCCGGGTTCGGCGGCTCCGGCGCGGTGATTGGCCGGAAGAGACGGCTCCGGCGCGATGATTGGCCGGAGCCGCGATGACGTCACTCCCGCGCATGCGTGCGGGAGTGATTTTCCGGCAAGCTCCCGGCAAATTAATTGAAGGTCCCCCCGGACCTTCAGAGCGCATGCGCCGCTCGCGAGAGTGGCTGCATGCACTGTAAATATCTCCTAAACCATGCCGGTTTAGGAGATATTATTTGTACCTACAGGTAAGCCTTATTATAGGCTTACCTGTAGGTAAAAGTGTCAAAAAGCGGGATACTACCGCTTTAAGGAAATGGCGGTAATTAAGACCAGGTGTGAGCTTGGGCTCTGAGTGGGGCGTAACTGTGCTGGAAAGCTGTAATGAATACTCACTGCATTGCCAAACTCCAAATAACTATATAAACAAACAGTAGTACTGTATGGGATCCGAATGATTATGTTGATCACATGCAACGGAGATGCTCAGATTGGCTCTGTACCCTGAGTCTATGACAGTCCAGTTGACAACCATTGATGGGCACAACAATCTCCCAAAGGCAGTTTATACAGCTGCGTTTAAAAAAGAAAAACGACAGAGGATAAATAACAGTTCACCAATCCACTATTTATAAATGTAATGCAATAGAAAAAGTGACACTGTCACCGGAGGAGTACAGGAGCTGCCATTTCCTGCCTTCTGAATAAAATGCTAGTTGTCTGACTGTCGCTGACCTAGAACTCTCATGCTGTAAATGAGTGACATAGAAGTGTCAGAATTTTATGTCTATACTTGTTCTGAGTCAGACACTCAGAAAGCATTAAAGCCAGAACTTCTACTTGACAGCCAGGGAATTAGCATTGTCTGGAGGAGAGTTCATCAGAGGCAGCCCCCCCCCCCCATAATTCTCCCATGAGTCCCTTTTTAACCACTTGACCTCGAGAAGATTTACCCCCCTTCATGACCAGGCCATTTTTTGTGATATTGTAACTGACAATTGCACTGTCATGCAACACTGTACCCAAATAAAATCGATGTAATTTTTTCCCCCACAAATAGAGCTTTCTTTTGGTGGTATTTGATCACCACTGCATTTTTATTTTTTTCGCTATAATCAAAAAATACAGTCAATTTGGGAGAAAAAAACAATATTTTTTACTGTCTGCTACAAAACATATCCAATAAAAAGATTTAAAAATATCAAATTTCCTCATAAATTTAGGCCAATATGTATTCTGCTACATTTTTGGTAAAAAAAAAAAAAAAATCCCAATAAGTAGACATTGATTGGTTTACGCGAACACTATAGCGTCTACAAACGATGGTATATATTTATGGAATTTTTAATTTTTTTTGTTATACTAGTAATGGATGCGATCAGCGACTTATAGCAGGACTTCAATATTGCGGTGGACAATTGGACACTAACTGACACTTTTGACACTTTGGGGAAACCAGTGACACGAATACAGCGATCAGTACTAAAAATATTCACTCTCACTGTACTAATGACACTGACTGGGAAGGGGTTAAACATCTAAGGCGATCAAAGGCTTAACTGTGTGCCTAGCCAGTGTTTGTGTACTGTGTGTGCTGCTTTTACTAAGGGAAGAGATGGATTTTATTCCCAGTTTCGCAAGGACTCAAAATCCATCCCATAAAACCCATCTCTCCCCCCGTAAAAATGGAGATCTGCCTTGCTTATGTAAAAAAAAAGAGCTCCATTCTGAGTCTCTACCCAATGGTAGGCGGGTGCCGGCGAACATCCAGTGCCCGGCACCCCCAGGTTGACTTCTGCTGTGAGTAATAGCAGCAAAAGCAACCCAGCGTCTGCGCGCACCCCCCTACAGGTGGAAGTGCAGAATTGCGTATATATACCTGATCAATCTACCTGATATACCAGTAAACCTGCTATGGGGTGATCCAGAAGTGGTTAAATAGGCCTGTATTTGTAAAACCAGGTAGGCAGTTTGTGTGTCCATGTTGTACTTTCTCTTTTTTATATAAAAATAAAACATGCAGCAACATTGTAACACAATGGCTGCGTGAATTCTCACACGCCTGGCCCATACATCCTTCAGATACAGGAAGCAGAGCTAGACATATAGAAGGGACTTGATGTATGGAAACAGTTCACATCTTGTAGCTTCTTGAAAACAAACAGGACGCTTGGGATGTTGTGTATTAGAGTTGTGACATCACAGGCTGCGTGTGCAGAGTGGAAAATAGAAGCCTGGCTTTCCTGACAGGCCGTCTTATGTCACATCCCAGGGGAAGGGCAACACAGTCAGACGTGTCACACATCAGGTACTCTCTCTTCTCAATTCCCTCACTTAGCAGTACACCATGGCCTTTTAATACGTGGAATTAAAACTGCACCATAGTGATGTAGTACTGTTTTTTTCTAAACAATTAATTTGCTAGAGAAATCTGCTTACAGAGAAGTTGGCATGCTGCTTTAAAATGAGAATTGTTGAAATCACACAAAAAAAATCTGATTTGAAAGAAATTTTAGTATGTGCGTTGTTTAAACCTAAAAAAGCCAGTTGCCACTGCTGTCCCTGACTTCAGTCATTTTAGATCAAGGAGGAATAGCATCCTTCATATTCTCCCAGTATAGCTTTTCTGTTATAGTGACACTGTCATTAATTTACCAAACACAATTCCCCTGCCCTACTCTGCCATCTAGTCCTCGCATCGTTAGGATCCAGTACAATTATGGCTGTGTTGGATGTCTGGTTCTCCACTGTGTGCTGGGGTTCCATCCATCAGGCACTATATCACTTTATAGTCCTGTAGTAATGTACAGGCCAGAAAATGGAGCCACAGCGTACAGCAGGGACCAAGACATCCAACACAACTGATATTATATCCGGGTTTGCTGGGAGTGAAAATTCAGGTAAAGGGCAGTGGGGCAGGTAAATACAGACATTCTTTTTTTAGGGTATCACCAGCAGACAAAAAATCAACCCTCTACCTGACATCTTTGAAAATGATGTCTCTGTGTCTACCTCTGACATTAAATCATGCTGGCCAATAGAGATGGGCAGAGCGACCCCCTGTTTTATTAAAAATGTGTTTTATAAACAACCTTTAAATAGGAAGTAAACTCTTCCCTGCAAAGTAAATGCATAATGTGCTAGTATGCATAGCATACTAGTACATGACGTGACACCTGCAAACGAAGCCCGCATTTTCCCTGCTGGCGGCCGCATCCATCTTCGCCCATCTTTCTTCCGGGTCTGCGGACTCCAGCTGTATTACTGTCCAGAGCCAGGTGAAATCACTCCAGCGCATGCGCATGGGAGACGCCGGTCAAGGCACAGGGCTCTGAAGAAATGGCAGAGGCGGCAGTTTCTTCAGAGCGCATACGCCGATGATGTAATCGGCTGCATGCAATGTAAATATCTCATAAATGGTGCAAGTTTAGGAGATATTTACAGTACCCATAGGTAAGCCTTAATAAAGGCTTACCTATAGGTAAAAGTTATAAAGGTGGGTTTACAGCCACTTTAATACCTTTAGTCATGCCACAACATCAGGGCAACTGAACACTATACTGTAGACTTGTTATGTGTAAAGTCTCTTTAGTTTCAGGAAGTTGTCACACAACTTCCTTAAACTAAATCTCTTTAAAATCGACCTGACAATTTCCCCAATTGCCTGTGCCCGTGCCCCCCTCCATGACTTTTCCATCAAGGTCAATAATGCAACCATCAATCCCTCACCTCACACCAGGGTACTAGGTGTAATCTTAGACCCTGACCTGTCCTTTCAGCCCCAAATCCAATTGTCAAAAGCTTGTAGTCTTCACCTCCGTACCATCTCTAAAATTCCCCCCTTTATAACTAATGAAACCACCATGCTACTCATTCACTCCCTTGTTATCTCTCGTCTTGACTATTGCAACTCCCTTATAATAGGCTCACCTCTCCATAGGCTATCACCTCTTCAGTCTATCATAAATGCTGCTGCCAGACTCCTCTACCTTACCAATCACTCAGTGTCTGCCCCCCTCTCTGCCAATCCCTACACTTCCTTCCGATTGCTCAGCGAATTAAATTCAAAACCCTAGCAACATCATACAAAGCCATTCAAATCTGCCCCGAGCTACATCACCAATCTTGTCTCCAAAGATCACCCAAACCGTCCTCTCTGCTTCTCTCAAGACCTCCTGCTCTAAAGGTCCCTTGTCTCCTCCTCCCATGCTCATCTCCAGGACTTCTCCAGAGCCTCTCCCATCCTCTGGAACTCTCTACCTCAATCTGGCCGGCTATCTCCTTTACTGGTTGCTCCGAAAACTCATCTCTTCAGGGAAGCCTTTTACATCCCCAACTAATCTTTTATCACTTTCATCAGCTTATCCCCTACAATTACAACCTTTTGTACCACCCACCAACAGCAGCACTGAAAGGGTTTTATCACTGGGGGGCAGAATGTGCAAATTAATGGAAGCAGAGGGTAAATGGACGTTCCAGTCTCCTTGCTGCAGCGGGTTAGGTGCTGCGCTGTGGGCGGGACTGCGCTGCCCCTGGGTGTCCTCACTCCCAATCTCAGGCTCAGATCTCTGCTGGTATGGTTTCCAGCTGTCCGGTGAAAAGCCAGACAGAGGTGCTCTCCCTTTTACTCCCTTGGTGCTTAGAGGAAGAACTCTTCTGGGCAGTTAAATAAAACTCTCCACTCCTCCTACTGCACAGTGCATATTGGGATTGGTAGTGTAATCATTATAATGTAGCTGTTATATGGCTGCAGTCTCAAACTACAACTCCCAGCATTCTCAACAATTAGAAGTCTATGAGCTTGCTTGGTTTTAGCTCTTCCCTTGCTGGCCAGAGGAGAATAGTGCAGCATAACATCAGTATCTCAATAGAGGTAGAGAAGGTCCTCCATATTGCTGTAGCTTAGCACCTTGCTACATGTCTTTTCTAACACACCAGCTAAGGGTCCAAAAAATTGCAATGAAAAGGTAACGGCATTGCGTACCTTCATTTTTATGAGAGCACACTTTTACACCTTATGTCGTCTTCAGGGCTTGTATCCTGGGAAAGTGCTAATATAAATGCTGTACACTGCTTTATTGGAACTGTAGTTCTGACATTTTTTTAGGTAGCTGTTAGTGTAACAATATTTCCAGGCATTGGGCCTGACATGGGTCTGCCATGGTCACCGGTAACACCAACAGCACATTTAAACTGATTTCCCAAGTGTGAGATCTGCGTCAAAGAACAATCCGGCATCTTTGGTTTGTTTTGTTTATTTGATAAAGGGATGGGAGAAGGGAATGAGTGGGATACTCCTTTGGCTCACCTAGGTACAAATTGGGACACTTGAGAAAAAATGCCTTTCAGTGCTGACTTGACGCCAGCTGGATTCTGACCAACGCTTTCTGGCGCTTGAAATTACTGGCAAACAAAATAAATATACCTGCGGTCCTATGAGGCTGAAGCAGCGTACTCCTAACTCCTGGTAAGTTAAAAGATATAGAAAAGACAAAGGGAGTCGCGCTAAAGCATATACAGAATCCAATGTGACAACTGGACAATGCGTATTAAATAGGCTGTAAAATATGAATAGGTAACATCGATCTGTCAGGATCATTAGGTGTAAGCATGTAAACAATACGCTGATGCGACCTAAATCAAAACATTGTACAGATAATAGATGATCCAATATACGATCAAATAATAAAGTTCAATCCAAATGGTTGTGTGACAGAGATCTTCCACCCAGGTGAATGAGAAGATGACAAACAGCATGTGATCCCATCCACCAAACACAGTCTCTTACCAGAGAGAAATAGAATATGCACATTGAGTAGTTTAGGACTACTACAGCCTATTCCCGGCGTGACTGCTCCAGGAATATCCAACCACAGGTACAGACCAGCACTGACTTCTCTCAGGATCCTGGTGGTAAATCTCTCACAGGATGGATATGGAGTGGGGCATAATAAACAAGCGGGACAAGCCCACAGTGTGATACCGCCAATAAAGTTTATTGCCAAACAAAAGTAGGAATTACACTCCACAAACCAAATAAAAGAACATGTAGTCGCTATGATGAACCAGGGGCTTCTAGCGATTGATCTCCCTGGTACCACCAAAAAGATGGCCGACCTTGGGCTTCCAGGTGTGACGAGGTGACGCTGGATTAGCTCCTCCCAACGCGTTTCGTCATTACGACGTTGTCAAGGGGGCATAACCCGCGTCCGCGTCACAGCCCTTAAATAGTCAATAAGATAACCGGCAATAACACACAGCAGGAACTTCCGGAGTGACCACTCGCAACAGGAAGTAACCTATGCGCTCCAACCCAGAGCGCAGGAAGAGCACAGCCAGGAAATATTAAACATAGCGGCCACGGATGGCAGAATAGGCTCCACCTAATTTCTCCAAAAAGGAGCTGATCCTAAATGCCGATCACCCAATAATAATACGGACATTTGATGTGGGTAGATGCCTCATAATTAAACACAAAAAATAAATATCATCACACATCACATCCCGAATGGAGAAGTCACCAGAAGCAAACCAGTGCATCACAGCACAAATACAAAATAATTAAATACAATAAGTGCAATCTAAAGAATAAAATCACATTATTTAAAACTAAAATTAAAAATTGGAACCACATATTATTTCATAAAATCATGAAGTCAAAAAGGACACAGTGTATCTCGGACAGCAAAAACTCAATCATGTAATAAATACACTCTAAAAAGCTAAACGGCATAGTGGGAAAAATTGTTAAAATCGATAAATGTAAGTGATGTCAATAAAAGAGAGAAAAATGGATGGATGGGTCAAAAGTCACAGTGAATGAGAGAAACAACCTCAGCTATTGTTAATGAAAGCATTAACATCCCATTCAATGTTCAGGCCAAACGGCCTATACACCTTGAGTAAATAAATCCAGCTCGTCTCCAATTTTGATATTTCCCTCCTAATATGGCAACCCCTCCAATGAGGCTGTAATACATCTATGATCATAAAAGAAGTGCCCCTGGGATCCCTAGCATGTTTCAGATCAAAATGTTTCGATAGGGAATGCTTAGGAAAGCCCTTCCTAATATTAGCCACATGCTCATTCATCCGTACCTGAAATGGACGGTTGGTGCGGCCTACATAATGTAGGCCGCAAGGGCAAGTGATAAGGTAAACTACGTTCTTGGTTGAACATGTGGAAAAGTGTTCTACCTCAAAAGTCTTCTTAGTAACATTTGAAGAAAAACCAGTATACTTTCTATTCTTCAAATGGTTCAACCTACAGATGGAACAATGTCTGCATGGGTAAAAGCCTTTCATTTGAAAAAACGGGACTGGCTTCCGAGGGGGATCAACTATATTGGGTGCAACCGACAGTCTTACCGGGGGCAGGCCCCTAAACGTGACTGCAGGAGACTCAGGTAAGAGGGGCCCCAAAACCCTATCACTTTTAAGGACACCCCAATGTTTCCTCAGAAGTTTCTTTACCAAGAAATGTTGGGACGAATAACTGGTAAAAAAGGTAAACTTAGGTGGAACTTTGGGAATCTTTGGAGGCTCATCGGGTATCCTGGGCCTAGACGTAGGGTCCATAATATGCCTCCGATCAATAGATCACTGACTTGCTTGCTCTGTCCTGAAGACTGACTTCTGACACTCTGGTTAGCTCAAAAGTCCTTGACACTGCTCCCTCTAGTCCTTCCTGACTGAGGTAGCCTTTAGTAACACTGCTGCTGCAACTCTCAACACTGTACACTGCACGCTGTACCCTTCCACTGTACACTTCCACTGTACACTGAATACTTCAGGGCCCAACCACTGGCACCCCCTTTACTCTTCAGGGTCAACACTGGCACCCCCTTTTACGCTTCCTGCACTGGCTAGCTAGCTCCCGGATCCCTCTGACCTTCTCAGGAGTGGTCCCCTCTCACTAGGCAGACCGCCAGGGGCAGTTTGCAGTACTCACAACTGGGAATGCTTTCCTGAAACTCGACCCCTCTCAGCTCCACTGGTCCTCTGCAACGGATCCTCTCTGCAGCTCAGCTCAGCCCTCTGTCCCCTCAGGCAAGCCGCCTGGGACACCCGATTCTTTTTGACAGGAGAAGAGACAGCCATACTCTTCCCTCCTGGGACTCTGCTTCCCGCCAAAGACGCTGTGTCATGTGCTTCCCTCAAACTTATACCCACTCCCAGAATGCTGTGCGGCAGAATCTGCCTTTCTGGGGTAGATACAAGCCTGGGTGTGCCATTGGCTGGGATTTCTCCACCGCCCAATGAGAGCCCTCATTGAGCACAGTGGGGAGACTCCCCAGTCTCAACAGCCACACTTGGGAACCATGACAACCTAGCTGAAAATCATGGTCCTGCTGATAAGCAGATAAGGCCTACTACACTTTACCTAGCACCTACCTTGTAGGGTGCTACATTAGCAAAAACCTTTTTGCCCTTTCATCCATGGCTTTAGTGTGTTTGCTGTACGATAAAGCACATTGAATACAATTCCTTCTTAACAGAAATTCATATTATTAAACATGATGAGCTGCTGAAATCATGCACTTGAGGCCAGTTAGCACATATTACTCACAGTCCCTTTAATGAGGTAGCAGCTAACAAGCAGGATTCTTAAATGATGTGTATGTATGGGCCACCTGCTCAGCTACTGGTTTAGAGGTATGCAGCCATGATGAAATAGGATAAAGCTATGAAAAGGTAAGGTATGAATATTTGTGTGTGCTGATTGCAGTTAGTGGCATTAGGAAACAATACACATTTTTTTTTATAACTGGATTATAATATTCAGCTATATAAAGCACCCCCTCCCGTCTATCCTGCTCCCTTACATTTGAGCACAGATCTCCCAACTTTTTTAGATGGGGACGAGGGACACCTATTAGCAAAAGTATGTACTTAGGCTCAGGACACACCCACTGCCACGCCCGCTTAAAGGAGAATTGTACACAAAAAAGAATTGGTTAA
Organism: Pelophylax lessonae; assembly: GCF_965119305.1. Classification (NCBI taxonomy): domain Eukaryota; kingdom Metazoa; phylum Chordata; class Amphibia; order Anura; family Ranidae; genus Pelophylax; species Pelophylax lessonae. The sequence continues at coordinate 117,980,067 of NC_138769.1, read as the reverse complement.
AACCAACAAGTGCTTTTGTACCGCTATTATTTCTTTATACCGGCTTTTGAAATTTACAAAAGCAACAATTTAGAAATTGGATGAAAGGTTAAGCACTGGGAAACACTTTTTGAAAGATAAGAAGTGCATTTGATATACGTACAACTAGTTAAATCAGACCAAAATGAGGGGCAAATGAGGAAAGCGGGACAGAGGGGCTTTGTTCCAAATCGGGGACAGTCCCTCCATATCAGGGACAGTTGAGAGCTATGTGAGCGTGTTAAATAAAAATTCTCCCGTGGCATGTGATCAAATGACCAAACTCCTAGTCACTGTTCATTTAGAGCTCGTTCACGCCATGTCCATTTTTCTGCACACCAAAGTTTGTATATGGTGTGAACAGGACACATAGGAGGCAGTTGTTTTCTATGTGCCCCGTTTATACCATACCTGTCCAGTGATGTACAGAAAAATGCAGCTCAACGAACATGGCGTGAACAGTGTTCAGCCACTCACTAGTTGGATCTGCTTGAATGACAATTGCCTCAAACAATCATATGACTAGTAATAGCCATTCGATTAGAAGACTGGTCTCAGCGGAAGCCTGGTCAGTGCATTCTGCAAGGCAGGTGTTCTGGGTCTGTGTTGAACCTCTATGAATTTAAGGGAGGGGGGTGGCAGCTATTAATCTGCTTTAAGATACAAATATAGTGCTGTGAGCGATAAGGCTTTGTAGTGCAAGCAGCATTAATCAGATTTACATGTATCATTATCAGATCAGTGTAAGGTAGATTCTGGTTGGTTGCTATGCATTACTTCACTTTACCATACTTAATATTCCCATGTGAATTTTTCGTGCAGGGAATGATACGTGTGAGGTGCCAGAGGAGGCAATATAGAAGTGTTGGTTGCAGTGAAAAGGCGTTAAGAATGATTGTTGTCAGAAACATATAGAATAATTTGTTTTGTACAATTAAGAGGAATTAGTTATCTAACCAAATAAGCAATGATTAAAGCATGTTCATTGCACACCTGAGCCCCTGCAGAAAGACTTGGAAACACAATGTGTTGAATAGACTGGGACGTGACTGCAGTGCCTCTGACCCTCGTGCAGTCCTCAATAACAGCTTCCAAGAAAAAAAAGGGAAATTAGTTTCCAGTGAAGAGCCCAGCTAGAGCCAATTAAACAGACATTTGTAGATGAGAAGACTTGCATCTCTCATGTGTCATCTGAATCATTTCAGCTGTGCTTATGTGGAGGTTATGTCAAGAGATTTATCTATCTTACCCAGCAAAATACATAACATAATGATTAATAAAATTATATATATATATATATATATATATATATTTTTTTTTTAACATTACACAGAAATGTTTGTGTTTTTGATAACATTGACAAGGACATGACAGTTTTTTAATTGCACATAACTGTCCTTTCACATGGGCGTTCCACCCGGCAGACGCTGCTTTGCTTAGCGGGGGGGATCAAGCTGCTGATCTCTGCTGAGCAGGCAGATGACAGGTCTGTGAGAGCCCCGCTCTCCTCTATGGGGGATCAGATGAAAACAAACCGCCTGTCCCTTTTCATCTGATCTGATCCTCCAGATGGATGGGAAATAGGGCTACCGTCTGTCTGGATTTCATGGACAGGATCAGATCGGATAGCGGCGGGTGTCAGCGGAGATGCCCCATAGGGGTGAATTGAGCATCCAATCAGGTCCACTTGAAAAACTGACAGGCCAACCTGATCAGAAAGCCTGTGTAAAAGGGGCCTTACAGTTTTGCAAAGCTTTTCCATTCTAGCTGAATGTTTTTGAAGATATTTTGTGGACATTTCAACTGGTGCTTTCTGTAGCTCTTCCCAGAGGAGCAAATATAGGGTATTTTCTCAATAAAAACCAAGCTTCTGGCAGGTATGAAAAGCAGTTACCTAGACCTAGAGGGATACAAGTTTGCACTCTGAAGCAACTTTTTGGGTATTTTTGAACTCGGAAATTAGTTTTTGTAATGTCATTATCTTGCAACCCAATGAAAGACAATGTTCTGCCCATTTTTGAACAAAATAATGTGTTCTAGCTGTACTAGCAGAATTATAAAGGTTTTTTTGTAATAACCAATTCATTTTAGTAAAGATAAAATGCTTTAAGCATTTATCATAACCAGTAGGGTTGTCATCAGATAACAAAAGACTTACAAAATTAAAAGCTACACTACCACTGCTGACCTAAAATGCCTGGCTGTCTCAGGCTTTAAAACATTTTAGGATCACAGATCCAGAGAAAGAATGCCACAAGTGAGGGGAGGATTCCTGATCTTCATACTTAGCGAATCTGCACAACAATCCGTTTAGTAATTTCAGAAGGAAATCACCAATGGGAGCCACCATATTTATTTCATGAATGTTTCTATTATTATAGGAGGGAATTAATGATCCTAAATATGATCCATGCATATAAGATGACTATTTTGCTCCTGTCTTATTAAGAGTACCCTAATAAAGGAATTAAAATCAGATTCATACTTGGAACTTTAAGCAGGTTCTGATAGAAGGTGCAGAACACACAGTGCATCGTAGTCTGTTGCATAAAGGGCTGCATAGCCACAGACTGGTCAGGGTGCCTATGCTGTCCCGTGTCCACAGCCAAAAGCTCCTACAGTGGGCATGTGAGCATCAGAACTGGACCACAGAGCGATGGAAGTAGGTTGCCTGCTCTGTTGAATTAAAAAAATGGTATGGGAAAAACAACAATGATTTTGGGGTGTTGACTTGGCCTTCAAATTCTCCAAATCTCAATCCAATTGAGCATCTGTGGGATGTGCTATAAAAACAAGTCCAATCCATGGAGGTCCCATGGAAGTTGCAACTTACAGGACTTAAAGGATCTGCGACTGACGGCTTTGGTATGGTGGTTGGTCATAATTTTATGACTGATATGTGTAGATTAAAGTGCACACCCCCAAGAAAATTTACCTTGGTTTCTAGGTTCCACCAAAATCATTGCTTAAGAAGCTATGTTTACATGATGTCCCTCAGTGTCTGAACAGCTAGCTGGTATACAGTTGGGAACTCTAGATGAATGTGGGAAAGAATAGGTGTGGAAACATGTAAAATTCAGATATTTCATGTATAAGAGCAATGAGTATAATAATTAGGTATCTTCTATTTTTCATGGCGTCTTGCTTTAAAGTTTTTGTTAAAGCAAGACAGGTTTTGTTGTTCTGATTAGGAACATTAACTGCAGTATTGCTGGCTATTTCATCTAAAGCTGCACTGGCTTCCCAGCTTTTCTCTAGTTATGTAAGAGAATATCCTCTCCTAAAGAAAGAATGTCAGGGCTTCATAGAAAAATGCCGGGTATGCATGGAAGAAAAAATGAGCAGAGCTCAACTATAAGATCCAGTTATTTAAGAGGGAAATGTGACCCCTGCTCAAGTGCAAATTGTCTGCAGAGAAGGCTTGTTTTAGACGTTCTTGCTGGTAATGAGTTTGTGTGGGATATTGTAGACTTTCTTACTAATGAAGATGCAGTCATGGAGATTCTTGGGCAACTGATTCTACTGTCCTCTGCATAATATGGACAGTTGGCATCTGTCTGAACCAATGAGATTTGGCTATGTAGGTATGGACAGAACTCATCTTCTCATTAGGTACATGTACAATAGGCACAGTGCACGGTCCACAATGTATCTAGGGCCTAAAAAGGGAAAGTAATACTTTTTGTTACCAATCTTAAAACTGTGTTCCAAAAAAGAAAAAAAAAAGAAAAAAAACATGTTCCTTCTCTTTAAAATGTCACTTAAAATAAAAAAAACCCCATTAAATTCACCACCGTTGTGTTCTGTATAATCACTTTCCCACTGAGACAGAATTCCTCAAAATGGTGGCAGTGGCCTAAAACTGTGCCTGCTCATGAAAAACAGACAATAAAGAGCCTCTATAATTTTCTTTAAAATTGTGATCTGATTAATTCTAATATACACATTGTACAAGTAAGTACAAATAACCTATTTTTTTTTTCAAAAAAAACCACAAAAGAGTGTTTTGCAAATTCCTGAAAAAGGTTAGAAACAGATTCAGTTATTGCCTCAGATCCTTCACAGATTTAAATCTATTTATTTCGTATAGGCAGAGGTAAAAAATCCAGAAATCAAGCAAGGGCGGGGTGAAACATGTTGGAGTCATGGTATGGATGAATCGAGCTGAGGTTGCTTTTACCTGCTAACCGCTTGGGCCAGGTGAGGTGTGTGACAGCCAGGCTATCACGCCCTATTTATGCAGAAAACATGCAGTTTACATGATTCAGCCCTCAGGGGCCTTGAACATAGCTGGATTGTATGATGTGATGGGTCTGAGTCACCAATTGCATCTGCTTCAAATCTTCATTGATGGCTTGTAGAGCCTGTTGATCGGTCCCCGGAAAAGTCTTTTCTGCGGAACTAGATTTCTGGGGTAGTAGCACAATTCACATTTTGAACCTGGAGAAGGTTAAACCTGTATAACAATCATAGCTGCTACATCTCCTTCAGGCTTTCACATAATCCTCTGCAACTGTTAACATGGCACTGATGTTGCTTTAATGCTGGCTGATCTGATTATTTAACAGTCCCTAATTAACCAACATTTTATTGGTGAAGAGTCCTGTATTAAATTAGGGATTGGGAAATGGAACTGCAATGAGTGGCTGGGGGCCACAAGCTTCTGACACTTCCATAAGGTTCAAGGCTTATGGAGGATCCAGCACTTGAACAGAATGTAGAAGATTTTGAAGATACGGGCTGCTAGAGGGGTAAGTATACAGGTTTGCAGAGAATTATTATTCACAGATTATTAGTGCAACAACAGAATTGTTTTAACAGTGGCTTTGTTTTACCACTGGTAAAAACTGATAAAGCGTTCAGTCTACATTTGTTATATTTTTAGTCCCTCCACTCTAAGCCACAGAGGCCTGTAGCTCTTTCAGACTTGCCATAGGGCTCTTGGTGGTTGCACTATTCTAGTTTCTTCTTTGAATGGTTACTCACTTTTGGTAGATTACCTGTTCTTGGAGGATTTACAGATGTATCGTATGCTTTCTATTTCTTAATGATTGTAGTATGGTAAGCAACGGGTTAAGTTGCTGTCTGCAAAATGTTACAATTATGTATATGTCTGGGAGCTGGGTGTGGCTGAAGTTCAGTTTTATGCGTGGTGTTCAGTGAATAAAGAAGCAACCTGTACAGCCTGGTCTGTGTTAATACACTACATTTTGGCGACGAGGATGGCTAGCTTTCTGGATTTACCGGCTATCGGACCGTTTGATGTGTCTGGAGACCACACTAGTCTCTCACAGCGCTGGGACAAGTGGAAGAAGGGATTTCAGCTCTATGTTATAGCCACTGGAGTGACTGCACCTGCTCAGAAGAGAGCCATGCTGCTGCATCTAGCTGGACCTCAAGTTCAGGACATTTTTGAAACCCTGGGAGCAACAGGGGAAGATTCAGACTATGAGACAGCCATGAATAGACTGAGTGAGTACTTTGAGCCAAAGAAAAATATTCCCTATGAAAGATATAAGTTTAGACAGGCTGTGCAAGAACCGGGAGAAACCACAGACAGTTATGTGACTAGGCTGAAATATCTGGCAAAGTCTTGTGATTTTGGGACTGTAACTGAGGAGATAATCAGAGATCAGGTCATAGAGAAATGCACATCTGTGCACCTCAGGAGGAGATTGAGAGAACCTAGTCTCACACTTACTAGTCTGCAGGAGCCATTGAACTGTCTGAGCTCCAGGCTCTGCATATTGAAACCAAGGACACTGCATCTGTCAATACAGTCTCCAAACCTACATATAATAATAGGAATACCTGGAGTAGAAAAGAGAGTTTTCCAAAGAGGACTTTACATATCACCTGCAGTAAATGTGGCAGAGAGGGACACACAAGTCAGGACTGCACTGTGGTACAGAATAAAATGTGCTATGCTTGTGGAAAGACTGGTCATTTTGCAGCTGTGTGTAGAAGTACAACCAGAGATAACAAAACCAAAGGACCATCAGCACAAGTAAATGTTATAGCTGAGGATAAAGAGAGAGCTCCTGACTATGAATTTATATTCTCCCTGTGTTCTCTGCAAGCTGGGACATTAACCATTAAGATTGGAAATACAGATGTGTCAGTGCTGATTGACTCTGGAGCTACATGCAATGTTATGGACTTGGCTTCTTGGCACAGTCTTAATGGCAGAGAAAATCACCTTAAATTGTGTAACACCACTAAACAGATTTATACTTATGGCTCCAGTACACCACTACAACTTAAAGGCAAATTTTATACCTCTGTTCAAACACATGAGACTGGTCCTCCATTGCAGACCGAATTCTATGTTGTAGATGGCACAGGGTCGCCTCTGCTTGGCCGTCAAACCGCAATGGCACTAGGGGTGTTAAAGATTGGCCGTGATGTAGGCAGCGCAAGAGTGAATATGGTGTCTCCTGCTATTTCTGCATTGAAAGAGGAATTTAAAGATTGCTTCTCTGGGTTTGGAAAATTAAAGGATTTTCAGTTGGAGCTTCACATTGATCCACATGTAAAGCCTATTGCACAGCCAGTACGCAGACTTCCTTATAGCCTGAGATCACCTGTTGAGCACAAACTGGCAGAGCTGCTAGACCTTGACATTATTGAACCTGTGGAAGGACCCACTCCGTGGGTATCGCCGTTAGTTGTTGTACCAAAGGGCACAGATATTCGGATTTGTGTGGACATGAGATGTGCTAACCAAGCTGTGCAGAGAGAGAGACATCCAATTCCCACTATTGAAGATGTTCTACATGCAATGAATGGGGCAAGTGTCTTCAGTAAACTGGATTTGAAATGGGGTTATCATCAGATTGAATTGACCCCAGCATCTAGAGTCATCACTACATTTGCAAGCCATAAAGGTCTTTTTAGATACAAGAGGTTCATGTTTGGCGTATCGTCAGCACCGGAGGCCTATCAACATGTGATTCAGCAAGTGCTACATGGTTGTGAAGGCACGCATAACATTTCTGATGATATAATTGTGTGGGGAACAAACACACAGGAGCACGATGAACGTCTCCGTGCAGTGCTAACTCGCTTGAAGGAGAAAGGGTTAACATTAAATGAGAAGAAGTGCACATTTCAAATGAATAAAATGACTTTTATGGGCCATGTGCTGTCTGACAGGGGCATTGGTCCGGAGGACTGTAAAATTAAAGCTGTGTCTGATGCCAGAAATCCTGAAAACCCTGCAGAAGTACGCAGTTTTCTTGGGCTAGTGAATTACTATGCTAAGTTTATTCCAGATATGGCGACTGTCAGTGAACCTTTGAGATTGTTGACTCGCAAAGCAGTCCCTTGGAAGTGGGGCCTTTTGGAACAAGGTGCATTTGATGAACTTAAGAGACGGCTGACTTGCGCCACAATTTTGGCTTATTTCAATCCTACTGCACACACCCAAGTTATTGTCGATGCTAGCCCTGTGGGGTTAGGCGCCATCTTGGTTCAGAAACAATGCACAGGCGATTACAGGCCTATTCAGTATGCAAGCAGATCCCTTACTGATGTAGAGAGACGTTATTCTCAGACCGAGAAAGAAGCTTTGGCTGTTGTTTGGGGATGTGAAAGGTTTCACACCTATCTCTACGGCCTTGATTTTGAAATCATCACAGACCACAAGCCTCTGGAAGTGATATATTCGACATGCTCAAAACCATCCGCCAGAATTGAAAGATGGGTTCTCAGATTGTTACCGTATCGATTTACAGTGCGGTACAGACCTGGACCGACTAATGCGGCAGATGCACTTTCCAGATTGCCTCAGTCTTCAGCACCTGTTCATAACCTAGCAGAAGAGTACATTCGTTTTGTGGCTACTAACGCCATGCCTCAGGCATTGACACCGCGGGAGGTTGAAGAATTGTCATCTGTGGAACCCGGAAATTGCTCGGTTGAGAAAATGTGTAAGACAAGGGGTTTGGGTGGATTGTGACCCAAGCTATCAATGAATCAAACAAGAGCTGAGTATTGCAGGACAACTAGTTTTACGTGGCACTCGTATTGTGATGCCTAAAGACTTACGGAAACTTACATTACATTTAGCCCATGAGGGCCATCAAGGCATTGTACGCACCAAACAAAGATTACGTGAGAAAGTCTGGTGGCCAGGAATTGACAAGGATGTGGAACGTTTGGTTTCTTCATGTCGAGCATGTCAGTTGGTGGGCAACAAACCTAAACCAGAACCAGTAACTCACACTGTTCTACCTGAGGGACCATGGGAAGATTTAGCCATTGATCTGTGTGACATTCCATCTGGACACCATCTTTTAGTTGTTGTGGACTATTATTTAAGGTGGCAAGAGGTGGTAGTTCTCACTAAAGCTACATCATCAACTGTAATTGAGGGGTTGGAGAGCATTTTTGCGTCTCATGGGTTGCCTAAACGGATTGTGAGTGATAATGGTGCCCAATTTACTTCTCAGGAATTTCAGGATTACCTGAAATCAAATGCTATTGAACATCATCGTACAACTCCATACTGGCCACAGGCTAATGGGGAAGTGGAACGCCAGAATTGAACCTTGCTAAAAGCTTTGCGTATTGCTCATTTAGAGAGAAGAGACTGGAAAAAGGAACTGTGGCGTTTTCTTTTGGCTTATCGCACAACTCCGCATACTGTCACTGGAGTTAGTCCTGCGGAACTTCTTTGTGGTCGCAAATTCAGGACAAAATTGCCAGACATTGGGGGTCCTCCTACGAGTCAGAAACCTTTTCGGCATATTGATGAGGAAAGGAAGATCCGGGCCGAACAGTATGCAAACCACCGCCGCCATTGTCAACCTAGTGGCCTTCAACAGGGTGATAAGGTGTTGCTTCAAAATGATCGGTTTAACAAACTGGCTCCGTCCTTTGAACCTGAGCCTTATGTTGTAAAGGAGAAAAGAGGTACTCAAGTGGTTTTAGAGGATGTAGATGGACACACAAAAGTGCGTAATTCCTCATTTGTGAAGAAATTTATTGAGCCAGAAGGTCAAGTATCGGAAAACGGCGAACAGGCAAAGAGTAGTGATGGTACTGCCAGTGATCCAGACTTCAATCCACAACCATCCACATCGGAATGGGCAAGAGAAAAACGAGCAACTAATCCACCGGCCTACCTTAAGGACTATGTGTATAGTCAGGAGTTTATAGTTTAAATTTTTAGTTGTTCATCCATGCATTTTGTTAATCTTATTAATCCGTTGTGCATGTTATGCTCTATTCAAAGAGAGGAGGGAATGTAGTATGGTAAGCAACGGGTTAAGTTGCTGTCTGCAAAATGTTACAATTATGTATATGTCTGGGAGCTGGGTGTGGCTGAAGTTCAGTTTTATGCGTGGTGTTCAGTGAATAAAGAAGCAACCTGTACAGCCTGGTCTGTGTTAATACACTACAATGATGTATCTAAGTTTACTCAAGGAAATATTCATTAGCCTAAAATTTTCTGAATCCATCACTGGCAAATTTCTTTTCTTTCACCTTTTCATGACATTGCTTGGACTTTTTCATGATGTAGGCCATACCACGCTATTGGCTCACCAGGGGATGGAACTTCCAGATACACATGTATTTATACTAGAGTCACTTGAAATCCATTGACTACTTATAGATGATCTTTATTTTATTTATAGCAACAATATGAATGTGTTACACATTTCAGATGATCTTTATTTACCTAATCTGACTGAAAAGAATTGACTGCGCCAGTAATGATATAAAAGTGTGTCATAATGATGGGGGCAGTCAGTCTTTACATTTTAATTAATGTAAATACCTTTGCAGAGGACTGTTTTCACTTTGACATTAAGAATTATATTTCTCTTGATCAGTGTAAAACAAAAAAACGCAAATGTACTGTGATTTAATGTTCTATGAACTAAAACTTTCCAAGGGATGAATTTTTTTTTTTTTTTTTATAGGCACCATAAAAACCTAAAATGCTGTTGTGTGTAGAATGACAACTCCTCATTAATAAGTACAGTTCAGCATTGTAGGTGTTTAAAGCCAAGCATTGTTCCTTTTTTCAACAAAGAGCGCTGTCTCTGCGGCAGCCTTGAGCAGCAAACTGTGCAGTCTTGATATTCCATTGAAAAATAGCCCCGGAGAACATGTTGAATTATTATAAGAGATTGTGGGGAAGCTAATATTGGCGGAGGTGAGCAGCCAAGGAATGTACGGACTGCGCCTGTCCCCTCTCAAATAAATAGCCCAGCAGAGGATGTCTTTCCCACTCTTTAATATCAGAAAGGAAAAAGGAATGTAAATTAAACTTGTACAATCCAGAGCGGAAATTATACACGTGTTATCCGATGCTTGCTAGTCACAACATCCTGCAACAAAATTTGCTTCCTTTCCATTTCATCGTTGTGATAAAGTCAAATAAAATTTCATTTTTGCTTTCCTGCTTTTAGCATGATTAATTCCAAAATGAATGCAAAATTAGGTTATATTGTTTTCTAGAAATAAGATATCTGCTGATTTTAGTACAGTTATCTTTCAAGTATTAGTAACCCCCCCTTTCCCCCACAACATTTTCCTGGCAGCAACCACCTGCAGTCTGCCCCTTGTCCATGATCTACACAGTTGATTCAAGGCCATCAACATTTGAAGCCATCACTTGGATTTCTTACATTGCAGCCTTACATTAAAGTAGAACCCCTTAGTTATATGTTTCAGGGGATCACAACATGTTATACTTTGCGATAATTAGATGCTACAGTGGGGATCGTTTTCTGAAAATTCTAATGCAGACAAAAGAACACATAAAAGAACCATTTCACAGCCCGAGCAAGAAATGTTATCTTGGCCCATCTCTGCTATAGTGAATATTTTATTCTGTATTAATGTAGTACCATTAATACACTGAAAGATGAACATCAGAAGAGGGATGCATACAGTCAAAGCTGCAGGGTTCAGAATTATGTATCAATTGTGACAGCAAAATGATTCTTTCGCAAATTGGCAAATAGGCCCAAGAGAAGGCCAAACATGTTGATTGAAAAACCCTGAATGGGTATAACTCTGGAGTCTTACTGTATTATCTGAAAAATGGTGCAGCCCAAAGGTTGGTGGCTTTTTCTATTATGCTAGTGCTTGCTACCCTTCAAGTCCCTGGTGCCCAACCTGTGTCCTTTGGAGCCTCTGCAGACAGTAGTAGTCTATGATTTCCTTAATATGGTGCCTCTTCAAACCAAAGAAGAAAATATTTTTAGACTGACTTCTAATAGTTAAATGGTCTGGTGTATTTACTTTACACTTTCTCTTTTTTCAGTGCTGTCCATCCCTTTTCTCTTTTCATGTTCTTTCCCCTCTGATCAATCTTACTAAGAGAATTATCAAATGTGGGACAAGTATTTTTAATGGGGCTGTAGGCAACACAAATAAGGACGGATTGATTTGTAAATGAACTATAGTAGCAGTGATATGTAGCGGTCTCATGTAACATGTCTCCCTCCAAATCATGTTCCCTGTCGTCAACATGTGCTATACATGTTCTCAGTCTCTGACCATCCCTTTTAGCATAACTGCTGTTCCTGGCCATCTTTTTAGCATGTCTGCAGTCCCTAACTATCTTTTGTAGCATGTTTGAGGTCTCTTGACTACCTCTTGTAGCATATTTGGAGGCTCTGACCATTTCCTGCACTGTGCCTGCAGTCTCTGACCATCTCTTGTAGTATGTCTGCAGTCTCTGCCCATCTTTTATAGCATGTCTGCAGTCTCTGCCCATCCTTTATAGCAGGGGTGGGGAACCTGCGGCCCTCGAAGTCATTTGGTCCGGCCCCCCATGCAGCTGAGTCTGTGTCTCTCAGCTAATTGTCAGAATGGAGCCAATGCTTCCTGTATAGTTCCGGCTCCATTCTGACAGTCTGAGTGAGTCACAGGCGGAGTGATATCAAACGCACTCCGCCTGTGACCAATACAGGAAACATCGCCTCTTCCTCCAGCGTGGCACCGCTGCTAGCCAGCATTTCCCGCCAGCAGCACACACAGCAGCCAGCCAGAACCAGCAGTACCAGCCAGAGCCAGCAGTACCAGCCAGAGCCAGCAGTACTCACAGCAGTATAAGCCAGAGCCAGCATTACCCACAGCAGTATGAGCCAGAGCCAGCAGTACCCACAGTAGTATAAGCCAGAGCCAGCAGTACCCACACCAGAACCAGTAGTACCCATAGCAGTACCAGCCAGAGCCAGTAGTACGCACAGCAGTACCAGCCAGAGTCAGCAGTACCCACAACAGTACCAGACAGCAGTACCCTCAGCAATACCAGCCAGCAGTACCCACTGCAGTACCAGCCTAAGCCAGCAGTACTAGCCAGCAGTACCAGCCAGCAGTACCCAGAGCACAGTACCAGCCTGAGCCAGCAGTACCCAAGGCAGTACCTACAGCACAGTACCAACCTGAATCAGCAATACCCACAGCAGTACCAGCCTGAGCCAGCAGTACCCACAACACAGTACAAGCCAGCAGTACCAGCCTGAGCCAGCAGTACCCACAGCAGTACCAGCCAGCGGTACCCACCAGCAGAAACAGCCAGCTATACCCACCAGCATTACCTGCCAGCAGTTCTTTTCAAAACTTACCACCACAAAGTCGACTGCGCTCCAGAGCGACCGAGGCAAACCTGGAAAACCAGTTGCGAGTAGCAACATCATCAATACCAGCTAACATCACACACCTCACCAAAGAGAAGCAGTTGCAGCCATCACATTAGGGGTGAGTTAATTAAATTTTTGACCAAATATAACAGGCACATTTTTAAGTTGATAATTTTGTACGGCCCCCAAATGATTTTATAAATACCCAAATGGCCCTTGGCAGAAAAAAGGTTCCCCACCCCTGCTTTATAGCATGTCTGCAGTCTAACCCTTTCCTGTTGCACACATGCAGACTCTGACTATCTCTTGTAGCATTTCTGCAGTATCTGACTATCTTTTGCAGCATGTCTGCAGTCTCTGACCTTCTTTTATAGCATGTCTGAAGTCTGACAATCTCCTGTTGCATGTCTGCAGTTTCTAACCTTTTTTGAAGCATGCATGAGGATTCTGACTATCTCTGGTAGCATGTCTGCAGTCTCTGACCACCTTTAATAGCATGTCAGAAATCTGACAATCTCCTGTTGGATGCCTGCAGTCTCTAACCATCTCTTGAAGCATGCATAAAGTCTCTGACTATCTCATGTAGCATGTCTGCAGTTTAATCTCTTCTAACACGTCTGTAGTCTCTGACCATACTCTGTTGCATGTTTCTAGTGTCTGACAGTTTTCTGTATTTTTTTTAGGCTCCCTTTATCAAGTATGTGGACAACCACTGCTTTAAGTACTAAGGTGCTTGGTGGTGGTGCTGTTTCCAGGTCTTCCCATATACCGACTTGTAACCTTAACTGCAGCGTATTATTCTGCCCTTCCAACCCTGATCTGTTATTGCAATCAGCTTTACACATTTGTTTAGCTGCAAACTGACAAAAGGAAGCCTTGTGTGGCTGGAAAGCAGGATATGAGAAGGAAGAGTTGAATAGCGTGGAATTACAAAGACAACCTTTTCCCTAGATTCACAGCTATGGGGAAAATATGACATTGGGGACTTTGACAGGAAAAAACAATTGTATCTTTAGGTTGATCTGGTATAGGTACCAGTGTTCCTTAATTTTAGGTTAAAACTGTAAGAGAAATATGGGGCCTGCCATTGATAGCCACGTTCTGAAAAATGCTATTATCAATAGTATTTAGGTCACATGCAAAATGTGTTCTGTAAATGGGTTACAGAATTCCTTAGCACTCTGCTTGTTAGTTCCGTGACTAAAGAAGCACTGAAGCCAGTGCATCAGCGTGAGAGCCAGGTAACTAACATTTTCAATAGAAATGGTCATCAGTGGTAGCCTTATTCATTATATGCATCCTTTAAAAGGAGTTTTCTCCTTTCCATTATCCTTTCCAAACTTTGGGGTTTATTTACTTAAGCTGGAGAGGGCAAAGTCGGGCTCATTTCTGCAAGGAAACCAATCTGATTCTAACCTCGGCTTGTTCAATTAAGCTTTGGCAATAAAACCTGGAAGCTGATTGGTTTCTATGCAGAAGTGAGCATTCTCCAACTTTAGTAAATAAACCCCTTTGTGTTAACTGGAGCACGGCCAATTAGCTTTTAAATTCCCAAATGTGTGGGGAAAAAATGAAACACACACTAATTGGTTGCTATGGTCAATGGTACAGGTTGAGAATTTGTCCCAGCCACTTTTTTTTAAAGCGGAACTAAACCGCCCTATCCTTTTACAACCAAAGAAGGTGTATCTTAGCATCTCTTTGATCAGCAGTTGCCATGGTCCTGCACATGTGGTCAGTTATGACACTAGCCATTTGATGGCTGAACATTTCAGTGGAGGGCACAAGCAACCATGACTTTTATCACTCGCGGCTTTCCTTCAATCCAACGGTTTTGAGAAAAATACCGGGTTTGGATATTTTATACAGCTTTACATGTGTCCAGCTTGAACCGATGTACCTATGCATATACTATACCTGGTTGGTGCCAATGGAAGTTGCTCTCGTAATCTCCACTTGCTTCTGGGTCCCGTGCCAAGCAGCTGCCCTTTTACATTCTGAACACAGAGAGTTGGCTGCTCAGCGCAGGCACCATTTAGAGAATGCCATGCATTCTCTGAATTAATGCAAAGCATTCTTTGATTGGATGAGGTGGAGAGAGTGACATCATCACCCTGACTCTTCATCTCAGAAGCACGTTGAGATCACTTGAAATGCAATGTCTACTTCAGTGATTTCCAGCTTCCAGGAGCATTGGCCAGGTATGGTATATTCATAGTTACATTGATACAATCTGGCTTGATATAACTGTGTGTAAAATATCCATACCTGGAATTTTATATTTAACCACTTCAGCTCTGGAAGGTTTTGCCCCCTTAATGACCAGGCCATTTTTTGCGATTCGGCACTGCGTTATTTTAATGAAAAATTGCACGGTCGTGCGACGATGTACCCAAATACATTTGATGTCCTTTTTTTCCCATAAATCAAGCTTTCTTTTGGTGGTATTTAATCACCTTTGCGGTTTTTATATTTTGCGCTATAAACAAAAAAAGAGCGACAATTTTGAAAAAAAAAACATATTTTTTACTTTCTGCTATAAAATATTCCCAATAAAAATTTGTTCTCTGCTACATATTTTTGGTAAAAAAAAAATCACAAAAAGCATATTTTAATTGGTTTGCGCTAAAGTTATAGCGTTTATAAACTACGGGATAGATTTTTGGAATTTTTATTTATTTATTTTTTTTTTATTAGTAATGGCGGCGATCAGCTTTTTTTAGCGGGACTGCAACATTGCGGCGGGCAGATTGGGCCCCTAACTGACATTTTTGAAACTTTTTGGGGACCAGTGACACTAATACAGTAATCAGTGCTAATTATAAATTACACTGTAAGGAAAGGGGTTAACACTGGGGGTGATCAAAGGGGTTAATGTGTACCTAAATGTGCTTACTAACTGTGTATGGGAATGGTTCTGTAACAGGCACAGAGAGATCGAAGTTTCAGCTTAGCTGAAACTCCTGATCTCTCCCTACCTGTCTCACAGAAGACTCGCCTGCTTTGTTTACATAAGCAGGCGGGTCTTCTGTCAGTTTATCTGACGATCAGGGGAGGAAGGCGGCGATTGCCACCGCTCCTCCCGTGGCCCGCCTCCCGCTGTGTCTAAACACAGCTGGAGTGTGGCTCCAGCGACGTGCGCGCGCCACCGAAGCCTCGTGCATGAAATCACGTAGTACTATGTGATTTAAAGCCACCCTGCCGCAGTAATACTACGGTGGATGGTTGGCAAGAGGTTAAATCTGTGGGTTTTGTTCCTCTTTAACCTCAGCCAATGGGTTCTTTCTATAGCGCAATAGTTCAGTGGCAAGACATCTATGCAGGTTTTCTCAGGTCCATCCACTGCCAACCTAAAGTGGAACTTTAGTCAGAAAATTAAGTCCTGCTATATCATTTCAGGCTGGCCCCATTTGCAAGTATAGCTATGTAAAACATTAAAAAGAAATACCTATACTGTTTAAAATCCAGTAATACACAGTCTAATCCTGCTCTGCACATGCTCAGTTGTTCCCTATTTTTAGGCACTCTGCCAAATTTGTAGAAGCCAGCCTGCTAATAGCCTAAAGATTTACTGCTGTTCAGGGGCTCTGGGCTTCAGCAAAATGGCAGCCTCCAGCAAGAAGAAACAATAACAGTGTTGTAAGCAATTTACAGCTCACACACATTTTGGTGACATAATTATTAATGTTGATAGCATGTTCCTTGCTAAAGAACATTATTTTTATCAAGTTGTTGTGGGTAAAATTCCACTTTGTATTCAAACTTTACTATCATGTTCCTTCCTGATGGTTTTCCATAGTATAATTGGGGTGTCCTGCTACAATGACTACTATAGAAAAGCAAACTATTAGGCTTGGTTCACTCCTATGCATTTTTTAGTGCGTTTTTAGTTTTGCAGAAACACACTACAGTCCATTTAACATGGTTTCCTATAGGTCACGTTCTATCTACCACATCTATGCATTTTTGGAAAGGGCAAGGGACTTTTTTCTGATTATTGGTTCCATGGACTTCAATGGATCAAAAAGGTGTATTAGAAATTCTAAATGCACCTGGAATATGCAAACTACAACCTGCATAGGTATGAATCAGGCATTATAGAGAAATCCTGCCACACACATTTTATCACTGTAAGGTCACAATGGATCATGACAATTTAAAGTGTTACTAAACCCACAACAGTAAAATCAGTCTGTACATGCAGTAAAGCATGCTCTTTATACTCCTTGTGGAACCTAAGGTGTTATTCCACCGCATTGTGTAAAAAGGCTGTTTGATTCTGTATGCACAGATCCTTCTCTTCTTGCATTATCCCATAACATATCCAGATAAGACAGAGTTACTGGAGTCAGGCTACACATGCTCAGTTTGGTGTGTATTGCTAGAGAGTTTTTTTTTTTTTCTTGGGAGAGTGCATGTGATCAGTACAGGGCCAATCTGCACTGTCCAGACAGAGGGTCAGGGGTCCTGCATTGTGGTAGGACAATCGGGGAAGAATGAAAACTCCTCCTACAAGCTTTAACCAGGCACTGATATTTTGAGTTGAAAATATATACTTTTATTTTTTATATAAAATATCTAAAAAGCAAGTACTTAATTGGGGTACATTCCACCCTGTACTATGACGCAGCGAATAGATACACTATATTGCAATACAGTTCCAATTATACAATAAATACATTCGCCCTGCGGTATGATGCCCAACGTGATGTGCAGAGAAAGAGTTCCCTGAAGCACCACGTCATGCAAGACACCGCTTACCCCGAAAACATTACCAGAACATTACTGATACTGAAATGAAAGCATGCAAAACATGGTACCATACAGTTCAATAGGCAATAGGTGTGATGGGGGGTAGGAAAGAGGGATAGGGGAGGGGAAAGAGTTCACAGGCCCGAAGCTTTATTGAAATGACAAAGACACACAAGGGAGAGTGGAGGAAGGGGAAATCTTCAGACCTCCACTTCCTCCTTGAAATCCATCATTATAGTCTCTGAGCAGACTATGAACCAGTCTGCGAAAGTCCTCAATGGACATCTTCTACCGCTGGTGGATAAGGTGCTTTCTGGCACACTGTAAAGCATCCTTAAAGCAGGACAACACCAGCCAGGTGTTGTCAATGTCTTCCTGAGAAAAAGTCCCACTAAATAGTCTGCTCAGCACACCAAAGTGTGTGATGGCTGTCTGTGGCACTAAGTCCTTGAGCTCTGGTTTCAAGGCCCTCAACAGGTCCTGTGCAAAGGGGCACTCCCAGAAAACATGCAAAGCAGTTTCCTCTCTGATGATGCAGAAGTGGCGGTGCCTGTATCTACACAGGTTTCTGGCATGCATAAGTGTCCTGAGTGGCAGCCCCCCCTTGGATTGCCATTCCTTCCAGATCCTTGTGCCTGTTGGTAGGTCTCTTTGAAGAAACATTCCTCCAGACCACCTTGCAAGTGGCTAGAACAGGCTCCACAGTGTCCGTGGCCAAAATCAACTTGTGGATAACCAGACACTGATAGAAGTCACAAGACTGCTATATACTGCTGAAGAGAAAAGGTATTTAGCAGTTTAAATTTCCTGAAATGATTGCATTGCGTGTTCTGTGTACTGTGGGAGACCAGATATAGTGAAGTAGGGAGACCAGATATAGTGAATGCAGGGTCCTGGGTTTAGTAACACTTCAAAGTAGGAGATGCATTATCCCAAATATAATCCACTCCCTTCCCTCAAAACTAAGTGGGATTGCACTTGGGTGGGGTACAGAATCGTTTATCCTAATAGCATTGTTTGCCACCTGTATAAAAATTCTCTGCTTTACACAAGTATTTACATAAACCTGTAGGAGGTCTTTAAAACCACCAGAAACTTCTTAGGGCCACCTTTCCTGCCTGATAGTACATCTGTACAGGAGATGATCTCCTACTTGTACATAAAACCACATATAGAGATGTAGAGATAAATAATGTAATTTCCAGTCTTATGTGTGGACACAGGTTAGAAAGGTCATTGTGCCCAGTAATTTTACTCCTGCATTCTGTAAAGTATATAGGCTATTGGTAAGTAAAGTATATAGGCTATTGGTAAGTAGAGATGGAACTTGGTCTAAATGGAAGTAATACAGCCGCTCACAAACTAACAAGGTTAATGGGTCTAAAGCTATGACACCTTTTGCATGGTAGAGACTTACATTCTCTCGAGTACTTGCAAAGTACATGAACCTGCAGACATCTTAAAGGTACCTGTGAGTCCACATCTAAATCAAGACGCTTTTAACTCATTTTCTTTAATGGGTCAGGTCATGGGCCGCAAATGGAGAAAGAACCTAGATGTATCATTATACATATTATTTGATAGCCTTATGCACCTTTTCACATTTAACGCCTTTAGCATATTTGCCATGTGTTCTTTAGTTTCTTATTCTCCTGAAATATAGTTAATGGAAAATCAAACTTCAGCATTTAACAATACTGATTACAATTCTGATGAGCATCGTAGCAAACATTGAAATATTACCTGTGTATAGTAGAAATCTATAATGCAATTTTTTCGGCTTTCCTACTGTCGCAGCAGTTTTTATGATCTTATGTGCTGTAGAGAGAGGAGATGTGGCGGCTTATAGACTGGCTTTTGTTCCCATAGAAGATAGTTGGCCATAGACCCTGCCTACATTGTTTTGATCCTAATTACATCACAAGCAAAAGAATGCACCGTATTAGAGCCTCGCAGGACCCCTTCGTCAGACATGTGATCACAAGATCCGTGGTGTGCTGGCAAATACAGTGCCTTGCGAAAGTATTCGGCCCCCTTGAACTTTGCGACCTTTTGCCACATTTTAGGCTTCAAGCATAAAGATATAAAACTGTAATTTTTTGTGAAGAATCAACAAGTGGGACACAATCATGAAGTGGAATGAAATTTATTGGATATTTCAAACTTTAACAAATAAAAAAACGGAAAAATTGGGCGTGCAAAATTATTCAGCCCCCTTAAGTTAATACTTTGTAGCGCCACCTTTTGCTGCGATTACAGCTGTAAGTTGCTTGGGGTATGTCTCTATCAGTTTTGCACATCCAGAGACTGAAATTTTTGCCCATTCCTCCTTGCACAACAGCTCGAGCTCAGTGAGGTTGGATGGAGAGCGTTTGTGAACAGCAGTTTTCAGTTCTTTCCACAGATTTTCGATTGGATTCAGGTCTGGACTTTGACTTGGCCATTCTAACACCTGGATATGTTTATTTGTGAACCATTCCATTGTAGATTTTGCTTTATGTTTTGGATCATTGTCTTGTTGGAAGACAAATCTCCATACCAGTCTCAGGTCTTTTGCAGACTCCATCAGGTTTTCTTCCAGAATGGTCCTATATTTGGCTCCATCCATCTTCACATCAATTTTAACCATCTTCCTTGTCCCTGCTGAAGAAAAGCAGGCCCAAACCATGATGCTGCCACCACCATGTTTGACAGTGGGGATGGTGTGTTCAGGGGGATGGACTGTGTTGCTTTTACGCCAAACATAACGTTTTGCATTGTTGCCAAAACAAAAAGTTTGATTTTGGTTTCATCTGACCAGAGCACCTTCTTCCACGTGTTTGGTGTGTCTCCCAGGTGGCTTGTGGCAAACTTTAAATGACACTTTTTATGGATATCTTTAAGAAATGGCTTTCTTTTTGCCACTCTTCCATAAAGGCCAGATTTGTGCAGTATACGACTGATTGTTGTCCTATGGACAGAGTCTCCCACCTCCGCTGTAGATCTCTGCAGTTCATCCAGAGTGATCATGGGCCTCTTGGCTGCATCTCTGATCAGTCTTCTCCTTGTATAAGCTGAAAGTTTAGAGGGACGGCCAGGTCTTTGTAGATTTGAAGTGGTCTGATACTTCTTCCATTTCAATATCGCTTGCACAGTGCTCCTTGGGATGTTTAAAGTTTGGGAAATCTTTTTGTATCCAAATCTGGCTTTAAACATCTCCACAATAGTATCTCAGACCTGCCTGGTGTGTTCCTTGTTCTTCATGATGCTCTCTGCGCTTTAAACGGACCTCTGAGACTATCACAGTGCAGGTACCTTTATACAGAGACTTGATTACACACAGGTGGATTCCATTTATCATCATTAGTCATTTAGGTCAACATTGGATCATTCAGAGATCCTCACTGAACTTCTGGAGAGAGTTTGCTGCAATGAAAGTAAAGGGGCTGAATAATTTTGCACGCCCAATTTTTCAGTTTTTTATTTGTTAAAGTTTGAAATATCCAATAAATTTCGTTTTACTTCATGATTATGTCCCACTTGTTGATTCTGATTCTTCACCAAAAATTACAGTTTTATATCTTCATGTTTAAAGCCTGAAATGTGTCAAAAGGTCGCAAAGTTCAAGGGGGCCGAATACTTTTGCAAGGCACTGTAGCTACACTGCATCATGTATGTTCCAGTTTCCAGCTGGCGGTTGCTGCAGCACCCTTTGTTTTAGAGCCTATTCCAGGAACATGCAATGAGAATTTGGATGGTTAGCTGTGAATGATAGGTCTGCCCCCTCCATTCATAGATCCTGTTCTATACATAGAAGTTGCAGTTTGACTTCTATGAAGAGTGGGCCTAGTTTGGCACTCTTGATGAGAGCCTGTGACAGCTCCCACAGTTCTGTTTTTAGTTTGGCTGCACTAAAGCTTTAATATTTATTGCAGAGCCCAGGAGAAGTGCCACAATATTTTGTAAAACAACAGTGCCTCTTTTTTTAAGGGAGGTTTATATTCAAATTCTGAAAATAATGTAATATATACATAATATTGAAGTTATTTTATTATTTCTGGATGTCTCTTTTACTAACTGTAATGTGCAGTACATCTTAGAATAGCTTCAGGAAAAAGGCAGTGTAGAGATTGAGCTTTATTTTTTTTTCTTCCAACAGTAACATAAACTTTTGCCCAGATCATACACACTAATGTATTTATACAGTGTGTTCAGAACATGCAGTAAAAGATTTTTAACACAAGCCCTCATTCATCTCTGTATCTGTAGGTATTGTGGAGAAATATAGTTACCAAAGTTCATAACACTGTTATTAAAATCTTAGACCTTGTTCACACCACAGCAGTTGTGGTGTGCAGATATTTGCAGTACATGTTAGTAGAATTTTTTACATTAGTTCCTCCTATGTTGCTTCCAAAGGTATTGTAGCACATTTTACCGTGCTGCATAAAAAAATACAGCATGCCTACATTTTCCCCATGGCACGCCAGCGAAATGTGTGAACTGGGCACATAGACAGCAACATCTTTTGTTGTGTCCTTGTGTTGAGCCAGCACTGATCAACAATCAACACAGATCAACACAAATGTGGACCGATCCTTTGCTGTTTTTATGAAGAGCAGAATCTTGGCACCCTGCCAGCCCTTAAATGCAAATTAGTGTTCTAAGCTGTTAGAAATTGACTGAAACCAACTTTAGGTTCACATTTTGTTTTGTGGTGAGGCATGGTAAAGTGATTGTAAACTATCACCTTATAAAACAACCCATTCAGTTTAAAATAGAAATAAAATGCAAAACATTTGTGTATAGATAAAAAAAAGAATTATAAATACCTTTTTTTTCCTTTTTTTTTTAGAAGTGATCCCATTCCCTCTGTTCTCAGCTGCATAAAAGCTGGGGGGAGGAGAAGCAGCAGGAAACTGAGCTTCCCAGTGAATGGCTGTGCAGGAGAAGTCTGACCATTGGATCATTGGAGGAGAGGATACTAAATTCCCAGCATAGCTTGAGAACTGACCATGCTGGGCTCTCCTGCTCGGCGTAGTCAGTTTTAATTAGGAAAGCAAGGGGACTAGCAGGAACAACAGAGACTTCACACAAAGGAAGCAATACATAGAGAACAGGGTACATTCTCATACAAGTAGATAGTATAGCAGGCATATATCAGGAATTTGAAGTGTTGGGGTAGCAAAGGCTTTAAAGTGGAGCCTAATCTATTACAGTAACCTTTTGTTCATTTAGCTCCCCCTCCCCTCCTTTCTACAGAAAGATGAAACAGTTTCACTGTTCTTTTTATATTATAATACCTTTTTTTGTGCTACAAGGCAGCACTTCATGCTTCCCATGCTTGGCCAGGCCCAACTGTATCCTACGTTTTCCATGTCACAGCTATCCCAGCAATGGTGTGTTATCACTACAACGAGGTGCATCTGCCCACATACAGGAGATTTTTCGGCATGCGCACCAATGCCGCAGCTACTACAGTGCCCATATACCAGTAACTGGTGGCATGTGTGCGCATTCACAGAAATCCCCCATGAGTGTGCAGATGCCATGCTGGGCTCTGCCAGTACTCAAATGAAAGAGACCGGCTGTGTGTCTGCACATAGGCAATGGGCTTTCTTAAGATAGCTGGGCAGAAGTGGTAGAGGTGATTCATGCGGTGGCGAAGTGCCACTTAGTGTTGGTGTGATGCAGTGCCATTCATTCTGAATGTCAACCCGCCACAACTTTTGATGCACTGTTTTTTTTAAGTGCGCTGCATGCAACCCACATTCAAACTGAATGATACAATATGCAGATGCAAAGGGTGACTTTAGCCAACATAGAACTACGTCTAGAGACCTAACCACATGGAGTTTTGTGCAAATTTCAACTTTTTTAGAAATGTTTTTGACCACTCCACCTTCTGAACCTCTATTATTGTGAACGGGGCTCCCATTAAAGAACCAAAGTAGAGGCTTGGGGCATGGTAATTGGTGTGGATAAGCTTGACTGTTACAGGAGGAGTTTGAATTTTGCATATCATTTTAGCTGTCTATATCTGGGTTATGAAACATAGACATGACTTCAATGCTTTTGCATTATGCAAATTGAATTATCCGGCCATATAACATATTTTCCTAAAGTGTATTCTAAGCCAAACGCTTTTTTATTTTAGTTTTGAACACAGTAGGGAAGGGTTAGAACATGTGCCAGATTTGTATTGCTGTCTGTGCCCCCACTGTGGTGATTTATCCTTTATATTTATCCCGGTAACTACTGTCACGGGGATTGAAAGTGATGGAAAATCTAAAATTTACAGTTGCCACCAGGACAGTGATGGAGGGGAAATGGTTGAATGAGGATGCTTGTTTCTGTGACAAATGTCTAGGGGGATTTTCCTTATTTTGGAGTCGTCTTCTTACTTTTCCATATGTTTTTATAGTGACTGTTTACTATAAACACACTATATTTGTGTGACTTCTTCTGAATCTATGCTTTGTATTTGTCACCAATAATCCATTATTTTTGGTAAAACATGTTTTGCAAAAAAAAAACTTGTAGCATGTGTCTGGTAGGAGTCAAGACAAGTGTCAGAGGTTTGCAGCACACACACAGGTCTATGTTGCAACATTAATCACAGGGTTGTTCAGGAAGAAAGAAAACATTCATGGAAGCTGGCTCCAAGTGTAAGCGTTCCTTTTTATGAAGTCATCACGTGTGGAAGCACAAAATATGTTTTTCGCTGCTGTGGCCAGTTCATTCCTCCGCTTCTTGTGTAATCCAACTATTACACAGCTGATATTTTATGATGCTGTCATGGACATACAATGGATACAATGGATAAAAAAGTCTACACGCCCTTGTTAAAATGTCAGGTTTCTGTGATGTAAAAAAATGAGACAAAGATAAATGATTTCAGAACTTTTTCCTCCTTTAAGGTGACCTATAAACTGTACAACTCAGTTAAACAACACACTGCATCAGTGTGCACACCCTTAAACTAATACTTTGTTGAAGCACCTTTTGATTTTATTACAGCACTCTTTTTGGGTATGAGTCTATCAGCATGGAACATCTTGACTTGGCAATATTTACCTTCTCTTCCTTTCGAAAACACTCCAAATCTGTCAGATTGCAAGGGCATCTCCTGTGCACAGCCCTCTTCAGATCATCCTACAGATTTTCACTCAGATTCAGGTCTGGGCTCTGGCTAGCCCATTCCAAAGCTTTAATCTTCTTCTGGTGAAGCCATTCCTTTGTTGATTTGGATGTATGCTTTGGGTCGTTGTCATGCTGAAAGATGAAGTTCCTCTTCATGTTCAGCTTTCTAGCTGAATCCTGAAGGTTTTGTGCCAATATTGATGGTATTTGGAACTGTTCATAATTCCCTCTACCCTGACTAAGGCCCATGTTCCAGCTAAAGAAAACCATCATGCTTTACTGTAGGTATGGTTTTCTTATGGTGATGTACAGTGTTGTTTTTGCGCCAAACATATCTTTTTGGAATTATGGCCATAAAGTTCAACCTTGGTTTCATCAGACCATAACCCATTTTCCCACATGCTTTTGGGAGACTTCAGATGGGTTTTTCCAAAGTTTAGCCAAACTTGGATGTTTTTCTTCCCAAGAAAAGGCCACTCTACCCCATAGCCCAAACATATGAAGAATAGGGGAGATTGTTGTCACATGTACCACACAGCCAGTACCTGCTGGATATTCTGTTGCTGTAGGCCTCTTGGCAGACTCCCTGACCAGTTTTCTTCTCTTTTTATCAATTTGGAGGGACATCCAGTTCTTGGTAATGTCACTGTTGTGCCATATTTTATCCACTTGATGATGACTGTCTTCACTGTGTTCCATTGTATATCTAATGCCTTGGAAATTATTTTGTACCCTTCTGCCTTCTGCTGACTGATACCTTTTAACAATGAGATCCCTCTGATGCTTTGGAAGCTCTCTGTGGACCATGGCTTTTGCTGTAGGAATGCGACTAAGTAAATGTCATGAAAGACCTACTAGAACAGCTGAACTTTATTTGGGGTTAATCAGAGGCACTTTAAACCGGTGGTAAACTGCTCAAAAAAAAAAAAAAAGACAATAGCATAATGTGCTAGAATGCATCACATTCTAGCACATTACAAAATACTTACCTTAGAGCGAAGTTCCTGCAGCAGTGCCCAGTCACAGCTGAGGGGGTCTGACATGTTCCCTCTGCATTTCTTCTGGGTTTGTGGGCTTCTGGGCTGTGAGTGGCCGGAGCATGCATGCGCGTGGGAGCCCCCTATCCTGGTAAGAAGCTCTGAAGTTCCGTCGCGATATACCGGACCTTCAGAGCACATGCACCGCTGATGTCAGCAGCTGCATGCAAGGTGAATTTCTCCTAAACCGTGTAGGTTTAGGAGATATTCATTTAACCTACAGGTAAGCCTTGTCATAGGCTTACCTGTGGGTAAAAATCACCAAGCTGTATACAACCACTCTAAATGATGGCAGGTGTGTACTGACTCCTATTTAACATGAGTTTGAATGTGATTGCATAATTCTGAACATGGCTTCATCCCTAGTTATCAGAGGATGTGCACACTTATGCAACCAGATTATTTTAGTTTTTTGTTTTTATTTCCCCCCTCTAAAGATTTCAATTTGTTTTTCAATTGAACTGTACAGTTTATCGGCCACATTAAAAGTGGAAAAACTTCTGAAATTATTTATCTTTGCCTTATTTTTTTTACATCACAGAAACCTGACATTTTAACAGGGGTGTGTAGACTTTTTTTATCCATTGCGTGTGTGTGTATATATATATATATATATATATATATATATATATATGGTATATTAATATGTTCATCCATAATCTTAAATCTATTTAAGGGGCAACATTTCCTCACATCCCCCTGAGTAACGGCCACCTACTCAAATACTTGCCTTTATTTCACCTCTTGTCATCTTTGCTGTATGGCCATGATCGAAACCACACAACCTTTGCAGTTAAAATTCTTACGCATATTCACCGCTCAGTCTATTCTTTCCGATAGGTGGGGCTGTATGCCTTTGGATGGCTGGGGGCTGCCATGAGTATGTGCCAGTCATAGGAAATAAATAAGGTCCAGCAGCTTGCATGACCAGTAAGAGCTAAACGTAGCCAGGAAGCGGTGTGGCATCGGACAGGGCCACTTAGTAAAAAATCTTAGGCGCAAAGATCATCCGTAATATTTTACTTTACTAATCTCCAGGATTTACACTTGTATTCAAAATTATTCAACCCCCACTGAAATTGATTGTTTTGGCCAGTTTGACATTGATTTTGATCATTCAGTCATCCTGCTTACAATTAAATCAAAGAGGCACGTGTAGGTTAGACAAATATAACATAACATTTAAAATGAAATAACCACAAATGTCTTTTCTGTGCTCACATCATTATCAGTTTTATTCAACCCCCAAGTGACATTCAATCTTAGTACTTAGTACAACATTCTTTTACAGTTATAACAGCTTTTAAACGTGAAGCATAGCTTGACACAAGTGTCTTGCAGCGATCTACGGGTATCTTCGCCCATTCGTCATGGGCAAAAGCCTCCAGTTCAGTCACATTCTTAGGCTTGTGCACTGCAACTGCTTTCTTTAAGTCCCACCAGAGGTTCTCAATCGGATTTAAGTCTGATGACTGTGATGGCCACTCCAAAATGTTCCAGCCTTTAATCTGCAACCATGCTCTAGTGGACTTGGAGGTATGCTTTGGATCATTGTCCTGTTGAAAGGTCCAACGTCTCCCAAGCCTCAGGTTTGTGACGGACTGCATCACATTGTCATCCAATATCTCCTGGTACTGAAGAGAATTCATGGTACCTTGCACACGCTGAAGCTTCCCTGTACCTGCAGAAGCAAAACAGCCCCAAAGCATGATTGACCCCCCGCCATGCTTCACAGTAGGCAAGGTGTTCTTTTCTTCATAGGCCTTGTTCTTCCTCCTCCAAACATAACGTTGATCCATGGGCCCAAACAGTTCTAATTTTGTTTCATCAGTCCACAGAACACTATCCCAAAACTTCTGTGGTTTGTCCACATGACTTTTGGCATACTGCAGTTGACTCTTCTTATTCTTTGGAGACAGCAAGGGGGTGCGCCTGGGAGTTCTGGCATGGAAGCCTTCATTAAGCTGTGTGCGCTGTATTGTCTGAGCAGAAACTTCAGTACCCACATCTGACAAATCTTTTCTCAGTTCCTCAGCAGTGACACAGGGACTTTTCTCCACTCTACGCTTCAGGTAGCGCACAGCAGTCAAAGTCAGCATCTTCTTTCTGCCACGACCAGGTAGCGTTTCAATAGTGCCCTCTGCCTTGAATTTGCGAATGATGCTTCCTATGATGTCTCTTGGTATGTTTAAGATCTTTGCAATCTTCTTATAGCCATTGCCCTTCCTGTGAAGAGTAATCACCTCTTCTCTTGTCTTCCTGGACCATTCTCTTGACTTCACCATGTTTGTAACCACACCAGTAAATGTCTAGAAGGAGCTGAGTATCACAGTAATTTTAAAGCTGCCTAATTGGTGCTTATTAGGCTTTATTGCTGCTCCCTGACATCCACAGGTGTTTTCAATACCTGATTGAAAACACTTCAATGAACCTCTGTTCTTCAAAGTGGTAGTCTTTAAGGGGTTGAATAATTGTGTCAATGAAGAATTCACAAAAGAAACATTTACTACTGTATTACAAAACCAATTGATGTCATTTTAGTTGCATATGGTTCTTTAAGAAGTCCTTGTAGGATTTCATTCTGAATACAATTACAAATGTACACTAAATTCCCTAAAACCCTTTACAGCATTGGGGGGTTGAATAATTTCATTGGGGGGTGGAGGAGAAATGCTAGTGAACAACTCCAACCAATACTTATTTCATTTTTGATGCAGCAGGGAAGGTCTCTGTGTCTTTCTGTCCTCTTCACATAAACACAGAAAGTGAGGGAAAAATAACCCCAATAAGACCACGGACAGCAAGAAAAATCAGACAGGAGATCTGACTCTTACCAACTTTATAGGAAAAATGTCTGTAGTTAGGCTTTAAAGAGAACTTGAACTGTGGAATCTGTGTCCTGTGGAATCCCTTCAACTGATCTTTTCCCCATTACAGACTTACCATGCCTTGTTCTGCACTGTATATGTGTGTGGAGGTGGCCCTCTTGTTAGATGAACCTTGCTTTGCTTACTAAAGTGGAGTAAAGCCCACAACACTATCCTTTCCTTCAACCGTTCAAGGTTTGTTACGTGTGCCAGCATCTTCTAACTGACTTCTTCCATTTTCTGGAATGTGGCCATCTTCATTGACCAGAGCGAAATAATGACTCCTGTGCACGCACAGAAGTTCAGTCTGGCACAGGATCTGTGCCAAAAAGTAAACTGATCTGCGCATGTGTAGCTCCGTGTACATTCTAAAGAAGAATGCAAGCAGGCAAGTAGGTTGCTCTTTTGCAACAAAGAGACTTAGCTCCACTTTAATTCCAGAGCTTTCCCCTGATAACTGGTTATCTGATGACTGGAAAGAAGAAAGTGTAAATGAAGCAGAAATAGGGGGATGCAGGTCCTCAGGTACAGTATCCCCTCCACGAAGGAGTACAGTTAGTGGCACTGAAATTTCTTGAAACTAACAGTCATAGGCAGCAGTGCCTTAGATGATCTCACACCAAAGACATACAGCTATGGACAGCACAGGAAGGCACTTTTATTTTTTAGCAGAAAACCAAGAAAAACTGTAAATCTTTTATGGTAGTCTTAGGTACAACTAAAATTTCTAGATGTTCCCTATAGGAGAGCACATGTTCACATTTTGAATTTAGACCCACTTTAAGTGGAGTTTGTCTTCAGCAAAAATTTCTGAACAGAAACACTTAACTGAAATATATATATCTAAAGCAAACTACTGCAAAGTGTTAAACTAATCTATTGGAATATTCAGATTTACAAAACAACTCCCTGCAAAAAGTGTTTAATGATTATTATAAAACAAAGAGGGATGTCATTACTTGAGAATGATTAAAAAAGTACACATTTTGTCATTTCTCAGCCTTTACTGTTCTAAGGAATATGGGATGTTCTCATTGTTCACATTGAGTAAATAATGTTGATACAAACGTTTGGCTTAGGAGCAATAGAAAACGTCATCTGTGGTTTTAGAAAGAATGCAAGCCAACGTTGTCCGTTATGGTGAAACTGAAATGTGTGTGATAAATTAACGTGCCCAAATAGTGTTTCCATGTATGAATTCCCTTGTGTGCCTTGTAAACCGAAAAAGAGATTTATTTTGCAGCAAGTAGTGTACTGTTTCTATGCTTGATCGTAAGTAATTTTTCAACCTCAATTACCTGTACTGATCTGTACATAACCATCCACAATTTTTTTCATCTGCCCATTATTTTCATTGGTGTTCCTATAAATTTAGGTGGTACCATCATGGTAATGCTCTGCTGTCTTTATTGAGTTAGATATAGTTTTATCGGTAATCTGCTGTGAAATAACTCACAATGATTAAAACTGTCAGCTGTTTTGGGGGACATAAACACAGTTCACAGAAATAAGCAAAATGATTAGTTATAGTAATTTATCTACTAAAACAGTAGATACAAAATCTTGTAAAGTAATTGATGTTTGTTTCTAGACAATAGGGCTGGATTTATGCTTTCTCTTATGAAATAATGCACTGAATTTTCATGCAGGACAGTCAGGCTTTTTAAAAAAAAAAACAGAGGTGTAAGCCATATAAACCAGCATCATGAAGTATATTCGTGTCACATTCTGGGTTCAGGCTTGGAGGCCAGTAGTTATAGTAGCAGAGCAGCACCCACCCACAAGCAGGAAACATAATAGTGCAGGTCACTCTGGCTGATAACACAGGTTCACCTGAGGTGCAGAGTCTAAGTACTAACCGGTATTCACTAGGCCTCCTGAAGGTGGAAATTGACTTTACTGCATGTTAGTATCGGGTCACGGTACTCAGGATTGCCCCACCAGGAGGTGAGTAAGTCGGGGTCCAGTAGCAGATATAGCAGGTATGGATCAAGCAGAAGCGTAGTCGAGGAACAAGCCAAAGGTCAGTAAGGAATAGTTGGAGGTTGGCATTTAGCAGAACCCTAGTCGAGGAACAAGCCAAAGGTCAGTAACGAATAGTAGCAAAGATATTTACAGCAGCGGGAGAGACAAGGGAGATATTGGCTGGAGAAGGCACAATATTCTGGCAACCAGGAAGTACAGAGACATGGATTAAATCAGGAAGTTCATGGGAGGAGCAAAGGGTTCAAGGCAATTAGGATTTAAGGTAGGATCAGTTAAGGATTTGTCCAGGGAACTGTCCAGTCTTCCAGGTGTCCTTGCCAGACACAGCAGAGGTCCCTTGGTTCCCCTTGAAGCTTGTGCCATAAACTGTACATATGCCCTCTTCCAACAACGTGGGTGCCTGCTCCTCATTGTTGCTCCATTACTATTGTTGCCATCTTCTCCTGGTCTTCTTTCAGGTCCAGACTCTTCTGTCTTCAGCCATTGGTTAGCTACCAATGGCGTAAATCCTATGTATGCCCATTTACAGTTATATCGGCATCTGCACTGCACATGTAAGTGTACAGTTAAAAAAAAATATTGTTAGGAAGGGGAAGAAGTTTAATGGAAGAAGAAATGTAGTCTTTTCTATCGTATACATCCGGAAAGCATTCACAGTGCTTCACTTTTTCTACATTTTGATATGTTAAAGCCTTATTCCAAAATGGACTAAATTAATTATTTTATTATTTTACAAACAATACACCAATGTGAAAGAAGTTTGTTCATAATCTTTGCAAATTTATTACAAATAAAAAGCAAAAGAATCACATGTACTTTGCCATGACACTCAAAATTAAGCTCAGGTGCATCCTGTTTCCACTGATAATCCTTGAGATGTTTCTACAACTTAATTGGAGTCCATCTGTGGTAAATTTAGTTGATTGGACATGATTTGGAAAGGCACACTCCTGTCTATATAAGATCTCACAGTTAACAGTGATGTCCGAGCACAAACCAAGCTATGAGGGTCCAAGGAACTGTAGAACTCCCTGATAGAATTGTATCGAGGCACAGATCTGGGGAAGGGTACAGAAATATTTCAGCAGCATTGAAGGTGCCAATGAGCACAGTGGACTCCATCGTCAGTAGATGGAAGAAGTTTGGAACCACCAGGACTCTTCCTAGAGCAGGCCACCCCGGCCAAACTGAGCGATCGGGGGAGAAGGGCCTTACAGAGCTCCAGCGTTATTCTGTGGAGAGAGGAGAACCTTCCAGAAGAACAACCATCTTTGCAGCACTCCACCAATTAGGCCTGTATGGTAGAGTGGCCAGATGGTGGAAGCCAAAAAAAAGGGGGTTTAGGGTGAAACTGCGCTATGGAGTGCCTTATTCAAAAAAATGTGGTTTTAGCTGCCACCAACCTACCACTGAGATAGAATAAAGATAGAGGTTGTAAGGGTTTTGGTGAATGGTGCTACCACTAAAACTGTGTGTAGAAACCTCAGTCGACAATTATGATAATAGTCCTATGTTGAACCAAGTAACTTCAAATTTAACAAAGTGCACTGTGCTGTAGTGTTGGGTCATATCCCAATAGCATGAACATGGGCGTAGCATATATATATATATATATATATATATATATATATATATATATATATATATATATATATATATATATAAATATATATATATATATATATAGTGCACTGTGCTGAGGTTTTCGAAAGACAGTGGAATATTTACTTAAAGGTGCACTGTGCTGTGGTAGTAAAGTGCCAGAGTGCTCGGTGATATATCCAGATACTGCCTTAGAATCTATTTTAAACAGATGACAAAGTGATAATGAATAAAAAATGAAATCCACTGTGGTGTGATATTAAAGTGCCAGCGTGCTGGATGTATTCCAACTGGTAACCTTTTTATTCAGGTAACGCAAAAACACGCAATAGGTGTACTGTAAACCCATAAGGTGCTGAGTGCTAAGCGAGAAGTGCAAATAAAGGTGCTGGTAATTGCTTTTATTATATTGCCTGATCCCAGGGAATAAATGTGCTAACAAGTCCGTTGCTAAATACCAGTAAGTGAGGGAAGATAGACGGTATCAAAAAAACAGTCCCACATAAATTGTTTCACACTCCAGTGTCCGTGCTAGTTAGTGCAAGTGCTAATACCTGTGGCCCCCCACTAGGTAAAGCACTTACCACACGGAATCTCCTGCTAGAAATGACACAGGGCTGGTGGATGCTGGCTTAGCAAAGGGGTCTCCCCCTGAGTTTCTGCAGATGGTGTCCCGCTAGGCCCTTTGCTCAAACTCTTTGTGGGTGCTGTTGCATATAACACACAAAAAGAAGCTTCCATTGCGTAGTATATTCAAAAATGAGAGAAAAGAAGCCTAAACTCACAGTTGAGGAAGTTCACTTTCAGTTTTAGTGTCTGGCCGTCTCAGCGCTTCCGGAAGCAGTATCTGGATATATCACCCAGCAGTCTGGCACTTTACTACCACAGCACAGTTTGCCTTTAAGTAAATATTACACTGTCTTTTGAAAAGCACAGTGCACTATATATATTTTTATATATATACAGTGGGGATGGAAGGTTTGGGCACCCCAGGTCAAAAATTGTATTATTTGTGCATAAAGAAGCCATGGAAAGATGAAAAAAATCTCCAAAAGGCATCAAATTACAGATTAGACATTCTTATAATATGTCAACAAAAGTTAGATTTTATTTCCATCATTGACACTTTCAAAATTACAGAAAACAAAAAAAAAATGGCGTCTGCAAAAGTTTGGGCACCCTGCAGAATTTATAGCATGCACTGCCCCCTTTGCAAGGCTGAGACCTGCCAGTGTCATGGATTGTTCTCAATCATCGTCTGGGAAGACCAGGTGATGTCAATCTCAAAGGTTTTAAATGCCCAGACTCATCTAGTGGATTGCAGAAGAGACTGTATTACTGACCTGACTCCTAATTCTAGCCAGCTCCCCGGATTCATGTTATCGGTTTACTGTAGCCTCCTCTGTAAGCTACTCTCAACCGTAGTCAACACGCTCACCCTTCATAGACAGTACATTGTACGATATGACACAGAGGCCCTGCCCATAGACCGGCACTTCGGAAAGAGGAGAGCAGCGCCAGAGCCTGCTGGAGCAGGGAGTATATTTATAATTTTTATAACTTATAAATAATATAGACTTTAATACAAACTTCTAGACTTAAAGACATTTTTCAATCTTAAAGAAAAGAAAAATAAGTCAGCAGCTAACAAACCCTTACCTGTCCAGGGGTTCAGTCCTGTTTTCACCCAGGCCAGTTCTTTGCCAGTCTTCAGGTCCCTGGTGCTTTTGTGTTTACTAAAGGAAGCTGGCTTTCATACAACACGGTGTGAATGACTCTGCAGCCTCCTGGGACTTATCACTTGTCCCAGAGAGTTGCAGGCTGGCTGGGGGGGGGGGGGGATAGGGAGAGTTAGAACTTCTTCACCGATCACTTAGGCTGGGGATCTCCAAACTACAGCCCTCCAGGTTTTACAGAACTACACATCCTGTGAGGCATTGTAAAACTGACATTCACAGACATGACTAGGCATGATGGGAATAGTAGATCCTAAACTACTGGAGGGCCATAGTTTGGAGACCATGGCATAGGCGGTCGGAGCAGAAATGGGAGCCATTACCTGCTAAAACTAGGTAACCGCTCAAATAAAAAATCTGTGTGAGAGGAGGGGGGAAGGAGGTGTTAATGTAGAACTTCCCTTTCAGGGTGTAGCGCTGCTTTAATGAGCATTTAACCCTTCCAGCACAGGGGGGTCCCACTGCCAGTTTTTTTTTTGTGCCCAGAGTTAAGCTTTAACCACTTAAGCCCCGGAGGATTTGGCTGCTTAAAGACCAGGGGGTTTTTTGCGATTTTTTTACTGCGTGACTTTAGAGGACAATTGCGCGGTCATGCGATGCTGTACCTAAACGAATTTGACGTCCTTTTTTCCCCACAAACAGAGCTTTCTTTTGGTGGTATTTGATCACCTGTGCGATTTTTACTTTTTGCGCTATAAACAAAAAAAGAGCGTAAATTTTGCAAAAATAACAATATTTTTCACATTTTTTTTATACGAAATTCCCCCCCAAAAAAATGTAAAAATCAAAATTTTTTAACATTTTTGGCCAATTTGTTTTCTGCTACCTATGTTTGGTTAAAAAAAAATTGCAAAAAGCATATTTTGATTGGTTTGCGCAAAAGTTATTGCGTTTCCTAACTAAGGGAAAGATTTCTGTCATTTTTGGTGTTTTTTTTTTTAACGTGTAATGGCGGCGATCTGCGATTTTTTTTTGCGGTACTGCGACATTGCGGCGGACAGATCGGACCCTTGACTGACATTTTTGACACTTTTGGGGTTACCAGTGACATTACTGCAGTAATCAGTGCTATATATATGCACTGTTACTGCAAAATGACACTGGCAGGGAAGGGGTTAACTTTATTGGGGAGGGAGGGGTTAAGTGTGTCCCTAGGGGCGTGCTTTCTACTGTGATTGGCTGTGGCTACTAGTGTAGAAACAGTGATCAACGGTCCTACATAGTAGAACCGTCTGAACACTGTTTCTACACAGGGGAGAATGACTTGTTTACATCAGCCGCCTGACTTTCTCCCTCTGTACCGACGATCGGCGAGTGACCGGCGGACATCGGGTCCGCCGGTCACACGCACTAACTTCCATGTGAACGAGCCGCGGCGGGCGCGCGCCCGCCTGCTATTGGCTCACAAGGAAGTGACAGGCAAGTGACGTACCGATACGTCACTCTGCCTGGCCCGGGCTGATCGCCGCAGTATATAGTCGTGCGGCGGTCGGCAATCGGTTAAGGATTCAGCACCTTCAAAAGTAGTAAAAGAAAAAGCTAAAACAAAAAGTAATACAGTTAATACTATACTTAAAATGTTCCAATAACAAATACTTATGGCTGTTTATCCATCTGTAGCCATAGCAAGAAACCCTAGGAGAGCGAGCCTTACCCATGCAAGCTTATAGTCTATAGAATGGATTAATCACCATGGTGGAATATAATTGGGTTACCGGTTGTTTTTTCTTCATCATAAATACATTTCCTACCATGATGCAAGACAGTTGACACCATGGCTTTATTTAACCTTCACAAACACAAATTTTAGCTGTGCTCCACCCACCAGGTTTAACAAAGTATGTGTTATTTATAGTTCAAGTGTTCTTCCTTTAGTAATTGTAATTAAGCAATTGTAAGTGTTCTTGGCAGACATTCTTAGCCGTAGTTCTCACTTTCAGTTAGTTTATACTGGAAAATCCAGCCTGAAGATGTATGAC
This sequence comes from Pelophylax lessonae, assembly GCF_965119305.1. Lineage (NCBI taxonomy): Eukaryota > Metazoa > Chordata > Amphibia > Anura > Ranidae > Pelophylax > Pelophylax lessonae. Next base: position 117,944,363 of record NC_138769.1, on the reverse strand, counting down.
CTGGAGGCTCTTCTTTTGATTCTACAATGTTTCTGGTGACCTTACAGGAAGTGTCACATTTTCAAGTACACGTTTTGCTGCAGTCTATTGACCACTTTTTAGTGATTGAAACAAAAAGAAAAAAAAAAATATCAACACAAAATATTCATTTTTTTTTTGTTTTTTTTGTTGAAGGGATATGGAGCTAGGCGGAGTATGATAAAATCTCACTTGGTGCGGTCTGGCTTTACACGCACATGAGCTCTAATGGCATTCCAGTCTCAGTCTGTAGGGTTCAATATTGAGTTGCAGTTATAACAGCTTTAGCTCTTCTGGAGAGGCTGTCCACAAGGTTTAGGAGTGTGTGTATGGGAATGTTTGACCATTCTTCCAGAAGCGCATTTGTGAGGTCAGCCACTGATGTTGGACAAAAAGGCCTGACTCGCATTCTCCACTCAAACTCATCCCAAAGGTGTTCTGTTGGGTTGAGGTCAGGACTCTGTGCAGGCTAGTCAAGTTCCTCTGCCCCAAACTCACTCATCCTTTATGGACCTTGCTTAGTGCGCATTCATAGTAGAACAGGAAGGGGCCATTCCCAAACTGGTTGGGAGCATGAAATTGTCCAAAAAGTATTGGTATGCTGACACCTTAAGAGTTCCTTGGAACTAAAGGGCCAAGCCCAACCCCTGAAAAACTACCCCACACCATAATCCCGCCTCCACCAAATGCTTTGGACCAGTGCACAAAGACATCCACATCAGTGGCTGACCTTCACAAATGCACTTCTGTATTGCATTCTCATATATATATATATATATATATATATACTGTGTGTATATATATATATATACTGTGTGTATATATACAGTATATATATATATATATACAGTATATATATATATATATATATATATATATATATATATATATATATATATATATAACACTGAAGAAATGACACTTTGCTACAATGTAAAGTAGTGAGTGTACAGCTTCTATAACAGTGTAAATTTGCTGTCCCCTCAAAATAACTTAACACACAGCTATTAATGTCTAAACCGCTGGCAACAAAAGTGAGTACACCCCTAAGTGAACTTGTCCAGATTGGGCCCAATTAGTATTTTCCTCCCCAGTTGCATGCGACTCGTTAGTGTTACAAGGTCTCGGGTGTGAATGGGGAGCAGGTGTGTTAAATTTGGTGTTATCGCTCTCACTCTCTCATACTGGTCACTGGAAGGTCAACATGGCACCTCATGGCAAAGAACTCTCTGAGGATCTGAAAAAAAAAGAATTGTTGCTCTACATACAGATGGCCTAGGGTATAAGAAGATTGCCAAGACCCTGAAACTGAGCTGCAGCATGGAGGCCAAGACCATACAGCGGTTTAACAGGACAGGTTCCACTCAGAACATGCCTCGCCATGGTCGACCAAAGAAGTTGAGTGCACATGCTCAGCGTCATATCCAGAGGTTTTCTTTGGGAAATAGACGTATGAGTGCAGCCAGCATTGCTGCAGAGGTTGAAGGGGTGGGGGGTCAGACTATACACCGCTCACTGCATCAAATTGGTCTGCGTTGCTGTTGTCTCAGATGGAAGCCTCTTCTAAAGATGATGCACAAGAAAGCCCATTTTCAGTTTTCTTAAGAAAAGCAGACTAAGGACATGGATTACTGGAACCATGTCCTGTGGTCTGATGAGACCAAGATAAACTTATTTGGTTCACATTGTGTCAAGCGTGTGTGGTGGCAACCAGGTGAGGAGTACAAAGACAAGTGTGTCTTGACTACAGTCAATTATGGTGGTGGGAGTGTCATGGCCTGGGGTTGCATGAGTGCTGCCGGCACTGGGGAGCTACAGTTCATTGAGGGAACCATGAATGCCAACAGTACTGTGACATACTGAAGCAGAGCAGATCCTTTGATAATTATTTTGCTTTCCCCATGACTCAGAATCCAGAAACGTCAGTGCAGCACTGGATGAAAGATACAAGGGTCTGTCAGGAGTCCATAAACTCATTGACCTTTTATACACATACACTAATTACAATTAAACAGATCACAAATGAGGATGGTTACTTTTAATAGCCATTCAAACCCCTTTGTGTAAACTTGTATGCATGTAATCAGGCCAACATCACCAGGGTATGTAAACTTTTGATCAGGTTCATTTAGGTAGTTTCTGTTGTCATTATGATTTACAAAGAGTAAACACATTTGATAATAAATGGCTTCAGTCAAACACTAACCATCAGTGAAAGAAAAGTTTTTGTGTTATCATTCATATTCTCTGAAAAATGGCCAAGAAATCATAAATTCTGCCAGGGTATGTAAACCTATAAGCACAACTGTATGTGTGTGTGTATGTATATGTGTGTGTATATATATATATATATATATATATATATATATATAGAAAGAGGGGCATCCATAGTGTACATAATGTGTTTACATTTATTAGGCATTACAAAAGTATTATACTTCCAATCAGTGAGTGTCACCCCGACAAGGATTACACGCTTAAGCTCATAGGCACTGTCGGCCCTGGTTCTCTCCCTAAGCCGTAAGCTAGACAGGCTGTGCATTATGACATCAAGACCTGAGCCACACCTTACACTTTTCAGCATCAAGCTATCATTGGAGGTCACCACCTGTGCTTTGAGCTTTTGGAATGATTGCACACGGGGGGCCGGATTTAAAGAAACTGCAGCTTCAAACATCTATGACGTGTTTCAGTTTCGCCGCGTTCAAATCAATTAACTGGCGCTGCGGCGAATTGGCGAGTAAAACAGCAATAATGAATTCCGCCGTCAGCGGGATTCACTTACGATCGCGGCTTCGCCAATTCGCAAACTTATGTCTTCCTGCTTATAGCAGTTTCACATAGCGATGTGGGGTAGTGGATTAGTGCACACATCACATGTCTGTAATTCATCTCCCTCTGCTGTAGGTTCGAGGCTTACCATCTCCACCTACTTTTTTTATTTTCTTTTTTTGTTTATATTGCTAAAATGGAACGGATTACATCATATATATTGCTAAATAATGTTACACTCAGAAGCGCTTGCAAGCTTACACCATTTTAAGTGTTTTTTTGATCTTGTCTGTGTGTCGAATCGATCTTATGAAGGAAAGTACCAAAGGCAAGTGACCAAACCCCTACCCTACTTCAGGGCAAGATGAAACCTCACAATTTTACCATGGTCTTCTTCCCACATTCCATACAATGTTTAGTTCTTTAGCTATATGTGCTTTTTAGCCTTAACACACTCCATTTTTTCCACCATACAGCTTTATTCTGCACAATAGCTAAGTGCTTTGCAACTTCACTGCAGTTCACAACGTCATGGGTTCAAATCACATCACTACACTTGGGATCTCTTTTCACTCTCATTTTTTTAAACAGTTTTTTTAAACTATCTTGAATTTGGGGGGGGGAGGGGGGTGTCCTACCCAAATTTCAAGCACATCAATGGAAACAACACAATTTTGATTTTATGAGTGTGGTCCTAGTTTTATCGAGATGCAATTCTTTACATATTTACCATGGTTCTTACAATTTCTTGACCAATAAACATAGGTGTCTGATATTGGACTCTCTCCATATTTCAACAACACAGGCCCTCATAGTCCAACACTACATTTGCCTCACACCTCAACACAACACTGTCACATCCCTACTCTACATTACAACCCCTCACATCACCAGTACAAGCAGCATGCAAAGTGCAAAACTCCGGCCTTGGCAGCTTAATGGGCCATACACTAACAATTTGTCTAGACTTTTTCCTGTAGACTTAACCAAACCATATAATAGAAGCTCAAACCTCAACACTTTCAATTTGGATGCAATCAGGCAGGCCCTTGCACTACATAGAAAATGTCAATCGGAAGGATAAAGTCTTCTCTAAATCTTACAGTGTGGATGGCCCTTTTGTCTGTAGGCACCCACACAAAACAAAAAAACACATGTTCAATTCTAATGTATTTATTTATTTGAGAATGACAGCAGAAGGAGGGATGCAGCAAAAGAATATTGTCACTCTCCAGTCCGTGTGCCTTTACAGCGCCAGACCACGATCTTTGCTCCATGGCTACGGGATTCTGATGTCTTCCACAACTTCCGGCAGAGTTCAGAATCCATTCTGCACCTCTACCAGCTCATAGGGGACAGGCATGGCAAGGTTGCTGGGCAGCTTCCAAGCCACTTTCGAAGTTCCAGGGTGTTCATGTTGGTCATTGGCCATGTGCCTTACCAAATATCCACTGACCACAAAAGAAAATGAGTGGAGTCCATCAAGGTGGGTTTCTACCACCTACACCCGCAAGCAGTACCACTCCTGGAAAAATAAAACAAAGGATAAGACATTTCATTATGAAAATCACATCTTAATGCCTGTTTGCTTCATTCTGAACTTCATTTAATTTCGACATCACGAGTGAAATAACACATTTTATGCCAACTTACACAAACCAGAAATCATTAATGTAAACATTTGAATACACACCTGTGACGCCAGACAGCCCATCACCACAGGCTTCCCATGGTACGTGCCATGATTCCAAGATGTTGATGTTCTGGAAAATTACAACACCATAAGATACCAAGCAGCCGTTCATGTTATCAATAACTACACAGGTGGCATAGACACAAATAAACACCTGCCAGCTCTTCTCAGCCCTTTACACTATTCACAATACCAACATGTTTATGGTTAGAGGTGCATGTTTTTGCTCAAGTAACACAATTTTACCAATGTTGACTACACTTTATCTACAATGGCAAGTGTCATTGGCAGATGATAATCACCCTCTGTCTCCCTGTGAGTGGCACCTCTGCTAACTAGCTAATTAATACACATGCCCTATCTTGACCGGTTACAGTACTTACATGTAAAGTGGCTAGCAACCAGGGTATTCCGGGTGGCCATACCGGCAGCGGTGCTCCGCCGCCTGGGGGCCGCCGGCTGACGGACCTCTGGCTCCCTCTCCTCCGTCAGCTCCCAAGAATCATCCCGGGCAACGCACATGTTGTGCAACACGCAGCACGCCAGGATGATCTTGGAAGCCTTTGTAGGAGAGTACAGGAGTTCACCCCCAGGCCGGGCCAAGCAGAGAAACCGGGACTTGAGAAGACCTATGGTCAACTCAATGATACTCCGGCTTCTCCGCAAGGCCCTGTTGTAATTCCTCTCTGCTGGGCCCTGGGGGTACCTGATTGGAGCCATCAGCCACGTCAGCTGCGGGTAACCAGCATCCCCTGAAAAATAAGAAAAATATACATTAGTTATTCATATCATGTGACTTTAGATGACTCCTCAAAATGGGAGACAATTAGGCATTTTACTAAACAACCTGCTCGTCTGTTTGCAAAAAATCATATGAAACATCTCAACTCTGTCTAACTGCCTAAATCACTAATACAAATGGGAAAAAGGACACACAAAGTGGTGGGTTTCTCTTGCAAGTTACAACTTGGCCCCTATTCTGTTCCTATTACATTAGCCTAGGTCTTACTTCTGGAATATATCTGCAACTAGAGTGAGGAAACCAATATTGACTCACTTATGCAAAGTACTTTGGGGATATGGCAATACCATTGGAATCATTTGTAGGTTTTCTTTGGGTGGCTAGAGGACACCATTTACACATTGGTTAACCACCTTCATTGGACTCAAAGACAACTTTGCAAATCTTTCTTTTGTGAGCTGCTAAGCTGCTGATCTGGTTGTGTGTGAACAGCCTGACAACTAATAACACATCCATTTTAGGTAGGCTTTGCTTAAATCAGGGTGTACACCGATGTAGCTTATTCCTATGTCTATGTAATCTTACAGTTTATGTTGTTAAGACAAAATACTTTACCAATAAGCCACCCTTCGGGCATTTGTCCACTTTCAAACACCTCGTACAGAGTACTTGTTCTTAACATACTGGAATCATGGCACGACCCTGGGTGACCAGTGTTGACACTCATGATGCGCTGTTTGGCGTCACACACTAATTGGACGTTCACAGAGTGGTACTGCTTGCGGTTCCGGTATTCACTTTCGTGGCTCCTTGGGGGCCTAATGGCTATGTGGGTGCCATCGATTGCCCCTAGGATTTGCGGCATGTGTGCCCGCCGGTAGAAACCCAACTTGACTTCATTCCACTCATTTTCATTCTGTGGCCAGTGGATAAAATTGGGCACTATATCCACTATGGCATTAATGACCAACATGAACACCCTTGAAACTGTGGGCTGGCTAATGCCCATGATACTTCCCGAAGTGGCTTGGAAGCTGCCACGCCCTAAAATATACAAAGTGGCCAGCAATCTGGCCATGCCGGGCACCGCATGGCCGCGCTGTGTGTCCGGGTCAATTTTCTCTGCTATGAGCTGGTAGAGGTGTAGAATAGTTCCTCGCTCGAGCCGGAACTTCCTCCTGACATCAGAATCCCGCAGCTTGTCCAAATAGATCCTTGGAGCAAAAATGCGTGGCTGGCGAGGTAAGGGCACACGGACTGGAGGTGCTGCTGCTGAAGGTGCTGCTGCTGCTGCTGCTGCAGCTTCCCCACCTTCTGCTGCCTCCTGTGCCAGGGCCTCCTCAAACAAGGCACCAATAAATGCCAGCATTGCACCATCTAATGCGTCTGGGATATCGTCCTCCATTTTGAACGCGCAAATTCGCGAATGCGCAGATATATATAGAAACGGCCGCTAATTATCACACCTGTGAGCCAGCTATAAAAGGAGCACATGGCCAATATGGCTGCTGGATGTTATAGATCGATGTTTCTTATGTGCTAGCAAGACCCTGTGACCCACAACCTACATTATCTGGAGGTAAGACAATTGTATCTCTCTCTCCCAAAAAAAAGGAAGGAGACAATTTGTACTTATCTTGGGTGTGCTTAAGTTGTCTATGGTGAATCCCCTCCAACCCACAATAGCTTGGGAACCCCTCAAGTGTCTTTTAATCATTGGCAGTTGGCCCCATGTGCATGTGGTTTGGACATGTGTTTTCTCATGTTTGTTAAAGGTGTGCAGTCTAGATTTGGCATCTAAACCTGCCCCCTTACCTTCCCAGCTTCCAAAGACACCATTTTTGCTTTCCTGATAACTGTAATTTATTATGTGCACGTATGTAGGTCATGCGATTTCTCATGTATGTTTAATGTTTGCAGCCTCCTTTTGCCTATAAAGGATTACACCACCACCACCACCACCACCACTGTGTTTGTGACATTAGGTAAGTGTTTGGAGGGCCTCGTGTGATTTGTACCCCTATGCGTTTTCTTATGTGTTTTTTTTTTACATTTCTTTGCAGCCTCTTCTGCTCTTTAACACCACCACCACCACCACCACCACCACTGTGTTTGTGCCATTAGGTAAGTGTTTGGAGGGCCTCGTGTGATTTGTACCCCTATGAGTTTTCTTATGTGTTTTTTTTTTACATTTCTTTGCAGCCTCTTCTGCTCTTTGCCACCACCACCACCACCACCACCACCACCACCACCACCACTGTGTTTGTGCCATTAGGTAAGTGTTTGGAGGGCCTCGTGTGATTTGTACCCCTATGAGTTTTCTTATGTGTTTTTTTTTTACATTTCTTTGCAGCCTCTTCTGCTCTTTGCCACCACCACCACCACCACCACCACCACCACCACCACCACCACCACTGTGTTTGTGCCATTAGGTAAGTGTTTGGAGGGCCTCGTGTGATTTGTACCCCTATGAGTTTTCTTATGTGTTTTTTTTTTACATTTCTTTGCAGCCTCTTCTGCTCTTTGCCACCACCACCACCACCACCACCACCACCACCACTGTGTTTGTGCCATTAGGTAAGTGTTTGGAGGGCCTCGTGTGATTTGTACCCCTATGAGTTTTCTTATGTGTTTTTTTTTTACATTTCTTTGCAGCCTCTTCTGCTCTTTGCCACCACCACCACCACCACCACCACCACCACCACCACCACCACCACTGTGTTTGTGCCATTAGGTAAGTGTTTGGAGGGCCTCGTGTGATTTGTACCCCTATGCGTTTTCTTATGTGTTTTTTTTTTACATTTCTTTGCAGCCTCTTCTGCTCTTTAACACCACCACCACCACCACCACCACCACTGTGTTTGTGCCATTAGGTAAGTGTTTGGAGGGCCTCGTGTGATTTGTACCCCTATGAGTTTTCTTATGTGTTTTTTTTTTACATTTCTTTGCAGCCTCTTCTGCTCTTTGCCACCACCACCACCACCACCACCACCACCACCACCACTGTGTTTGTGCCATTAGGTAAGTGTTTGGAGGGCCTCGTGTGATTTGTACCCCTATGAGTTTTCTTATGTGTTTTTTTTTTTACATTTCTTTGCAGCCTCTTCTGCTCTTTGCCACCACCACCACCACCACCACCACTGTGTTTGTGCCATTAGGTAAGTGTTTGGAGGGCCTCGTGTGATTTGTACCCCTATGCGTTTTCTTATGTGTTTTTTTTTTACATTTCTTTGCAGCCTCTTCTGCTCTTTGCCACCACCACCACCACCACCACCACTGTGTTTGTGCCATTAGGTAAGTGTTTGGAGGGCCTCGTGTGATTTGTACCCCTATGCGTTTTCTTATGTGTTTTTTTTGTACATTTCTTTGCAACCTCTTCTGCTTTTTTTGCCACCACCACCACCACCACCGTGTTTGTGCCATTAGGTAAGTGTTTGGAGGGCCTCGTGTGATTTGTACCCATATGCGTTTTCTTATGTGTTTTTTTTTTTTCCTTTTCTTTGCAGCCTCTTCTGCTCTTTGCCCACTACTACCACCACCACCACGACCAAGTCTGTTTGTGCCATTAGGTAAGTGTGTTCTGTAACTGTTCACTAATTATACTGTATATGAAGAGCAATCTGCAAATCCTGTTTTTTCTGTTTTCTCTTTTGTCATTTCAGATTTAGGAGTTTGGGGCTCTTTGCTGCTGCTGGACAGCCAGATTCTCTGCCCACCTCGTGCTCCCATGGCCCCACCCACTGGAAGGATGAGAAGGGCCAGGGGGGCCAGGGGGGCCAGGGGGGCCAGGGGGGCCAGGGGGGGCAGGGGGGGCAGGGTGGGCAGATCGTCTGGCTCTGGTGTGAGGGAGGCTCCAGCTGTATCCATGAGGGAGTCCACCATCCCCATCCCGGAGGAGGAAGCCGGGGGAGGTGTTAACACACCAAGTGGACAAGCTGGCTCTTCTGACAGTAGTCCTGGAGCGGGTCCGTCCACCAGAGTCAGCTTGTCCACATTAACCCGGCTTCCCCGTTTCACCCACAATCAGTGCTGTGCCCTGGTCCACGCCTATATGGCCAGATATCAGGCGATACATGGGACCAGGGCCGCGTCTTACTCAGTAACAGAGAAGAACAGATTGTGGGATGAAATCCGGGATGCTGTAAATGCACTGGGTGAAGCACCTCGCCACCGTGACAGTGTGCGGAAGAAGGTCAACGACATCTGTGGGTCCGTTCGGAAGAAGCTAATTGCATGGGCTGCGGAGGGTCTTTATGACCGTCAAGGTCGGCTGGATGAACGTGCACGAAGTTCTCTCTGGGATTATCAATTACCTTTCTTGAACATCATAGGACCCGATACCATCTTTCCCAGAGAGGACTTAGATTCGGATGCTTTGCACCGAGGTAGGATATTATCTTGGATGTCAATTGTGTGAGTTGTTTGGAAAAGATTAACTACTATCCTATGTGTGACATTAAGAGAATGTGATACTTGCCCTTCCAATTGTCCTTTTTTTGTTTTCCCCAACCTGCAATTTGTTCATCTGTAGCACGGATCTCAGCCCCTCCACAGCCCATGCAGCTTGGCGAACCAGACGGACTCACAGGTGTTGACATCAGTGCTGACCCTCCTCCTGGTAGGTCCAATATCATACTGTGCCAAACAATGTAGATGTTTTTTTTTGGCCAAGATAGCTCATATTGCTATGTCCTTTACAGAAGATCCGCAGCAGGGAACACACCCAGTGCAGCTAGGCCTGGAGGAAGGTGTTGGTATGTCTAGTCAAATAATGTTTTTTTGAATCTTATTAACCCCATTAACACACATGTTTTTTCTTAGGAAAGAGTGTTGCCTTTTAGATGTTTACCCTGCAAAACACAGTTGACAGCATTAATGGGTGCCGTCATTAGTAGGCAGACCAAGCCTTCTTAACCTTTGGGAGGGTTTAGCAAGTGTCCTATGAGCCCAGGAAAGCACTTTTGAATGTTTGGCCTCAATGCTTCATTCATGAAGCTAGGAGGGCAATCTGGCCATAATCATTACTGACTAAGGTTATGTACTAAACATGTTTTTTTTTTTTTTTTTTAAAAGAACATCAGGCCCCTCTTGACGTTGCAGCTGGAGTTGGATCAGGAGCTGGCGACGATTCTGCATCCAGTGCTGTGGTATGTGATATAAGGGAACAAGGTGCACATGTAACATTTCAATGGTAGCATTGATTTTGGACTAGATGTGGCTTACATTGTGTGTGTTAAATTAGTGCTAGGACATTCTGACGATGCACCAGCACAACAAGAGTTCTATCTTGAACATCAGGGAATTATGTTATAATTTGGTGTGCCACTAATGTTCCAAAAACATCCAGGATCTTTAAAGTCCGGCCCGTCTTTGATTTTCCAGGTCCAAATTCATGGGTATCGTTTGGTTGGGTTGTCCTCTAGCCGATTGATGGCAAGATTTTAGACAACATACGTAGATGTATAAAGTCATTGGTGTAGTAACAGATTTACCAAAAGCATAAACAACCTACCACACCAGGGTTAATTGGGAACACCTTCATGTTGAATCTTTTTTGCCTTTGTCATATTAGTCCTACCAATATAATATGTACCCATTATCAGAAGTGTTGCTAGCTTGGATAATCTTACAATGAACAAGTACTCATTAGAAGCACATCAAACTTTTCAACGTTCTGCTTGGGGTGTTAAGTTGTCAAACTAATCTGAAATATTTAGTCATGATGTTTGATAATGATTTGGTCTATTTCTTCTGCTTTCAGGTAGCCTTAGATGCAGAGGGATTGTCACCTACCCAACTTCGTCCATCTATGCTGGATGTAGCCGAGAGGCTGCTTGATGAGTATCAGGTCCAAAATGAGTTAAGGAGGCGTACTCAGCAATCTACTGAGGCAGTACGTCTGCTCGGGCTCATACAGGAATCTGTAGCAACAATGGTACAGGTTCACCAGGATATGTTACAGGTTCAACAGGATATGCGTAACAGCTTGGTAAGTTTAGCAGACCAGCATCAACGGGATCGGCAAAGTGTTGACACTCAGGTGCTGGCCACACGCCAATGCCTGTTTGGATCTGAAGATGCCCCATTGGCAGAGCCCTCCCAAACATCTCACTCACCTGCCACTGCAGGTTGTGGTAGTGGGAGGGTAATGCCAGTGTTGGCCACTTGTCAGGCAGCTGGGGATGGGACAATTCCTCCTGTAGCCACTCCTAGCACTTCACACTCCGTTCGGACTCCCACACCCCTCAATGAGCAATCCTCCTGCACAACCTCAATGCGCACTGGTTCCACAGTACCCCTTCCACCTGACTACATTCCCTCCACACCTTTATCACTTCACTCCTCCCCAGGCCGTTCTTCTTTTTTGTCACCAATGCGACATGTCGTTTGCCCCCGCACCGTGGACCACAACAACCAATCAACCACCACTCCCCACACATCTTCACAACCCTTGCACCACCAGCAGCATCAAATAGCCTTGGAGCAGCAACGATCCCATCTCATGGTAATGGCACACGTTACCCAAATTCTTAGGCTGAGCACAGAGCAGATGGGACTATTGGCACAAGATCTTCAGTCTGGGACATTTCCAGGGTTCAACACCCTGCATCAGCAGCAGCCTCAGACACAAGATCTGATTCTAATGGGCCACTTTACCAGAACTCTAAGGCTAACCCCAGAGCAGATGGGACTATTGGCCCACCATTTGATGGCAGGAACCTTTCCATTGCTCACCACACTGCTTCAGTCACCACCACCACCACCAACTTAATTTCTTTTTTTTTTTTTTTTTGGGTTTTGTTAATGATTGTTACATTGGCCAATTTGTGGGGCCATTTTTTTTTTAAATTTGAGGGTGGCACAATATGATTTCTTATAGTGCTTTTTTTGGGGATGAAATAAAATTTTATGCAAAATGATTAGTTTGTGTTTGCTCTTTGGTTTTTTAGGAGTGTTGGTGGCCAAGTAATGGCCCTGGTTAATGTAGGCATTTATACACACGTGCTTCTCGATCTCCAAACATATGATTTCATGTAAATTTAGATAACTCAATGTTCACATAACGACCCAAGAAAAGGTCTCCCTTCAAATGTAGCTTCAAAACAAGTCTCAAGGCTAACATAAACCAAAGCCAACATACTAACAATTACAGACCACACCACTCAAGTAAACAAATACAACACAAAAGACATTCGATGTGTACACCAAAAAGAAAACTTGGGTAATAAAATAAATGTTTTAATAACACATGTGGGTGTCTACCAACTGTAGCGTACAAAAAATATATTACAATATATAATAGAATGAACTAAATTGCCAATGTAACATTTGTGTTGCAAAGAGCAACATACTTAAATTTAATTTAGATAAACATTTTAAACATTTTTTATGTTTTGACATCATTTTTTGGAAGGTTTTCACAAAAACAATTCTTTTTTGTAAACATTTTTGGTTTTGTCGGTTGCCATAAAAACAACAAGGCTTATTTGTAAACATTTGTGGTTTTGTCGGTTGCCATAAAAACAACAAGGCTTTTTTGTAAACATTTTTGGTTTTGTCCGTTGCCATAAAAACAACAAGGCTTTTTTGTAAACATTTTTGGTTTAGTTTGTTACCAAAAACAACAAGGCTTTTTTGTAAACATTTTTGGTTTTGTCGGTTGCCATAAAAACAACAAGGCTTATTTGTAAACATTTGTGGTTTTGTCCGTTGCCATAAAAACAACAAGGCTTTTTTGTAAACATTTTTGGTTTAGTTTGTTACCAAAAACAACAAGGCTTTTTTGTAAACATTTTTGGTTTTGTCGGTTGCCATAAAAACAACAAGGCTTATTTGTAAACATTTGTGGTTTTGTCCGTTGCCATAAAAACAACAAGGCTTTTTTGTAAACATTTTTGGTTTAGTTTGTTACCAAAAACAACAAGGCTTTTTTGTAAACATTTTTGGTTTTGTCCGTTGCCATAAAAACAACAAGGCTTATTTGTAAACATTTGTGGTTTTGTCCGTTGCCATAAAAACAACAAGGCTTTTTTGTAAACATTTTTGGTTTAGTTTGTTACCAAAAACAACAAGGCTTTTTTGTAAACATTTTTGGTTTTGTCCGTTGCCATAAAAACAACAAGGCTTATTTGTAAACATTTGTGGTTTTGTCCGTTGCCATAAAAACAACAAGGCTTTTTTGTAAACATTTTTGGTTTAGTTTGTTACCAAAAACAACAAGGCTTTTTTGTAAACATTTTTGGTTTTGTCCGTTGCCATAAAAACAACAAGGCTTTTTTGTAAACATTTTTGGTTTAGTTTGTTACCAAAAACAACAAGGCTTTTTTGTAAACATTTTTGGTTTTGTCGGTTGCCATAAAAACAACAAGGCTTTTTTGTAAACATTTTTTTTTTGGTTGCCAAAAACAAGGCTTTTTTTTTTTTTTTTTTGGTTTTTTTGGTTCCCAAAAAAAGGGTTTTTTATAAATTTTTATATTTTTTTTGTTTGCCAAAAACAAGGCTTTTTTTGTTTTTTTTTTGGTTTTTTTGGGTCCCCAAAAAAAGGGTTTTTTATAAATTTTTATATTTTTTTTGGTTGCCAAAAACAAGGCTTTTTTTGTTTTTTTTTTTTTTTTGGGTCCCCAAAAAAAGGGTTTTTTATAATTTTTTATATTTTTTTTGGTTGCCAAAAACAAGGCTTTTTTTGTTTTTTTTTTTTTTTTGGGTCCCCAAAAAAAGGGTTTTTTATAATTTTTTATATTTTTTTTGGTTGCCAAAAACAAGGCTTTTTTTGTTTTTTTTTTTTTTTTGGGTCCCCAAAAAAAGGGTTTTTTATAATTTTTTATATTTTTTTTGGTTGCCAAAAACAAGGCTTTTTTTTTTTTTTTTTTTTTTTGGGTCCCAAAAAAAGGGTTTTTTTTTAAACTGTTTTTGATTTTTTTGTTAGATTTTTGTTTATAATGGGCAACAATTACAAATGTCACATTTCTTTGTGTTGCAACGTGCAACATAAGTAAACAAACCACAAAAAAAAAATACTAGGATCTTTTTAAAGGTGTGACATTCCTAACGAATGGCTCCTTAGGGTCTGGATCCACGCCACAAAGGTGTTCCAAATATAGAATTCGGTCTCCGCACCACCTCATATAATCCAGGAGGACCTCGTAGGTGAGGTGGGTGTGCCCTGGGTAGAAAAAAACATGACAATTAGTTTTAGGCAAAATGATCCAAACAAGGATTGTAATTAATGTGCCTCAACAAATATGCTTAGGAGTCTATTGGTTGGCTTTTATCAACACTCTGAAGCAAATATGCTAAATTGCTGTTGTAAACCTTAAACTCAAACTTTCACAGCAAATTGTTCAAAAGGTTACATAAGATGGCTTGGAATGTTAGTAGCAGTTCCACCAAAGCTAAGTAAAATGCTTTTCTGCATGTAAACACAAGCAATCATTTTGAAGAATGTAAGGTGTTTTGGGTTCAATTGGTCAACACGATACATGTGCACACATTTATCTCTATCACCATTGGAATCTGTGGAGCGTTCTCTCTCACTCTTACTGTCTATAGATTGAACCTGACACATAGTAGAGACTCACCCTTAGGAATTTTGAGGGCCAGTTCTGGACGGAGCAGATGTGTCTGCTCCCCTGATCTCCTTTCCGCCATCCCAGCTGTGTTAAGAGAGAAGAAAAAGTTTATCAACAAATGGACTCACGCTAACTGTAGGTTACGCAGTCATGAAAACGCTCTAACACCCACTCATTACCCCTCCACATTTCCCTGAAAGTTTTATTTAGACATTGATATGGTGGTGATGCAGATTTGTACAGTGCAAGCGTCATTCTTCTGGGTGAAGCTTGTAGCGTTAAGGATACGTACTCCCTGCTTTTGTGCTGATTGTGTTTTTCTGATGTTTTTGGTGCCTCAGCCCTGCCTGTTCTAAGTGTTGGAAACATATCATTTTGGGAGGGCTGCGGAAAACTAATCAGGTTAGACTTACACTCTCTAGGTTTTTGGGGACAAGAGAAATAACAATCCTCCTTTTTACATGGCCCCTGTACACACCTCTAGGCACCTCCCTCCTGTTGTTTGACCCCACAGCAGGCAGCTTGCTATGGAGGCACATGAGATGAAGCCAAGCACCCTGTGCCTGTTCAGGCACTAGGCTGTGAGCCAGCCTTGCCCCCCTCCCTTCCAATGGTCTCAATGATTAGGAGTGACAGCATCAGGAGGCAATATTGGCATGCTGTCACCTCAGTTAAGGAGGAGGGGGAGTCTGTTCCAGACAAGTATTAGTGCAAAAATTTGGACCGTAAAAAATGGTCCCAGTAAGTCTTAGGGGGAATATGCACACCTATCACTTGGAATACTAATGCATAGAATGCATTCACATAAAGAACCCGCTGCCTTTAGAACAACTTGAAGCCTGAGCGGGGACATACACAGTTAGCATTTCTCCACTTACTAAGTAGACACATTACTGGAAAAGCACACAACTTACCATCATCAGGTTTTTTTGGGGCCCCTGAAGTGGATGGCGTGGCTGGCTCTGGAGAAACTGCACAAAAAGAACACAAATTGTGAACTGGAATGTGGTACATTACCGAGGAAGAGTATTTATGAAAGATTGACAAACACACATTTTCAGTGTTGACTAAATCAGGACATGATTAAATTACAATGTCCCCTAAAAATTTACAAGTACAAAGCACACCATTTCCAATGTAGAGAAACTAACACCAATTTAGAATAGGGTGGCTTGAGATAACTTACAAAAGATAACATGTCCTGTAAAGCTCCCCAAAACCACCTTTCAAACATGAAGGTTAAGCAAGAGTGTTTCATGACCAACCTTCCTGTCACATATAGCAAAACTACACTTGCTTTGACTCCAACTTAGATTATCCTAGATACACATCATCCTAGCACACACAATTCATGTGAGAATCTAATTTTAGGTACTTACAGACTAGTTCAGGGGAGCCTGGAGTGGGGGAGGATGGGGGAGACCCTACATGGGGGGATGGTGTCCCTTCATGGGGGGATGGCGTTGTATCTCCTAGAAACACAAAGACACAAATACAATCCTTGAACAAAAGCTATTTGATAAAGGCACACAGAAAGTAGTCTGGAAACATTGAAGGTAGTAGTTACAGTGGACTGGGTAAGCAGTGGCCCCTCTTCCCCAGTCCTCCACAACAAACATCCTCAATGTCAGCTGCTACAAAACCCCAATGTCAAAATATATATATTACAGCCCTTATATTTACCAGGACACATTGAACACACAAACACATGTAGAATACTTACTTCCCCTTTGAGGAGAGCCCAGGTCCTCATCCGAGTCGGACAAATTGGCCTCTTCTTGGCCAACAGTTTGTTCCTGGCCCGGATCCAGGCGACTCGGCCCTGCCTGAGGCTCCTCTCTTGCTGAAGTTACATCAACCACAAAAGAAAACAAAACAAACAATCATTCCTCCAAGTTCGACCTAATACACAACACACCAGCACATCCACATTACTTACAGGGGGCCTGAGAAGGCTGAGCCGCAACATCCTGATCACTGGTTTCTAAAATAAAAGAAAAACATTATATATTATTTATGGACACAAATAGGCAGTAACCTCTCATCATGCTAGCACCATACTCAATGCCCCTACAATTCAGAACATAGAAGTGCACTTACACCAATGAGATGCATTGACCATGTTTTAAAACAGGAGGGCACCATGCAAATTAAGCGGGCGCCTAAGGCCTCGCACCTACAGGGGCCTTGCGGCCAGTGGCGGAGCACCAACATTTCGAAGGGCGCAGTCAGGGAAATCTCCCAAGTAAAAGATTGCTTTCAATCCTCGGATCAAAAAGTTGCAGCAGTGTGCTGCAGTCCCTTCACTGCGTCTGCCAGGTGTCTGTTGTCCGCTGACACTTACTCCTCCTTCTCTGCCTGGGGATTGGCCGTCTGATCATGTTATCCTAAGATGTGGAGGAATCGGTAGGTGTGTACCTGCACCAGTAGGAAGTGACTGGCCGGTCAACTCACTCTGCTATCATCAGTTGTTGCTCTGGGAGGAGAGCTCCGCCCTGGACCCGGAACATACAGGTAACCAGGCCCAGACTTGATATTTTGCAGGCTGGTCATAGATTTGTTGTGTCCACTATGCAAAGTGGTTGAGTAGCCCCAGGGAAGTTGGAAGAGTCTGAAAATGGTTGGTGGAGGAGGAGGAGAAGAAGGCCCTGGGTGGCTGGGGGACAAGGAGAGGGCCCCTGGGGGTTTTCTAGAGGAGGAAAGATCCACAATGACGCCAGAGTCAATTGCCAAGGAAGAGAGTGGAGCTGAGCAAGTCCTGCCTATCTGACATGAAAGCCAAACATGGTGTAGATGGAGCCCTTTGCCCTACACAATGACAGCACCAGAGGTGGAAGGTGAGTGGTAGCGGGTCTTTGACATTATAGAGCATATGGACTCTGTCCATTATTGGTAGTTTTGTTTGGAGTTGTCCTTTAGATGTTTAACTGTGTTGTTTTTGACCCGAGCTGTGAGGGACTGAGGTATGACAGCCCACTATGCTGAGACTTATAGTGCCCTAGAATGTTGAGGACTGAGGAATCCTTAGTCCCTAACAGAGGGCACTACAAGTCTTAGCATAGCAGGCAGTATTTCCTCATTCCCCTACAGAGAGGATTACAAGTCCAAGCAGGTAGCCTTCTGCAGTGGGACTTGTTGTGCCCTTGACTGTGGTGGACTGAGGAAGGGAAGTGTAAGAGGGTCTCTGTAAGCTCAGATGTATGGGGGAGCTTTGGGGAACACAGAGTTCCCTTTTACACCAGAGTCCCCAGCTTCCCCCCTCAAATAATGGTTCCCAAACTCTCCTTATATCAGAGTCTTCACACTTCCCTCTTACAGTGTAGTAAGTCTGGAGACTCCGATGTAAAGGGGGCTCTGTAAAATGTGATTAGAGATTAGAAATTTCTAACATTTTTATTTTCTACTTACGATCCACAATTTTCAGCTGCTCAAATGGCTCGCTGCCTCTGACTGCATATTGGAGTGTGGCCGTCCTCCTCCTCCCCTTCTTCACCAAAAGCACAAGAGGGTGCCGTCCGTCCGCTTTGGCTAGAAGCAGAAGAAAAAAAAAAACATAAAAAATACGAATGTACATAGTAGTATTAAAGGTTGTGAAGAGACACTTGATGGAGGTAGGAAAGGTAGGAGCGAGAGGGAGGGGGGGGGGGGGGTGTTGGTATTAGTGTTGTTGCATAGCTAAACACATGTCCACCTACCCAAAAAATTGTAACCTATCTGGTCACATGTAATGTATATTTTT